>NW_026848301.1:0-1200000 GCF_030435595.1 Desarmillaria tabescens
ACTTTAGCCTGTGAGGATCAGTATTTTTTCTAGCGAGCACAGGTATTGCTGATCAGCTGCTGGAGTGATCAATTGGAAGTGCAAACCGAAAACGTCGATCTGTTGTGCTTTCGTCAATCTTCAGCTGTTCCTCTTCAGAATATGTATACCACCCCTTTATATACTATATTTTCATTTTACCAAGTCCTGGATTTTTCGTGGTAGCCAATAGTGGTTTTTCATCCTTGTATTAACAGTGATGATGGTTGACTGGGACACCCCCTGTGTGGCTGTGAGATCAATTGTTGTTCAGCTCGACCTATCAAGCTTGATACATTGATGGCAAAAGTACACAGGACAGATGAGAATTTGAGGGATATCTGAATGCCCACAATAGGGTTACATTTTGGGAGGTCGATCTAAGATCTTGGCAGAAAATTTACATAAAATTTGCGTATTCCCGACTTGATCTCTGACGAGCGGCATGGGATTTAGATCCTCTGTCGACCGGTACACCTATACCTCTTGTTTGTCAACTCGGTGTTTGGCCGTGGCTCCAGTTATATCCACTTATACGTTGCATACCTTTCTCCTTCCTTAGTTATCTTTTATGTTCCCTTGACGCTGAGGAAGTACGCCTTTTTTATTTCACTACCTACTAACGTACGCTTTCAGATTACTGTGTAGACTGACTGTGTCCATACTCGTTAGGTTCACTGGTCATCATCCTCCAAAATGGGAAGTTAGCCGAACCCCCAACGAATTCGTAAAATGTTACATTCATGCTCAAAATTCAGGTTCGCCAAAGAATTTTGGTCTTCCTGGTGCACTGATTGTAATGGATGTGAATGGCATCATTCATTTGAGCTTTGTTTACCTATCCTTTCGGACAGCTAGGATTTCTACTACCATGTCATTTTTGGGTTTTTCGTGCTCTGCCTAAGTTACATCGACTCGCCTGATGCTTTCTCGACGCATTGCACGATCTTACATCAGCACCTCAACTGGCCCTAGTTTCTGCAGTCTTGACACTTTGCTTTCGACATGACTGTGCTTGTTTGACTTCTGAACCAGTGTTATGCGGGTCGCACGACCATCACCGAAGTCATCAGTCAGGGTCATTGGATGGCTTTGACTTTCGCCCCAGTGACCGGAATCCCGAGGCCATGGTGCCTATGCTGGTCACGCTGACAAACCAGACAAATTAGTCCCAGGCTACCGTATCTGCGTGACCGGTGACTTTGACCTCTGCGTACCGGTGCTTCTGCCGCCTCATAGTACATTTCTTCTGCCGATATCCCCTAGCGATAATCGTAGTAGTGAAATAAATATATCTCTTTCTCCAGTCTTTCATGTCAAAAGATGCTAACACCGGGCTAAAATCCGTGATGGATATTCTCAATTCTGCATCATCACCAAAGTCCCCCCCTTCCCTCCATAAAAAAACTGTGCACTTCTTAGCTACGTCTCACTTCAAGTAGGAAACTTGAGTTGAAATATGTACCACCCCTGTTTGGGAACACAAGAGCATGTATAAATTCGGAAAAACATATTTGTAAAGGCTAACTATGAGGACTCAAAAGGCTATGTCCATCAACCCAAAGTACAGGTCCCAAATGAATCCAGCTGCCTCTTCCAGAATACTCTCCTCCACGGCTTCAATAAAGTCATCCCTTGTATCAGCCTCTTCAAGATGTCTTGATACGTATCGCTTCGGGTACTGGTATACCTCCAGATATCTTGCAAGTAACTTGGGAAGATGTAGTGGTGACATGGATCTTGGCCTGGAGGGCCCCGCTTGGCCGAGGCTTACTGGAGTCCTTGGTGAGCTGTGTGATGCTACGGAATTCAGGGAGGGTATGAGTAACTTTTAGAACAACACTCACTGGGAGATGAAAATATGTCCCCATTGCCAACGCTATTGACGGTCACATTCGAAGTGAGGTAGTTGCCATGATCTCATTTGAATAAGTAAAGTTGAAGGGAAATCCTTGATAAATTACTTACGAGTTTTCCTTGGTGACGAGTCGGGAATGTGCGCCTTCCCTTTCTGCTTCGAAGGGGTCCCCACTGGAGATGCTGTGGGTGAAGCTATGGTGGGTGTAGGGCGGGGAACTCAACTGCCAGCATGAAATGGTGAAGTCGTTGTGTTGGCCGGGTATTGATCTACGCATCCATACACAGTTGCACCACGCACTCATTTGACAGATTAGCGCATTTTCAATCTTATCGAAGCCGTGGGCCCTGCGATATGTTGGGTTTGACCGATCGACTTGGTCCACAGCGTGTTCTCTATGTCAAAAGTATGGTGAGTTTGATTCTGAAAAAGATCAAAAGACACACCAGTGATAGAAGATGCCTGCCCTTGCACCATATATGATGGCCCAGAAGGTGGCCCCATCGTTGTCGAACATTGCAGTGATCGTGGGCCGTTCTTGCCACTCATGCAAAGACGCTCTGAAAGTTACATCGTCCTCTTGGCCATGATACACCAGGAATGGATTCAAATGTGTGTTCAACACCAATGCCTGATCCTTTCTTTTGCAGTAAACCGTGACTGGCCACTTAGCGCCAGTAGTACCATTCGGAATCCACACCCTTCTGGATCATTCAATACGGTTCCGCTTAAGAAAGTGAATGACTTACAGTTGGTTCTCGTAGACTCCCGGACTGACACCGGATACATTAGGGGGAGAAAGAACAGTGCACCACGGTATTGTGTGGACCATCACAAGTGGAAGGGATTGACAATGCGTCGGACTATGTTTTTTTTACGATGGGGTGATTCTTGGAAAACGAAATATGGCCGGAATTCTGCCCGAAATAAGGGAAGAAAATCCTGAAGTCTTTATTCTATTGGCATCGTTACCATGAAGTCGTGCGTATGTTCTTTGAATTCTTCTGTTTCATAAGTACCACCTGGGTTCTTATGTCACGTTCTACTCGCATCACGCTCATCTCGAAGAAGGGGTTTCCAAGACGGAAAACTATAATGCCGAAGCACCTTAGTAACTTTGGACGGGCCTTTGATCCTGGTTTACTTATGTACTCGGATATTTGCCTTCCCAAACTTAAATTTTTTTTTGGCTAAATATTCTCACGGGCCATCCAGCTCGATGGCCAATGGCCAGAAAAGGAAACAGAACCTAGCAAAGTCCGATTGTCTTGAAGACCGATTGTTCTGTTTCGAAATTGTCAATAGTTACCATGTTTGCTTTGAAATATCGCCTTTTCCATTGGACACAGTTTTATTGTGTTTTTGACACAACGTTTATGTAAATACAAGAATGAACCTGCGTCACTGGTTCTTAAACAACTCATAAAATCCATCCTGTGGCACAGCTGCTCTCTGGAGACATTTTCTGTAAGAAGGGCCTAGTACCTTTGGGCGGGCCTTTGATCCCCGTTTACTTATTACACGGATATTTGCATTCCCAAACCCTGTGCATATCATACGAACATGCCTGAGATATAGCGACTGTCGACCCATTCTTCACGAGGGATCACAGAACCTGGTCATATGTGACCTCTTAGGCACAACGGAGGGCATTGAAGCGGAGTCGGGAGCCTTCACAAAGACCAGGGAATCCGAGGTGAGAAGTGGGAATGCCGCTATAGGAAGAAGAACCTGAGCCGCATGAACAAGATGGGTAGAACCATCGAAGTGTCACTCAAGCCTGTGAGAGGGCCGTCCCCCTTATTTAATTTTTTTCTTTTCTCCTTTCCATAGGCAATAGTTTCACACCACGAAACATCAAAGGAGACCACGAAAAGTTATGTAGAATTTCACCTTAGTGTTACACAGTCCATAGAGCCGATCAGTAGAATAGCATTACAACGAGCAGCGGTATAGATGCACATAGCTGTAGAGTAATATACCCCCGCGTCTTCGCCCATCACGAGGCATGTTGAGGGTCATTCCAGATCTTCATCATCGACAACAGCATTCCCAAACCTAAATAGTTTTTTTTGGCTAAATGTTCTCATGGGCCATCCAGCTCGATGGCCAATGGCCAGAAAAGGAAATGGAATCTAGCCAAGTCCGATTGTCTTGAAGGCCGATTGTTCTGTTTCAAAATCGTCATTAGTTACCATGTTCGCTTGAAACATTATTTCAAGCTGGCATGGTTTTAACGCAATGTCTCTTCACACGGAAAACATCTCCAGAGAACACCTGCACCATAGGATGGATTTTATGAGTTGTTTAAGAACCAGCGACTGCAGTTCATTCTTGTATTTACATAAACGTTGTGTCAAAAACACAATAAAACCGTGTCCAATGGAAAAGGCAATATTTCAAAGCAAACATGGTAACTATTGACAATTTCGAAACAGAACAATCGGTCTTCAAGACAATCGGACTTTGCTAGGTTCTGTTTCCTTTTCTGGCCATTGGCCATCAAGCTGGATGGCCTGTGAGAATATTTAGCCAAAAAAAAATTTAAGTTTGGGAAGGCAAATATCCGAGTACATAAGTAAACCAGGATCAAAGGCCTGTCCAAAGTTACTAAGGTGCTTTGGCCACCTTTCAAGTCAGACAGAAACGGGGGTTCATAAAAGTAGTTACGAACAAACTTCTATCAAGAATAGTGTTAGCCACTAACTTTATCGACTTAGATCGTGCTAAGGTCGCTACTCGCACTTCGGTAGGCGACGCTTTAGCAAGTCAAAGGCAACGAAGTCGATGGGACAGGTAGTCACGAAGAACGGAGTTCGATGTTAGGTAGATTAAACCTTAGCCGAAGCTGGGGTTCAGCCCAGCTGAGGCTCTACTTAAATACACGTAAGTATTCTAAAAATACTACTGCGCAGTCAGTCCGTGATGATCGCGCCTCGCGTAATCCGGCTGACTAAAGAAAAGAAAAGAAAAGAAAAGGAAAAGGAAAAGAAAAAGAAAAAGAAAAGAATAACCATAACATTACCCCCTCCCTAAGACTCATTCGTCCCGATGAGACACTGAGCCTCTGTTTCTCCTTCCTTCCGCAAGAGCGAGTATGAGGGTCTCCCTTCTGCTTTAAAACAGGATCCGACGTGCCTCCGCTACGCCATGAAAAGCCCCTCGTTGCGTTCGGCCTCTGACACGTTCTCCCCCTGGACTCAGGTTCCTATAAATCCTGAGCCACTTTGCGCCGGTTAGGCCTCAACTGTCTGTCGGGATCCACGATCCCTAAGGGTTCATTGCTCATAAATGAGCGGTGGAAATCCCCTTCTACACCGTAAGAAATGGCCTGTCTAGGCCGCGCTCATTTGGGATGAGTCGTTTGAAGTTATCTCGCCACTTGAGGTCGAGTGGCGTGATTCCAAATAGAAGGACCAGGTATCATCGTCTGTGTCCTCCTCGTTATTGTTGTCCGTATCCCAATTCTCGCGTATTCGTTCGAGGTTTTGGAGGTTTACTTCTCCTTCTTCTTCCTCCGGGCAATCATCGGGAAGAGCGATATGGTCAATGATTTCGGAGGAGGGATAAGAGTCTTGTTGGGTGTCCGAGTGTTTAGGGTTCGTGCACTCGGAGGAATACACCGTTTCGATGTCGGTAATACACGGGGTATTGTGGTCATGGTATTCGATCAGCAAGTTACGTGGTATTTTGTCGTCGAATCCAATAGTCTTTCCCTTGTCGTCTACTGTCCAAATGATTTTTTGGATGCGGGCTTCGTAATCGTTGACGAGGTCCTCAGCGTTGGCCATATCAGAACGCTTTACCCACGAGTTCTCCTCTATTGGGTATCCTCTCCATTTGACAAGGTATTCCGTGATGGTACGGCGGGTTCGTCCTCGACCAATAACCCGGTCTCTTTCTCCTGTGATCTCTTCAATTTCGTATTCTTCTTCATCGTCAATCAGTTCCGGTGGTGGTCGCTCAGGCCGGGGCTGATTGGGAAACTCTGGAGGTTGGTATGGGGTGAGTAGGGACTCGTTGAATCGATTATGTATGCGCCATTTGGAGGGCAGCTTCAGTTCGTATGCTGACGCTCCTTTCTTGGCTACGATCGCGAAAGGTCCTACTCGCCTGTCTCCTAGTTTCCTCGTGGGGCGAGGGAGGTTTAGGTTGGTGGAATCCAACCATACTTTATCACCGACTTGGTAGATTCGTGCCGTCCCTTTGTGCTTGTCATAGGATTTCTTCATTAATTCGGCTGCCCGTTCCAACGACTCTTTTGCCTTCTCCTGCACCTCCTGAATTCCCTGGACGAGTTTGGAGGCAGCTGGTACTGCGTCCGGACGTTGGGCTGTTTTGATTACCTGTCCGTCGCGTCCAAAGACCACTCTGTAGGGGGAAAAGCCCGTGGCTGAGTGCTTTCGGTTATTATGAGTAAACGCGGCGAGAGGTAACCAATCGCTCCAATCGTCTTGACGATAATTGACAAACATTTTGAGATATTTTTCAATCTCTTGATTGACTCTTTCGGTCTGTCCATCCGTCTGCGGGTGGTACGCTGTTGAAGGGTTCCCGGTTACCTGAAGAAGGGCATAGAACTCCTTCATGAACTTGGATACAAAGACAGCTCCCCTATCGGAGATAATCTTTTCGGGCATCACCCCGTACGGCACGTAGATGTAGTCACGTAGGATTTTCGCGAATCCAAGGGACGATAACTCTTCGGTGCATGCTATGGGGATGATGGTTTTGGAGAACCTATCGACTAGAACGAGAATGGAATTGTTGCCTTTAGAGTCTGGGAGTTTTGTGATCATGTCGACCGAGATGTGCGTCCATGGTCTGTTCGGAACTTCGTTCGGGTGAAGGGGCGCCTTCTTGGGGCGCCGATCTGCCTTTGTTCGTTGACAGACCTCGCATCCCTTTACGTACGCTTCTACTTCGGAGTGCATCCTCGGCCACCAATAATCACGCAGGATGAGCTCTTTCGTCTTTTCTATCCCCGGATGCCTGGCGGTCGCATGATCATGGCGTAGGGCGATAACTTCGCCTCGCAGTTGCCTGTCTCGGGGGACGTAAATGCGCCCATCATACCACAGTAATCCTTGTTCTCGAGAAACCCCCTTCTCGTGATTGAGGGAATCTGAGATACCCTGATCCCACTTGCGGGGGTCATGAGTGGCCAGCTTAACTTTCTCGTGTAACTCCTCCGTAGTGGGCATAATGAGGGCTCGGAAATGAGCCGGCTTGAGGACTATGATGTCTTGGTTGTCCTGCTTTCCTTGGTCGTGGTCCGCTCGTCTGGACAGCAGGTCCGCTTTGCGATTTTGGGCCCCTGGTTTATGGTGCAGGGTAAACTGGTATTCGGCCAGTTCCGTTACCCATCGAGCTTGTCGTCGATTAAGCTTCTGAGGCTTGCGGAAGTACTGGAGGTTGGAGTGGTCGGTCCAAATCTCAAAGTCTTCCCGTGCTCCCATGAGATATTGTCGCCATTCTTCCAGGGCAATCATAATGGCGAGGAGCTCCTTGTCGTAGATTTCATAGTTGCGCTCCGTGACGGACAGCGCTTTGGATAAAAACGCGACCGGTCGCCACTTCTCCTCTTGCCATTGGGACAGTACCACCCCTATCGCCCCTTCACTGGAGTCCGCCTCCACTCTGAACTTCCCTTCGTCGAGAGGGATGGTCAGCACCACATCTTCACGAAACAGTTCCTTGAGGTTCTCGAAGGCGTCTTGTTGGGCCTTCCCCCACTTCCATTCCACCTTCCCCGTAAGCGCCGTGAGGGGCTTAACGTGTTTACTATAATCACGAATGAATCGTCGATAGAAATTGCAAAATCCCAGGAATGATTGGAGCTCCTGCTTCTTGGAGGGGACCGGCCAGTCTAGTAATCCGGCGATCTTGACCGGGTCCATGCGAATCCTCCCTTCACTAATGAGCACGCCTAAGTACTCCGTTTCCTCCACCTCGAACTCGCACTTCTCCGCCTTGAGGAAGAGCTTGTTGTTGCGAAGAATCTGGAGTACTTCTTTCACAATACGTCGGTGTTCCTTCTTGGTTTTTGACGCGATTAGGATGTCGTCGAGGTATACTGATACTTCACCCGCGGTGATGAGATCTTTGAAAATGTCGTTCATCATCCACTGAAAGGTGGCGGGCGAATTGGTGAGGCCAAAGAACATTACGAGGGGTTCATAGAGGCCTCGATTTGTTCGGAAGGCCGCCTTCCACTCGTCCCCTTGCTTTATCCTGACGTTATTGTACCCCCACCGCACATCTAGTTTGGTGAAGTACTTTGCTTGCTTCAACCGGTCCATGAGTTCTCCGATAAGGGGTAATGGGTACCTATTCTTGATCGTCATCTCGTTGAGCTTGCGGTAGTCCTGGACGGGACGTAGTTTACCGTCCTTCTTCTTGACAAAGAAGAATGGTGAAGCCATGGGGGATTTGGACGCCTGAATACGCCCAGTAGACAGGTTCTCATCCAAGAATTTGTCCAGTTCCTCCTGCTCCGCGGGATTAAGGGGGTAAACCTTGCAATCTAGGTTGGCGTTGGCGTTGGGAATTAGTTCAATAGCGTGGTCCCACGGTTTTCGTGGTGGTAGCTCGTCGAAATTCTCCTTGGCGAATACATCCTTAAATTCTCTGTACTCCTCAGGCACTATTTCTTCGAAGGATTTGGTAACCTTGCGTGCGTTAGCCTGAGCGGCCAGCTCATTGGCCTTAGTTCCCATGGCTCGTACGTGGAACGCCTCCTCGAAGTCAATGACTAAAATAGTGTCCCCTTCTTCGTACTCTTCCCATCGGGAGGTTGGGTCCGTGTCGGGGAGCGAGAAAGGGATCTTTCGACAAGTGCAGCGGGCTAGAGTAACGGCCCCTGTGTCCCAGTCTATTAATGGGTTATGTCTCTGCAACCAGTCGTGCCCGAGGAAAAGGGGAGTGGACCCCAGGTCTACTATGGCTAGTTCGATCCGTTCCACGTGGTCCCCTATACGAAGCCGTACTTCGGCATACTCGGTGATGTCACCACCCTTGTTTCGGGTGCCATCAGCGTTGTAGACCGGAACGGGTCGGGCCGCCTTTTTGAGATTGAGAGTGTGGCTTTGGGCCCAGGCGTGATCTATGGAGCTTCCGGTCGCCCCGCTGTCCACGAGTGCCTTTACGGAATGCGTTTCTCGGGTGTCTAAGGTCTCCAATTGCACGGTAATGGATACATTCCGTCCTTTCCTCCCTCGTATGTACATGGGTGGTTTGGTGAGGTCCTCCATCCACTCCCACTTGTTCCTTGCTTCTGAAGCCGTCTCAGGCTGCTCCCTGAGCGCTTCCCATAGTTCAGTGGTTACTTCCCCTTTACGTCTGGGATGTACCCAGCGGTTAAGGGTGGCGAAAGCCGCTGACTCGGTGGTGGCGAGACGAAGGGCCCTTCGCGTCCAGTGCGGTCTGAAAGGCTCGTAGTACGTGTCCAGGACGGGTTTGCGAACCTCGCCCTTTGAAGTGGTGGTGGAGGTCACGTGCGACGTCCCCTTGGGCCTGACGACCGGAATATCGGACCGTAAATAGGCTTCTTCATCCTCGACTTCTTCCAACGAAACCGAGGAAGTCTTGCCTCGAAGTGGCATTTGGTCACCGGGACGAGAAAGGTCCCGAGGCGGCACTTGGGCGCCTTTGGTAGTCGAGGTGGTGGAGGAGGGCTCTCTGCCCTTGGTTCGGCCCTGGCCACGGGCGCTTGTGCGTGGCGTTGTAACCTCCACTTCAGATCCGTACTTACTGCTCTTCCTGGACCCGGCGGTACTTCGGGTAGCCCTTCGCGAGCGCACACATATCGGCTCTCCCTTGGGGTCCGCACCGTTTGCCGCAGCATTGTCCTTGGCTACTAAGGGTGGGTGGTCCCTCGGGTTCACAGCCTCAGCTGCTTTCTCGACGCCTCCCGCTAGAACAGACGGCCCCACAAACGAGGACGCAGGCCCAGCGGGCTGGGCTGTCGGCCTTTCTCCCACTCCGGGGTGACCTCCCTTCGTCAAGGGTGCAGTCGGGACTCGACCTAGGGGGCTCTGCCCTCGAGGGGCTTTCCCTGTGCGGTGAGCCGGGGGTTCCTGAGCTCGGACGGCCCCTAGGGGTTCAGTACTGAGCGCAGGCTGCGCGGAGTGGCGGAAATCCCCTCCTACGCCGTTAGCGTTTTGCGATTCCTTGTTCTTAGTGTCTTTGTCTGGTAGCACGGCAACGAGATTGTTATATTGATCAAACGGGGTTCCTACATACGTAGTATAAGCCTGACTAGAATTACATGGGTGCGTACTGACAGAAACTAAGTCCTTAGCTGACATCATCGAATCGCTTATTTCGACGCCGGCTCGTCTTTTGACGACTTTGCGGCCTCCTTGACCTCCTCGACCTTCGTGTCCTTTCCTAACTCCTCTTTTTCGGCTTCAGCGAGTAGTTGACGAAGTCGGGCGACGTTGGGCTTTTTGCGAGGTGGGAGTTTGACGGGAAGCCACTTGGACTTGTCGTCGGGGCATTTGTGTTTTGGGGTCCACCCCGTGTTCCCACACTTAAAGCAGCGCTTGTCGGATCGCAGCTTGTCGATTTCCATTGGCTGACCGGCACCGCCATAGGTCGTCCCCGTGGCATCCTTCTTATCGCTTCCCTGTCCGCCGCCTTTTTGTTGATTGCCTCGACCCGAACCTCCTTGGTTCGAGGAGGACTTACTGCCCAACCCCTGGGCCACTCCGTATCGATAATTCGCGTCGATGCGTAATACTCGTGCCTTCCATTCGGCATAGGTTGTGGGGCGCTCATTGTCCCCATGCATAACCGTGTTGCGCACCGTCGTTCTGATTGCCGCTTCCACCGCTTCGAACATCTGCTTCTCGTCGCCGAATTCCTCGCATTTGTGGGCCAGCCGTTCGAACTTTGCGAAGAACTCGACTGCGGATTTGAAATCCGCTTGTCGGATCTTCTTCCATTCCGATTTCCATATGGTTAATTCCGCTACTTCGCGGAACTCGCGCCTGAGGTCTTCTGAGAATTCCGCCCAGGTGGGGAATCTCCAGTGACCTTGCGGGTCCCGGTATCGGTAGTATTGATCAACCCACCACTGCTGGGCGTCCCCTCGTAGGTACCCCTGGGCGAATGTAATGCGGTAGGGGTTGTGCCCCTGATCATTCATGGTGTAGTACATAGGGAATACCGCGAAATAGACCTCGCAGTGATGTAGGAATCGTGTGATGTCGGACGAGACCCCGGTGAAGTATTCAGGCTGGGTGACCAGCTTGGGCTTAACGTCATTCCAGGGGTTGTTTGTCCCTCCAGGCGCCAACTGCCAGGGTGGAATCGGGTCTGGTGGCGACGGGATGGCAGGCGGTGCCGGCGGCTTAGGCGGTCGTGAGAGAGACCGTAAATTTCGATTTTCCCCGGGAGGGGGATACCCCGCGGGGTCTGGGTATCGCGGCAGCTTTGGCGGAAACGGGGGTACCGTAGACCCCTTTCCCTTGTCTCGTGTGGACGGCCCAGCGCCTGGGTCGTCCATATCGTCATCGTCCCCACCTGCCCCCCCGAAGAAGCCTTCGGGGAAGAAGCCCGACGAGTCTGTCGGGTGAGGCATCGGTTGAGGCCTCCTATACGGTTCGCATCCCTGCTGCGGCACGGTGGGGTTCACCAGGTTCCAGACGGTAGCCGCCCGGTGCCAGGTTTCTACTTCCAGGATGTTCTTCATTAGATACACATCACCCATACTCTTGGCGTGACGGTAATCTTCTCCTGCTTCGGAGAAGAGCCACTGCGGGTCTTTCTCCATATCTTCCATCATTATTTCGTATAGCCCATGCCAAGGTAAGAGCTCGAAGATGCCGGGCCTAGGCGTGGGGCCCTGAAGAAGGACCTGCTTGACCGCCGCCATCACCGTCGGTTCTAGAGCCTGGTTTGGGGGTCGAGGTGGCATCCTCTGCCTCCTTCCTCTCTCGGGCGATGCGGTCAAGCTCCTTGTTTCGCTTCCACCTTCCGATGTCTGAGTCCTCGTTGGAGATTTCCTCCTGATATACTCTCCAGGCTCGGGCTCGAGCCTCGAGGTCGGTCCCTGCCCTCCGGGCGTATCCGGTGTATCGAACAGCAGCGGCTCGTACCCGGTTATCGATCTCGGCGGGAGTGGCGTCGGGCTCGACGGGTAAGTCCCAGAAGCCGTCGGGTCCGTAGAGGGCATCTTCTTCGGCGCGCCGGATGCGTGCATCGTGCGCTCTTCCTCGGTCCATTCTGGCCTGTACTTCTGGGGACTCCCGGACATCTCGAGGGAGTCGGAGGGACTCGACGTACGTGTGATAAAGGAGCGGCCACGGCCGCTGGGCGAGGGGGACGGGATCCGCGAAGGCTCGCGATGAGACTGACGTCTCCCAGTTGGAGACTCCGGTGCGTCGCTCGGCTGCGGTAACTGTTCCAAGTTCCTCGTTGTCGAGGTCTGGGAACTCGCCCCAAAGCTCCCCACCCGTCTGCTCGTGCGAGGCGACGGGGGGAGGGAGCGCTGGGGCCTCGGTCCTTGGAGCGATCGGGTCGGGCTCAGGTCCGGCCTGCTTTCTGGCCACAGGAGCCTCTTCCCCGTTGTCGGCGTAGACCCAACTGGTGTCGGGGGTACCAGGCGACTGGGGGGCCTCTATTGGTTGGCCAGGCCCTTGGAACAAGCTGTGGGTCAGCTGAACGGGTGGTAGCCGCGGAGGCTCCGAGGCTAAGCTCCCCTGGATCTTTGTCGTAGTCGTCTCGGCGACCTCGGTTGCGCGCAAGTCTTGCGCGGTCTCTTGCGTCGTCGGCCGCAACCCTCCGGTCTCGGACTCCCTCCCAGGTACCTTGGTGTCCCCACCCTGAGTGGGTTCTCCCGCTCGAGGAACCTCCGGTATCGGTGGCATCTTCCTCCTCACTCGGGTAGAGGTCGTTGAGGAGGTCGTCGAGTCGGGTTCTTTCCCACTCGGTGAGCTCGTCCCCTTCGTACTCGGTGTCAGGGCTTTCTTCGCCCGCGACCAGAGGCCTGGTGCCTTGTCCTCGGCCTCTGTCGTCGCCAGGCTCGCCTTGGACTGGAGACTGGTCGAAGAGACCTGGTAAGGGCGAGTCTCCTCGGTCGAGGAGTACGCCCCGGGTATCGGCGATGTCGATGGATTCTGCTGCTGCGCTGGAAGCGCTTCTGTAGGAGTCGGTGCTCGACTCTGAGGATCGCGAGCTGGGTCGCGACGATGTGTAGAGGGATCCTCCAGGTCTCCCGGAGTCGTTGGATTCGACATCTCCTACTGTCTGCTGAGATGCCGCTGGAATGTCGATTACCGGCGGTGGATACGCTGGTGTGCTCGGGACGTAGTGGACTGGAAGTTGCGCGCGGACTTGTCTCCGCTGGCAGCAACGGCAAAGCTGGTACAAAGTAATGGACAAGAAAAAGAGTATAAAAGTCGCGAAGACGGCGAGAATGGATTCTGACCAGGGCATTCGTCAGGGGATCTATCCGTGGCGTAAGTCGACGATGGACCATGCAAGCTGATAGACAGCAAGGATGGTGAGAACAACGAGAAGTGCGATGATTAAACTGAGGTCGGTCTCGTAGTTGGAACCGTTCATCAGTTGAATCTCACACGAGTCGTCAGATGGAGAGCTCGTTACTATTAACAATGCGATTGTCAACAGCGAGGCGAGCTGGAGGGCGAGAATAAAGGGTTTAATGTTGGGGAGCGTGGTGCCTTCTTAGATGAGACGGGGATAGAGCACGTATAGGGCGACTAGCAGGCTTGCTAGAAGCAGAGACGAGATTCCCAGTCCGATCAGAGCGAAGGTGAGGAGGACAGTCGTATAAACTGCCAGGAGAAGATCGTCGTTTCGGACGACGCGAACGATCAGGTCGATTACAAATACGAGGAGGAGTAGTCGGAAGGGTATTACCCAAAGGACTACTGCGAACACGAAATGTATCGGCTGAATTTTGGAATAGAAGGTGGTGAGTGCTTTTCCGTCGGTCCACTCGCAATGCGTTGACAAGCACCGGGTTGTCCACACGAACGCAGGCGATGACCTCCTCTGGTCAAGCGAGGGTAATTTCTTTAGAGGTAACCGGGCAGCGCTCTTTCTCGGAAGTTACGCTGGGCGGTCGTTATCGAGCTTCGGCTAAATGTTAGCCACTAACTTTATCGACTTAGATCGTGCTAAGGTCGCTACTCGCACTTCGGTAGGCGACGCTTTAGCAAGTCAAAGGCAACGAAGTCGATGGGACAGGTAGTCACGAAGAATGGAGTTCGATGTTAGGTAGATTAAACCTTAGCCGAAGCTGGGGTTCAGCCCAGCTGAGGCTCTACTTAAATACACGTAAGTATTCTAAAAATACTACTGCGCAGTCAGTCCGTGATGATCGCGCCTCGCATAATCTGGCTGACTAAAGAAAAGAAAAGAAAAGAAAAGGAAAAGGAAAAGAAAAAGAAAAAGAAAAGAATAACCGTAACAAATAGTACTACGTATGTTCAAAACTCTTGTAAGCAGAACCAAGTGCACCACTTGTTACAATGATGCCTTTGTGGAAATTGCTCGAGGGAACCATCCACGTTTCCTTCACCAAAGAGTTGCCGTCCCAGAACACTGTAAAATGATTAGCTTGAGTTTTATCATTTTTGCAATATGTACGCAGATTTTGCCATGACTTGGGGGTCCGTCAGCCATTTTCCGGTGCCTGAAGATGACATTCAATAACCCATTACTGAAAAGGAGATGTTGGAAGTACCTTGATAATCCGAGACAAAACACTTTCCCAATGTCTGAGAGTATTGGAGGTGCTGCAGGAAGCATAAAAATGTGGCGATGGCAAGATGATCTTCGGAAACATCTTCGACCGGTTCGGGGGCACCATTCGATACATACTTGGCGAAGTCATCAGAATCTAGGAGTTGTTCCACCAGGACACAAAAACCCCGCCAATCCTTTAGCTTGACCGATTCTGGACAGGAAGTCAGCGCGACTGCTGCCTCAACAAAGCGAAGGTCCGGAATCGGTCCAGGTGGTGGCCCATAGGATGACACTTTGGCATGGACCAATGCAATGCTCATGTCATGAATGGCATTCACCCAGACCAAAGTATTCGCTTCCTGTAAGATGGCCATACGTTCAACATCATCAGTCATCCGCTGCACCCCTTGCCTAGTCGTGAGGCCAAAGTACAGCCGCTTGATACAGACTTTTCCCTGCAGCGCTGCCGGAACATCAACACCCTCTAGGTTCATTCCAACCTTTAGCAGCCCAAAGTGAGCCATTTTGAAAGAGCCGGATCCGAGTCGTTGTTCTTCGCTCTCCGCCCAGTCGACATAAATGTGTCCCCATAACTGCGAAGTGAAGGTGAATTGAGGGCTGCTGAGAAGTCCAGAAATGAGTTGAGGGATCAAACAAATCTGAACCGCCTGTTCTGGTAAACCTAAAATATGTGTAGGTGATTAATGTGGATTGTTTTGGGTGTAGAACTCACCAGGATCGAAGCTGCTCTCAAGGTAAGTTCCACCAGTGTCAATAATGTCCGGAATCGCATCAAACCATTTGGTGCAGTCTGATACGTCAATGCCAGTACAAAGTCGCTTGCTGCTGGGAACGTCTGTAGGAGGTGCTGGAGAAAGCTACAGAACTCAGTTAGCCTGGTAAGACTTAACTGGAAAGTCACCCACCGCCCGTTTTGAGGAACATGACCGTTCGCTATTCACCTAAAGAATGATGTTAGGTTGTGCAACAAAGAGAATGTCCTCCTCTCACTGAGATGGTCGACTCAGGTGGTCCGGAAACAATTGAAACATAATCGACATCCGAAAGGTCATCCATCTGTTTAAAATCAATGAATATCCGAACAGGGGCATCCTAGTTAACATACATCTGAATCAAGTTCTGGTTCTTCGCGCTTCTTCCCTTTTCCATTCTTGACAGGGGATGACTTGAAAGAAATCAACGTAAATTGACACATAATGACGATAATCATACCTTTGGAGTATCACCAGCCTCCCATTCGTCATATCTTTCAGCCGCTGCAGGGTTGAGTACCATATACCAGTTCTCAGGGGCTCCCTGAGAATATTTCAAGCCTCTGACTGGTGTGCCCTTCTTTGAGAGCCCTTTGGTTATACCTTTATAAAACAACTCTGTTGGTTTCGTTAAATCTCCTTCCAGAACGGGTATCCACCCAGAGTCCACAACGAAGAAATCGTCAGTAGTGAACTTGAAGCCCTTCACTTTGTGATGGGCTTGTACTAAAACAAGCAGGCTTTCGAGCACGCATTGCACAACTTCAGCGCGGGGAGTCGGAGGAGGAAAGGTGACACCACGTTGTACGTTCTGCCAAAAGTCAAATGGTGTAACCGTGACAAAGTTACAGCTTACGTGGAAGGAGATGCCTTTCCTTGTCCCGTTTTCCCTTTTGACCTGAACAAAGACCTTTGCAAGTACGCCTTGACCTTCTACCGCGAGCTTGCGAAACTTGTCCTTCTCGGAATTGTAGAGATAATGAGCAGGCAAATAACCGATTTTAAGGGCATTTTTGTTCAGCAACGATGATATCGCGACTGGCAACCTCAATTCCGGCGCAGCTCCTGTCAGAGAGTACATTCACCGAACAAGAAAAGGTCAGTAAACATTCCTACCTTTTGCTTTGGCCTTCTTGACACTTTCATCAATCGAAAGGGTGTTTGGGATGGACACAATGACTTTCAGAATAGTGTCGGCTACTTCGAGCAGGTGAATTCCTGGAATCGTTGGAACGGGTGGTGGTGCCATCTGGCAGGCTAACAAAACCAATGAGATTTATCGCATTGTGCACATGGATAAGACTTACAGGATGACACCACTCCATCTTTCTTCGATAGATGTCTTGCGCGCTGTGATGCAGCTTCTATAAAAGAATATTGGCTTGGAAGAGGTGAAAGCGCAAAAGGGCGTACTTTTCTTTGACGCAAGCGCAGCGCAGGATTTACAAGTCATCAAGGTCAGGGTCTCAGTCCCCAGGTTCCTCAACGTAGCAGGCCCATCCTTGCACAAACATGCCTTCATTTGAAACTTTTCCTCCCCTGGCTGAAACTTGTATGGATCACCGTTCGCTTTGCGATTTTTGCAACGCTGGTATTCACAATGATCGGAACTATCATCTAGTGCAAAGGTAAGATCGACCGGATCAACTGGGCCTGGAACGTGTCAGTACCTGCCAGCGCATTATATTGTCGAATACTTACTGGCACCCCCTAGCAGCAGTGATTGGAAATGTAAAGTCTAAAGGTCGCTCACGTTCAGAGCATCCAGCGTCTCCATGGCGGATAAAGGAAGCCATCTGCCGGGCATGTACAAATGGAATGGACTTGAAAAGATACCGCAAACATCCTGTCTGCCGGAGACTTTCTGTCTTAGAATTTCTAAGATATCCTGGATGGATGAACTTCCATTGACGACTGGAAAAACAGTTCACCAAAGACGCGATCAATGACTTTGTAAAACTTACCGAGCGCAAAGTTCCCAGATGGACACTTTATAAAGATGGTAAAGGCAGGCGGACTGCAGGAGCGACATTTTGCTCGGTTCCATAATCAGTCTCTTTGTGGGTCGAACACCTATGTGGAAGAAAGACGTTACTGAATTGCAAGGCTGGGTTTGCTAAGCACGCACAAAGAGACTTCGAGGTGATGGCTGTGAGCAGTCTGTGAGAGTGATAAAAGCCTTGAATTTCGTCAACTGAACGTCGTGAAAATACTCAGAAGAGGCTTTACCCGTGAAGAGCAGAAGCACGCCAACACAGCAAGACAAGAGGACGCAAGTCTCTGCTTGAGAACTGGAAGTGTTTTCACTCATGAAAGTTTTGCGGTCTCCGCAATGAAAGTGTGCTTTATATACCCGTTTTTGCGCATTGTCATACCGTCTTAAAATGGTTAATTAATTATGGTAAAGACTACATTGCTGGGCCCAAATTCAACCAGTTTTTCAGCCAGAATGAAATAATTTCATCTTTTAGTGAAAGATATTCTTGGCCCAGCGAAACATTTCCACTTCATATAAAAAGACGCCGATATTTTCCATCCGAAATTGTAACGAGTGTCACCGGATATCCCAGAAAATCTTGTCCAATGATGCAGGGCCATTCATTGTGTCAGAATAACAGGACCCTAACGATGAGACAACTGTCAGTGTCTATGCATGCTTCCATTTCACGTCACGGAGACAAACACGAATAAGAGATATTCCTTGATTTTTCCAGATTTACGTCCTGATCTAGGCCAGGACAACAAGCGATTTTCGGGTATCCACGTTTATACCTGTTTCTCGTCAAATGCCCAATCAACACCTTCCACTTGGTGAGTCGTCGTAAATTATCTTTTCATTCCATTGACTGTGGTGAAGTACCAGATGAAATAATTTTGCCGAGACTGAAAGAGCTTTGGCTGATGGAGGGCAACGTAACCGATACCAGTTCTGTGTGAAGAACTCCAGAAAGTTTTCGATACGTCGAAGTATACCTTGGGGTATGTTGAAGTTCTCGCCCGGAGGATCCATTAATGGTTTCTTTCCAGCCTTTCCAGCTTCAAAAGGATGAGAAAAAGGCTAGGATTCCTCAGTACATGGCAGCAAAAGCATACTGTTGAGACTGTCTCGGAACATTTGGACGAAATGCGGGAGCAATTCCCTAAGGCGGGTTATTTCGAAATGAAGAAGCATCTAAGAATCGACCACAATGTGCGAGTTTCAAGGTGAGTCTTTAAATTCTTCTAATGGTACAATTCTTAATGAAAGGGAAGAGACGTAATCAAGGAATGGGTGTATTTGAAGGAACCCTTGCATGCGTCCCGAAGAATTCGAAAGGGACTCGTCAGAAAAGTTTTTTATTGTGCTGGTGTCAATGACCTCTGGTGCGTCGACCAACATGACAAGTGGAAATATTGCTTTGGCCTCTGCCTTCACAGTGGCATAGACCCTTTCACTGGCATCCTGAAGTGGATGCGAGTCTGGTGGAACAATTCAAATCCCATCTTAATCTGTTCATACTACCTGGATGTAGTGGAACACACCAGGCGTAGGTCTTTAAACCTTTCTGCAAGGGGTCACTATCTTACTCTCGTCCAGATGGTCCTGTTCTTACACAAAGTGATATGGGCAACGAGAACGGTAACCTGGCTAGGGCGCATAGCTTCTTGCACCAATGGGCTGACAAGGACTTGGACAATACCTTGCAGCACCGATGGATGGCAGAGAAGAAAAACATTCCTTCAGAAATCGTATGGAGTGTGTTCCGCGCTCACTTTAGCTTTGGCTATGAAGGAATCTTTCAGTTTGGCGTTGAGCAAGGCTGGTATGACCCGAAGGTGCCTCTGGAAGCATACGTCTCTTCTCTTTAACAGCTTCAAATCGAACTGGACTCAGCTGATTTCATAGATTGATATTCCGTTTCCTTTTTATCCCTTGGTTCCAACGAGAACTCGATTTGTATGTGATCAAAAACAACACAACAAAGAAAAGACGAAATCGCAAGGTGGCAAGACCGAACGGAGTCCCTTTACTCATTGAACAAGCTCCTGAGTGATTTGGGGCCCAGGATTTCAAGGTACCTACAAGCACCTATCATTTTTCCAAATTCAACGTTTCTTCATAGGTTGCTTTCATCCCAGAATCTATACAAGCTGTGAGGCAAATTTATGCCCCACCTGATCACCCCGTGCTGCAGCTTGTCCCTAACTCGTTTAGGCAGTGGGCTGAAGTATTTATGGAGGAACTCGGCCATCCAGAAGTAACCCGAGAGTGCATCTGGAATGTATACCTTGCATTGCTGGATAAATTTCACGAACGCCATATTGTTGTTCTTGATGAATGGCACGTCGCTTCTACGAGAGCATACGAAGCAGAAGAAACTGACGAGAATCAAGGAGGTCCAAAACAGGTGGTTGGGCAAGGTCAGAATCTTTCAAATCGGACACTAAGCAATCTGATAAACTTCAATCAGACCAAGCTACAATACCTGATATTCCAGACTTGAACAGTGATGACGAACTTGATGATGCCAATGCGGAAGATGTCGAAGCTGATGAAGAAGATGCTGAAATTTCGGGCGAGGCACCCATTATAGAGATGTCCATCCGAGAATTCTTACAGCATATGTAGTGAATGATGTTATATTTTCTTTTGCTCAGGCATACGAGACTACATTATAGGTGGTCGTGGAAGGGGACAAAGGCCACGAGCCAGTTCATCTTTTGAATTCTATTCTGGGATGTCACAGGATGGCACTCAACTCGCATGGTCATATGATGGCTCGATGGTGTTGACTAAGACCATCATCCAGCTCGATGACAATGCTGACTAAGACTGTCATCCAGCTCGATGACATTGCTGACTAAGACCCACAATCCAGCCTTCCAGTCTTTGAAGACAGATATAAAACAGTGTGAGATATAACATTCAAGGTCACTTTGAAATGTGTCTGGGCATACCTCTGAATGGGCGGATGCGATCTTGTGCTCTATTGTCTCATGAAATCCCATTTATAGTATTCACGCCTTTTAGGGCAGTATGTATACATCTGGTTTCTATATCCTACGTTGTGGTCTGTCTCGAGTGGTATCTACTGAGGGTGGTACGCTTTACTAACTAATTTCTACTAGCACGTCGTGAAAAGAGGGGGGGGCAGGAGAGAGTGATATCTAGGTGGGCTGTACTTGGGAGAGATGGGTTTGTGGCCTTGGGAGGCCTGAAGGTAGTCGCCTTGGATAGTGGTCGAGTTGTGTGAGGGGGGTTTTCGCAGGGTGTTGTAGATCGGGGGATCACATAGCCATGTGTGGCATCTACGTAGCACTTGCGGAGGTTGTACGTTAGTACAGGCTTATGGATGAAAGTGTGTGAGGACTGTCCTCCAGTGTGGAGGTGGGAGGAGACTGTCTGCGAAACATGAATCCTCCCCCTCGCATGCCCTGAGGCACCTCAAGATGTTGGCTCGAGCTACATTCCACAGGGGAGGAGCATCTTGCCATGGTCTTGCGTCGTTTGTTGCTAGGAGTAGGTGTCGTAACATGTGTAGAATACAGTGTTGTGGTTAGTGATGGTCGCTCAATTTTCTCTCAAAGGTACTGTTAATCAATGATAGTTGCCTGTGGCAAGGGATGATTATCTGGGGCTCAGTCAAACATCTGCTGTGTTGGTTGCTATACGCAATCGCATGTGGTAAGTTGTTCTCTACCGTAGGTGTATTGTAAGGGAAGAAAGAAAAATAAAGAACCTTGTAAGACATCGTGAACGTGTATGTAGCTAAGCATTCACAAAAAAATCGAGTTGAGGAGAGTCGAGAAAGGAAGTTGAAGAATGCCAGTCGAGCGTAGGAAATGACTGATGGAGTAGGTGGTAAACACAGCTAGCTTGTGTTACCAGATTCACATTAAATTGATTCTATGATACCATTTCATAGATTGTAGTATCCTTTATAACATTCTGTCCTTTCTCGCAGGCAAACAGATGTGACAAAATATTGTAGAAAACCGAAGAGAATTCTATGCTCTTTCTTAGGTACTGGAGACGATGGGAGATAGGTACCTGATATCCATATGATAGACACCTTTGCCTATGTACATTTTCTCTTCTGCTCACGGTGTGATTCCTCCAGGGGTCGTCCACTTCATTAGGCTTCCTTTTAAGACCAACAGCTAATCCAGTCTGCTCCACTATCTCGACGTCACTTTCGCATGAATCTGCTGGCTACTGGAGGTTGCTGTTGCCATCATAATGAACCATTTGTTGGAGAGATCAATGATCTCATTCCGAAAAGATGCTCGCAAGCCAGGAACCTCTTCATCATCCCAAAAAGTCTTCAGATCAACGCCAGTCGGAAGGGTTGAAGTTGACTGATAATGTCTTATGTGAATGAGTTGAGGATGACAGGTGAGAATGATTACCATGACTTTGTAAAATTTGTCAGGATCCGACATGAATTTTGCGGCAAAGTGCATCATGTATAATCCACAGTCAGAAAAGTTTGGTTGTTTGGGTACCTGCTTTTGTGTTAAGCCAGTGATTGGCATGTGTTCTGGGACCTACAGTGACAGTTTGACCAATCGCCTCCATTATATTTTGCAACCCCTTCTTGTCGAGGGCTTCAAGGGCGAGGAATTTCCCTAATTGGCTGGCTTCGCTCCAATGCGAATAACCAAGGGAATCGAGGGTAAAAATAATCGTTCTGCTGATCGATGTGATTACAATGAACCACACAGTTCTAGTCTGACTTACCTGTGGTCATTGCTTTGGACAAGTTTTGATTTTCACCGTTTCCAAGGTGTTCTTGATTCGTTAGCAGCGCATATTCAGGATGGCAAATAATGGCGAGGTACCAATGAAGACTATATATGTTGTCAAGTCACAGTTGAAGCAGCTAGGGAGGAAAATTACTCTTCATTTGGTTGTAATAATCGTATTTCTTCTTGAATATGTCGAACTTTGCAGTCCAACGGTGGACGTCTTGGTAATTCCTATGAGAATATATAAGCACGGCTCCCAGTGACGTTGATAAGAGCTCACTTCTGGAACTTTGGGAACCAAAAAGGACTAAAAATAGTAATTTCTTTTGCAACAGAGGGCTTGCCAGTTTGCAGAAGTTCATACGTCAGCCTAAAGATATTTGTAAAAATTGAAACAGGTGGTTTACAAGTCACACACCATAATCCGAGCTCTATGAGATTGTCGTTCAAAATTCTCCCAGTGATTACCCTCAGATCCACTGTTGCTAATATTCACACCACCTGTCATAGTCCACAGGTACACTAGTATTCTGCAAGGCATGGGCAAAGATTCGTAACATTGGAGAAGGACGAACAACTCATCAGGATCCTTTGCTTGCAGCTCACCGTCAGATGCTGTTTTCCGAAATTTGCTGAGGCAAGCAAGTTTTTAGGTGATTGCAAAGACTGAAAGTTCAGCAACGATACATGATTTCTTTTTGATGAACTTGATTCATCCTGCAACTGGTAAAATAGATGACCGAAGACAGTCAAAATTGAACCTGCCTGGGTTTTGCGCTTGTCCCTTCTTTCGATTCCAGTATGGAATGGTCTCGAAATGGCAGATGGCTTCGGCGGAACAGGGAAATTCTGGTTCATCTGGGCTTGAATCTTGTGAACAGTCTTCAGCTACAGTATCTTGATCCTCCTCATCTTCTGGAGAGAATCGGAATAATAAGGGGACAGTTTTTGGCCCTGAGAAATCCCTGTGAGAATGAAACTAAATTGGCAGAATTGCCAATTTACTCAAGGGCTTATATCTTTGGGTACACATAGCCAATAGGAGATCAAAAGTGATTGATGAATGATAATGATCTTTGATGTGAGCAGTTACTTCATCGGAGTCTGAACTAGAGTCTGAATTTCCCATGTGAAAACAATTTGCCTAAAGTCAACACGTTTTGAGGTGCGAATGCTGTTGATCTTCCAATTGGTAGTACTTGCTCTGGCTGCCATCCTGTTCTTTACTATGGCTAGAGATTTATCTGTAAAGAATTATATTCCCCTAGTTCCGATTGAACCTAATTTCCAAAACTATAGTAATTGAACACGTATGAGCACAGCTACTCTACAAAGGACCATGTGGTATGGAGAATCTCTTATCTAAATAGTGGAAGTGTCTTCAGAAATTGAGTGTCTTCAAATAAATCAGCAAGTCACCTGTTTCGACCTATTTATGCCAGTTAGCAGTGAACAAGGGGAATTTCAGTTTGGACCTAGTATACATACTGACCATGGATTTTGATGCACATATTGCACAATCTATCGAAAGTCAAAGACATTGGCACTCTACTGGTTGACATATTGTCTCATGTGATGTCATCAACACGGCATCATCCATAATCGCAGCTCGCCTGAAAAAGCTCTAAGAACTTTTCAACCATAGCTTCAGGTACTTGATCATGCTGCTATCGGTTCCTGGGCAAAGAGATCGAAAGAAAAAATTGTCCGAATACTGATCCCCTCAAAACCATCGATCAGCTGCGCTTTAGTCCATAAACCCAAGGCTCAAGCTGAATTGCACTGATTGATGTCCTTTATAAAGAAATGACTCGCCAATGATGAAGACATACTGGTGGAAACTTGATTGAAACATTTCATTTTCAAAGCATATGGGTCTTTGTTTTCTTGGAAGGTTATGGATGCAAAATTAACATAGGTTACTTACTATCCATAATCTATGACCTGTACAGTTGCGCATTTCAAACCACGAAAAGCATAACAATGTATTTATGTACAACCCACAGGCTCATTTCAAATCATGGAATGCCGAGTTTGCCATAAGCACAAAACTGGGAATTTTGATTACCCAGCGGAAAGGAAAAAGAAATATTATGTAGATGATATTCAATGTTATGCTATACTTGGCTACAGATAAGTTTCCGGGGTCATATTGCTATACATGGCAGGTGTTAGCATTGCAAATACCGGCTATTGCTTATAACCGGAGCGTACCAGTCTTGTATTCCATAGGAACGTCTTTTTGCCCCCCTTCCCCAGCCCTCCCAGCCAATTCCCTGATCACCTTGACTTTCTCTGTCAGATGGGGTCACCTACCTAGACGCCGTCCTCGACCTGTCCTCGACCTCACCGTCACTCCCTGGTGCGCGTCGACAACGCTGGACCCATCTGTGAGACCTACTCCACATTCACTCCTTACGACCAGCCGCCAAACATGGCTCTGCTGCCGTCTGTCATCATGGCCCTTTTCCCGACACGCTGGAAGCAAGGGCTCTGACGGCAACACCCAACTATGATGAGACTATATGACGGTGAGCGATGGAGGAGCATGCTGGTAGAGGGAACGTGGAGGAGCAGAGAACGGCATCTCGCCGCGCGACCTACGCTCACTGCCGCTCTGGGCATGATTGCCCTCTGTCTAGTCCGTCATTGTTGCTTAGTCCGCTGGCTAGCCAATTATTCCGGTCGTGCATGCCGGAACCCAGCGTACACTTTTGTGCGCCTACGACGATGTCTAGTTATCATGATAGCGTGACGTGACGGAGGCATTACTGCCTGTACTGCCTACATGGACCTCATCATCGCTCCCTGATATGCACCCACTGGTCTGTACCATGATACCGGCACCATCTCCAACGTCGTACCGTTGGAACATATGGTATCGTCTTCTACCCATTGTCTTCCTACCCGTCGGACGATTTCAGACCCCATCCACTCCTCGCTCTTTCGTCCCGTCGCCCATTTCCGGGATTGGTTTCAACTCAAAGGCTTCGACTCTTTGGTCTGCCCTCTCTGTAAGTTCACGTCAGCTGTTGACAACGACGTACCTCACCTTTTCTATCAGCCTTCCTACCAAATGCCCGTGCCGTCCCTCATCGACGCTTGGTACACCTAGAAGATATTTCTCCCTCCTCACCGGAATTCGCCTTTCATGCCCCACGGCGTGCGCAACCTCCCAGGTCACTGGTTCACCTTTATCCTCGCCACCTCCGCCTTCTGCTTAACTTCCTTCTCCCGCACTCGTCGGACGTCGAGGGGAAAACCTGCTACCGCTCGACTTCCACGAAGTCGAAGAACAGATCCCCAGCATTATTGGCTCATAATATCAGCGATGTTGTCTGCCCTCAAGACACCCTCATCATCGGCTACGGAGGGGACAGATACTGTCCTTCCGATTCTTTCTCCCCTCACTCGTTACGGGGAGAATGTTGCCATCCCTTCCTAGTCTCACTAGCTTTTCGCCGCCATCGTCGCCAGCGCCTATTGTCCCATCACTTTCTGTTTTTTTTCTGTCATCCAGGTTTGCTTTTACGAGGCACGCGTCTCCTCCGCACTGGTTGATGTGCCCATTTCTCGTTCGCCTTTTGTTGGTCTTTGCCCCCCGCAAACTCATACATCATACCGGTCGTGCGATCCCAGCATCGCCCTTTCGTCTGCCCAATCAAGTGTTACTCTACCGTCGTCTGTCCTTGGCGTCTGTATCGCCTCTTCCCTGTAATCTTCTCATGACACTGCAACTACGTTCCTCAGGCTGATCCCTACCCTATTCGCCACACTCATCTATACCCCGCTAAGACGCGGGTGCAGGGCACGGCGTTCATCATTCTGCATACCAGCCAGGTTTTCTTAACCTTGACGTTCACTTATGTACGGGGATTGTCGATGGCTATCCATCCTCAATCTCGATGTCATTCTTATTTCATAAGTTTACCTTCGCCGACGCTACCTCGATAGAGAGGAACACGGCGGCACTGTTCTCATACGGCACTGTGTACGCACGTGATCGGTTCCATTGTACCCACCGTTGTCGTCCAATCACCCCTATCACCACGACAGTTTCGTACATCGGGGATAATCGACGCTGTGCATGACACCGACGCCAGCAAAATCGCCCAGAGGCCTATTACCTGTGGTCACGCAGGGTGGTATGACTTGATCAATTTCTCGCTGAGTGCGGAGGATGGCACTGGTAAAGCCAACGCGAGAGTTGAAGGCAAGAAACTGTCTGCATGTCTACTTGGCTATCCCTATCGATTGGTGTCACCCGTCGTCCATATTCGGCTCTTGGTTCAGCCCACGCAGTTCCGACGACGGATGTGTTCATACCGGTTTTCCTTCGCCGCCATCTTTCTGTGCTATGTGCGGTACCCGTAGTCGTCACCCACGACTCCAAAGTTCAAACCATCAAGATACTATCCCATAATGCAAAATATTTTATCGACATCGACGAGGTTTTTTGAGTCCGTTACCGATGCTGCCTGGAAGATGGAGCCATGCTGAGTTGACGGGTGCGAAGGAGGAGTAACACCGCGGAGTTAAAGATGGTTGGAGTAGTGACGGCCGAAAAAAGCAGGATACTGCTTCCTGGAGGGGCCACCACCTTCGAGTTCCACGATAAATGTTAACGTGTCAACATGGCGGAAGCTGAAGGTATGGGACAATGGACTTTCAGTCGGTCTGTCCTTCCCCTAACGCTTTTGCTGATATGATCAAAAGGTTAGGATAAGCTGTCGGGCATTCTGGGTTTTTTTGATTGCCTGCGATTAGGATCAGCGTTCTCTCATTATTTTCACGGTTACTTCATCAAACGGATTTTTGTTGATTTTTTTGTACGCTGAAAAACGACCTATAACACTAGACGATTCCATCATGTCGAGTAAAACTTAATGAGAACTCTTGTTCCTGACATTATTCTTTTCGAGAATACGTGGTAAATCCAAAGCAATTGAAAACGATACAGTGCAATTCAGGTACATGGGTCAGGGGAGGGAATTTTGGTATTCCGAAACGTGATCGGATTGCACAGATAATCGGAATGATACAGCGCTGGTGATCATCGGTCAGCGGCACGGGGAAATGCATACGGAGAAAATTGTGGGAATAATCAGCGAACAGATCGAAAGCAGTGGAGTATAGAACCGACTGAAAGCCCGTACAAACGTGAGTAGCGGGTTGAGTGATAGAGTCTCGAGAAGGAAACAGTGATAAAAGGGAGGGAGAACATAAGTGAAATTGGAGGGCAAAAAGTGGGGAGATATTATACTGAAGCCACCTTAGCGTCCGTAGTCCGCGCCGTCATCACATTCGATCGGTTATAGAAATGTCCATCCGCTGCGTCACCATCGAAAAAGCCGTTTAGAGGCACTGGTCGTGACTGGGAGCGTTAGGTTTTCTTGAGCCGTGGTTAGTTAAAGCCACGGCAGATAGATGCTGTAGAAAGAGAGAGAGCTGGGCAGAGGGGACACCGTACAATGAGATTTACGATGTCGGAAGAGCTGAACGCAACGGCATCGGAAGAGAGCTGGTCGGAAGCCGCCCGCAAAATCCCTGAGGAGAGCCGCAAATCCTCGTATGGATTCACCACGATAGCGGTCGTGTCAACGAGCGGGCTGCATATGCGAATTTGAGCCTGAGGGATCTATGCAGAATCACATCGGTTTTTCCATATCACGCATGGAGGGCATACATCTTGAACATGAGCTGTACAGTGAGTCACAAGACAGTGCCAGTGGTGAACAAGAATACTGTCGTCATAACGCGTGCCCACACGGATACCAGCTCAGGTCCAGGGAAGCAGCATGAACGGAGATAAGAAGTGTTCTCAACACACTGATTGGAGGCACTGAGGCTGTTCAAGTTGAAGACGAGCTGCTGAGTGCAGGAGAAGCGCCTTCCATTTTGGGCTTCTGCCAATCAGAGCCATCGGAGGTCGGATCTCACCTGCTTTCGCACTTGCCCAACCCCTCCTTGACGAATTTTTTTGCAAGCTCGCCACCGATACCTATTAGCTTGTGCTCTCTGGTCTTCAAGCTAAGCTTCAAACTTCATCAAATCAGCGACCTTATTGTTACTCCTCTCAAGAATCACTATGGCCATCGAACCTCTTCTTTGTAAATCAGCCTTCAATCCATCTACGCGATAGGTTTCATAATCAACAAACCGGACAACAACGAGGATCGGACAGTACGCAGCGAATCTGGAAGGATGCTTTTTATGGGAATGGGTGGAACGAGCAGAGCAAGGATATCGATATGAGAGGGACGTATCATGCTCGCCGTCGCCTCGTAGAAAGGTCCGTTATTAAAAAATTCTAACCTCTATATAATATGCTCATCTTCAAAACTTTGTCAGCCATCTCTATCTCTGCTTTACAACTAGGACTACGTGCTCAGTGCTTAACCCCAACAACTTACCGTGAAGTTTTTGGAAGATACTATCAGATCACTGTCACTTTCAGTCGATAGAGCTCCTCTGGAATAAAGTTTCTTTGCACACTGCACCGCATTGGTCAGATTTTCACCTCTTTTCGCTTTCTGATATCAATAAATGGTACACCGACGTCATTGGCACAGCAACAGCACCAGATTCTCAGCGTATCTCGTGAATGCACGGTATCACTAGCATCTTCACTGTTGGGCATGCGCATTCAAGTATTGGAGCAGAGCAAGTACAACGATTGTGTTTACCTCGACCCGTATTTCTGCCAACGTGTCATACCCGGATTTCCAACCTCACCAGCCCTCCCTGGAGCTGCTATAGCATCGCAAATTCGCCTCCTTGGCACATTCTTGATGTAGTCTTCGTCTCTCGAAACTTTCTTGGATTGTCGCTACTTCTCCCCTGAAGATACCATTGGCAATCCGGACAGGGAGTCATTTTGGCTGTGCGATTCCGCTCGCGTTTTGACTGTCAGTGAGGAGGCATTCTGTTTGTGTTCTATGGTGTTATTCCTCAAGGGTGGTTGATTATGTAGGATGGTACGCTTCATGGGATCTGGCTCCCTTACTCAAAACACAACTAAATGAGGAAGAGTGTCCACGGCAAGTTCAGCATTATTTCAATTAATTATCAGTCAACTCAACTACTCGTATAGCGCCTAAAACACGCTGTTCTTCAACTTCGAGCACGCACCACTTGCCGGGATACTAATTAGAAATAATCGCATGCCACGAGAAATCTTGGTGATAGATCTACCAAAGGCCTACCGACGTACGCGTCTTCTTCTACTATCCGCCCATGGCTGCCCTGCCATCATAGCTTTCCTTCGCCTAGTCCAGATTGCAGATCGTCATTGACCCTACAAACCCGGGAATGTACCCAGTTGTCGGATAACACGATCGATCGGTGCTCTCAGGCCGGACCGGACCCCAGCAAAAACTGACAGGGCGACGCGTTATAAAGGCCGAATAGATCGCGGAGGACCAACATTCACAGTTAGATTGGAAGAAAAGAACGGATCAATGACTACGAAGAGCTCAAGAGTTTTCGAAGTCCAAGTCTTGGGGGTGAAAGGATCGAATCGAGATAGAGTGCGCTGGAAGACAAAGGACATGGCAAGTCTTTAAAAGGCTCCTTGAATTTAATAACGTAATAGCGCCGGCAAGCGGCAGAGCCCGCTACCTTCATCTCACTTATCGCGAAAAATGATGCTTGTACCAAGTTTGCCTTCAATTCCAAGGTCCCCCTTCCCTCAATCACCAGAGTTATCCGTCGATAAGACTCACGAACTCATACTTAAAATAATTTATCCGGGTGTCTTCGATCCCATGGTCGCCGTGATGTTTGGATCCCTACCTTCAACGCCGGTCAATCATCGTTTTGACGACGCATCGTACAAACGGTCTTTTCCTGCTTTCGCGTTCATATATATCTGCATAATATCCTGTGGATTCTCATCTTCCGATCCACGCGCAGTATCATGATCGAGGCGAGCTACGAATATCATTAGAGAGGTGGGAAAGTGCCCTGTATCTGAAAGGCTTAGCTGTGGAGAAGGCGGAATGAATAGATGACGACGAGAGTGAAGCGAGATGCCAGCGATGTTATGACTATTGGCTTCTGGTACGAGATCGTTGACCCGCTCGCCTGGTGGATGGTATTGCTCATTTATTGGCAATGCGACGTCATTCTATCTAGGTAAGAAAGGGTTCTATCTTATTATCCTCGCTCTTATGAAACTTCCATCAGGGTTTTTAATCAGTTATTCGAGGGTCTACAAGGAACACAAAGCGGTTGTTGACTCGTAGCAAGAATATTTTAGGACTTGATAGGTGTTGAACCCGTTTATTCAGGACTTGTTTTGTTAAATAATAAAACACATATGATCTCAGAACAAAGGAAAGCGATAAATGCGACAAAGCAAGTACCCTAAGCATAAGAAAACAAGACAATATCCAAGATGTACATACACTGCTGTGTTTACAGACATTCTTGTGCCCAGGCTTCCGCACTATGCACCGCACTGTAGCTCGCAGTCGGATAATCCTTGCAAAACACTGCGCTCGAGTTCTGGACGTTAATGCTGGAATTATCGTTCTGGTACTGAGTGACATAAGAATTCCCCACTTGCGAGTAGGAATGGCCGTCGGCCTGAGTGATGCCAATTTGAGCAAAAGGTTGTGGGGTAGGTGTGAAGGTCACTGCATTGCCGTAAGAGTAGGATGTGTTGGCATTAGTGGAGGGAGGGTGCATGTTCGTGGGAGTCGTCGTGTCACCAGCAAAGGTGTTGACATTGGAAGGGAGAATATTGTCAATGTTGGATAATTGGTTCATCCCAACGCAAGATCCAGACTTAGTATTAATCAGCTAGCAAGTGCCCGACACTTCGAGCACTTTCTTTCTTACTCAGACGGCGCATCGTACACCCGCTATTATTACTAGAACTTTCTTTGCACTTAGGTATAAATACGAGACATACTCTGTAGTAGCATAGTGAATCCACTCTACTCTTATTACTCTACCACTTCTATAATCTCACAGGTTATTGGGCCCCACGCTCAACTACGCCACAAACACCAAATCACTGTCCAATTCCTTAGTCCCACCACATAATGACTAACACTACATCTGGTCCCAGCACCAATCCCGGCAACGCTGCCACCACTACACCCACAAATCCTGCCTCGAATACAAATCTGACAACCTCTACCAACCCCACCTCAACATCCACCAGTACGGCATTCTCTATGCCGAGCTATGCCCATCTCCCATCTTCTTCTTCTGTCCAACGAGTCGATTATTTTGCGCATGTCCCAAAGCTTGATGCCAAGGGAAAGAATTGGTCTATTTTCTGAGAGCGCTGGAAGATCACAGTCCAAGGTGCTGGGCTTGGCCGTCACTTTGACCGTACATACGTAGTCACAGTACCTAGCCCAGGAGAAACAGATCAGACCATTCTTACAGAATACGCGAAATGGCAGCAAGAAGAATTGCAGGCATGATCTCACCTGATGGGTACACTTGTGGATAGCACTCTTCAAAAAGCCATTTGGGGTGCACCCAGTGTCAATCAGATCTGGGAACGACTAGAGGAGGAATTTCAGCGCAAATCAGAAGTGATGAAGGCAAACTTACGGGCCGACTTCATGGCTATGCACTGCGAAGAGCATGCAAATGTGTGCAAATTCTTGGACAAACTCATGGAAACATATGATGACCTATTAAACATGGGTATCAGTGTATCAGATGATGATTACAAGTCAATGGTACTCAAATCCGTACCTCGAGAGTACCAAATCTTCATCTCCACTGTCCAGGAATCATCACGACATGCACATATCACACTATCAGTTGATGACATCATTGACTCTCTGCAACGCGAGTACGACTTTCGGAGTCATGACACACAGCATACCAAATCCAAGGCCAAGAAAGTAAGGGATGACACAGAGAATATCGCTGCAACTGTGCAGAATTCTCGTGGCAATAGGAAGGGCAGATCTGGAGGGCAGAAAAATCAGGGAAAATCCTCGCAATCAAAAGAAGATCACACCTGTTTTAACTGTGGAGGAAAAGGCCATATTTGGAGGAATTGTCCCAGTCCGAAGGACTTGAATGCAGGTCCCCAGCCGGATGGGAGGGATGGCGAGAAAAAAGGTGATGATGCTGCAAAGGATAAGCCCAAAGGAGGGCAGGCAGGAGGATCAGCAAACACGAGCACGGAATCAGAAGATACCTTTGGTGCAGGAGCCTGGTTGGCACACCCCTCAACAGATGACTCAGACAGCGATGGTTGGCTTTCCGAAATTGACGAGGACCCGATGATGGGTATTGGAGCATTCTCTGATATGTCTGATGATGATGAAGCACCATCAGACATGCTTGCCGCTATTCAGAGCGTCGATCTTGATTCAGGACCAGTCAAAGAGGAAGACCTATCGGACGATAATATGCCTAAACTGGAAAGTGTTAGTGACTCTTCAGAGGATGAAGAGGAACTCACTGATGATGAATTTGACAATTTGCCAGACCTTGAGGACGTTGGAGACTCATCTGATGATGAGGATAGCTCTGAGTCTGAGGTTTGCACTGGCACTGTTATTGCATCTGCTGAGGATGCAAATCTGGAAAAGAAGAATGAGTCAGAAATCGAATTGTTTGACTCAGGTGCTTCACGACACATGTCACCTCACTGACATGCATTCATTAATTTTCATGACATCCACCCTCGGTCATTTGACGCAGTGAACAAGAACAAATTCTTTGCTACAGGACAGGGAGATATGACTGTCAGTCTTCCGCATGGTTCTGAATCGACAGAGATTCGACTCACTGGTGTTCTGTATGCTCCCGATCTCACATACACTCTTGTTTCTGTTGGGCGTCTTGACGATGCAGGCTACACTGTGACTTTTGGGAATGGACAAGGTGTCATCCATGATAAAGATGACACTATAATCGGTGTCCTACCCAAAACAAAGGGCCTATACCAGTCTATACATGAGACATCAGTCTCATCATCAGGGGGAGAAGCTCATGCCATAAAAGAAAAGCTCACCTTCATAGACCTGCACCACTGTATGGGCCACATAGCACCAGAAGCAGCACGTCATCTTGTCCTAAATGGTCTTGTGGATGGTCTCAAACTTGAGGATGTCAAGGGAGAATCAACGTTTTGCGAATCTTGTGTGTTCGCAAAAGCGAAGCAAAAATCTGTTCCAAAGGAAAGGGAAGGTCAACGGAAGAGAACTTATGGAGAAGAAGTTTATTCTGACCTTTGGGGACCCTCATCTATGGCAACTATTGGTGGCAAACGGTACTTCATGTCATTTATGGATGACAGTACCTGCGATACGCATACATACCTTCTTCGATCAAAGGACGAAACCTTCCAAGCCTACAAGGGATATGAATCCTGGGTTAATACACAAATGCAGGTAGCCATCAAAACCTTACATTCTGACCGAGGAGGAGAATACCTATCAGAAGAGTTTACTCAGTACCTCAAGTCTCGAGGAACTGAACAAAAGCTTACCATGCATGATACACCCGAGGAGAATGGAGTCACTGAGAGACTCAACCGTACACTGCTTGAAAAGGTTCGTGCTATGCTACATGACAGCAGCCTGCCGAAGTTCCTGTGGGGAGAAACCCTGTTGCATGCAGCTTGGCTGAAAAATTGGACATCAACAAAGGTGTTAGCAGGGATCACACCACATGAGGCAGTTACAGGGAAGAAACCGAACCTTGCGAAGTTACCAATCTGGGGCTGCCAGGTATGAGTACATGACAACCAACCATGGCACCACAAAAGCGGTGACAAGCTCGAGCCGAGAGCACACATTGGCCATTGGGTTGGCTTTGCAGATGAGAGCAAGGGCCATAAAATTTACTGGGAAGGAAAACAGTCAGTTACTGTTGAACGGAGTGTCTACTTCAATGAAACATACCTCGAAAATGGCAGTAGGACTGAGGGGGAGAAAGAGGATATACATCCACCAGAAATCAGTCCAACACCTAAAGTTCCAACATGCCCTACAACACCTATACAGTCCGCAAAGACCCCTGAGCCCACTCCCGAGCCACCTATGCTATGCCGAAGCTCCCGAACAACCACTGATTACAACTACAGAAAGCTGGGCAATCCCAACACCCGATTACCAGCTGCACCATGCGATCCAAAGCCATTGGTAAAAGTCGAGAACGTTGTTGATGATGAAGAAACCGGGGGAGCTGCTATGGCAGCAGCTATGTCAGACATGGAAGGTCTTGAACCCCAAACCTTGTCTGAGGCAAAGTGTCGTCCTGACTGGTCTCATTGGGAAGAAGCCATACAAGAGGAATTGAAGAACTTACAGGAACATGGCACTTGGGAAATAGAGGAGCCACCACTGAACGCAAACCTCATTACTTGCAAATGGGTCTTCCGAGCCAAAAAGGATGCTGCAGGCAACGTCGTGAAGTACAAGGCACGACTAGTAGCACACAGCTATAAGCAGGAGGATGGTGTCGACTTCTTCAGCGATGAGGTATTTGCACCCATTGCATGGATGGCATCGACACGTACTGTGCTGGCTTTAGCCGCATGTTATGACTTCGAAATTCACCAAGCAGATGTTAAGGGTGCTTACCTTAATGGAGACCTCATTGAAAATGAAGTCATTTACCTCAAACACCCTCCTGGATATCCCCTCTCTGCATCGAAAACATCTGCATTGCGACTTCGCCATCCTATCTATGGTCTTCGTCAGTTGGGCCATTATTGGTACATCAAGTTTGGAAACACCTTGAAGGAGCATCTAGGGATGACACGATGCGAGGTTGATCACTCCGTGTACTATTGCCATGATGGAAAGAACCTGGCGATTATTGTCGCAGCTGTTGATGACTTGACAATTGTGACATCGAGTACAGAGCTAATGAGTGAAGTAAAATCGAAGCTGAAGGAGGCATTTGAGATCACTGATATGGGGGAGATTCACTGGCTATTAGGGATGGAAATAAGACGAGACAGAGAGGCATGCACCATTGCCCTATCCCAAAAATCGTACATTGAATCCGTGGTCAAGTGGTTCAATCTCGAGGATGCAAAACCCTCTGCTATCCCCATGGACCCAAATGCTCACCTATCCATCAATCAGTCACCTCAAACGACGCGCAAATTTGCAGAAATGCGAAATGTGCCCTATAGAGAGGGAGTTGGCTCCATCATGTACACATCTGTAGGAACTCAGCCAGATACCACGTATGCAGTCACAAACCTCTCCAAGTTCTCCAATAATCCTGGAATGGCTCACTGGAATGCCATCAAACGAGTCATCTGCTACCTAAATGGCACCAAGGACTGGTGGCTAGTCTATGGTGGAAAACCCCAGGAATTGGAGGGATTTGTTGATGCAGATGGGAATTCAAACAAAGATAGATTTGCAATAACTGGGTATGCATTTTTGATAGACAGGGGAGCTGTTAGCTGGAGCAGCAAAAAGCAAGAAATCATTGCATTGTCGACAGCAGAAGCAGAATACATGGCAGCAACCCATGCGACAAAAGAAGCACTGTGGCTGCACATGCTGATATCAGAAATCTTCGGACCATATGCTAAATCGGTCACATCAGTAAGTTGACATCCGTATGGTTCACATGGTGCCATGTAAACCATGCGAACTATACAGCTATACATGTGCATGGCTGTATAAGGTACCTACATAATTTTATACACCACGTATAGCACCTTATACACTGCCATGCACAATACACATCCATGCCATATACCACTCTATACCTGCATTTGCTGCACCGGAAATCCGACTCATATCTGTTCATTATGCTTGGTACAGAAAGAATAGCATTGAATATATATCCTACAACATAACATCGTAAGTATACTACAGTAACAAGGCACCAGTGACCACTCTCTTCAAGCTTCGCTATCCAGCCCAAATGTCCTACCAGCAGACCCAGGGTATTGAATGGATCTCACGTGCTCGACACAGAACTGTGAAATATATTAGGTGCCAAACACTGTTAGAAGGAAGACAACTCACCCAAATGCAGCAATACACCTTCTGAAACCATATTCAGAAGTGAAAGATACTGCGCATGCTACCAAAACAAAAATGAGGACTAAGAACAGCAGCAGCAAGTATGAACCACTCACCTTGTTCCATCAGATCCCTTTCACAGGCCATCCCAATACCTTAGCACATGGTGCACACCGCTATTCCCCATGTTTGTGGTCTTGATGGCATAAGTATAGCCTTGGCAGTACTGAGGTCATTGTGGAGGGGCAGGAAAAAATAAAGAGATTGCTCGACATATTAGAGTAGTCTGAGGTCCTGTGAAGGGTTTCCAATGGTAGGATATGAATAACGTTCAAGAAAATACGTACCAGAAGGAGGACAGAAGTCTGAGCCGGCATGTCAAAGATGAGGGAGGGAAGGAAAAGACAAGAAGTCAGAGGATCCATTGCGACCGAAGTTCAACATGCACGTGATGCGATGACATGATTGTGCTCAGACCTCATGCTATTTTGGGATCGTGAAGTGAAATACTTATGTGAGATCTCCTGCTGACTGCCAGGGCCAACGCGATGTCAATTCCGGTGTCTGCAGGGATTGAATCAACCTCAAACATTCAGGAAAAAAATCTCCATGTCAACACCACTCCACCATACCACATCTGTATAGGTGCATGATCACTATAATGATATTTTGTGTGCATGGCTATGCATGGCATGACATGGCTCAAAATCTCATATACCTGTCATGCGTCCCATGCTCACCACATGGATGTGAACTTACTGATGCACCCAGGCACCAACAATGCTCAATTCAGACAATCAAGCAGCAATTGCATTAACCCGAGATCACCGTTACCATCCCTGCATGAAACACATTGACATCCGCTTTCATTTCATTCGCTGGGTCACGCAGGAGGGAAAGATCAAGCTGATATATTGCCCCACTGATGATATGATTGCCGACACTCTTATGAAGCCTTTACCATCGATCAAGGCTAAGCACTTTGCTGCACATCTCGGACTTCGCTTGGTCTGAGGGGGAGTATTGGATAATTGGTTCATCCCAACGCAAGATCCAGACTTAGTATTAATCAGCTAGCAAGTGCCCGACACTTCGAGCACTTTCTTTCTTACTCAGATGGCGCATCATACACCCGCTATTATTACTAGAACTTTCTTTGCACTTAGGTATAAATACGAGACATACTCTGTAGTAGCATAGTGAACCCACTCTACTCTTATTACTCTACCACTTCTATAATCTCACAGTCAACACCCACCCCGTAGGGCAGAGGCATAGATGAACAATGTTCATTCACAGTAGGTATATGCTTGATGAGAGATGCCAAGCAAGTGCATGCTTGTAACTGGGGTGTCTACAATGAGCTGTATCAGTGTTATTCTAGACACCATGGGTGGAGAGCATGTACCTTCTGAACATACACAGCACAATTCATCACAGGACAATGATGGACATACATCGAAACAAAATCGCAGTGCACATGGATACCGTGTCTACACCCATTACAGATGGTCTAGGGCACATAAATACAATGAAGTACCAGTGAAGTACAGTCATAACATACCTGATCTAGCATGGGTAGTGCAGGGGGGATGAATGATTGACATTCACAGTAGTGGGTAGTGCCATCCGGAGTGACTGCATGCCTGTGCATGCATCTGGCTCTCAAAGGCAGGTCTGGCATTGAAGACATCAGTGAACGAGTGCTATTGCTAAGTGCAATATTGAAGGAGGTGACGGAAGTGAGGAGTTCATCCGGCAAATTTTATGGGCTCAAGCAGGGGCAGTTTGTCACTAAACCCTAGATACGACCGGTCAAAGAAATCTCAAAGGGAATGACTGTGGGATTACATTGCCTCGTGGAGAAGACGTCACAGTATCGACAGCTTCTCTGGAATCTAAAATAGATGGGGAGCCAGATTTCAATTCTGTGATCCCACAGAATTGAAACAACATTGACCGGAAGGCACAACCCAACCAAAGCAGGCGACTTTACAGAAAGACTTAGCTATGCCATCAATCGCCTGTTTTGGTTGGGTTGTGCCTTCCGGTCAATGTTGTTTCAATTCTGTGGGATCACAGAATTGAAATCTGGCTCCCCATCTATTTTAGATTCCAGAGAAGCTGTCGATACTGTGACGTCTTCTCCACGAGGCAATGTAATCCCACAGTCATTCCCTTTGAGATTTCTTTGACCGGTCGTATCTAGGGTTTAGTGACAAACTGCCCCTGCTTGAGCCCATAAAATTTGCCGGATGAACTCCTCACTTCCGTCACCTCCTTCAATATTGCACTTAGCAATAGCACTCGTTCACTGATGTCTTCAATGCCAGACCTGCCTTTGAGAGCCAGATGCATGCACAGGCATGCAGTCACTCCGGATGGCACTACCCACTACTGTGAATGTCAATCATTCATCCCCCCTGCACTACCCATGCTAGATCAGGTATGTTATGACTGTACTTCACTGGTACTTCATTGTATTTATGTGCCCTAGACCATCTGTAATGGGTGTAGACACGGTATCCATGTGCACTGCGATTTTGTTTCGATGTATGTCCATCATTGTCCTGTGATGAATTGTGCTGTGTATGTTCAGAAGGTACATGCTCTCCACCCATGGTGTCTAGAATAACACTGATACAGCTCATTGTAGACACCCCAGTTACAAGCATGCACTTGCTTGGCATCTCTCATCAAGCATATACCTACTGTGAATGAACATTGTTCATCTATGCCTCTGCCCTACGGGGTGGGTGTTGACTGTGAGATTATAGAAGTGGTAGAGTAATAAGAGTAGAGTGGGTTCACTATGCTACTACAGAGTATGTCTCGTATTTATACCTAAGTGCAAAGAAAGTTCTAGTAATAATAGCGGGTGTATGATGCGCCATCTGAGTAAGAAAGAAAGTGCTCGAAGTGTCGGGCACTTGCTAGCTGATTAATACTAAGTCTGGATCTTGCGTTGGGATGAACCAATTATCCAACATTGACAATATTCTCCCTTCCAATGTCAACACCTTTGCTGGTGACACGACGACTCCCACGAACATGCACCCTCCCTCCACTAATGCCAACACATCCTACTCTTACGGCAATGCAGTGACCTTCACACCTACCCCACAACCTTTTGCTCAAATTGGCATCACTCAGGCCGACGGCCATTCCTACTCGCAAGTGGGGAATTCTTATGTCACTCAGTACCAGAACGATAATTCCAGCATTAACGTCCAGAACTCGAGCGCAGTGTTTTGCAAGGATTATCCGACTGCGAGCTACAGTGCGGTGCATAGTGCGGAAGCCTGGGCACAAGAATGTCTGTAAACACAGCAGTGTATGTACATCTTGGATATTGTCTTGTTTTCTTATGCTTAGGGTACTTGCTTTGTCGCATTTATCGCTTTCCTTTGTTCTGAGATCATATGTGTTTTATTATTTGATGCGAAAATATTCTTGCTACAGGCTGGAAACCGCTTCGAGTTCCTTGTAGACCCTCGAAAAACTAATTCAATACCTGATGGAAGGTTTATGAAAGTGAGGGTAACAAAATAGACCCTTCGCTTACCTAGGAACTATGATAGAATGGCATTGCATTGTCAATAAACGTCCACCACTGTGTCCGCCAGATAAGTAGGTTGACTACCTAGCCAGTAACGATGGCTTTATTAGTATCTCGCTTTACTCCCATCATCGTCTTCTAAATATCTGGTCTTCTGTAGACTACGATGTCTGCCCGTGGTTATGTCAGCCATGAGGAAAGACATCCTTGTGCACAGCATCTTCACATACGTGATCCTGATATAATTACGGAGACCGGAGACGTTGATAAGATAGTGTGTGGTAAGACAGCCAGGCTCCAAGGGAGAGTACAGGTGACAAAGGGACTAAAACAAACTAACTATCACCCCTTGAGTGAGTTGTTGAACGACCACACAGAATAATTTCTTGGCCTGCAAGAGAGAGAGGTTCAGGCACAAGGTATAGGTGAAAGAAAGATTCGGGTGCAAGTATTGAAGGGGAAGGATGCGTGCAAGGGGATCAAACACATAAGATCGGGGGTCTGAACAATATGCGCCGGGAAGAAGATTTGAATTGTGGGGAGAAACCCTCTGAAAAAGACACTGAGACAGAATTTGGGAATGGAGTCACCGATAGTGATCAAGATGGAGAGGTGGAAAGATTCAATGATACATGGGTTCCCAGATAGCATGAAGGCGGGCGGATCGAAAGAGTATTGTCAGGCAGCAATGGAGTTGGGATCAGCTGATGAGTTAACAACAGCGCTGGATAAGGATTTTCTCCAGCAGATTCCCAGGGTAGGAAAACAGTGAAGAGGCGGCTAGGTGGTGTTAAGCACTAACTTGAACCTTTGCCAAAGCTGGTCTCTATCCTGTCACTTGTGTTCAGTGATTCAGTGTTAGAGAGGCATTGGTAGATTGTGAGAAGTTAGGCGTCACTTATAGCGAAAGCAAGGAGCTTGTAAGAGTTAGGAGTACAGTTATTTACCGGTCATTGCAACACCATGGTTCAATGAAACACTTAGCCTCTTGCTCTCCCTCCCTTCATCCTTCATCATTAATTTATATTACATTGCTGATGTGTATTGTATCTTCATGTTCTACAGTAATTCTTCATATGTGACATGGATAATATTCCGAGAAATTGAGGCTTCTGTTCTAAAAATATCTATTTTCTCATGAACTCAAAATCTGACCCAGAAATGTGTGTCCTCCATCTGAATGTAATCACCCACAAAGGCCTCAATAATGTTAATGACCTTCTGAAGAACCTGTATGACAAGTTTGAGACCAGGCGCCCATTATCTGAGGAGTCTAGGGCATAGATAAAAGTGTGGTTCTGCCAAGCTATTGCCTTTGATGGACAGTCTGACAGTCCAATGTGCCTATTATTGCCCCATTGCCTCCGAATTTTATTTCTCCTCTTGCTCAATTTTTTACTATGCCTGGACATGCTAAATCAAACTTGAAAAAGTGCCAAATTACTCGCAAATGCCATGACCAGCTAATGGAAAAGGCAGTCATTGCACACAAGAATGAGCTTGCCAAACTACCCAGTGCTCCTTAGAAAGATGCAAGAAAAATCTGCAAAGATTTCGAGGCTGTATATCAGAGGGAGACTGGAAAGGAGATCTTGCTTTCTTATAGCACTCGAGTGATTCCAAGTTGCTGACTAATGAGGTTTGGGTACATGGGCCGGACTGTTTCAATGACTCAAAATAGCCCAGAATACCCACGCCACAATAATGCTGTGAAAGCGGACTTGTACCCACACCTTTGAGCATCTTTTTTTTACTGTATCTTATTGTTGCATAGTATTACACATTCTTACATTCAAACCTAGTCAAAATTCCCAACCAATTGGAACCTACAGTAAATATCCAATTTTGCTGTTTCATTGACCGGTAAATAACTGTATATAACCTTAGCCGAAGCTGGGGTCTAAGGCCACAGCATAGGCTAGCTTAAATACATGTTAGACTCATACTAAGAATAGTGTCTACAAGGGTGCATGCAGTGAGAAGTGCGTCGTTCAACGAATGAGGAGTGAGGACACTAAAAGAAGTGTACTCCCGATGAATGAGAGTAAAGAGCGCATATCACCTGCATCTGCATGGGACTCCGTCTGAATGGGCTGCATCCTGTAGACCGCCCTCGACTGGCGGTTGACTCTCATCCAACTACTAAGAAGCATGATGCCATCAGGAGAAGCGTGATGGTGCATGCAGGTTGTTGGTCATCTGGGAGGCGGCAGCATGAACTGGGGTGGCGGCAGCTGGGTAACCGGGTAACGAGTGTGCTGGCAGAATATCATGGGTCTGGGAGATAAGATAGGTAGGTCCGGGGTTCCGAGAGATAAGGATAAGATAAGATAAGAAAAATAGGGGTAAAACCATAATAATACCCTCCGACTAAGACTGTCGTCCCGACAGTCCTTTAGACATACTCACTCCCTGAGTTAAGGGAGTTAGTAGATTCCATATCCCATTTGTAGTCCTCAGTTTGTTCCCAAGCAGATATGCCCCGTTCTTCTTGAGGGAAGCTGGGGTCAGTCTGAGTCGTTAGAGGAGACTCGGAACGCTCGTCTTCGAAGACGTCTTCATCCGTGTCTGATGAATAAAAGCCCTGCTCGTTCAAGGATAATGGATCGGTATGATTCCTGCTGGTGATTGGAAAGAGTGTTGAGCTCTCGGTCACTGAAGAGCCAGGAGATGATATGGTTATGCATCTTCCTTCGTTTTCCAAGTGTCGCAAATCGTGATCCTGTACGCGGTCTTCCTTGTTCTCGTATTCCTTGACGAGTTCTTCAGCGTTGGCGAGATTGCTCCTCTTGACCCAAGTAGCTTCCTCCACTGGGTATCCCTTCCATTTGACCAAATATTCTGTTATGGTCCTCCGGCTGTGCCCTTGACTGATGATGCAGTCACGGTCCTGAAGTAGTTCCTCTACTTCGTATTCCTCCTCGCCTTCCACGAGTTCTGGCTTGGGTGGCAGAGGTTTCTCCTGGTTGGAAAACTCCGGGGGAACGTACGGAGTTAAGTATCGTTCATTGAACTTGTTGTGGATCCTCCATCCTGGTGGCAGCTTTAGCTCATACGTGGAGGGCCCCTTTTTGGAAATTATTTCAAAGGGGCCGGCATGTTTGTCACCTAGCTTTTTTGCCGGTCGGGGGAGGTGAAGGTTGGTTGAGTCCAACCAGACTTTATCTCCTGGTTGGTACTCCTGCGCAGGGCGAGTGTGTTTGTCGTAAGCCTTTCTCATAACTTCGACGGCTTTATTCAGAGAGTCTTCTGCTTGTTTGCGTACTCTCTGGAGGCTTTCGACAAAGTCAGTTACTGATGGTGTTTCCGACTGCCTCACCGCGGTTGGGCAAATTTCCCCATCTTGTCCATAGACTACTTTGATGGGAGAAAAGCCTGTTGCAGAATGTTGGCAGTTGTTGTGAGTGAATGCTGCCCATTGCAGCCATTCGCTCCAGTCGTCCTGTTTGTGGTTGATGAAGACTCGAAGATACTTTTCGAGTTCTTGGTTAACTCGCTCTGTTTGTCCATCCATCTGAGGGTGATAGGCCATTGACAGGTTTCCCTGAATATTCATCATTGCGTATAGCTCGGTGATGAATTTCGAGACAAATTGTGGGCCTCAGTCCGAGATGACTTTGGAGGGGGTGACTCCAAATTGACAAATAATTTCATCGCATAGGATTTTGGCCCACCCACTTGACGAGAGTTCTTTCGTGCATGGGATCAGCACGATGTATTTTGAGAATCGGTCTATGATGACTAGTACTGCGTCATAGCCCTTGGATTCTGGAAATCCGGTAATCATGTCAACTGAGATGTGTTCCCAAGGTCGAGATGGTACAGCATTGGGATGTAGCGGAGCTGCTTTCCGCTGCATATCAGTTTTTGTCCTCTGACATGCTTCGCATCCTCGTACATAGGTTTCCATGTCTCTCCGCATTTTAGGCCACCAGTAGTCTCTTAAGACTAATTCTTTGGTTTTTTCGATGCCCAGGTGTCCTGCGGAGACGTGATCATGGTGATGGGAGATAAGTTCTCCCCGTAGGGTGTGGTCACGGGGGACGTAGATACGTCCATCGTAAAATAGAAGGTGGTCCTTTTCGATGACCCCCTTCTCATGGTTGAGGCTCGAAGTGATCCCTCGGTCCCATCATTGGTGATCGCTTGTTGCTCTCCAAATTTTGCCATGAATCTCTTCCTCTGTTGGCATTATCAAGGTGTGGAAGAACTCTGGCTTCAGAAGGACAATATCGTCGTTGTCCTTCTTGCCCTGGTTGTGATCGGCTCGCCGGCTCAAGAGGTTGGCCTTTCTGTTGGCTGCTCCTGGTTTGTGATTGAGCGTGAAGTGGTATTCCGCTAACTCAGTAACCCATCGCACTTGTCTGCGGTTGAGTTTTTGAGGTTTGCGGAAGTATTGCAGATTTGAGTGATCCGTCCAGACTTCGAAATCTTGACGGGCACCCATAAGATAATGTTGCCACTCTTCTAAGGCGATCATTATTGCTAGTAATTCCTTGTCATAAATCTCGTAATTCTGTTCCGTCGTGGAAAGGGATTTCGATAGGAATGCAATCAGGCACCATTTTCCTTCCTGTTCCTGTGACAGGACGGCCCTGATTGCCCCTTTGCTGGAGTCCGCCTCCAAGCGAAACTTGTTGTAGTCGTTTGGCATCGCCAAAACGACTCCTGTTGCGAATTGGCATTTGAGTTCCTCAAATGCTGTAGTAGGGTATCCTGTCGTGGCTGGAGGGATCCATGCGCTATTTGGGCCTGTTTGGCAGCATTAGTAGTCAGATCGTAGCTTTGCATCGTAGAACACAGAATCACCATCTGATATCCTCATCTCTGCTCTCAGTCAGCTCAGGCCATCCCATTGTGGTGATGAGAGTGTGATCCGATCCTAAATTTTGCATTTTGCGATTGCAGCATGTGAACCTCGGAAAGCAAAGAAAACACCTGAACACGGCGAAGAAAAAGTCAAAATCATTACCACTGCGCGGACCAGGTGGACAATTCATTGCAAAAAGCGACCTGCCTTCATACACGCCTCTGCCATCTAGCTCCGACGAGGACAATCTGTCCTCAACTGCCAGCAGTCTCTCATTGACAAATACAGACGATTTTTTCGGCGTTGCGGACTCCAGACACTGGACACCACCAACCTCGGAACCTCCACAGACTCAGCCACCACAACCAACAGTCCACATCTCATGCCTATGCCAAATGTCATCAAAAGATACAGCGTTTTGGTTCGAAGGCGCTGATGGCAAAATGAGCCCAGGAGAATTCATTCACCGATTCATGAGGGAGATGAAAGGAGGGACAGAACAGGAAAGATTGGACAACTTTGAGTACTATCTGAAGGAGGAAAGCGAAGCAGATGAATGGTTTAGACTGTTGGATGCTGGGAAGAAGAAAAAGTGGGCAGATCTGAAGGCCAAATTCGATGCAAGATTCCCAGGTGTGCAAAGGGCAAAGCCAAGTGCGATAGAGCTTGAGAGAGAGCTCATGGACATGAAACTACCTGACGAGGACGTAGGAGTGAAGAACCCAAACACGGAGGCGTACAAGCATGTCGAGTTTGCCAACCAACTACTGGCAAAGGCAAAGGCAGCTGGCATATCAGGTGGAAAGTCAAGTATCTTGGCCATGCGAGATAAGCTGCCGAGGATTCTGAAGGAGAAGGTCAAGGAGTCTCAAGCAGATTGGAAGACATTCACAGACGAGATTGCAGGTGTGGATATGGAGTGGATCCGGAACGAGAGAGAGAAGGAAAAGGAGAGGAAAGAAAGAGAGAAGAAGCTGAAAGAGGAACTGCTGCGAGGCTTGCAGCAGACACCCACGAGAGGGCTGACGGGTGCCATGGCAAGCACTCAGCTATCATCTCCCAGTACAGGTCGACCAACAAACCCGAGATATGGGCGTCCACTGACAGACCACCAAATCCCACCCAATCCCTTTTCATCCAGCGCCAACCATGGTTCATCGTTCCAAAACTGGCCTCAGCTGTCACCTGACGAGCTCACCATCGTATGACAACATATGCAAAAATCAGTCCCACCATTGACAAAAGAGGCTGCAAGCAATTACGTTGCACAGTGTACAGCCTGGGATGCAGCACATGGAGCTTCAGCAACTGTTATCTACAACATGCCATACCCTTTAACTCCTGGCACCACCATTCCGGGTAGTGGAGAGTGCTTTCGGTGCGGCCAGGCAATATACCACAGACCATGTCCAGTTGCGAAAGATTGATGGATCCCCTATAAGGAGAGTGAATGGCGATGCCTATGTGATCTAGCCATGAAGGGTAAAGGCAGTACAAGCAGTAGCAGGGGTGGAGCACCATGTGCAGTCAACTTTGTGAGTCATTTGGCATGGACTGGCATTTTCGATGAAGAGCAGGGAAAAGAGGAAGGGTCGTCCATCTAGACCACAACCGGACGGCCCACAGCAATTTAGTGGATAAACAAGACAGTCAGTCCCTGACGCAGAAGAGGGCATTGCGGCAGGGGTTCATGGGAGCTCTCATGGAATTTTATATGGACAATAGCAAAGTACAGTGCTCCGGTACACAATCTATTACTGTTGACGTCTACTCCGTGGGATATGCACCTGAGATATGCACACCGTTTGAAGCATCTATATGGCTGGGAGAGAGTGAGAAGGGAGTAGCAGTGAAAGCCTTCTTCAACGACGGAGCTATAGTTGCGGCTATGGACACCCAGCTGTTCCACAAACTGAAAGACAAACTAAAAGGATGGTCACAGTCACAGAAGTGCCTGCGGGTAGCTAACGGAGATGTTGTAAGATCTGTCGCACAGTGGAATGGACACATAACACTAGGAGGTGTCTCGGTCTTTGGAAACTTCGAAGTCTTCAATAGCGGGGGTGGCTGGGACTTTTTATTCGGAAAACCACTGTTGGAGGCATTCAAGGCAGTGCATGATTACAAAAGGGACACAGTACACATCCCAGTGGAAGGTGGATCAGCCAAGATCCTGAATGAACACAAATCAGAAACGAGAACAAGGAACATTAACAGGGGTGTGGCCAATTCACTTAAAACTCCCCCGGTGAGGTGAGTGCAAATCACCGATGTCGATGAAACAGAAGAAGCTGATATTGTTGAGAGCACGATCTATGATGAAACACTAGCAGAGATGCCCTTCAGTGCCAAAAGCACGATAGAAGCAAGGTCCAAAAAGAAGGTTGAGTCACCCAGGCTTCTTCAGCGCCACAGAGAGAGGGAAGAAGCTGAAGATCGGTTATGAGAGGCAAAGAGAGCTGAATGGCATCAATATTGGCACGAGTTTAAGGGAACAGGAAGACGAAGATGGTACAGATGGAGAGCACGATTGAATATGTCCCGCATTGTTCAAGAAACAAGGCGACAGCAGACGGAAGCCAAAATGGCAAGGCGTTCAAGCTCATCAGGGGGAAGTAACGCACCCCCTTCCAGGGAAGCTTGCCATCCCACCCCAGTTTGCATCGTGTCTGACTCACACAACATGGAAGGTGACCTAGGATCCAAAGTTCATGTTGAGGGCCTGTCAAAGAATCCTCTCCACACCAGAAATGAAGGTGCTGATGGTGCCTTCAAACCACAACAAGTTGAGGAGGTGTTAAGACAGATAAAAATTGGACCAGACCTGACCGCAACCCAGCACTCAGAGGTTGAAGATCTCCTCAGATCCTATGCAGACTGTTTCACACTTTCAGTTAGCGAAGTGAGAAGGGTGGATGGAGCTGTACATCATCTCAACATCCCACAAGATGCATCATTCTCAAAGAGGGTTCATCAACACCCCCTAACACCACCACAATGACAGTACCTACACGAAAAGATCGACGAAATGCAGGCAGCTGGGATCATCCAACAGTGCAATCCAAGTGATGTCAAATGTGTATCTCCGATAACGCTCGCACAGAAAGCTCATGAGGGAAAGGGGCTATCACTAGAGGAACTTCAGCACAAGGTCAATGATGAATGTCTCGCTGCAGGCTTACCACCAGCATTCAATCTACCACCACGACCTCCCCCATGTGCTGAAACAGACCTACTAAAACCACCGAAATGGCGCATATGTCAGAACTACCGAGAGGTTAATAAAGTAACAGAAATCGCACCTATGCCTCAAGGTGACATGCGAGCAAAGCAGCAAGCCGTCAGTGGCCACAGATGGTTGTCCTTGTTTGACTTTGCATCTGGCTTCTATGCTGTCGAGGTTGCAGAGGAATCCCGACCATACACCGCATTCTATGTAGAAGGAAAGGGTTACTTCTGGTATCTGCGCATGCCCTTTGGACTTACTGGGGCCCCTTCAACATTTGCACATCTAACAGCAACAACACTGAGCGATCTCATCGCCGATGGTACAATGGAGCTATTTGTTGATGATGGAGCTGCAGCGTCAGACGACTTTGGAATGATGATGGAGAAGATATGACATCTTCTTACATGAGTTCGAGATACAGGATTATCACTATCAGCCAGCAAGTCCAAATTCTTTGTGACAGAAGGCATTTTCACAGGAGCAAAAGTCGGACCAGACAGTGTTACAGCTGACCCCGCAAAGCTGACAGCTATCATCAACTGGAAACAGCCTACCGATGCATTGAACCTATCTTTGTTCTTGGGTATTACGGGACACTTTCGAGATCTCATCAGGGGATATGCAAAGATTGAAGGACCTTTGCGCAACCTTACAAAGGAGGTCAACACTCCACCCAAATGCTCAAAGTCGGTGTGGCAACACACCAGGGCAAATCACAAGTTAAATGGCCGATGGACAATAGAACATACCAAGGCATTTATCGGCCTGAAGAAAGTGCTAACATCGGAACCAGTACTGAAAAGTCCAAGGTGGGATGGCAGTCATTTTATTGTTACCACAGATGGCTGCAAAGAAGGCTTCGCAGGCATCCTCACACAATGCTTTCAAATGGTCCTACCCAGTGGGAAAGTTGTCGAAAAGATACATCCTATTGCATTTGCTTCTAAAAGAACATCATCATCAGAGCAGAATTACAAGCCTTTCCTATTGGAGTTTGCTGCGTTGAAGTTCTCCCTCGATAAGTTCTCGGACATCATCTGGGGGTACCCAGTCGAGATAGAGACTGATTGCCAGGCTCTACGTGACGTGCTGATTAGCAAAAAAATGAATGCAGCCCATGCCAGATGGAGAGACGGTATTCTGGCTCATCATATCATTGACATTCGACATGTGCCAGGCAAACTAAATGTCGTGGCAGATGGCATGAGCAGAACCTGGGAGGGAGTACCATGAGAATCTGGAGACGGCAGTGAATGGACTGTCAGTGAAGATTGGGAGCACTCACATGGTCTCAGGCATGATCTGTTTACAGTTAATCATCATGAGCCATCAGCGTTGTGGAAGAGATTCCACAACGAGCCAGTATTTCAACAGGTGGTGGAAGCTCTAGAGGACAACCAGATCACGGGAAGTCTACGGACAAAACAGCATGCAAGGCACCGAGCCGTTAACTATGCAATAGAGAACGGAAAGCTCTGGCGCTCAGGCGTTGGACCGAGGGCACGACCGAGAGTAGAGTGTGTCACTAGAGAAGAGGCTACTAGCCTAGCTCGCCTTGAACACGAGAAGGGAGGTCACTGGGGAAGAGACTCAGTCAAGATCGCATTGCTCGACAGGATCTGCAGCCCGAAACTAGATGAATCCATTACAAAGGCTATCAAATCATGTTCTCGGTGCAAGAATTTTGGGGGTACTCACCTTCATTCATTACTGCAGCCCATCACAAGAAGGCACCCATTTGAACTGATAGTTGGGGATTATCTCTCACTCTCGAGTGGAAAAGGAGGTTACCATACAATTGGGCTGTACCTCGACACGTTCTCACAACATGCATGGGCATTCAAATATAAAACAGCAGGGAGCGTGAAGACCACAAAAGAGGGGCTACACAGCATCTTTCATGGTTTTCTTCCACCAGAAACTTTCATGACGGATGGCGGGGCGCACTTCAAAAACCACAAAGTCAAAGATTTCTGCACAGAGTGGGGCATAAAGCACCATGTCATCCCAGCATACTCCCCGTGGGTGAATGGACTTGTGGAGGGCACAAATCGTCTCCTGCTACATGTTCTCAAGCGGTTGTGTGCTCCAGAGCTGGGGGAGGACCTGCCAGAAGGGTATAAATTCGCGGACTTACCAAGATCATGGCCAGATCATCTCGACGAGGCCATTCGTTGCTTGAACTCACGAATCCTGCCGGTGCTGAAATACACACCAAAAGAGCTTCTATTGGGGATGATGGTAAATACAGCATCCACAACACTAGAAAATTCATCATCAGTGCTTCGTGAAGATGATGCACAATGCCATCTGGCTTTTGTAGCCCAGCAGCAGCTTGATGGCTACGATAGCATCGTGCGACACGCTATCAAGCACAAAACAACATTCGACGCCAGAGTCCTTGCTCGTCATCAAGGGAGGTTGTCTTCAAGAAGGGTCAGCTCGTCCAGGTTTACAGAAGTGACATGGACTACACCTTCAGAATGGAAAAGAAACTAATTCCCAAGTGGTCAGCGCCACTCCATGTGCAAGAGCGAATCGTAAACTCATACCAGCTCGAAACCCTTGATGGAAAGACATTGGAGGGTGAATTCAGCTCTCGGCGTTTGCGTAGTTTCATCCCCAGAGAAGGTACCAGATTGGCAGCACAACAGGCAGAGTTGGAAAGCCGACTCTGGAGAGAAGAGCAACAAGAGAGGGCAACTGGCGCAGATGTGGATGTGGATGTAGAGGAGCAGCCTGCTGACGAGTGAGCGTCGAGGATGCCGCTCGTTCTTTGACGGGGGCACATGTAGTAGGGTATCCTGTTGTGGCCGGAGGGATCCATGTGCTATTTGGGCCTGTTTGGCAGCATCAGTAGTCAGATCGTAGCTTCGCATCGTAGAACACAGAATCACCATCTGATATCCTCATCTCTGCTCTCAGTCAGCTCGGGCCATCCCAACGCTTCCTGTTGTTCCTTTCCTCATGTCCAAGGGTTTTTTCCTGTGAGTTTCGTCATTGGTTTGACGATTGTGCTATAGTGCCAGATAAATCGCTGGTAGAAGTTGGTGAATCCTAGGAAGGATTGTAGTTCCTGTTTCTTGGAGGGTACTCGCCAATCCATAATACCAGCGATTTTTACTGGATCCATTTTAACAGATCCTTCGCTGATGATGACCCCGAGGTACTCTGTCTCGAGTACCTTGAATTCGCACTTTTCTGCTTTCAAGAATAACTTGTTCTTGCGCAGAATCCTCAGGACTTCCCGCACAATTCTTTGGTGTTCAGCCTTGTCCTTTGTGAAGATGAGGATGTCATCCAAATAAATGGTGACCTTCCCTTGAGTGATGAGATCTTTAAAGATATCATTCATCATCCACTGGAACGTGGCCGGTGAATTGGTTAACCCAAAGAACATAACCAGGGGCTCATAGAGCCCTCGGTTAGTGTGGAATGTGGCTTTGAACTCGTCCCCTTTCTTGATTCGAACATTGTTGTATCCCCAATGGACGTCTAACTTAGTGAAATACCTCGCATCCTTCAGCTTATCCATAAGGTCGGAGATAAGCGGTAGAGGATAGTGGTTTTTGATGGTTATTTCGTTAAGTTTGCGGTAGTCTTGCACTGGCTGCAGTTTTCCATCTTTCTTTTTGACAAAGAAGAAATGAGACGCCATCGGGGATTTGGAGGGTCGAATTTGGCCGGTAGCCAGGTTTTCATCCAGGAATTTGTCCAGCTCCTCTTGCTCCCTTGGGTTTAAAGGGTATATCTTGCAATCCAGACTGGCATTGGCATTGGGAATCAGCTCAATGGCATGATCCCAAGGTTTGCGAGGGGGAAGTTCATCGAATTTTTCCTTTGCGAATACATCGATGAAGTCCCGATAGTGTTCAGGGACAATTTCCTCAAACGTTTTTGTTTTCTTTCCCTCGTTGGCCTTGGCTGCTAAGTCATTGGCTTTATGCCCCACCACTCGTATATGAAAGGCTTCTTTGAAGTCTATGATGAGGATGGTATCCCCATCCTCGACTTCGGTTCCCCACTGTTGTTCTGGATCTTCATCTGGAAGGCGGAACGGTACTTTGCGGCAATCGCAGTGCACCAAAGTTACTGAGCCTGTGTTCCAGTCGATAAGTGGGTTGTGCCTTTGTAGCCAGTCATGTCCTAGGAAGATGGGTGTGGTTCCTAGGTCAACAACTGCTAATTCGATATGTTCACTGTGGTCTCCGATCTTGAGTCAAACTTCAGTGAATTCGGTGATGTCGCCACCTTTGTTGCGGGTACCATCTGCGTTGTAGACCGGAGTGGGGTGAGCCACTTTATGCATGGTAATACCATGATCATGGGTCCACTGTCAGTCGATAGCGCTTCCAGTACAGCCACTGTCAATCAGGGCCTTTGTGGAGTGATGGGTCATAGTATCAAAGGTTTCCAATTGTAGGGTGATGGTGATATTTTGCCCTTTCGCTCCGCGGACATATTGGGGTGGTTTGATAAGCTAGTCCATATGTTCCAGCTTTCGGTATTCGTCTAGGTAGGACTCCCCGACTTGGTGTTCCAAATCGGCAGCTAGTGGCTCATCCACCTCAGATAGTCGCCAAGGGTGGACCCACTGCTTGAGAAGTGATACCTTCTCTCCTGGAGTTTTGGCGAATCACATAGCTCACCGGTACCAGGCAGCTCTGAAGGGCTTCAGCCACTCGAAGTCCTGAGAGTACTCCACCGGTGTTGGCAGTACCGGGGTCTTCCTCTCGTTGTCGCAGTCCATAGGCCGCAAAGGCCCTGCTCCTATGACCGTGCGACCTGTCAGTTCCCTTTCACCTCGGTGCGGACACCCACTCAGGTTAGTTGGGACTTCACTGGATTTTGGAGAGTTCTGTAAACTCTTTAAATAACTAGGATTGCTCTTGCCATTAGCGTAATCCTTAAAGGGGAGACGTACCTGAAATGGGGAGTCTCTCTCCCCTGTGCGGCCCGCTTGATCCTTGTGGGCGATTGAGCTTTTTCGGCCGGTGTCCTCTAGGGTAGAGGTGGCCGCTCCTCGGTTATCCTTTCTACTTGGTTCCACATGTGGTGCTGGGTTTTCTCCAGAGGCTTTACAACAGTCTGCTATTGGGTCTGCTAGGCCCCATTGGCCTTCGGCTTCGTCCCTAGGCTCGCCTGGACTCCCCGACCTCACCATCACTGAAGCAGTCTGTCGTCGGGGAATCTTGATGCACGGAGGAGATGCCAGTTCACCATCGTCTGGACCCATTGTCACTATATGCGACTTTCCCAAGAGTTGGACTACATAGTCCTCGTCTTGACCTCCCATATGGTGGATGTCACCCGCAGGGAACAATGACGTTGCACCCCCAAGGTTCCACCCTTGGTTGCCTGTTGAACTGGTAGGCTCCTCTGCATCGTACGTGCGCCCCAAAGGGGTATTTGCAGTGGCTTGGACACAGCAGGTACCGTCAGCACTAGGACTTGGCTGATGGGGTTCATTGCTAGTTAAAGCAGCAGAAATCCTGTGTACGCTGTTAATGGGCAAACTCGAGGGTCCCCCTCCTGCTTTTAAGCAAGCGTCGAATGGCTGGGACAGGCACGAGAAGCCCCATCGATCCTGGGCTTGGTTCCTGGTTGTACCTGGACTCTTGATCTGTTGATCGAGAACTCATTCCGGGTTCTTGATCGAATGATCGAGAGTTGCTTCTGGATCCTCAATCAACTGATTGAGATCTGTCTCACACTGGTATGGCCTCGAGCTGCTAGTTGGGTCCGACTCTTTTGTGCCCGACCCTCAGGGTTCATTGCCTGATGGGCGGTGGTAATCCCCTGATACACCATTATTGTTTTGCGATTCCTTCATAGTGCGAAATGAATGTGATGTATTGTTACAAGTATCTACAGATACAACATAAGTATGAATATTCGTGTCATAAGGTGCACCATGATAAACCCCAGCCGACGAAGTAGAATCGCAAAGTCCTACGCCGGCATCTCTTTTATCTCCTTGATCTCTGTCGAGCTAGTGAGGTCTTCTTCCTCTATTTCTGCTAGGACGGCTCTGAGACGGGTTGCAAAAGTCAATGGTTTCTTCTTTGGGAATTTCAACCATTTCGACTTGTCAGGTGGGCACTTATTGTCCTGCCCCTGGTGTCCAGTGTGTCTGCACCAGAAACATTGCTTTTCTTTGTTGAGACGATCAATGTCCATAGGTTCGCCTTCACTGCCGTAGGTGAATCCAGTGGCGTCCCTCTTGCCCTTCGAGCCACTTGAAGAGCCCCCCACTGTTCCAGGCTTGGAACCAGCAGTCCCACTGGGATACTTCCCGCCTTGTGCAAGATGAACTTGGTAGTTCTCATCCATTTGTAGGACCCTGCATCTCCACTCCCAGTAGGTGGTAGGCCACATATTGTCTCTGCCCATAATGATCTCCTTGACCCTGGGTCAGATTGTGAGGGCGACGACTTCCTCCATTTCCATGTCATTGTCGAAGCATTCCACTTCCATGGCCAGCTGTTCGAACCTTTCAAAGAATTCGATGGCCATTTTAAACTGCATTTGTTGCAGTTTCTTCCATTGCATTCGTTTGATTTGGACCTTTGCTACCTCTCAGAAATGTGTTCGGACTTTTTCTTGGAAGGTCTCCCAAGAGGGAAGGCGATGTCTTCCACTGTGTGGGTCCTTGTAGTGTCATTGCTGATGGACCCACCAGGTCATCGCTTCCCCACCAAGTCGGTGGCCTGCAAAGACTACCCGACTTGGGCCATACCCATAGGCTTTGTTAAGCGTGAAGTATTGGGCAAAGACCTCGAAGTAGTATTCGCAGTGACTGAAGAAGTGGTCTAGATCGCTGGCCTTCCCATAGAATTTGTCAGGGACCTCTATCAATGTCAGCTTTACGTTTCCCCAGGGGTTAGGTTGTCCATCAGGGATGACCCACCCATTTGGCGGGTCAGGTGGTAGAGGGGGATTGGTAGGTTGCGGTAGCGATCGGAGATTTTGATCACTACGCGGTGATGGTGGTTGTGCTGGAGGTCGAGGTGGTATCGGTGGAGATTCTCCTCCACCACCCCCTCCTGGTCCTCCTGGACCACCGCCACCTCCGCCAGGAGCTGCAGGTGCTGGTCCACCTGCTTTTCCCATCGGCGCTGACTGGGAGGCTTCTCTGGCCATGCTACGAGCATGGAAGGTACCCCCTCCTGCTGCTTCCAGTCCTAAGGCACTGGAAGGTGCCCAAGTAATGTCTGGAATGGGGTTTTCCGGACCTACGATTCCCAGGTTAGGGAATGATTCCTCTCCATAGCGCCTCCCTGGCGCTACAGGTCAGTCGGGGTGTATCTTGTTCCAATCAATGGCGGCATGATACCACGTTTCGGTACACAGTATCTTGTCCTCTAGTTTGGAACCTAGTTCCGCAGCATTATATGCTTGTCCTTGGTCAGATGTGGTCCAATTTACATTGTACCGTAGTCATCTGCTGGTCCATTCTAACATTTGCTGCCATGTTAGATCATATATTTGTTGGTCCATGAGCTCCTGTGCTTGAGCCCTGGACAAACTCGGGTGGGTCACTGGTGGGACTTCTACTGGGAGGGGGCTCATCCTCCTGGAGCCATTGTTCGATGACCATCCCTGCTCTGGTCCAGGGATCTGACCTGTTGTCATGATCGGGTGGGAAACTGATGACTTGGTACCTGGAGAATATTGTATATCCTGCATCCCAGTCATCGTTCCACTGCCATATGCCCCCAGAAGTATCAGCAGTACTCATCCCAGATCTCCAGGGCATCTTCACATCTCCAGATCCAGGGCCATAGCCCTTGGGGAGGGAGGAAACCTCCATTGTATCCGTCGGGTAAGAACCCTCCTTCTGGTGCAAGGAAGGGTTCAAGCTCGTCGGGGGATTTGGCTCCCTCGTACTCAACTGTGGCCAGGGCTCTGAGGTGGCAGCAGATGGAGCAGTTGCAGTAGGGGTATGGATGGGGAGAGGTCTGGTCAAGCTCCCTCGGGACTCGGTTCGGGAGGATGATAGGGTCCGGAAAGGGTTGGTCTCCGGCAAACCAGTCAAAGAGCCTGTCTCCTTCTGGCATGTCTCCTGGGAAGATAACCCACTGTCCCCCACTGATCGGGGATCCCGGGTGGGTGTAGTACTCTGGGAGCTCTTCATTATTACTGTCAGAGTACTCGGTGAATACAACGCTGTCGGGTCCGTCTTCGACGGCGTCATTGGTGGAAGTCTCTGAGATGTGGGCAAAGCAAGGCTCTGCAAACTCTCTAAGGTCGGCAATGGTGAAGAGGGTTGGGGGAATGACCTCGGATTCGGGTCGAGGGGAGGGCCAAATGAAGTCCGACTCATGGACGGACTCGTCGTCCCACCAGGAAGGGGGTCCATCAACTCTGTAGGTTCCATCGGGGGTGTATGATGTGAGAGAGGTTGGAGCATCATGCCACTCCAGCTCAGGAGATTCATCTCTTTGATGTCCTCCTGTGTCGGGTAATCCCCGTACTTCCCCTCATTCCCGGGCAGGGAGGAATGGGTTTTCGCCCTCTTCGAAGGTGGTTCTTTGCCTGGTTCGTCTGTGGACAATTTGATCGAATACATCATGGTAGAACCCACTTGTTCCTCTCTGGTAGAGATGCTCTCCATCGTCGTCAAACCCTGGGACAGCTGCGGATAACTCTGTGGAGGTGATGGATGGCTCCTTGGAGTCATTGTCATCGCCCCATGTCGTGTCATCCCAGGATCCATCCGCACTGGTCCAGTACTCGGCGGTAAATCTGGGGTTGACTCGGTCGTCTCCATCATCTGGAGGGATGCTGAGTTGTCCGAGCTCTTCTTCCCGAAGGGGTTCTTCGCCTTCACCATCTCGGTGATCCTCTCCCTGAAGCTCGAGTGAGGGGGGTTGCTCTTCTCTGTCAGGTAAGGGGTGTCGAAGTGTGTCTTGCTCCCTCCTTGGCTGTGGTGTGAGGGACTGGAGCCGGACGGTGCTTGTTGTTCGTGAGGTTCCTGTTGATGAGCCATTGAGCTCATGTATTCTCCCTCTTCCAGGGGTCGGTGTTCTTTGGCATCAGGTTGGTCGGAGGATATGGAGAACTGCAACTGCAGTTACTAGTGTCAAGATACTGAAGGTACTTCCAAAGATAATGGCAGTGCAGTCTGAGGGGGTGAGCGGCATAAAGTTCATTGTACCGCAACGAGTGTTTATGATCTTGGGGGACAGTGGGTGCCGTTTTCGAATAATGGGCTGAAGGTTTCTTTGTCTTTGGAAGTATAACAGTGACTGTCTTGAAGTGGTACAGTTACCATTGACAACAGTAAGGGTAGTAAGGGCAAGCTTCGGCTAATTGTTAAGCACTAACTTGAACCTTCACCGAAGCTGGTCTCTATCCTGTCACTCGCGTTCAGTGATTCAGTGTTAGAGAGGCGTTGGTAGATTGCGAGAAGTTAGGCATCACTTATAGCGAAAGCAAGGAGCTTGTAAGAGTTAGGAGTATATAACCTTAGCTGAAGCTGGGGTCTAAGGCCACAGCGTAGGCTAGCTTAAATACATGTTAGACTCATACTAAGAATAGTGTCTACAAGGGCACGTGCAGCGAGAAGTGCATTGTTTAACGAATGAGGAGTGAGGACACTAAAAGAAGTGTACTCCCGACGAATGAGAGTAAAGAGTGCATATCACCTGCATCTGCATGGGACTCTGTCTGAATGGGCTGCATCCCATAGACTGCCCTTGACTGGCGGTCAACTCTCGTCCAACTACTAAGAAGCATGATGCCATCAGGAGAAGCGTGATGGCGCATGTGGGTTGTTGGTCATCTGGGAGGTGGCAGCGTGAACTGGGGTGATGGCAGCCAGGTAACCGGGTAACGAGTGTGCCAGTGGAATATCATGGGTCCAGGAGATAAGATAGGTAGATCCAGGGTTCCGAGAGATAAGGATAAGATAAGATAAGAAAAATAGGGGTAAAACCATAATAGGTGGCACGACATGGGTGGAGATACCGCAGCTCTCCACGTCAAACCATCCCCGCCTTCCTGTAGCAGCGTCCTCATTCCATCATCTGTGCAGCGTATGTGGACATCACCGTCAGAGCTCGTGCTCCACCACAGCGGGGTGTCCTGCCATAAGACGGTAGGTGATATGGTATAACAAAATTCGGGACGACGTGGGTAGTCACGCTTTTGGTCTTAAAATGTGATAGAGATCTGTCATAGCCACTGTTGGTCATCTAATTTTCGAGGTTATATGAGAAATTCGATTCAAGGAAGAACTCAAATGGTATATGTTTATGAGAAAATGAGACTGAAAGAAAGACATTGGATCATACCAGTGGCTATCTTCGTCGAAGTGAACTACACGATATCGCCTGGCCTAAGTCTACTGCGTCACCAATAAACCTATACCACCTGGTAGTCCAGCCGATCAGCAAGGCTTCATTTCATCCTTTCCGCTAGTTGGCCATTTTCAGTTTCTCTTTTTCTTCTCTCTCTCCTCCTGTATGCACGTCCGAGTCCAATCCACGTCTCCCTGGTCCTTCTTCATCGACCAAAGAGTAGAGCTTCGCAAATGGTGAGAATAAAAAGAAAAGATCAACCGGCAAAGAGATGGGCAATTGATCTGAGCTTCAATCAGCCTCTCCGGGCACCCTCGACTTTAAAGTCTCTGCGATCCCATCTGATGTCAGTGTGACGGTCGATGTGTAGGTATGGGAAAGCACAGATGTATGGTGAGGTAGCCAGATAGAGTACTGTAAATTGAGCAGGAATAGAGGGGCCAGCTGGTGGGGCCACAACAAGGCTGGAATAGGAGCGTCTTCCTAAACTTGAATGGCCTTATTGTTGCATCCAACTCCATGCCAAGCATTCTCTACATTCTCTTCTAGTTCTCTTCTGCACTTCCAAGTCTCCGTCATCCGTCCGCTGTTTGTTGTCAGAGTCTGTGCCTTAGTGTGTTCATGTGACGCATCCTGCCAGTAGACGGTAAGTGACTGAACACATCTAGGGCATCGTGTACAGTCGTGATGGGGGTTTGAAAGTTGATAAGATGGACGTCGGATGTAGGATGGATCTCGTAGATGTATCCGGAGTTTGGCGCAGAGACTTATGGGAAGGATCCTGGGTTTTCACATAGCATTGATTCATGGGATAATGATTGATGACCGCCGAAGCCTAGTCAGCATGTGCATGAATACAGTGCCCACAGAGACCACAGATGTTCTGGGAGAACATGAGCATGGGAATATAGGTGAAGGCGACTGAGATCCTACCTGGTCTAGCAAGGACAACTCAGGAGGGAAGAACCATTCACACTGACAGTGCTGAATGTTGTCGGAGATTTTGATGCATTGTCCTCTATATGGCAAGATAATGGAAGACACAGAGGGTTGTGCGCTGAGTGTAGCACTGGCATGGGAGAGCCAACTGAACCAGCGATACCCGGTGCCAGCAACAACCGAACATCTGCATGATCATCATCCACCTCAGCCCATTCGTCTTGAACGTTACCGCATACTGCTCAGAGTCTGCATCACCTACTGATTACCAGCAGTGTGCCCCATACACGATGGCCATATAAAAAAGCATTGACAATATTCATGGTTGATGGTGCGATGGGTCCACATACCTATACTCCATCCTCCATATTATCGTTGTTTCCTGGTGCACACAAGCTCGTACCGCAATACTAGCACCATCTCAAGTGTCGTATTATAGGAACATGCCAATGACATTGTCTCCTCCAGTCATCATCGTATACCCGCCAGCCGATTCATACCCCACCCAATCCTCGTTGGCCTAGTCCCACCACTGTCGAATGCTCCACAAAATATGTCACTTCTTTTCAAGATTAGTTTATCCAAGGGCTCCGACTCTTTGGTCCACATACTCTGTGAGTTTACCTCATCTGTTGGCAATGACAGACTTCATCCTTTCTATTAGGCTTTTATTTCAGTGAGACTATCCACCATATGTTTGTGCTACCTCTCATCGACGTGGCACACCAGACCTACAAGAAGACTCCTCTCTCTACGTACCAGGGCCCCGTTTGGTGTCATGTAAAATCTAAGTAACCTCCCTGCACCACAACTTCCCGCACGGCGCTCATCAAGACCTCGCACGTCAGAATACTGTCTTCTATGAGATGTTCTCATCAATGGCTACTACGGATGGTCAGATACTACCATCATCACTCATGGATGATGCATGGTGTAGACTTGTGTATCGAAGGAAGGCTCGAGGATGCTTAAAGCGGGTATTTCTTCCTGGACCACACACATCCTGATATTTTTCACGAACTAGGAATCATTGTCTACATTCTTTCTCCTTCACATTTGTTACGAGGAATGTTGCTCCTTCCCCATCCTCATTGGTTCGCTGCTGCTGCCCGCCACTCTATATTACTTTCTATTCTTTCTCATTCAGGATCTTGTCTCGCTTCAGTTCATTCCACAATGTCCCTAGTCACTTTCTACTCAGAATAGACCCTCAGTCCAACTGTATGGCATGCGTTCGATACCAGTATTCTCTGCAACAAACAAGAGGGCACACAGAAAACACAGGATGCGGCTGTCATGCAGGTCCTGATAGGTCAAGACGGGGATAATCAATAAGAGAGGGACGTTGTAAGGTATATGCCGGCCACTTATTCCTCTTAAGGATATGTTTCCTTAGGCAATATCAACCTCTGGTGCTACCTCCCTTCTCTGCCTCCATTGAGTTGTCTTGCCCCTCTTGTACAAGCAGGACCACATCTATTATCAATGACCGGCCATTATAGTACCGACGAACCGCCGAATCTTTATCTTTCAACTACGTGTTCAACCTGGTTGACAAGCTCCTCGTTGTCCTAGTTTTAAAAGGAGTCAGGAGATACTTATGCTTTGCTGAATACATGTCACACAACTTCACTGTACTTGGAATTGGACCTTCCATTCCCCATCAATGGCATAGGCCTGTGTCTATCCTATGAACATCGACCTTCACTGGACAAGAGCCCAGGTTAAGACAATGTTTCCACATCTGCCCGGTTTCTGGCCCTCCAAGGGAATCCTCTTGAACGAATCCTCTCACCAACAGGGTCTACACGTTTACCGCCCTTCGTTGAATGAACTTCTGGTCACCATTTAACCTACGATGATCATGCACATTGAGAGCAACCGACCTATGTACTATACTCACTATTGCAGAGATGCAAGTGTCATGATTTTATTGTCCTTACCTGCTTTTAACACACCATATCGACCGCTGTTGCGACTGCAGCCTATTTACGCATGTAATTTTGCAATCTAGAGTGTTTTACACGCATACTGAGAAATAGTGAGCGAGCGGACTAAAACTACACATCGACACTAATGCTACGCGGTGCAATGATATGGAATATAACTTATGGCATAAGAAGCAACAGGATTCTAAACAGGACTTAGTCACAGCACTGTATCTGATGGGCATGCGTGATGAGAAGGCCAAACCCTATACCCAATGCCTTAGGCTCTAACTTACAAGCACACTCGCGGGAGCTAGATAAAACCTTGAAGATTGCACTGGCACTGAGAACACTTAGCGCACTTGCTAACTGTGACGCGCCGTACCTGAAAATCCAGGGAAATCCTTAAGCAAGGTGACAGATATCACCGGCACGAGCTTGGGCAATGGGCTTCAGCTGAAGTCCACGAGCCCATGTTCCATTGTTCTGAGTCCCATTGTTCGAAGACTCACTTGTTGCCGTGTCTATGAGAAGCCTCTGTGAATCCAAGAAAGAAGTCCTGAACGACATACGCCAGAACTGATAGTTCCATGCACCTAGACCTGTCAGTCGCTAGAGAATGAGCCCACGGGTGTCGGGAGAGCACCTCTTGGCACGCATTTAGCGAGCTCACTATAGAAATGAGACTAAAACTGGGAAGTCCGACTCAGATGCTCAGTAAGGCAGCGGTGGCAACATGCTACACATGTAGGAGTCTGGGTACTGCACGACGTTTGTAATTCTAATTCCCCTGTAGTATAAGTAGGCTGGTTACAGTAGGTAGAGAGTAAGTTTCGAGCCCCCGAGTTCCCGTGCACGCGTTGAAGGCGGTACTGTAACAAAGGATCAGTTTGTGACTTTGAGCTGTGCATAGAATTAGCGAGCTCACTCAGAGAAATACGAGATACCCTTTTGATAAGACTTTTGAGAACTTAGTCAGAGTGAATACAAATCAGTGATGCTGTTTCTGTTCTGTTAAGTGTGATAAGTCTGTTCGGAGAATGTGTTGAAGTGGAAATCTGAGATCTGTCCTGTTCTGTTCTGTTCTGTTCTGTTTCAGTCTGTTCCATGTCAGTTCTGTTCGAAGTTCCGTTTCTGAATCTGTTTTCCGAGCACTTCTGAAGTGTTCTTGAGTCGAGATAACCTGCTGGAGTTAGTTGGAGAACCCCTACATACAGTTGTGTAGCGAGCGGGCTAAGTCAGTGCTTGCCTGTGGTGTTCTTTTAGCAAGCTCACTAAAGTTTCAGCATGTATTGCCTCTGTTTCTGTTGGGATCAGTGTCCCTTGTGTATTATAACTCAAATCTGCCTTGAAGGTTGCATCACGCCAGTGAACGACCTTCCTGTAAAAAGTTCCTAGACTTAGGAATTCATTAGAGAAAGCTTAGCTTCGCTAAGAGCACTGAGAATAAGAGAAACTCTTCAAGATATTGAAGTATAGTTGGATCGCATTAGAAATAATCGCTCCCCCTAGAACTTACGAGGGTGATTGTAGTTTGTGTAGTTGTGTGAGTGTGTGTGTGGGTTTTTGAGGTTCGCCTTTTAGCCCGCTCACTATTCCACAGGTGCCCACAGCCAGCCTCTTCACCACGACTGATCAGAACGCATAACGAGAGTCCGACAGTCCGACATCTTCGAAGTGGGCCAACTCATCGTCACTTCCCCTGCTGCAACCATCCTTGCCCATGCCTATGCAGTCTCTTCCTAAACGATCAGTGAAGAGCTTCCATGGTAAGCTCAATATCGATCTCGCTAGATGATCCATTAATTGATTTTTATCACCCAAGTAACATCAAATATATTATTTCGTAACAGCCATGCTAATACTTAGGCTGTGTTCTGGACCTATGGTATGCATCATCTCATTTCATCTGCCAACAACTATCACTTGATCAGACATGCAGGCCATCGGCTCTGTTCTGTAAAGACCGGATCGACCGATCACACGGCTATTGCAAAGCATAACGATCAATTGGGGTTTTAAAACCTCGAAAATCAGGAGGCCAGGGATGTATACGGGCCAGATAAACCAAGAGGATCAATATGAGTCACAGTTAGACTGGAAGGGAGTAACAAAGATATTTATGAGTGCATCTCATGAGGTTAAGGACCGCACTGGAAGAAGTGTGTGATCTGTAGGTCTTGAGCAGACTCATTGATAAGATGCCAATTACTGATCTATTCCATAGCATCCAGCTTGAACACTGAGGCGATTACAAAACATTAGAGACAGACAACAGCAATCAAAAAGCAAGGATAAACATGTATCGTAGGTGAAAGCAAAAGAATGGATAGCATATTCTGAGTCAAGAAAGTAATTGTTAGGTTCCCCCAGGGACAAACATATTAGGGCTCTCAGAAACATTGCCATGATGATTGATGAGAGAACATAAACAGGAAGGTGTCATGAATCACCCCTATTTTTTGCTTATCTTATCTTATCTCATCAACTCATCACTCGACTCTCATCATCATTCCTCGTACCTGATCCGCATCATTCATGACCCGATCAATCCCACGCATGATCCACCACTCACATGCATGATCCATTTGATGGCCCATAGACCGATCACACTCTATGGGCCGGATCTTTCTTCACCCAGTCATGCTTCTTTAGGTTGTCTGTGATCACACCCTAGGATGGACAAGCCGCCACATACGCTCCTAAGAAGACCGCGCCCTATGGACACTAGTCTTCTTACTCGCAAGAGGGCTTCTCCTATATCAAGTACCATATGATACAGAGGATATAGAAGACAGCGCTGCATTGGGACAGCACGCACCGAGACACAGGAGCGGTACATACTAGTAAATACCACACTGTATTTAAACGAGCCTTGCTGTGGTCTTACACCCCAGCTTCAGCTAAAGTTATACACTCCTAACTTTTCATGCAGAAACTCCCTGTTTCGTGCCTAAGGACTATCATACCTTACTTAGTGATTGCAATGCCCTCTTCACAACTGAATCACCGAACACGAGTGACAGTTTAGAGGCAACTGTTGTACAATCCAAGCTAGTGCATTACAATTAGCTGAAGCTTGCTTCACATACCCTCACCATCGAACCAACAAGTTACACTGTTGTTCTTCTGATGATAGTGACCGTATGAACTCCGAAAACTATGAAACTTATTACTCCGCAACTACCCTCGAATCCACACTCCTACTATATGCTTACAAGCTAGAACGAACACACCAAAGAGCACCGACCCTCCCGAGTGAGCGAGTAATGGACTCTAATGAATCCTCAATCGGACACCTCACTCTCATCAGACTCCGCCCAAGCATACCATGGACCTCCATCCCAGAAGACGACCGTGTCTTCTCACAGCAAGACATGGAAGGGCAAAATGGCAGCAGGGGTGAAGAAGATAGGTCTTCCCTTCAGGAAGAAAGCACCAGACGAAACAGCATCTCTCCAAACGATGGAGACGGGTCCGGAGAGCAGCTACATGTACGAGAAGCCTGAAGAATCTACATTGATGTCGCTAGAGGAAGAATCCTCACCGACCGAGGCCATGAAATACGCCTCCCAAGTACAACACCAGGAGCCATCAAAGGAGAGTGGGTACAACCAAATGCCAGGTGCGATGTGGGAAGTAGCAGCAGCGGCCCAGATAGTTCAGACTACGGGAGTGCCCGGTCAACAGACGAGCACACCCAGCAGTCATGAGGAGAGCCCGTCATGGCAAGAAGCAGCACAACAATGGAAGGCGAGCCAAGGGATACGACGGGGGATTCCCCAGAGCCAAGAATCCAAGGCCCTGGGTCCCCAACCAGCTCCTCCAGCTGGCTATCCTGGTACTCAGCAGATGGGACTCGACGAGTCTATGGGATCAACACTCCACGATGTTATTCGTTGCCAATCCCTGGCTCAAGCCAATATGTTCCAGACCCTCCAATCCAACCTGACCCCAGAGAACAAACCCAGTGGGCAGAAGAGGAACGTCGCGCCTCAGCCAGAAACACAATTACCATCGCAGACCTCAGAGCATGGGCAGACACCTTCGGGGAGCCCATGACTGCACGAATCTCACCAGTCGAGTCCACTTCATCCATCGGGGGAACCCTCGACACTATCATCGAGGAGGAAAACCCTATCCCTCTCACACTCCCAAGATCCTCTGGGGCCCAGACCCCATACTACCCCACCGAAGAAGACCCATGGAGAGAGCAGACAGATACAGATGAGCTACTCGAGCAGCACCCCCATGCAGACTCCCCGCCGTGGCAGCATAGGGTCTTATTCACAGACACCAACAAGGAGGACACTGTCCTCTGGTGGTTCACAGGAGCCCAATCTCTCGCCGGAACTACCAATGTATCAAATCCCATCGAGACTGAGCTCGATCAGGCAAGCCTCACAGATTGGCCTCACTGCAGGTGCCAGATCTGCCGACGCCTATGGGACCTGGCCTGAGCCTGATATAATGAAGTTGGACCTCACCCAGAGCTCGAACCTTTCCTCCACCCCAAACCCACCTTCTATGTCGAACCCCCCTTTGTATCACAAAGAGAGCTTCAGTGGTGGGTCTATGAGAGAGAGGACTTCGACCAAATCTTTGAAGAATACCGAAGGTACTTCGCATATGTCTGGAACTGGAACCAGGTATGGATCGATGGAAACCCCTATCTCTTACGATATGAACCCGTCTTTCACCCAACCGACCATCTCGACCGATTGGACCCATGGGTTAGAGCCCAGATACAAATCGACAGGCTCACCCGTGCGGGAGAATATGCCAATGATGAACCCCTCTTTGACCACTCCAATGAGGAAGGTGACGAGTTCATCCAAGGATCCAGTAGAAGGCCCTACCGACGAAGAACTCTATAAAATGAACTGGGACCAGTTCTGGTGGCATATGCATGATCAGCCTGGACTGCTAGATTTCTGTTTGAAAGGTGTTAGTTGGCACTTAATTGTGATGCATCAGGAGTGTCAGTTAGAACCCAAGTGTCAACTAACACCTGGGCTAACAAATCCCACAGGATCCCGCGCCGGCAGTTATGACATCAGAGACAAGAACTGGCGAGGTTCGGAGTTTGAACCAGCGACGTGGCAAAATATTGACTAACCCTATGACATCATTGCAACAGCACAGACTTTAACCAGTAGACTACTTGCCTGTTACCAATAGGTGTAATTAAAGCTAAATATAGATTATCCAGCACAGCCACTTCCTCAATTAGCGATGGCGCAAATAGTATGTCGGTGGCGCGGTATTAGATGTCCCATACTGCCCAATTAGGATTATGATTGTAAATAACTTGATGACATGCAGGAAAGGAGTAAAAATAATGAAATAATGAATAAACAATATGGCATGATTACATCATACAGTGCTCCCCCTCACGGAACTCACTGTTCCCTCAGAGATCCGCATAATCCTCCTCATCCAGCTCCACCTCCTCCTCGTCACTCCAAATCCTGATGTTTAGTTCATCCCTATCACCATCGCTGCTGGCATCATCATCATCGCTGGGATGCAGTTCGGAACGTGGCGCATTCTCCATTCGTCCATCGTCTAGAGCTGTCAACCAGAGATCCCGAAACTTGACTGCCAGCTGATGCTGTATATCACTTTGTTTGAGAGCATAGGCATCCACCGCTTCACGCAGTGCACCGCCTAACTCACATGCATCCCGCCGTTGCATCCACCACTCCCCTCGCCATTCCAAGAATCTCAAGGTTCTGCGCATTTCCTCCCGGAGGAGCAAAACTTCCTCACGTGCCCGATGTGCTCTTGCACGACTGTGACACCATTCCGAACATAGCACTTCATCGTCGTTTTCATCAGCCCCATCCGCTAGGTTGATCTTCATCGTTGTCCAAATCCAAGAAAGAGTACGCCAGGTTTGGCCAGTCCCATCATGTTTTTCTCGACTATCTTGATACAGATCGATGCCGGGTTCAGGAAGTTCGGGAACCAATCCTGGCTCCCAGCTATCTTCATTCGTTCCTCGGTGACCTGTTCCTTTACGGAGATGATCTGGATCTTGATAGGAATGGATATCGCCATCTTCGAGCTTATGAAGCCCCTCCTCCCAATCCCCCGGGCCACTCAGCTTCATTTTTGCCTCCCTTGCCATACGGTACTTGATTGCTGCTGCTAGTGCCCGTTCATGAATGGCATCAATGCCCATCCGCAAACGTGTTCTGTCCTGCTGACCTCGTACATTCTTGTTCTTGTACTCAACCATCCACATTTTCAAGCACAAGATGTGGCGAATCGAACCTAATGAGTCATGGCATTGCGCTGTGCGTAGACGCTCCTCCATTTTTGATAAAGAGGCCTCGCATACCTGGCTCCTGCGATCCACCGGTATGCAGGAGGGTAGCCATAGTCTCACCTCCTCCGCTAATGCCCCGGTTGATGAATAATCCACCTCCTGAGTCTCGGTAATAAACTGCAGGAGCCCAGGCATGTATGTGGCACGCAACTCTTCGAATTTTTTGATCTTGGACCGGAGAAGACTTTGCTGCTCTGCAATGTGAGCGTCTTGGTGAGCAGTCAGATTGGCTTTCAGTTTCCTAACCTCCAAGCATAGTTTTCACCTGAATATGCCTCAGTAGAAGCTTCCAAAACATACAGGTCACTCACTGCGACTCCTCAAGGGCCAAACCAAAAACCATAAAAGCTGAAGGACTCATGTCATGAACCACCTGTCCCCCATTGTGCCTGTGAGCCTCCTCTTCCTCGGCCAACTCTTTATGAACCTCATCCTCAGTCAAATCTGGCAGACTCTGTCAAAATTGCAGATAGGAAAAAAATTGACTAGACGCACCGTCGCTCTGAACACAGAAGGGGTTCAGCACCGTCTTAGGAACCTTATCAGCCTCCCATGCAGCACAGATATCCTCCCATTTGGTGACCATATTGGGTGGCAAGCTCTGCATAAAGCCTCTGTGTGCTTCTTCCTGCCGGTTTCGCTCCGAGACCGCATCTCTGTAGCGTTTCCAAAGTGTTAACCCTAGCCACATTCAATACACATCCAAGGGAATTTAACAATGCCTCACCCATGCAGCAATATTTGAGCCAGTTCCAAAATCCGAAATGGTCGTCAATCAGATCCTGCCTCGTACCTGGCCCCGCAGTCTTGGTTGAGTTTCCTAGAATGTTGTGGGGTGCCCATATCCTTTCAGGACATTCTCCATCCGATAAAGCGGCGCCTTCAGCAAGGTTGAAAGAGAATTGTTCGTGGTCCTCTGCTTTATGACCTGGCTCATGGAACTTTGGCACCAGTGGGGTCACTCTGATATCGGGATTGAATCGAAGCTCAGAGGGCCAATGTGAGGTCATCCGTGTGAATATCGTCTTGATCCATTGGCAGGCAATGTCATAGCTGATAATGACCCAGAACAAATCTGAGAATTGACGGATAGCTGCTGCAGTGAGGGGGTCGATGTTGGCGTATCTGTGAACCGAGGATGAGTACCTGACCCACAGCTCTGCTATGATTGCTCACCTCTCACCCTTATTCGTATTGCCGACACATGTAGGCAGAACCATCTCACTTCTTCCGCAGGACACCGCAACCACACCTGTGTAACAGAGCCCTTTTGAAAACTTTGTGTTTGATTTGACCATGGCAGAAAACTCCACGCAGTTACTAATCTGAGGTAGAGTTAGCAAGATTGAACCAAAATAGACGAATTAAGAACCAATGTCTGCATCTGTAGCTCGACTTTGAATGTATTCCTCATAAGGCTCGCGGGCAGTGAAGTACGCCCAACCGATACCGAGACCTGGGTCTCTCAAATACGATGACACAATCTGGTTCTTAAGCCAGAAGTTCGCGTCGATGCATATAAGCAAAATATACAAAAATCTAGGTCAGTGGGTTAGATTAAAACCATCACATTACAACATCTATGCTTACTTTAAGTGGGGAGGTGCTTGATCCCAGTCTGGAGGTAGGTTTATTCCTGGCCGAGGACAAGATGGGCAGAGGACGGCAAGCTCGCCTGGCTTTGTACCCTCAGGTCCAGTGATGTCGTGCACTCGCCCACCTCTCTTTAACAGCTTCAAGTGACACCATTGAATAAGCATACGCATCAGGGCTGCTTTACGAGAGGGCGGTGTATTCAGCCCCGTATTATCCGTCATTCTCTCTAACGTGCAATAAAAATGATATGTGGATGTTTTGGAGACAAGGGAAAAGAGGTGGAGCAACTCCAACAGCCAGAACGTTGCACAAGTCTTCACCACCTTCTGGCTAGCAGGATACCATCCGTGTCGTAGGAGTTGAATGTGCTGTGGGATTTGTCACCCACAACCACAGTAATCGACTGCAACATCATGAATGCCCATGGTATGGAGAATTCGAAGCTTGACATGGCAGGGTATGGGGAGAGGACATCGGAAACTTCGGTGGTTAAGCTGAACGTGTAAGCCAATCGCTTTCAGCGTGATTGGGGCAAAGTAAAGCCCAGTCCATCGCTTAAAGGAATGTCAGTACTGGATGTTCACGTTAGGGTAATGGGGAAAAACTACCTCGATGCGGTGGAATGGATTCTGCCTATGCCGACGGACGCAACAGGATGTGCAGACCAAATCACTGAGAAAACAATCCTTACACCAAACCTCCGGCTCTCCCTGCACCTCTTCCTCAACATTCCGAGCGATACAGTTGGGACATTTCAGACTCTGGTGAGCGTCTCCTCGTCCGTCGTGGCGAGTAACCTCATCTAGATAAACCGATCTGAACTGCTCCTTCCACACCAAATGTGGCCACCTCTTCCAACCGTCCTCAGCACGTAAGCTGGTTTCCAAAGACTTGCCACTCACCGAAACTTTTGACCTCATTGCCTTTTGAGGTTCCATTGTGTCGTGGAAGATGGTACTTTCAAACACTTCTGCATTCATCTGGTCCTCGTAACTGCTCCCATCTACGTCGAGTGAAAGCTCGGAATCGTCTGGAGGGTTCCACATACTTCCGAGGGTCCAACCTGCTTTGCCGTGTAAGGGTTTGGACTCAGATGAGGACGTATGTCCACGTCGATCGATGCCAGACGTTCGAGAGTGTACTCTGTCACAGTCGTCCTCAAATTCTACGCAACGGTGGGTGCCTTCTAGGCGCTGAGGATGACGACCGCGCTTCATTTTTCAACGACAATTGGGAACATGGGCAAAGTCAACAAACTGCGATTGGCCGACTACGTTACATAAGCAACTCAGCTAGGTAATCATACATCAACTTGCCAGCCCTTCATATTCTTAATGGAAAGTGTTGCAATTAATGCTGTGGTGACATACGATGCTCAGCGCCATTTCCTGCAGCGTCTCAAAATACGTTAAAATTGACGAAACTATCTTACAACAGCACAACATGTAACTATGTATGAACGAACCTTTTTCTTACGCTACATGGAATAGTTCACCAAGCATCCAACATGGTACCAGAGAAGAAGGAGCTTGTCTGCCCGATTCCCAGACAGCTTATATGCTGTGTGATATGCGTTAAGCTGGTCGTCGGACAGCCCTTCAATAGCACACGTATCATGTAAGAGCGGAAGGTTTTGGCTGGGTATGACAAAATCTATATCGTTTGGGAGATGACCTTCCTCAGAGGGTAGGAGAGCGAAGGGTCGTCAGAGACCATCGCCACAACTCAGGTTGTGGGCCTACAAAAAAAGGTCAGAAGGCAGTTAGTGCAAAAATAAGCGACATACGACAGCGGTGGCGATTTCCACCCTAATGAGGCACTTTTCGATCATGGAAAAGGACTTATCGAGGCGGGTTTCAAGGTCATTGAAGCGGTTTGTAAAGATACCATGCAGCTCTGTAACAATGCGTTGCCCTCGCTCACTATCATCATGGACGAGGAATTCCTGCCTCTCGACAGCATCCCGATGCAGGCGGGCTTCCATATCGTCCATCTTGGTAGCCCAACCTTCTAAGAGCGCAGAGGCCCAGGCAGGGCATAACATCATTCTCGCCTACTAGATGTATCAGCGACACGTGAAGACAAATGTGACAACATTCAACATACCTGGCTGTACGGGCATCAATCAATCGATGCTTGTAGACTTCAACTTCGGTGACATCACTGGGGGTCGCCCGACCTTGCAAAGCGGGATGGGCTATGTGAAGGGTAAGCTTGAATGTTAGCAACACGCATTAAAGTGGCCTCACAGATGGAAAGGCTTAATCGAGAGATATAAGACGTTGCATTAGTGATGTCCTGAAGAGATGGAGGGACAGAAGGTGGGGGGGGGGCGAGTGACCTCTGGGGCATGGGCATCCGGGATACTTGGGAGGGGAATGGGACTGTGGGGGCATGATGGCTCTGATAGAGTGAGCGACGTGGCCCTCTTGGATTCTTATATTCAGGTCACAGTAGATTGTCAATGTTGGGGTCAAGTTGTTCATGCTTGGTCAGATCATGGAGCACCATGTCCTTGCTTCCTACCTACATTCTGACCCCAAACCCTGCATTGTATCAGAGAAGTATAGCGAATATGCTTAAGTCTACTCTAGCTTTGCTGAGAACGATCAAGAAGGGAAGAAATACGAGACGAGCTCTCGGATCGAGGTTCGGCAACTGGTCGGAGTTTCAAACTCTGAAACATGAGGCCGCCTCGACCTAAAATAAGTGATATAACAGGCATGTGATCACAAAATGTTCATTGTTGACAAGCAGCATGACACGTGAAGAATCACCACGAAGCTTCGAAGTTTTTAGACTTTGGTCTGGTGCCACCACAACCACTTGCGTTCACCTCATGAAGGTCCTACCACGTACGTCCATTTTGTTAGCTACCTTCCCAATTACATCCACCGCTATGGCAACTACCTCGTGCCTACGAATACTCAAGCCTGGGAATGCGAGGTATTGGGGTAGTTGCCATATTGTGTGGGTGCGTTGGGACGGCCGCATCATGTGTAAGATTCCTACCGGTCCTGACCCCTGAATGTTTGAATCCTTAGATGTCATTACCGAATTTTTCTCCTTCCGAAAGGCGTGTCCTTCATTCACTGGCATTCCCACTCCCTCAGCTGCATCACTGACACCCAATTAGACGTGTTCTGGTGCCCACTTCTCACCATGGGAAGGCTCCACAGCACCGGTAATGAGCTCCGATCTCGACTTCAGCTTCTCCCATCTCCTCCGTGACTGCGTTGATCACGAGGAAACCCTTGATCCCCTGGATGCATACGATCCCTTCGACCTCAACGAACCCCCCCCCTTCAGCACCCACGACGCCAGAACCCATGACGGAATCCACGCCGCTGCCTCCACTGAAGTCAGCAGCCTCCGACCTATCGCCACCTCCAGCAGCCTTGAGCCAGTCTGATTCACGAAGCCATCAGAAGAATCAAAGCCATGCCAACCACAAAAAGCAGCGAGCCAAACGGCGAGGATCCAGCCAGCTCTATGGCTATCAAGCGTGCCCCAATACGCAGCGCAAGCACCAGACCCACGCGGAGGAGATCCCAACCAACCATGCCACTGAGGGTGCCCCAGCAGCATCCTCCGGGTATGTCGGCAGGCGCCTTGATGAGGGGTGGAAACGATCCAGTTGCATTGCGGGATTTAGTGGGCCCGAACAGCCGTTACAAGTTTGACTACAAGGGTTGGTGCGGCCGGTGAGTGCCTAACCTCCTACCACATCCCTGCCTCATTAAGATCCCCCTCCCCCCCCCCACAGAACCGCGACTCCCGTCACCGATGGCGAGGGGTGCGTCATTGCTGTTCTAGCAGGGCAGCCTGATGATCCCAGCTGGGATGGCGTACATACCTCGGCCGCCGACCTCTTGGATCAAACTCGACGTGAATGCAATTTCTCACGTAAGCAGTGGATGCATCGGCGCGGCCGCTACTCTGCCCTCTCAGTAGGTATTTCATTTGGGGGGGGACAAAAGGCATGTAATTTGACCCTTCTTCAGGCGATCTTTCAAATAACATACCTACAGCACCCGCAGAATCTTGTTAGCCACTAACTCTTATCGACTTAGATCAACTAAGGATCGCCACTCGCACTTCGGTGGACAATACACTTAGAGGTCAAAGGCGACGGACAGAGCCAGGTGCGAGACAAATAGTCAAGAAGCAGGGAGCGTTAAGTTAGGTAGATTAAACCTTAGCCAAAGCTGGGGTTTAGACCAGCTGAGGCTCTACTTAAATACACGTTTTGTAGACTAAAAATAGTACTGTGAGAATGTCCGATCAGAACCGCAACATAGAGTAAGCATGAATATGTAAGGAAAAGAAAAGAAAAGAATAAACCGTAACATTACCCCCTCCTCAAGACTCGTTCGTCCCGAATGAGCTCTGACTTTCCTCCCCACTTCGTGCGGATTGACTGTAAAAGGACCAAGTATCGTCATCGTCCTCATCTTCAGAGTCAAAGTCCCAATTTTCGTGGATTCGTTGCAAGTTATCGAGGTCTAGTTTGGAATCCTCATCGTTTGGTGTTTCGTCTACAATGGGTATTCCATCTGCTTCCTCTGTTGTAACTTCACGCATCGCGACCGATGATTGAGAGTCGGAGTGTCTCGGATTCGTGCACTCGGAGGAATAAACAGTTTCAACGTCTGTGACGCATGGCGTGTCTGGGTCATGGTAGACCATTCCAACACTGGGTGGTATTTTGTCATCCCTTCCGACTGTTTTTCCGTGTTTGTCGACTTCCCAATGAATCCTCTGGAGGTGTGCTTCGTACTTGTTGACGAGTTCTTCTGCATTGGCCATGTCCGAGCGTTTAACCCAGGAGTTCTCCTCCCGTGGGTATCCCCTCCATTTCACTAGGTACTCCGTTATCGTGCGACGGGTCTGTCCACGTTTGACGACTCTGTCCCTCTGTCCCACGATCTCTTCTATTTCGTATTCCTCCTCATCGTCGATGAGCTCTGGCGGTGGTCGTTCTGGGCGTGGTTGGTTTGAGAAGACCGGGGCCACGTAAGGCGTTAGGAGTGACTCGTTAAAGCGATTGTGAATCCTCCACTTTAGGGGTAGCTTTAGTTCATAAGCTGAGGCCCCCTTTTTGGCGGTAATGCTGAAGGGGCCTACCCGGCGGTCACCGAGCTTTTTCGCTGGTCGGGGTAGGTGAAGGTTGGTTGTGTCGAGCCAGACCTTGTCACCGACCTTATATTCGATCGCAGCGCCCTTGTGCTTATCGTAAGCCTTCTTCATGGACTCTGCCGCCTTTTCTAAGGATCTTCTTGCTTCTTCCTGCATTTTTCCTATTTCTTCCACTAGCCTCCCTGCTGCTGGTACCGTAGTTCTTCTTTGGGCTGTCTTTATAACCTCTCCATCTCGTCCGAAGATGACTTTATAAGGGGAGTAGCCTGTTGCCGAGTGTTGACGATTGTTGTGCGTGAAGGCGGCTAAGGGCAGCCATTCGCTCCAATCATCTTGTCGATCGTTGACGAACATCTTGAGATACTTCTCGATCTCCTGGTTGACCCTTTCAGTTTGCCCATCCGTTTGTGGGTGGTAGGCAGTTGACGGGTTCCCCGTTACGTGAAGAAGCTGATAGAATTCCTTCATGAACTTGGAGACGAATACCGATCCTTGATCGGATATCACCTTCTCGGGCATCACACCATAGGGTACATAAACGTAGTCCCTCAGGATTTTAGCGAAGCCCGAAGAGGTAAGCTCTTCCGTACAGGCAATAGGGATGATGGCTTTCGAAAATCGATCCACGATGACGAGAATGGAATCAAACCCCTTTGAATTTGGGAGTTTGGTGATCATGTCGACCGAGATATGGGTCCAAGGCCGTACTGGGACCTCATTGGGGTATAGAGGAGCCTTCCTTGGGCGTCTGTCGGCTTTGGTTCTCTGACAGACCTCACATCCCTTTACATACGCTTCCACGTCTCGACGCATACGCGGCCACCAGTAATCGCGGAGTACTAACTCCTTGGTCTTTTCGATACCAGGATGGCCTGCGGTGACATGGTCATGCTTGAGGGCTATGATTTGTCCCCGCAGATCACGATCTACGGGCACATAAATTCGCCCGTCGTACCATAAGAGGTCTTGATCCCGAGCAATGCCCTTTTCGTGGTTTAGGGAATCGGAGATTCCTCTGTCCCAACGACGAGGGTCATGCGTCGCCACCTTGATTCGTTCATGTAGCTCCTCAGCGGTGGGCATGATTAGAGCTCGGAAGTGCTCTGCCTTGAGTACCGTAACGTTCCGATTGTCGTCTTTTCCCTGGTCGTGGTCCGCCCTTCTTGACAAGAGGTCCGCTTTGCGATTTTGAGCTCCGGGCTTGTGATGCAGGGTGAATTGATATTCTGCTAACTCTGTCACCCACCGCGCTTGTCTTCGGTTGAGTTTCTGGGGTTTACGGAAGTACTGGAGATTGGAGTGGTCCGTCCAGATTTCGAAATCTGCTCTTGCCCCCATGAGGTACTGACGCCATTCTTCCAATGCGATCATAATCACCAGGAGTTCCTTGTCGTAAATCTCGTAGTTCCGTTCGGTAGCCGAAAGCGATTTGGAAAGAAAGGCTACCGGTCACCACTTCTCCTCTTGCAATTGAGAAAGTACCGCCCCGACCGCCCCTTCGCTAGAGTCGGCTTCCACTTGGAATCGTCCCTCATCTAGCGGGATAGCTAGTACCACATCCTCACGGAATAACGCTTTGAGCTTGTCGAACGCCTTTTGCTGAGCTTCTCCCCACCCCCATTCCTGCTTTCCGGTGAGCGAAGTAAGCGGTTTGACGTGCTTGCTATAGTCACGGATAAATCGTCGGTAGAAGTTACAGAACCCGAGGAAGGACTGTAGTTCTTGTTTCCGACGGGGGACGGGCCATTCAAGTAGCCCCGCAATCTTTACTGGGTCCATGCGGATCTTCCCTTCACTGATGATGACCCCCAAATACTCGGTCTCCTCCACCTCGAATTCGCACTTTTCCGCCTTAAGGAACAACTTGTTTTCTCGGAGAATCTGTAGTACCTTGCGTACTATTCGTCGGTGCTCCGCCTTGGTCTTTGAGGCGATAAGAATGTCATCCAGGTAGACCGACACTTCCCCGGCCACTATGAGGTCTTTGAAAATGTCGTTCATCATCCACTGAAACGTGGCGGGAGAATTAGTGAGCCCAAAGAACATAACCAGGGGTTCATAGAGCCCCTGGTTGGTGCGAAAAGCGGCCTTCCATTCGTCCCCCTGTTTAATCCTCACGTTGTTGTATCCCCAACGTACATCCAGCTTGGTGAAGTACTTGGCCTTTTTGAGCTTGTCCATGAGTTCCCCGATAAGCGGCAACGGATAACGGTTCTTGATAGTCATCTCGTTGAGCTTACGGTAGTCCTGGACTGGACGTAACTTGCCATCCTTCTTTTTGACGAAGAAGAACGGTGAAGCCATGGGGGACTTCGAGGGCTGGATTCGACTGGTAGACAAGTTCTCATCCAAGAACTTGTCTAACTCTTCCTGCTCGACGTGGTTGAGTGGGTAAACTTTACAGTCCAGATTGGCGTTAGCGTTAGGAATCAACTCGATGGCGTGATCCCAGGGCTTTCGAGGAGGTAACTCGTCGAAGTTTTCCTTGTCGAAGATGTCTTTAAACTCCCGGTACTCCTCCGGTACGATTTCTTCAAACGACTTGACGGTCCTTTTGGCGTTGGCTTGGGCCGCTAGTTGGTTTGCTCTGGTCCCCATAGCCCGCACATGAAAGGCTTCCTCAAAGTCTACGACCAGTATGGTATCCCCTTCTTCATACTCGTCCCATCGCGCCGAAGGGTCGGTGTCAGGAAGGGAGAAAGGGATTTTTCTGCACTTGCACCGGGCCAAGGTAACTGCCCCGGTGTCCCAATCAATGAGCGGATTATGACGTTGTAGCCAGTCGTGCCCTAGGAATAGGGGAGTGGAGCCTAGATCAACCACCGCTAGTTCGATCCGCTCCACGTGATCTCCTATACGCATTCGGACCTCGGCATATTCCGTGATGTCTCCTCCTTTATTTCGAGTGCCGTCGGCATTGTAAACCGGAACGGGTCGGGCCGCCTTCTTTAGATTGAGGTCATGGGATTGGGCCCAGGCACGGTCGATCGAGCTACCGGTGGCCCCGCTATCAACTAGGGCGCTCACAGCATAGATCTCCCTCGTGTCCAGGGTTTCTAATTGCACTTTGATTGAAACATTATGCCCCTTCCTCCCTCGTATGTACATTGGCGGCTTCTGCAAGTCCTCCATCCACTGCCATCGTTCTCTGGCCTGAGCCGCCGTCTCCGTCTGCTCCTCCAGTTGATAACATAACTGGTCGGTAACCTCCTCGCGGCGCCGAGGGTGTACCCATCCGTTAAGGATGGCACGAGTCGCTGCGTCTCCTCGAGCGATTCGTAGGGCTCGACGGGTCCATAAAATGCCATGGGGCTCGTAGTACATTTCTGCAAACACCTTCTTGTCGTTGGTGTTCACGGTAAGAGACATGGTGGGGGACGTCGGCCTCCTGGGGGTTACGACCGGTATGTCGGATCGCAAGTGGGCTTCTTCATCTTCGACTTCCTCCAATAAGACCGATGGATTCTTGCTTCGAGGCGGCATTTGGTCACCGGGCCGAAGAGGGCCCCTCAGCGGCACTTGGGCGCCTTCTGTCGAAGTGGTGGAGGAGGGCTCTCTGCCCTGTGTTCGGCCCTGGCCTCGGGCGCTTGTGCGCGGCGTTGTAACCTCCACTGTCGATCCGTACTTACTGCTCGTCCTGGACCCGGCGGTACTTTGGGTAACCCTTCGTGAGCGCACACATATTGACTCCGACGGGGGGTCTGCACCGTTTGCCGCAGTATTGTCCTTGGCTACTGAGGGCAGGGGGTCCCTCGCTTTCACGGCCTCAGCTGCTTTCTCAGCGCCTCCCACTGGAACAGACGGCCCCACAAACGAGGACGCAGGCCCAGCGGGCTGGGTTGTCGGCCTTTCTCCCACTCCGGGGTGACCTCCCTTCGTCAAGGGTGCAGTCGGGACACGACCTAGGGGGCTCTGCCCTTGAGGGGCTTTCCCTGTGCGGTCGGCCGGGGGTTCCTGAGCTGGGACAGCCCCTAGGGGTTCTCTTCCAGACGCAGGCTGCGCTAGGAGGCGGTAATCCCCTCCTACGCCGTTCGATGGTTGCGATTCCGTGTTCTTAGTTTCCTTGGCTGGTAACGCGGCGAGAAAAGTGGTATATTGTTCATACGGAGTACCTACATAGGTAGTATAAGTCCAACTAGAAGTATATAAGTGCGCACCAGTAGAAACTAAGTCCTTAGCCGACGTCGTCGAATCGCTTATTTCGACGCCGGCTGGTCTTTTGACGACTTATCGTCCTTGACCTCCTCAATCTTCGTGTCTTTTCCATTCTCTTCCTTCTCTGCCTCAGCGAGTAGTTGGCGAAGACGTTGCGCGGGGATTTTCTTGCGCGGGGGGAGTTTGACGGGGAGCCATTTCGATTTGTCCGCTGGACATTTATGGTCCCGGCTCCACCCGGTATTGCCGCACTTGAAGCATCGCTTGTCGCTTCGCAACTTGTCGATCTCCATCAGCTGCCCGGCACCCCCATAGGTGGTCCCCGTGGCGTCCTTCTTGTCGCCACCTGAACCTTGCCCGCTTCCCTTCTGTTGATTGCCTCGACCCGAACCGCTCTGGTTCGAGGAGGACTTACTGCCCAGTCCTTGGGCGACTCCGTATCGATAGTTTGCGTCTATCCTCAGGACGCGTGCCTTCCACTCTGCGTAGGTTGTGGGGCGCTCGTTGTCCCCATGCATAACCGTATTTCGTACTGTGGGCCTTATCGCCGCTTCGACCGCTTCGAACATTTGCTTCTCGTCCCCGAATTCTTCGCACTTGTGGGCGAGGCGTTCGAACTTCGCGAAGAACTCGACAGCTGACTTGAAGTCTGACTGGCGAATCTTCTTCCATTCGGCCTTCCATATGGTCAACTCCGCGACCTCGCGGAACTCGCGCGTGAGATCCTCGGAGAATTCCGCCCAAGTGGGGAATCTCCAATGTCCCTGCGAGTCCCGGTACCGGTAGTACTGGTCGACCCACCACTGCTGCGCATCCCCTCGTAGGTATCCTTGTGCGAACGTGATCCGATAGGGATTGTGTCCCTGGTCGTTCACTGTATAGTACATAGGGAACACCGTGAAGTAAACTTCGCAGTGATGGAGGAAGCGCGTGATGTCCGAGGAAACCCCGGTGAAATATTCGGGCTGGGTGACCAGCTTGGGCTTGACGTCGTTCCAGGGGTTGTTGGCTCCTCCCGGGGCTAGTTGCCACGGGGGAATCGGGTCCGGCGGCGAAGGGATATGGGGCGGAGCAGGCGGCTTAGGCGGTCGCGACAGCGACCGCAGGTTCTGGTTGTCTCCCGGCGGCGGGTATCCTCCGAAGTTTCGAGGCGGGAGTGGACCTTGCGGAGGTCCCGAGGGCGGCATGGGAGGCACCGTGGACCCCTTTCCCTTATCAGGGTGAGACGGTCCGGCGCCCGGGTCATCCATGTCATCGTCGTCCTCCCCCGCTCCTCCGAAGAATCCTTCGGGGAAGAAGTCCGATGGATCGGTCGGGTGAGGCATCGGTTGGGGCCGTCGGTACGGTTCGCATCCTGGTTGCGGCATGGTGGGGTTTACCAGGTTCCAGACGGTAGCCGCCCGGTGCCAGGTTTCTACTTCGAGGATATTCTTCATTAGGTACATGTCCCCCATACTCTTGGCATGACGGTAATCCTCTCCTGCTTCGGAGAAGAGCCACTGCGGGTCTTTCTCCATATCTTCCATCATGATTTCGTAGAGCCCGTGCCAGGGTAATAGTTCGAAAATACTGGGTCTAGGCGTTGGGCCCTGAAGAAGGACCTGCCGCACCGCCGCCATTACCGTCGGTTCTAGGGCCTGGTTCGGCGGTCGACTGGGCATCCTCTGCCTCCTTCCTCTCTCGGGCGAGGCGGTCGATTCTGGCATTTCTCCTCTGCCTCTCGATATCGGAGTCGTAGTCGGAGATTTCGGACTGGTAGGCAGCCCAGGCTCTTCTTCTTGCCTCCAAATCGGTTCCCGCTCCGGTATATCGGACGGCGGCTGCTCGTATTCTGTTCTCGATTTCGGCGGGGGTGGCGTCTGGCTCCAGGGGTAAGTCCCACCAGCCATTGGGTCCTTGGAGAGCGTCCTCCTCGGCTCGGCGGATGCGTGTATCATGCGCTCTTCCGTGCTCCATTCGGGCCTCGATTTCTGGGGACTCCCGGGCAGCTCGAGGGAGTCCGAGGGACTCGACGTACGTGTGGTATAATAGTGGCCATGGGCGCTGCGAGAGAGGGACTGGGTCGGCGAAGGCTCTCGACGGGACTGACGACTCCCAGTTGGAGACTCCGGCGAGGCGCTCGGAAACGGTAATTGTTCCAAGTTCCTCGGCGTCATACTCTGGGAACTCGCCCCAAAGCTCCCCACTCGTCGGCTCGTGCGAGGGGACGGTGGGAGCGAGCGCTGGGGTCGCGGGCCTTTCAGCGACCTGGTCGGACTCTCCTCTGGTCTCGCCTCCGGCCACATGAGCTTCTTCCCTGGGCTCGTCGGCGTATACCCAGCTGGTGGTGGGATGCCAGCCGACTGGGGTCCCGCGATCGGTCAGCCAGGAGCCTGAAACAAGGTGTGGGCTTGTTGGACGGGTGGTTGCGGCGGAGGCTCCGAGGCTGAGCTCTTCGGAGTCATCGTCGAAGTCGTCTCTACGCCCCCTGTTGGCCTCGTAACGGGCTCGATCTCTGGCGATATCGGCCGCGACCCTCCTATCTCGGGCCTCTTCCCACCTGTTGTTGATTCCTGCTGCGACTTCTGTTGCTGGTCTCCCTGTCCCCCACTCGACCTCCGTGTACCGGTGCTGGGAGCGCCCGCTCCAATTATCTCCGGTATAGGCTGCATCTTCCTCCTCGTTCGGATAGAGGTCGCGGAGGAGGTCTTCGAGTCGGACTCTTTCGAGCTCGGAGAGCTCGTCGCCTTCGTACTCGGTGTCAGGGCTTTCCTCGCCCGTGACCAGAGGCCTGGTGTCTTGTCTTCGGGCTCCGTCGGCGCTTGACTCGCCCTCGACTGGAGAGATGTCGAAGAGGCCTGGTAGGGGCGAGTCTCCTCTGTGGAGGAGTACCCCCCTGGTATCGGTGATGTCGACGGAAGCGTCAGACTCGGTGGCACTTCTGTAGGAGTCGGTGCTCGACTCTGAGGATTCCGAGTTGGATCGCGACGAGGTGTAGAGGGACTCTCCAGGTCCTCTGGGTGTGATGGGTCGGCCATCGTGAAGGGTTTGTGCTGAAGCCGCGGGGATGAAGATTATGGGCGGCGGATATGCTGGTGTTGCCGGAATGTAATGGAACGGGAGCTGGGCTCGTACACACCTTTGCTGGCGGCAGCACCGCTGAAGGTAGTACAAGGAGGTGAACAAGAAAAAGGTTATAAAAAGTGCGGAGACGATGGGAATGGCGTCGGATAAGGGCATCCGTGGGGGGCAGATGGTGTAGTGGTTACCTCTGCTTGCTCGATTGTACCTCGTTCCACACAGAAAATATGTATTTTCGCACTCGTGAGTTCGAGCCCCCCACCCCCCAGAAAGTAACACTCTAGACACTTTCCGGGTTCTACCACTTCCGATATCCAAATCACGTGAAACGCAGCCTCCCTTTCTAAAACATGATCAAGTCACGCACATTACCCCCTCTAAAATCACACGACAAATCTTATCTCTCCTTGCCATTCTGGGCATCGGTTCGAGGCCCTTCCAGTGATCTTTCGAATAAGACAGGGAAACGGAGTCGCGTGCCGCAAGGCTGCCGCCTGGTTGGGACCCAGGTGTAACAAAATGGAGTGGTGATCCAAGCACACCCTGGCCCGGCACATCGCCCCCCGCATCAATTGATCACACTGTGTTGGTGATCTTGGCCGAGTAAGGCAGGTCTGGGAAAGAGAGACCGGAGAAGGACTGGGATTGATGGAGTTTGGTGGGAAGTAGGACTAGGCCATGAGAAGGGTCTGGTGAAGAAACGACGGTGACGGATAGATTGCGGCCATTTCTCGGCAGAGGTCAGGATTTCCCAAAGTGGGAAAAGGTGGCAGTGCCCGAGTCGCACCAAGTTATCGAGGGCGAGAGATAATTTCGTGCCATAACATAAGTGCACAGCTTGTTAAGCTGACTTAATCGATGACATCATACACACAGCAACACAAGTAGCTAAATTGGACCATACGCATGCGTAACCAATATACTTAGGATTTTAAAAAAAAAAAAAAAAAAAAAAAAAAGGGCATCCGTCCGTTGGCTTATCTTTCGAGAGGGCCGGCGGTAAGGATGGACCATACGATGGTTAAGGCGATAATAGCTAGAGCGGCGAGGGTCGCGATAATCAGGTTGAGGTCGGTCTCATAGTTCGAGCCGGTCATCAACGGGATATCGTCGTCAAAGGATGGGTCAGTCAATGTCAACAGTATGACTGCTAACAATGATGCTGACTTGAGGGCTATAGGTAGTGGTTTCGTAGTGTCCTAGATCAGACGGGGATATATCACGTATAGAGCAGCTAGCAGGCTTGCTAGTAGCAGTGCCGAGATTCCGAGTCCGACGAGGGCGAAGGTAATGGCTACGGTGGTAACGACCGCAAGGAGCAGGTCGTCGTATAGGAAAAAGCGAATGATCTGGTCGAATACAACCAGTTGAACGAGTAGGCGTAAGGGGATTACCCAAAGGACTACTGCGACAAAGAAGTGTATCGGCCGAATGTTGGAAACGTGGAGGTTGGGCAACGGTAAGTTGTTGAGCAACCAAAGACGAGCTTCGGCTAAATGTTAGCCACTAACTCTTATCGACTTAGATCAACTAAGGATCGCCACTCGCACTTCGGTGGACAATACACTTAGAGGTCAAAGGCGACGGACAGAGCCAGGTGCGAGACAAATAGTCAAGAAGCAGGGAGCGTTAAGTTAGGTAGATTAAACCTTAGCCAAAGCTGGGGTTTAGACCAGCTGAGGCTCTACTTAAATACACGTTTCGTAGACTAAAAATAGTACTGTGAGAATGTCCGATCAGAACCGCAACATAGAGTAAGCATGAATATGTAAGGAAAAGAAAAGAAAAGAATAAACCGTAACAAATCTTCACCACGAGGGTGCTGCAGCACGTGTCCTTGCCACCCTCCTCAATCACATTGCCTTCATACGCCTAGTGGGATTTGCCTCCGGTACGCTATGAAACCTTTACTGCGTACCCGTTGCTCAGACTTCTTAGGCGCATTTGCCGCGTGGGCCCCGCCCCTCTTTCAATACTATGCCGAACACCTCAAGGCCCTTCTCCTCAGTGACGACAGCCTTATCCTCAACTTTGCCAACAGCATTTTCTGCGTGTGCACATTTAACTTTGGGCCCAAGACCGCTACCTTTGAACATACAGACTCGGGAAACCTACCCTTCGGTTGGTGCTCAGTAACAGCGCTCGGTCACTTCAACCCCAAGCAAGGCGGTCACCTAATCCTGTGGGACCTCAAGCTGGTAATTGAGTTCCCCCCCGGATCTACCATACTATTCCCATCCGCCATCCTCCGCCACTCCAACACACCCATCGGCTGTGGGGAAACAAGGTACTCATTCACGCAGTATATGTCGGGGGGGTTGTTTCGCTGGGTGGATCAGGGCCTTCAGTTGAGTGAGGACTACTGGAGCCAGCTCAGTGACGCGGAACATGATGCTGCCCTCAGAACTCGTGCTGGGCGATGGGCAATGGGTCTTGGTTTGTACGCCTCTATGCCTATACTTAGGAAGGGTAACGCATGAATGAATACATATATGTGTACCTGTAGCTTAAATCAAACGTAAACATAATACGATAGTGAATGAAACAATAATTTAAAACCAGGTACAAACTGTATATACTGGATTCGAGGCTTAAAGAAAACATCCCATTGAGTTTGATCTGTAAAAGAGTCCGTGACTTCACCATTAAGGTGGAGGGGTGTATTAGCGTCAACATCTACTATCAAACAATCAATTGAATGCCCTCAACGGCATCTTGATCTTGAAGTTCGATCACTCCAGTCTTGCGTGCCATGAGAACATAATTTCGCATTCCATCGTTCTCGACTCTGGTGTAACCTATTCAACTGGGAAATAGCATGTATAGTTCTTCATACAAGCTTTAAGATTTGTCACATGATTGTCAATTTTTGATATTTTACGTCTTGAACCTTCTTGAAATTCACAACAGTTCAGCGCTACGACTTTCAATACCTAGTACAATTGCTTGTCGCCTACACATATTAAATCATCCTATCCCTCAACTCATAAAATGCCAGAAACCATCTTTGTGAATGAGGGGATTCACAGGTCAGCGACCAAAAGACAAGCTCACGATATCTTTTAACGAAATGTTTAGGGAACAATTGCTCAGAATTGCTACTGCAGATCCTGATTGTGAATGGATGAAGCGCATTGACGCCAAACTGATCTTCATCAAAGTGTCAATGACAATGAACAGTGAATGGCCAAAGACTCGTCAGGAAGAAGGAGCTGGACTGTATGGAGGCGAGGTTGCTGAAAGAGTTTGGAGAAAGTGTGCCAGTTCTGAAATCGGAGTCGCCAAGGGTCTCGAAGAGATCTAGTCACAGCCTCATTATGGTTCCTGCAGTGGGACTCAGTTAATTTACATGTTTATCTCTTATTTGGCAGATCCTTAAGGCTTGATTCACAGAGATATGCACACAGTATGTATGATTTTCAAAGGTTTTATACTACACAAAACTATGCCGGCGGTTATTCAATGTCCAAAAAACTACGTATTTGATGCAGTAGCTACCCGGTCCTTCGTCTGACTTCTATGCCTGACTCATGGCAGTCACAAAGCTATTCTCGTCATCGCTAGACCAATCAAGGGTGCCCCACTCGTCCTCAATTGAAACGTCAAAGCGGGAGCTGGCGAGGGGGTGACGTGAACCTCGTCGTCATCATAGGCTTTGCGGTAAATGTCAACAGCATCGTAATAGTTTGCTCGCCACTCATACTTGTTTCCGGGAATGCCGATAACCTGCTCCGCCGTTTCATTCCTGATGCTCCGGTGAGCTAAAGATGCTAGGAAGGGAAAAATGAATGTACCAGGTAAAAAACAGGCCGACTTCCTGGCCCGAAGTAATGACATAGAAATTATTCTGAGGGGGCCAAACATTTCGGGGACGAGGAAGGTCTTCAGGCCTTGGGATACGATACACCGGGCGTTTAGCACGGGAAGGGGTTGTCATCGTCGTCGTCGCTGCAGGTGTAGAACCCGCAGTCGACGGGGCGGGGGTGGTAATGGTAATGCTGCTGGTCGTGCTAGGGGTCCCGACGGTCGCGGTGCTGGCTGCAGTTACCGGAGGAGGCGCCGCCGCTGGAAGGGTCGAGGTACCCCCAATAGTATTTGAGGCTGGAAGATGGAGTGTGTTAGAAGTTGTTGTCGTGGTCGTGGTCGACAAAGTAGCTAACATTTCCTCAGTCAAGTATCAATTACGAAGGAATACCACACGTACCACCACCTGCCGACAGGTTGAGGTTGGCAAGAGCAGCCATCAAAGCTGAAAAATCTGGAGAGGGGAGCAATGAAGCGTTGTTAGCATGAGAGCAGGAAAAGGGGAGAGGGCATGTACCAGAGGGTGTGACGCTGGATTGGGAGGGCACAGTGCGAGAGGCAGAGGCCATAGATGCCCTGGCAGTAGACCTGCAGGTTCGGGGTCTTTTTAAACATTCACGGACCAACGAGATATCCTGTTTAGGAGCTTCTAGTGACGATGGAGCGTTCAACATCTTTCTATTTCGATGTGTGGTGGTAATGAGCAAGGTAACCGGATAAAAACACACCTGCTACTTGTCTACCGGACGTTCCATTTCGATGTATCGCCTCAGTAAGAGAGGGATCCGGGCCAGAAAATGTGTGTGAACGGTCGACCGGGCTTTCCATATTTTCTATTTCGATAGGTGTTGTCAGTAAGCAAGGTGACCAGTCAAGTAACACTTGCCAATTGACGCCTAGGCTCCAGAAACCCATCAAAGAACCAGAAAAATTACATCGCCTCCATATTGAGTGAAATGCACGGCGAAATATTGTCAGTATAGACCCGTCAACTGATGCTTCAAAAAGGAAGTGTCAGTAGACAGCCCAGAAAAAAATTCCTTGCCTTACTGCCATTGACACGCTGAAAACACATTTGCTAGATAAAAAAAGTAAGTCTGAGGATCGCTGATGATTTAAAACGTGACAGCTGACCTTCTCGCTAGTATGGGCAATCCTGGCGTGTTCCAAGGTACCCGGTTCGACTTTTTGACGAGTGAGCTCCCTGGATATGGAGTGGCGGTAAAAGAGGACCGCGCCCGAGCCTATTGCATCAGTGTCTGCCGACGATACCACAAAAGATACCATCCCCTTCTGCCGCACAATGAAGAACCCACCGCTGAAGCCCTAGCATTGGTGAATGACGACGTCGCAGACCCCAAAATGCCTTTCCCCGATGCAGCCAAACTAAGCCCACAACAGTTCTTGAAGGCTATGGAGGATTATAAAACTTATCAGGATACCGTGAAGGCACGCAACTTTGTACGTCATGCCTATTTTTAAATTGCCCTAGTGCTAAGGTTTGATTTGTCAGCAAATCGAACGTTGGCTTTGATACCACCACAAAGAAGCAAACGCCATGGCCAAGGACGCCGATGATCCATACAACCACTTTCTCGCCCACTTCACTGGCCAATCGACTGCAAAACCCCGCCGGCGAACCCCATACAACCTTTGGTGCGAAATTCACGGCAAAAATATCGAACAGGAACTTGAGACGATGGTCAATCAGGGCGAGTTAACAGAAAAGCAGAAGCCAGGGAGGCGTCAGAAGATGCGAAGCGACCACTACCACGACCTTTCAGAGGAGGAACGGGATGAGTGGCTACAGAGGAGTGAGCAGGAGCATGCAACTGCTATGGAGGCATGGAGGGCTGGAGGGAACGGGAAGGTACCTGATGATCCCCTTGACATTCAGAAGTAAGTTTTCTAACTAGTTTCCGGTGCTCACTTCTTGACTATGCCCTCCAGATGCATAGACTGCCTTCCTGAATTCATACAGCCAATCATCGATATTGTGGCAGAGTGTATGAGGGGAAAGTTGGTGTTGCTATGGGGAGGGCCTGAACCTCGAGACGGTGGGCATCTCAATGTTGTCAGGTACGTTGTGTCCGTATCTGCTTGTTTTTCTTTCAAACGTTTGCTGCAGCATATGTTCGGGAACAACGCCGGGTCCCCGTGGCCAGAACTTTGTCAAAGAGGAGGCGAAGTTATATGACAAGCTTGTCGCACCAACATTTTCTAAGTTCTTAAGAAAATGCTACCGTAGGTTCAATATTTCATTACCCATCAACCCCTGCTGATGTCGATGATACAGGCCCCGACCAGTGTCAGGCCTTAGCTTTACCTGACGATGGGGGGCTGGGGGCTCTGGGTTTGATGCTAAGTGACTATGAAAATGCCTTCGTGCATCCGGCTGAAGGTGCGAACATTGTTGGGCACCATGATTCCTCCGATTCCTCCACCTCCTCTTCGTCGACGGTTACATCCACCAAACCCCCAAAGGCTCAGAAAAGAACCTTCGTCAAAGCGACCAAAGCAGCCAAAGCAGCTGAGCGACGCGGAAGACCCAGCGGCCTTCCCACCCTTTCTCAACTTCTAGCGTCGAAATTGATGACAGTGTTCAAGACCAGAATTCCAACACCAGCATTACAAACGGTGGTTACTCCTACTTTGCCATTGACGGACCCTCAAAATCCAGAAGCTCGGCAAGGCAATGTTTCATCCTCCCAGCCACAGATTATCCCTTCAGATGGGTCTAATTACACACCACCATCTGCTTCTCGCCCGCTGTCGCCTACCCCCTCATGTCCCGCGTCGCCTGCCCCCTCACATCCTGCGTCGCCTGCTCCATCTGCTCCATCGCGTGCTGCAACCCCCCCAGCTGCCTTGAAGCTGCCATTCCCGCCTCCCCCTCCTATTTCTCCACTGCCTCTGCCGCCATCTCCCTTTACCCCCCCAGCCAGCTTGAAGCCGAGTACGTTACCAGCTCAATCTCCCATCCCGCAGCCTGTAAGACCGGTACCCTCCGACAATGCCTCGGCAGCGAAGGATGCAGAAGTTGGTGTCGGCAGCGCTGTAGCCCTTATACACAGGTCGGACCCAATCCCACGTGATGCTCCCTTCGCTTCGACCCAACGCCTTCCAGGATTCCAGACTGGGCAACTGAGTCTCAGCAAGCGAACTGCTGAGGATTCTCTGGGTAGCGGTGTCATTCTTAAAAGAATGAAGACAGATGGAAGAGACGGTGGTAATCACAAGGGGAGCCTCATGACGAAAGTGGTAGAGGCGCCTGGAGGGACTGAGAAGGTTGTACCCCCCCTTATCAGCATCGTCTTCCTGTCTAGTGCACCCCTTTGGGCGGTGATGGTCTTGGAATTGTTCACGTCGCATGATTTTGGGCCCGACTGGACCCAAGTTGTCTACTCATGGGTGGTGTTTCAGTCTGCGAATGGTTTCGACAGCAGCGACAAATTACCTGCCAACTACCGCCCCGAGTGCGTAGGTCAATGGATTTCACGTGCACGACCGCAAAAGTGGTGACCCAGTTATGCAAATCTCGATCTTATCCAGAAATTTCAATCGCCCTTCTGGGCGTGGTGGGCAAATCTTCAGCCTGAAGGCCATGTGGGAGCATATGAGCACCCCATCGAGGATCTTGAACGTGAAGACAACGGACGCCCCATCCAAATTCATCCATCGACAGATATTAGTTGGGAGTGCCTCAAGACTTGCTCAGGGAGAAATGGTATGGTCAGCGTTGTGGCAGCGCTGTTTTTCTGGGCTGAGGGGGCCAAAGTTCTTCCTCTCACAACTCATCGTGAGAGGGCTAGATCCAGTGAAGCCCACAGGGAGCTGTATTTTGCTATGGGAGACGTTTGCTATGTGCTGCAGAGTTTGCTTGATTGAACCGCTTTTTTTTCTTATATCTTTCAATCCCGCATATATATATATCAAGTAGTAGTTTTTATGTAATACAATTGATTGAGCATGGGCCATCTCTGCCACGTGCTCTGAAAATTTTCCCCACATTGACTGATCCATGAAGTCCTCTTAGAGGCGGCACCTCATTCGCTCATTCACTCGATTGTTTGTGTTCTCCGCTGCGAGCAATCGCCACTACGTCTCCAACATCACCTCGCACAACAGCAACGACCAACATCGGCGACAAGCAGGGCACAATGATACTGTGATATGATCTCCATCGCCCATCGGCATGTACTACGATATGTGAACAATCCAGACTGAAATCGGCGGGCCCAGTGATGATGATGATGACGGTGTGGGTGAGTGGGCAGGGAAAATAATGCCGAAGGAATGTGATGGAGAATGTGGGATGGCCGTATCAAGGTGGGAAGGGCGAGTGGGGTGGAGGAAGGAGAAGGATGCTGGGCGGGAGGGTTCACAACAGGCTGGACACCGATGTTCGACGACGACGATGGCACTCAGAGCATGGAGGTTCAAATGACCCTGTAACGACTCCATCCCACTGCTAGTACTGTGGTGATTCCAACATGAGCTTTCCCTACACTGTATGCGCCGCCTACATTGCTATCGTGTTGCATCCTCCATTTTCCGTACTGGAGAGTACAATGCATTCACTATATCCTTTCCCAGCCGCCACCATCGCCACCACATGAGCTGACCCAACACCCTGCACCCCAAGCTGCACCTCTAGCCAATTACGGTGCCTCCCACTGGCATATGAACCACCCCCTTTTACAACAGGGAAGGCAATGGTGGTACTGTCATCATGTCCGCCACTGCTGCCAAATGAGGCCAACCCCACTGCCAGCTCTTATCCCTGTTGGACTACCATGCATTCCACGACAGCCACTTCGTTATCCCGCCCTTATTCCTGAGTGGTGGAAGTGAGGTGCGTTTGGCTGCCCCAGCACCCCATTGACATGCGTATACCCATCCATCAGCCCTCCCTCCACTATTCCCAGCAAGCGTTATGTTTCATGCGTCCGACGTCACCCTTCGAAATCTCTCCCTTGGTGCCAAATCCCATTCTCTTTGTTTCCGTTACACAAGCCCGCCCACCACTCATCGCCCCTCCTATATACATATTAATATATTTTTGCATTTTTAATATATATCTCATGATTTTAAATAATTTCACTCAGATAAATTAGTATTGACGGATTTGGTATGCGTCGCCCAAGAGGCAGGATTAGCTAAGTAGTTGTGGTGATCTGTGAAAAAAGAGGCTATATATACAGTAAGAATACTTATAATATTAACATTGGTATGGTGTAGTGGTTAGCATAACTATGATTAGTATTATATGATGCAATTTGGAATTATTTTGGAGGTCCCGAGTTCGACTCTCGGTCGGCCGGCTATTTTCTGATGATGTCATTTCATTCTGGCTGCTGTGCTTACTAAAGCCTCCTGTAGTATCTGCGTGATTCCCCTATATAGGTTCAGTGTAAACTGACGCTGTTGATGTATCACAATTAAGTGTCAACTAACACTGTTTAATGTATCAGAGTAGCAGCTACAGGTGGCGTCCTTGAGGGCAAGAACACTAAGGGGGGGATACTGTAACGAGCATGCCGACGGAAACCCGACTTCCACTCAACCCAACAAACCACAGCCCAGAATCCTACGGATCCCGATTCCCAGTTTCTATTTCATATTCCATTTCATATTCCTTTTTATATTTCACTTCTCCATTACAATTTATCAATAGCCCGACATCGGTAGCGAACATGTCATCGGACCCCATCAGCTACCGACCAGTAGAATACATCCTCCAACAACCCTAGAATGTAGACCACTCCAAGTAGGAACTAGATCGGACTCCTAACTAGTATATAAGCCTTAGAATTACACTGTAGATACTCAGTTCAAATATCAACTTGGTTCAGCCCAATCTCTCTCTCTCTGACTCTAAGTCTAACTCTCGTTCTCCAGTCCGCGGAACTCTGATCCGTTGGACTTATCTTTTACCTCGTCTCTACCATCCTGCGGACTTCCATCCATATCCATCTTAGGGCTTCGGCTCAGGGGTGACATTGCTAATAGCTTTGCCTACGCCCAATGCATCCTGTGGCATTCCGCTACGTGCACTTACTGCCACAATCCTATTGGCACGATCCTAACAGATACAGAAATTCGACCTGCAATGCCAAGATCTCGATATCGTCTCTTCATATTCTCCTTTTGATACATTAAGGTGTCTGAATACTGTAAGGCACTGAAGCTCACCTGGTTTGTAATTAGTGGATATCCTTTGCAGCTGACCGATCGCTCTCTCAAACAGGAATGCCCACCATCCCTGAGCTGGTCCATATAATGCCAGGTATTCCTCTATATGCATTGACATATGATGATTGGGATGACACTCGTAAGAGGGAAATAGTGACTGGAGACATGAGTGATAGGCCATCATGTGCTTGGTGTAGATTTGCCCATGTTCTGCCGACGTTTTGTACAATGTAGCCACAATAACAGTGCTGACAAGGTCCATAGTGAGCTTTAATAGCTCCTGTTTTTGTGGAGAGGCATTTGACCACATCGGAATGAGTGACAATGGTATAAATGTGAGTCTTAACACCCACCATTGATCAGCCTTCAATTTACCATCACTCTCGTTTCCTCCAACTTTAGCTGGAACAGAAGTAAGCCAGGACAGCTTGATCATATTGCCTAGATCTCTCCAGAAGGTCTCCATCTCATCTTTGGTAGTGACGCTTCCAGGGTGGTAACCTAAAGTGGGCTTGGGTGGCTGAGCCACTTCTGGCTGTTTTTCACGCTGTGAAATGACAAGAGTTAGTGTAAAAAGGACAGGTGTCAACAACAAATACTTATCCAAGCCAGAATTTTCAGTACCAACATTTCTTTGGGCATGAACAGTGGATTGTCACTGTTCCTGGCAGATATAGCGGACTTCACATTAGATCGGTCAGCCTGGTGCGCATGCCATTCCGCCTGTCTTTTAGTCACATCAAGATCAAGGCAGTTAAGCGACCATGCAACATGGTAAAGGGCAGGTTGGTGCTTTCTGAGGAGAGCTCCTTGCAGCACAAGATGCTCTGTAGGGTCCAAGTGTAGCAACTGGAGGGACAACGGGTGCTCGAGCATAGATATTATATCTGTCAGAGAATTTTGAACGTTTTTGAGGTTTAGATTCTTCCTCTGGGCTAAGGCAGCATCGATGATGTCGGATGGGATAGTGGTGGGAATATCTATGGCAACCACCTTCAAGTTCTTCAAGTTCTTCTGCTTCTTAGTGGCGACCTCATATGGCTTGTTTTTCTGAACCCGAAAGCCAAGAATCCTGTGAAAGTGCTCCTTGATAACTCCGAGAAAGAGATTGTGCATGCAATCCATGACAATCATGCATGAGAGATCAAAATAAGGTAGAAGTAAGAGGCAGGTCCATCGTTGTCCAGATTTCTTGAAAAATTTATCTGCGGATGCCACTTTGGGTGCATCAGCATATCGCTGGGCCCACTGTCTGGTGTCGTTGTTGGTTCTGTGCACCCAGGAATGAGTCATTGTATCCCTGGAATATGCCCGGTAAATCTGCAGGGACGTGAAGGTGCTCCAAGGGGATGGGACCAGCTGCAGTGTCTGAGGGCTGGTCATTGTTTCCGCTACCACTGGAAGAAGCACCAGGATCTTCCCTCATGCTGCCTCTAGGAAGCTCTTCTTCATCATCCTTTGTATGCCAGCGACACCAGCAAACATTACAGAAATGGCGATGACTACAACCACCAAAACCGCCAAATTTATGTGCTGCTGGAAGATCACATATGATGAGGACCAAAGCAGCCCTAACAAGTCTTCCATAGAGGTGTTTCCACGTCCTGCTGTATCAAATGCCATCATACCACAATTTGCGGAAAAAGTTGACAATGGGTAGGAAGTACAACTGAATACCATCCGATGAGGGTTCATTGGGACCAGGAATGATGCCAGCCAAAAAGAGGTTTTTGGGCTTGAATTGCTCTTCGGGAGGTAGATTGAGACAAGCGATGAACAGGGCCCCAACCGATACCTTCTTCCCTGCCATTTTATTCGATAACGGGTTGAAGCTGTCAAATCCTGCGGCAAAGATATATCGGCCTTCTCCTTCTGCACCTAAACTGAAATGTTGCCCGTCCTCCCATTTGAACTCTCGTATAAGGGAGCCATCCATTACATCTTTCAACACTGAATTTGGGCCTCGGGATTGAGTCACACCATCCCAACTAGCATCCAGCTTGCTTTCAACACCTGGATGTGACAGAAAGCCACCTAACCAGTCATGAAAGTCAAAAGATATGAATCGCTTCAATGGAACATATTGAAGCACGCCGTTTGTTGAGCAGGGCCTCAATAAAGGTGTCTTGCACACCGGAGACTGGTTATAATGACGATACTGGCAAAAGGTGTCGTATGTGGGGAAAGGAGAATCGGTGGTTGACAGATGAGGTGCATAGATATGATCACACTTTGGGCAAACAGCGTATACAGTGTACTTGCTCTCAAGCAGAAAATGATGCAGAGTGGATGGAACATCATGGGGGAACTTGCTAAGAAGGTCTTGATTGGATTGCAGCATAGAAACACCGGACTGTATGGCCACATGCTCTATCGATGCTTCAACGATGATCTTGGCCATGTCCAAAAGCCAGGAACAACCGTGTCTGGATAAGAGGAGAACAGTACTACAGGCAGCGATCATGTATCCGACCAGAATGAAGACCGGATTACTGTTCTCTAGAAGGGTCTTGTAGCAGTGTTCTGGAAAAATCAGTGTCCATCAGAATTGGTACTCCAAAGAGCTCTTCATGTCTCACTGGTATTGAGAGTATTGATGCTCGAGTTAACCCTCTTTCTTTCCCTTCGCACATAATCATACTGCGAATGGACTAGCCTGAAGGATTCAATACAGGTGTCCAGCTCAATATCTAGTCCATCAGCCATCCCTCACAAGAATTTGTACTTCTTCTGCTTTCAGAGAATGTCTACCCTTTGCTTTAGTGAAAGACATTCGTTGTTGCAGCTGTCAACAAGCATTATGATGCTCTCCAGTTCCATGTCCCGTAGCGCTGTTGGATCAGGCAAGTCCACCAGAATGGCCTTGATCTCATCGATCTGATCATGGATGGATCCATAAACATCTGCTCCCTCTAACTTTTTAGCCTTGGTAGTTGAAGGAGGCTTACGGGAAGGAGAGGGTGATTGCGGCATGAGGGTGACTTGTGAAAGAAGACTCTCTAGATGATCCTCATCCTCCTTCACCTTCGCTAGAGCAGCATCGACCATGCTCCTGGTTATGCTATGCTCATCTTTCGCAGCATGCTCTCGCCATACATTGGGCTTTAAGAGACAGCCGTACAAACCCGTTGTAATGTCGTAAAATAGATTGCACTTCTCTACGGTGCATGTACACCTGCATAATTTGCTGCAAACACCTCAGTAATATCAAAACCAAAAAATGCCAGAAAGCTTATGCCATGTCATTTGCAGTTGGTGAGCATAAGTGAGGTTGAGGAAATCGGCCACGATAGCAAGATCAGAAGACGGAACTCCATGTCGTACTGTGCCGGGCTGATAACAGCATCACTCATTATTACCAGAAATATCCACCTTACCACCTAAGTAGTTGGTGGTCTCTTCCTATTTGCTTTCCTGTTTTCCTGAACATGAATAATTCATTGGTAAAATTCAGGCTTATTTATGGCATTGAATGAATAATAGAAGTACTCGAAATGCACACAAAACAAGGGAATGGCCAGAGAAAATGGAATATTTATATCTGTACTCGCTGATGGCTCAATCAGTAATGTCAGGGGTCCTCTGTGCTTCGACTCGACTATATCTGGTGCACCACATACACGAGGGGATCATACACATAACCAAGAGATGCATCACCCCAGGAATCCACGTATTCCTCAGAAGCAGAGATAGAGATGGTCAGCAATCGTGTGCCAGTGTCAGAAGGCATGAATCCAGATTCATTGAAGAGCTATGAAAAAGCAAGTCAGAAGGTTTCTTCAACTAGCCCAACCCACTGCGGCCGCACGCACCGGAACATCAATGACATTGCTAGAAGGAACGTTACTAGGCTAGGTTGCTGCAAGGTCAGGATTTGTTTGTCAAGAGTTTCTGCATTAGAAAGAGATGCAAGGTCAGAAACTGTGCAATACATAAGTTAAAACTGTAGCAAAAAGAAAGAACCTTATAGTAGTGATCTCCTCATCGAACCTCATGTGCTCAGCCAGTTGAGCTTCAGTGCCTTCCGCATTCTTCAATGCTTCCTGGGCTGAGTCTTCTGTGGCCTTCATTTCCTCCATCTCGACAGGGTCCCAGCAAGCTGGAGTGGGTTAAACAAACCTAAACTTGAAGAACGTTTGACTGACGAGAAGAGGTGCAGCTTACTCCTGCAAGCTTGCAACCATAGGCCGCTGCTGGACTGGGTGATTGTAGCTAACTGGAGTTACTTAGAAAACGAACTGCTCACAAGAGAAGTTTGATGGCCCACCCTACCAAGAATTCACTGCTTGATAATCTTTATGAGACCATGGTTCTGCAATACATATCAGAGCCTGACATGAGAACTTGAACTAACTGAACCACCTTTTGACATTCCATCTCGACCAGCCATTCCTTCTCAGCTTTGCAGCATCCATCAGACTGTCATGATGTTCAGGTATGAAAGCAGAGCCCTTAACTGAACAGAATCGTACCTGAGTAAGGGTATTGGGCAGAGCATTGTGCAACTTGGTAATGTCGTCTTCCATTGGGCCATTCTGAATGACATGCTTGACCACATGAGCCTGACAAGCTGTCTTAGCCCACCTTTACTGGAGGTAAACTCTGTCACTCGTAGTGATCGGTATCGGCTCTCCTTTTGGGCTGACGTTGACATCTGAATGTGTATGAGGACGAGAGTTTGATTCCTGAAGGGAATCGCTGGACGAGTCGTCAGGTCAGCGACTTGAGATGGTGACTCTGGTGTTCAAATGGACAGTTGCTGAAGACATCTCAACACGACAAGTAATGGGTGTTAGCTTGCTTTATAATGAATCAGTAAGAGCAGGATCAGGTAGAAAAAAACAATGGACTGATGATAATCCATTATGAGGCCATCTTGTTGGCACGTCCATATGCAGCAGTCTTCATTGGACAAACTCGCAGTATAGTTGGTTTGAGTGATTACCAGACTTCCTCAATGGAAACAAAAGAGATGTGACCTGGTACTGTTTTTTTTTCGGGCAGTGGGGAGAAGAACAGTGTCCAGGACTGGCATGGTACCAGTCACGGTAGCGGCAACCATCAATTCTGAGCTGCTCTTGCCCATGGAATATCGGGAAGAGTTCTCAACATTCACCGTTCGAGTATCGTTCGGTTCGATGTCACCTTTTGATCCATGCAGCATGCGATGACCCTCATATCTGTCAGGATCAAAAATCATTAGAAGCTCAATTCCTCTATCCATCCAGGACATGGGAACACACCAGCATAACTCTTCGTCCTCTCTTACGGTCCATCCCCATCTTTGATTCCTTCAGTATTCAGGAATCCACTGCAATCTTCCTCGATCTCAGTAAGGGCCTCAAGCCGGAGGCATGATGACTTGCCTCAGTCCAAAGTATGCATCAAATCCAATGAGAATTTGGGAGAATAATGACAACAGTATTTAGCAAGAGTGCTGAATTTCAGTGGACGCCGGTGACAAGAGAAGAAAACCATGGGAACGATTTCCCTTGGCTACATTTGGTGTCTAAAATCCTTGACTCCGCTAAATCCATGGCTCGGGGAGATAAGAACTTTGATGCCCGCTACGACTTGCGTTTGCCCCTGGCTTGACTTGCCCCGTCCAGCCTGAGCAGTAACTGTGCCTTTAAACTTGCACCAATTTGATATCAGTATTTACGGTATATGTCTGTCGCAGTGCTAACCCATGACTAGCCATCCCAATAAAATTCACCCTGCCAGCGGCTTAAGATGGTGTGAGTATTATATTTGATACTATTTATTAATTTGTTCAACCTAGTATCTTACAGTCTCTCAGACATCATCCCCTGGAATGCATCCCATGGCCAAGTCGCTGGCCTAACCAAACTTGGGTGATGAATCTGCATCTGGCATGGGCTGCTTTCTTGCACTGGCCTTCGTCTACACATTTTGTCAGCCAAGGGCATGTCATGAAGGCAGACGATATACCAGCTTGTCCGACTTATCTTTGTCTTTGACCACACAACATTATAATGCAATGTTGGATATTCTGTGGTCGTAGTTGAGCTGAGAGGTCTTGCATTGGTGGAATCAGATATGGTGCTGTCCCTCCTGAGTTTTGTCCTATTTCTCCAGAATTGAAAACCTTGTAGGACAATATTCCAGTTATTCCAGTCCAAGTGGGTCCAACTTTTTTGATGTGTCGCCGGCAACTCGCTTTACTGGTAGATGCACAAGTGAGGAGCGAGTTCTCCCTGCTGTACATTGTAGCATCCAAAGCACAGAGATTGTGGAGGGCGAGGGAATGGGAGATTGCGAGTAGCTAGTAGTAATGCAGATGATGGATAGTATGAGAGAGTGCTGCGTTACTATGAGCCTTTGTGAGTGTTTGTGACATATCAGGCAAGCCACTGAACATCATTCCTCCCTTTCAGTCACCATTTAACTTCTTTAATCTTTCTACCCCAACCACCTACCACTTTCCGTCCACCTTTCAGGCCTTGATCTTCCTCACTCCTGAACGTTTGAATGATCATTAGTACTGTACAAACCCAATGCTACATTCAAAGAGCCTGCCCTCTGATAATCAATCCAGTTCTTTCGCATCATTGATATTACCCACCTGGTTCAGTTCACCACCTGCAGCTTCACCCTCAATGGAACCTCAACCTGATGACCTGTCAACATCCCAACCCAGTGATTGACCAGTTCGTTCTGAGGCTAATATGGGCCCAGATCTAGCTTCAAGTACCACCTTGAAGCCCGTCTTGCTATCTGAGTCTGCTCTGACAGAGGAACTGCCACCACCAACTAGCTTACCAGGTGGAGAGATGGTTGCAGCAGTGCTGCATGTATGTCACGTACCTGTATTGCAGGGGGTCTCTTTGGGCTAACAGATCTTAACAAAGGTCGCGTCGCAAGTAGACATGGTTCTACAGAATCCTCAAAACCTTCAGAACCCTCAGCCCACCATGTTTCCGCCGCAATCAGACATGGTTTTACAGACACCACCAGACATTCAGCAACCTGTTCAGCAGCCTGTTCAACAGACCATATTTCCGTCGCAATCAGAGGCGTTCTTCAGGAATAAGCAAAATTTCTCTATCAATTTTACCAGTGCATATCAGGCAACGGAATCGACTGATACCTCATCCACGTCCTGGGCTGGTAAAACAGTATGTGAGAACTACCAGCACTTTCATTCCTGACACTAAAGTATATTTTTCCCTTTAGGGTGGTAAAAGACCTCTTCGAGGCTCTGGAGAATCTCCATCAAAGGTTTGCAAGCATATTCACTCCGTCTTGTTGAATCAGCTGATGTTTTTACAGTACATCACTGTGGCAAAGCACCGGGATCAAGATCTACATATGGAAGTGTTAGAAAAAGCACATGTGGAACAGCTTTCTCGAGAAATCAACTCTGTACAGTGTATGCTTCAGATAATGGCCAGTAGTACTGAATACATTCTAGCTTCACGCCAACAATGAAGGCCAAGAACGAACCATTGCAAATAACAAAGCAGAGCTTGAATATATGGTATGACTCACTGCATTTTCTGTCTCTGCTGCATCCACTCAATGTTATCTAGCTGACACAGCTGTCAAAAGTCTGTGAATCTTGTTCATAAGGAATTCCTGCCAGCGTTACTGAGCCCTTCTAGGTTATGAGCACTGTGAAAGAGCAGGCCACTGATCTATGTTCTCAGGATGAGGAAATCACCAAAAAGGTAAGCACCACTGTTTCGACTCTGCTCATTGCTCAAAGTAACCTCCAATCCGTTTAGAATGAAGCCATCAATGAGCTACAGACTAAGGTGAACACAGTACATCTATCTCCACAGAATTGGTATATCATCTACTTACCGCATTGTGCAGCTTCAAGAAGAACTCACTAATTGTCAGCGCAAACACCTCAAGTACACCCAGTGGTACGATACCAATGCAACGCAAGGAAGACAGGAGATAAAGAATTTGAAAAATGAGCTCACCAATTTACAGCATCAATTAGCTGATGCCAAGGTTGGTCAAATAATCCCTAATTTTCTATGGCCTTCTTCCTAAACTTGTTCCACAAGGGGCGTGAATCTGACACAACTCCCTTGGAGGCCGAGAGGTTGCGTTTGGAAGGTGTATTGGCCAATACCAAGGCTCAGCATGACACGGAGATGCACAGATTGCGTGCAGCTACCCAGGCCGATGTTGCCAGTGCGAATGCTCACATGGAAGGTGCTGAACGACAAGCTAGGGCAGCAGAAGAGAAGGCTAAACAGCCACCCTGTCTGCTACACCATGAGATATGAATGCCTCGCCTCATTTTCTGCCTTTATTGACATTTTCGGGATGCATAGAACGTGACCCCCCTCCTGCCAAATCCAACATTAAACCCCATGGCTCAAGCAAGTTGTTTACACTGCAATCTCTTACTCCTGGGCACTGATCTTCTTATAGGATATTTCGACTACCTGCCCAACTGTCTACAATGAAACTGGCACTGCCATGACTTTCTCAAATGCCTCTGCAAACTCTATGACAACCCAATTTGGCATTTCTACTTCAGACCATGAGCTACATCGTCCACAGCACCTTGCCACACCAACTTCCAGACTGCCGCATGTCACAAATGGCTTTGAAACCACCCCTAGGACAGATTCTCCTTTGACCAGAACCTTCAGCCATCAGCTGAATCCTTCCACAATATCTAGTTTTGCAACTCAACCGAGGTTTTTTGTAGCAGAACCAGGTACTGTGTTTGCTCAGCAGCCAGGAAATGGCCCTGTGGCATCATCCCAGCAAAGCAGTGAGTTTGGTTGAGCCCTACCTCTGTCAGGTCAGCAGACCTAATCCACATCGGGTTTCACTCTTCAGTCCCAACAGCCAACAGCCTTCAGTCAGCAGGCCCAACTAGCGTCGACGTTTCCCCTCCAGCCCCAACCATCACCAGGTTTTGGTCTGCAGTCCCAAGCAGCAGGATCTACTCCCCTGCAACCATCAGGTTTTGGCCAGCAGCCATTGGGCTTTGATCAAAATGCTCAGCCACAGCAGTCATCAGGTTTCAATCCGCATGCTCAGTCTTCGCCGGGCTTTCACCAACAGGCTTCATCTGGTGTCAGTTTTACCCCCCAGGCCCAACAGTTTGCAGGTTTTGATCAGCCATCTCATCTAGCATCAGGTTTTGACCAGCCTTTCTCAGGCTTTGTCTCCCATGCCCAACAACCATCTTTCAGCCAGCAGTCCCAACTAATGCCAGGTCTTGCTCCTCAGCATCAACAGTCATCGGGTTTCGGTCAGCAGCCCCAACCACTGTCGGGCTTTGCTCCCCATGTCCAACAGCCATTTTTCGGTCATCAGCCCCAACCAATGTCAGGCTTCGCTCCTCAGCTCCAACAGACATCAGGTTCTAATCAGCAAGCTCTGCCTCCTGTGTTTGCTCAGCCATCGGGTTTCGGCCAACAAACCCAACAGACATCAGGTTCTAGTCAGCAAGCTCCACCTCCTTCCACGTTTGCTTCTCAACCATCGAGTTTCGGTCACCAAGCTCAACTGCCATCAGGTTCTAGCCAACATCAATCTGTATGACAACCTACTCCTTCCTCCAGTTCTAACATCTTCCCACAACATTTTGTGGGCTCTCCCCAGTCTTTTCCTTCAGGGGAGGTGTTCGATGGCCAGCACCTCCCTTGAATACACCTCATCCAGGCCATAAAGACAGTGACTGTGAAATGGACACTCTCAGGTGAGGAAGGGGATTCTGAGTCAGAAGGTTCTATCATAAGAAAGGGGGAACAGAAGATGTTCTCTAAGAAGAAGAATGGGTGAGAATCTGAACTGGGCGCAGGAAGAAGCCGCCGTCCTGAAGAGAACGAACTTATGGTGAGCATTGACTCTGCTCAAACAGTCTTTTGTTGCTCACCAATGTTTCCAGAGTAAAATACGCTCTCGAACACAGAAGTTGCTCTCCATCGACAAGGACGACAATGTCTACAAGGCGATTGAGACTGGCCATTTGACAACCCTTGAACTAGCAGATGCATTTGATCGCGGCAAATATATGCTGGAGCCATCTCTTGATCCATTCTGCCCATGCTGGGACAGCCCAAAGCACTCCTGGAATGTGTAACGAGCATGCTGACAGAAACCCAATGATGAGCCTAAACTTCCGTGGCAACAGCAAAAAACAAAACTCTAGAGGAGTTCACGGCAAATGGCGTGTAGCAGCAATAAAGGCTTTGTTGTTGTGCGAGTGTTTCGGTGCACCTCCATGCAATGAATTCCTCAAGAACACAAGTATACACTGCGACTTTTCAGTCAGCAAAGTAGTACCCTTAACGATCAAGTACTAGAAAACGTTGGCTGTAAGCCGGGAAGGGTCTCGATAGACGAGAAGGAACAGAATCTGGTATAACTGGGAATACCGGCAAACCGTGAATGAAGTGATGGCAATTTAACTAGTAAAAGCCATGGGCGATGTTGACAAAATTAGAGAAAATGCCGTCAAAGAGCAATACCGTTGGCAAGATAACAAATACCGTGATGGCAAGAGATGAAGACTGTAGTCGAGAAACGAGAAACTGGCGGTAAAACGAAGATAAGACAAACTGGCGATGATATGAGGGGGAACTAGTGATGGCAAAACGATGGCTGGGACTGGGCTGGACTGAAACTGAAACTATACTGAGGTTAATGATGGCAAAATGAAACTGATACTAATCCTGAGTCTACACGGAGACTATCCTATACTGAAACTGACAGCAAGATACCAAATACCATGACTGATGATCCTATACTGAAGCTGTTGACTGAAATTCCATGACAGATGCTACTGGTGGCAATAACGATCCTAATCTGAGTCCACATGGGGACGTAACGATCCTGAACTGAACTGGGTAAAACGATGGCAACGTAGAAGGTGAAAACTGATGAAAACGATCCTGGCTGGTGAAAGTGGAACAATGCTGGTGGATTAAAAGATAAAAGCGAGTTGTGGACACCAAATTCCGTGTATTGGCGCAATATGAGTGTACACCAATACCGTTAGAAGAAAAGCCGTGACAGAGAGTATGACTTGGAGTGACTATGTTGTTATTGTCTATCTCCTAGTGAGTACAAGTGATAACGGTGGTCGATAACGCAGATGATGGCTAGTGTCCAGTAACTTCCGTCTAGCAACTACTTATTTTCCATGGTGTATACTAGCTTTTATACTACAAGTCCAGAATAAATTTAGAATACTTGAAGCGAGTCCTTAGTAAGTCTGTAGTACATAGATTAGTAAGAAATGATACAAAACACATGCTCCCAGAGTTCTAAAGTAACAGCACCCACACGGTTTTACTGTGTGCTGTGGTTTGAAAGTAACAGCACCCATATGGATTTACCGCATATAGATGAAGTGATTAGCAAGAATGCCACCGATCTCCAGAATTTTGAGCTGCTGTGTTGCTGCAGCAAAGTACATTGAAGCAAGTGTACTGAAGTAGATGCTTGCAGCAATCTCTTGGCAGTATAACAGCCTTAGTAAAGACTGAGGAAAGGTCACAGCATTAGAGCTAATGCCACGGAATTGCTATTTGAGCTGTGGAATTGCGGCTGTGCTAGGCAATCAGATGGGATTCTAAATCCGTGAGATCGACAATCAGGTGCCTGGCAGAATTAATGAAAGAAGACTGGCAGAATTAATGAAAGGGGCACGTAATTGATGTGGGGTACAAGTGGGGAAGGATAATTGGTGGCATTAAGCACTATTGCCAGGATTGAAACAGTAGGTTTGTGTGGTGGCTGGGGAATTAAATATCTGGTAAAATGCGCAAATTCTGAGCGTACAGAGCCTGGAGGCTCATCATCGGGAGTAGGGGCAGGAGTAGCTGCAGTGGCATGACCCCGAGCAGAGGCCGCGGCTTTGCACTTGTTGCAATCTTCGGTCTTGTGCTTACCTCTGCAGAACATGCAGAGGTTATTCTTCCGATGGCGGTCCTTTTCTTCTTGAGTAAGATGGCCATCTTTGCCTAGCTTGTCAGCATAGGGCTTAGGGTTGGAAGAGGAAGAGTTGTTGGGGGAAGACAAAGATGATCCCATGGAGCCTGAATGGGAGGACTTTTGGCTCGCAGAGTTGGAGTTGGGAGATGAAGAGTTAGAACCCTTTGCCTTGTTGCTGTTGCTGGAAGAGGAAGATGGGTTACTGCAATTTTCTCGGGAGATTTCGGCTTTCCGAGTCCAGTAGCAAGCGTTGAGCTCTTGAGCAAGATTCCGCATATCACGGAGATTATCGGGTTTCCTGTGGTGGGCCATATCATCCTTGATGTGAGAGCAAAGGCCACGGTAGAAGGCATGATGAAGGGAGTTGTCGCTGTAGCCAATAATGGCAACATACTGATTGAATTTGACAATATACTTCATGATGCGGTCTCCGTCATGCATCCGAAGATTTTCAAGCTCATCTTTGGCATCACCGACAGCGTCGAAGGGGCCGAAGTTGGTGTGGAGTTCTGAAAGGAATGCGGTATAGGAATATGCCCAAGCAGGGGGGTTGCGGTGATTAGGGTGGAGGATATCCGGTTCGAACCAGTCAAGGGCGACACCGGAAAGGAAGGAGATAGCATAGTTGACCTTTGCCGTATCTGATCAGAAGGCGTCAGGACGGTCGTTGAAGTTCAACTGGAGGGAGACGATGAAGGCCTTAAGTTTTCGGGAGTCCGAACCGTCAAAGGTATCTGGTTCCTTGACCTTGGTGCGTACAGCACGTTGTCAATTGCCATTGACAGCATCGGAGACACTGCGGAGGACATTCATAAGTTGAATGAGGATCTGGGCATCATTATTGGGAGGATTAGGATTGTTACCAGGATTGTTGTTAGGTCCTCCTCCAGGACCACCAGGACCACCAGGATTGGGTGGGCCACCGCCAGGGTTTCCCGATGGGCATCTGTGGCCATTCATTGGCGTATGAGGGGGGAATTCCCTGTCTTCTGAACCTTGGTCATCATCATCATGACGGACATCATCGAACAGAGATGTAGTTGGATTCTGCGGGGGGTCGCTTCAATACTCGCCCCAGCCATTGGATTCTGATCGCTGGGCTAGGAAGGGGTTAGGCGATCAGTTAGCGTCGGATTGGTGAGCAGTGAAGCCACTGTGAAGGTAGGTTTCCCTACGGGATTGTTGGCGAGGGGAGGAATCCAATCTGAAGAGAAGGGGACCCTCTTTTGAAGCAGAGGCGGGGATATCGTCCATGGTATAGGTTCAGTTGTTGACTGTGGAGTTGCAGCTGGTTTCTGGAGGAACAGTGAAAGTAGAAGACATGGTTAGGAAGAAATTTCGACTCAAGGGTTTGAGTTCGAATATACTGTTAGGATCGTGCCAATAGGATTGCGGCAGTAAGTGCACGTAGCGAAATGCCATGGGATGCATCGGGCATAGGCAAAGCTATTAGCAACGTCACCCCTGAGCTGAAGCCCTAAGATGGATACGGATGGAAGTCCATGGAGTGGCAGAGACAAGGCAAGAGATAAGTCCAACGGATCGGAGTTCCATGGACTGGAGAACGAGAGTGTGACTTAAGAGTCAGAGAGAGAGATTGGGCTGAACCAAGTTGATATTCGAACTGAGTATTTACAGGGTAATTCTAAGGCTTATATACTAGTTAGGAGTCTGATCTAGTTCCTACTCGGAGTGGTCTACATTCTAGGGTTGTTGGAGGATGTATTCTACCGGTCAGTAGCTGATGGGGTCTGATGACATGTTTGCTACCGATGTTGGGCTATTGATAAATTGTAATGGAGAAGTGAAATATAAAATGGAATATGAAATAGAAAGTGGGAATTGGAATCCATAGGATTCCAGGCTGTGGTTTGTTGGGTTGAGTGGAAGTCGGTGATGAGCCTCCAGGCTCTGTATGCTCAGAATTCGTGGATTTTACCAGATATTTAATTCCCCAGCCACCACACAAACCTACTGTTTCAATCCTGGCAATAGTGCTTAATGCCACCAATTATCCTTCCCCACTTGTACCCCACATCAATTACGTGCCCCTTTCATTAATTCTGCCAGTCTTCTTTCATTAATTCTGCCAGGCACCTGATTGTCGATCTCACGGATTTAGAATCCCATCTGATTGCCTAGCACAGCCGCAATTCCACAGCTCAAATAGCAATTCCGTGGCATTAGCTCTAATGCTGTGACCTTTCCTCAGTCTTTACTAAGGCTGTTATACTGCCAAGAGATTGCTGCAAGCATCTACTTCAGTACACTTGCTTCAATGTACTTTGCTGCAGCAACACAGCAGCTCAAAATTCTGGAGATCGGTGGCATTCTTGCTAATCACTTCATCTATATGCGGTAAATCCATATGGGTGCTGTTACTTTCAAACCACAGCACACAGTAAAACCGTGTGGGTGCTGTTACTTTAGAACTCTGGGAGCATGTGTTTTGTATCATTTCTTACTAATCTATGTACTACAGACTTACTAAGGACTCGCTTCAAGTATTCTAAATTTATTCTGGACTTGTAGTATAAAAGCTAGTATACACCATGGAAAATAAGTAGTTGCTAGACGGAAGTTACTGGACACTAGCCATCATCTGCGTTATCGACCACCGTTATCACTTGTACTCACTAGGAGATAGACAATAACAACATAGTCACTCCAAGTCATACTCTCTGTCACGGCTTTTCTTCTAACGGTATTGGTGTACACTCATATTGCGCCAATACACGGAATTTGGTGTCCACAACTCGCTTTTATCTTTTAATCCACCAGCATTGTTCCACTTTCACCAGCCAGGATCGTTTTCATCAGTTTTCACCTTCTACGTTGCCATCGTTTTACCCAGTTCAGTTCAGGATCGTTACGTCCCCATGTGGACTCAGATTAGGATCGTTATTGCCACCAGTAGCATCTGTCATGGAATTTCAGTCAACAGCTTCAGTATAGGATCATCAGTCATGGTATTTGGTATCTTGCTGTCAGTTTCAGTATAGGATAGTCTCCGTGTAGACTCAGGATTAGTATCAGTTTCATTTTGCCATCATTAACCTCAGTATAGTTTCAGTTTCAGTCCAGCCCAGTCCCAGCCATCGTTTTGCCATCACTAGTTCCCCCTCATATCATCGCCAGTTTGTCTTATCTTCGTTTTACCGCCAGTTTCTCGTTTCTCGACTACAGTCTTCATCTCTTGCCATCACGGTATTTGTTATCTTGCCAACGGTATTGCTCTTTGACGGCATTTTCTCTAATTTTGTCAACATCGCCCATGGCTTTTACTAGTTAAATTGCCATCACTTCATTCACGGTTTGCCGGTATTCCCAGTTATACCAGATTCTGTTCCTTCTCGTCTATCGAGACCCTTCCCGGCTTACAGCCAACGTTTTCTAGTACTTGATCGTTAAGGGTACTACTTTGCTGACTGAAAAGTCGCAGTGTATACTTGTGTTCTTGAGGAATTCATTGCATGGAGGTGCACCGAAACACTCGCACAACAACAAAGCCTTTATTGCTGCTACACGCCATTTGCCGTGAACTCCTCTAGAGTTTTGGTTTTTGCCATTGCCATGGAAGTTTAGGCTCATCACCGAGTCCACTGCCTCTATTGAAACAGTTCCATCAGAATCGGAAAACCAGAGAGCAACCCTGTATCCTCCGCACTAGGACAGGGTTGCGTTGACTGTCACAGTGTGCTGGAGATCGTAACCCTCAATGCTGTCGCTCTTTCCAATCATTCCCTAACCATCTCCCTCTCCTCTGAAGTCAGCTCTGGATTGGAGCCCAATGGTTCACCCATTTCTACTATCCTTTGTTTTCTCGCACTTGTTGATTCTGGCTCTAGCCACTGCTTTGTTGACTCGAAGTATGTTGAGGATCACAATCTCCCTACCAAATCCATCCCCCCTGTCCAACTTCGGCTTCTTGATGGCTCCGTCAGATCTCACATCTCCCAATCTATTTCCCTTCCAATACATTTCCCTTCTGGAGACATCCTTCCTATTGACTTCTACGTCACTCGTCTAGATTCATCTTGTAACATCATTCTGGGATACAACTGGCTCTCCTGCTACAATATGTTGATTGACTGGGTAAAGCACAGTATCACTTTCCGTTCACCATTATTGGTTGTTTCTTCTTCAAGCGCTTTCACGGCTGCCGACACACATGTGCCAGTCCGCTCGGACTCTTCCAGTCCAATCCAACCATCCCAATCCTCACCTCCCATCCCAAAATCGAGATCCCAATGGGCTCCGCTGCCTTATGAACCTATCTATTCCTACCCTACCATTCCTTCCTTTGGTGCTTTGGCCACCTCCAAGATATCTATTATTTCGGCTGCTGCTTTTGCCTGAGCTTGCACAGAAGAAGGGGCCCAGCAGTTCACATTACAACCTTCTATGCCTAGTGTTAGTGGCAAGTCTACCTCCATGGCCCCCGCTGACTTATCCGATGTCCCACCGGAGTACCATGAATTTGCTGATGTCTTCAGTGATTCCCTTTCTGAAAAGCTCCCTGAGCATCGCCCTTACGACCTCAAGATCAATATTGAGGAAGGCTCCACCCCTCCGCTCGGACCCATCTATTCCCTTTCCAAATCTGAACTAAAAGCCTTATGCGAGTTTATTGACGATAACGTCCGTAATGGTTTCATCACTCCTTCCCACTCTCCACACGGAGCTCTGGTACTGTTTGTCAAGAAGAAAACCGGTGAACTAAGACTCTGTGTAGATTACCGTGGACTTAATAAAATCTCTAAAAAAGACCGTTACCCTTTGCCCCTCATATCCGACCTTCTTGATTCCACGCATTCTGCTCGTCTCTACACCAAGCTAGACCTTTGCCATGCCTATCATCTCGTCCACATAGCCGAGGGTGATGAATGGAAAACCACCTTTTGGACTCGCTATGGCTCCTTTGAATGGCATGTCATGCCATTTGGACTCACCAATGCTCTCGTGGCTTTCCAACATTTTGTCAATGACATCTTTTCTGATATGCTCGATGTATCTGTCGTCATATACCTTGATGACATCCTTATCTACTCCGACAATCCTGAGGATCACTGAAAACACATACACGAAGTCCTTCACAGACTCTGAGCCAATGGCCTCTACTGCAAGGGTTCCAAATGCGAATTCCATCGGGACTCCATCAAATATCTTGGTTACATCCTCTCGCCCAAAGGCTTATGCATGTCCAAAGACAAGGTCAAAGCTATTACCAACTGGCCGGTTCCACGCAAGGTCAAGGATATCCAATCCTTCCTCAGCTTTGCTAATTTCTACTGCCATTTTATTCACAAGTACAGTGAGATTGTCCTGCCCTTAACATGACTCACTCGCAAAGGAACTCCATGGAAATTCAATGAAGAATGCCTATCCGCTTTCAACGAGTTGAAGCAGGCTTTTACTCATGCTCCTATCCTTACCCACTGGCTTCCCGACCGTCAACTGGTTGTGGAAACCGACATGTCCGACTATGCTATTGCCGCCATCTTATCCATTTATCTAGAGGATGGTGAGATCCATCCCATCTCCTTCTTGTCCTGGAGTCTCCACGGTGCTGAACTCAACTACGATACACATGATAAAGAGCTTCTAGCCATCTTCAAAGCTTTCAAATATTGGTGCCACTACCTTGAAGGCTCTGCAGAAGCTGTTGATGTCATTACAGATCACAAGAACCTTGAGTATTTCTCTACTACCAAGGTCCTTACTCGACGTCAAGTGCGCTGGTCCGAATTCCTCTCCCAATTCAACCTCGTTATTCGGTTCCAACTGGGTAAACTTGGTGGGAAACCGGATGCCCTCACTAGATGATGGGACATCTACCCTAAAGAGGGGGATAGTCAATATGCCCAAGTCAATCCTCACAATTTCTGACCCGTTTTCACTCAAGAACAACTCTCTGCTTCACTCCATGCTACATTCCTTGAAGATCCTGTCTTACATGCTAGTGCTATCATGGACATTGACAAGCTCCACTCTGATATCAAGAATGCACAGCCATTGGATTCCGCTGCCACCGAAGGCCTCCGACTCGCATCTTCCTCTTCCAACTCCTCTCGGTGGTCCATGATGAATCAGGACTACTACATCTTGACAGTCGCATTTATGTCCCAGACTCCGATGATCTCTGTCTTTGCATTCTCCAAAACAATCACGACCACATCTTGGCAGGTCACTTTGGTCAAAATCGGACTCTTGAACTTGTCCGACAGAATTACACCTGGCCACAGATGTGTGAATACATTCGCCACTATGTTAAATCTTGCACTACCTGTGGACATAACAAAACACCTAGACACCACCCTTTTGGCTTACTCAAACCTTTGCCAGTCCCAGAACACCCATGGGATTCCATTTCTATGGATTTCATCGAACAACTACTGGATTCCAAAGGATTCACTGCTATCCTTGTAGTGGTCGACCGCGCAAGTAAGCAAGCAATTTTCATTCCTACTCACGATACCATCAACTCTGAAGAGCTCGCTCAGTTATTCGTTAACCATGTGTTTGCTAAACATGGTGTCCTCAATCATATAACCTCTGACTGCGGCTCCAAATTTGTCTCCCAGTTCACTCGTGCTCTTGCCAAAGCCTTGGATATGGAGCTTCACTTCACTTCCGGATATCACCCAGAGGCCGATGGACAAACTGAACACACTAACCAAACTCTGGAACAGTACATCCACATCTACTGCTCCTATCAACAAGACAATTGGGATACCTTACTACCCATTGCTGAGTTTGCCTACAACAATGCTCCCAACACTTCCACTGGAATCTCCCCATTCTTCGCTAACAAAGGCTATCATCCCAATATCACCGTACATCCTGAATGCAACATCACCTCCGCTCGGGCCCATGACTTCATCGTTAACCTCGACAAGCTCCACCAATTCCTTCGAGATGAAATCACTTATGCTCAGTCCCATTACAAGTTCCAAGTGGACAAGCAATGGTCCCTGGCTCCTGAATTCAAAGTAGGTGACAAAGTCTACCTCAGTTCCAAACATATCAGAACTACTTGCCCTACTGCAAAATTTGCCGAAAAATTCCTAGGACCATTCAATATCATTGCTCAGCCAGGATCCCACTCCTTCACCCTCAGACCTCTGTCGGACCTCCACACCATTCACCCTGTGTTCCATGTCTCCCAACTCGAACCCATGGAAACCAATACTATCCCTAACCATACCCAACCTCCTCCACCTCCAGTTGAAGTCGACGGTGAAGAACAGTATGAGATATCTCAAATCCTCAACTCTAAACTCGACTGTCAGTTCTGCTGTCCACTCCTATACCGAGTCCAATGGTTGGGTTATGAAGGTACTGATGAAGAGTTTGCCTGGATCCCCGCTACAGAATTCTCCATGGACAAATACATTGAAGATTTCCACCATCGTTACCCAGACAAACCAGGACCTGCTATCCAAAATCACCATATGCAAAGTCTCCCTCAAACCCTCGCCCATTGCTTCTTGACCTATCCATAACTTATCGGCTCCCTACAGTCTCTGCTCCTTGAATTTCAAATCAAATCCTGGAAAACTATTGCAAATTACCTTCCCAATTGGGAATGGGACCCATCGGATGCCTATTTCTTGCTTTCCTTCTCCCTCTTACTCACTTGAGCCTACAAGCCAAGATATATAATTATTGCCACCGGGGCCTACACTATCAAAACCATGTACAACACAACATCCAAAAAATTATAACAAGTCCAAGAAGGGCGCCTAGGATTCCATGCGCACCAACTCTCCCATCACCACATCCTCGTCCACCCTATCTTCCCTTCCACTTCCTTCCTCCTCCTCATCACTCATGACAATAAGCTCCAGCTCATCCAGTGCCGGAACTCCAATGGCACCTGTGCCCGGGCACATCTCATCCTTCTTCTTCTCCTCAGGATCCAATTCCCCTTCAGAATCCTCTACCAAAAACTCATCTGCATCATCCAAATACCTCTTCCACAATGCCCACTCAATCTGACAGCCTCCGAGTGCATAGAACTTGTCCCTTGTGTCCAAGAAATGGTCATGATGTTTGATGGCCAATTGGAGACCGTCTTTCCTGAGACAGCCATACCAAACTTGCATGTTGGCGACCTCGAAGGGATCCATGGCGTCGAGGGTTTTGGTACCCATCACATGGGCATTCCACATCTGGGCAACGTCCTTGTCAAGTTGCATACGCATCATGATCCGTAGGGCCTCCGAGTTCACATTCTTGAGGTTTCTGAGCTCGACCTTAGACGCCGTCCATTCCTCCCTAAACTCCTCATCAACGAAACCTGATGGCCATTCTGGTGTGTCACCCTCATGGAAGTCGTCCACAAGGTCATCAACCCAGCTGCTGAGGAAGTCGACCTTCCCCTCTACCCTTTCCAAGCCTTCCTGGAAGTTGTCCATCTTGTCACAAAGTTGTTGCAACAGGTACACAACCTCATCGGAACCCATGGACCCTGATCCTTCACCCTGACTAAACATGCACTTGCTCTTCTTCAGCTTACATCGCTCACAAGTGCGCCCACAGCGGATAAAACACTTCACGTCATCTGCCTTACAATGACCACAACAGCTCTACAGAGCAAGTCAGCATAAGCTACGGGACCCTATGGAAGTAACTTACCATTACTCTTATATTCTTCATCATCCGCCTGCATCTCAGGCTCAGTCTTCAATTTCTTCAAAGGCCTTCCCGATGGCCCCACTGACTTCCTCTTCCCCACTGACCACCACTGCACTAGACTTGATCTTACGCTTCCTCGAAACATCCACTGGCCTCCGAATTGGTCGCCTTGCCCTTACCCTTCCTATCCTTCCTCTGCTTTACCAATTTTTTCAACGCCTTCTCCTTCGGGTCCTTCTCCCACTCGTCATCTCCTGTCAGACCTGCTACCAACCTTGCTCCCCTCATTCCCATCTACCTTCTCCTTCTCCTTCTCCACCTCCACAGCTTTGCTAGCTTCCACCAAAGCCTTGGCCTTGGCCTCACCTTCTAACTTCTTCTTCTCTGTGGCCCTCCTTTCCTCCAAGGCCCTGGCCTCCTCTTCCAACCTCTGCTGCTCTGTGGCAGCCGCCTCTGCCTTTGCCTTAGCCTCTGCCTCCTCTTGCCATTTCTTCTCCGTGGCCTCCCACTCCTCCCTCTCCTTCCTTGCTTTGGCCTCCGCAACCTTCCTCTCCTGCCCCAATTTTTTCTCTCGCCGTTCCAACTCCAGAGCCTGCCTCTTTTCCTCCTTTTGTTTCTGTGCTTTCCAGGCCTCATGAGCCTCTGCAGCATCCTCCCTAGCTTTCTCCATGGTGTCCCGCTCATCATAAAAGGCTTCCAGGTCTTCAGGCCGAATATCTTCGGGCATCAGGGCAGGCTCGTACGGTTCAGGCGTCACAGAAACATGGTACTCAATGGTTGATGACATGACAAATGATGAGGATGAAATTCAGAAAATAGAGGAGATGGTGGTGGTAGGAAGCTAAGAGGTGAAAAGCCACGTGGTCACACTCGGCCATCGGGATCTGCGTCCTTGAGGGCAAGAACACTAAGGGGGGGATACTGTAACAAGCATGCCGATGGAAACCTGACTTCCACTCAACCCAACAAACCACAGCCCAGAATCCTATGGATTCCGATTCCCACTTTCTATTTCATATTCCATTTTATATTTCACTTCTCCATTACAATTTATCAGTAGCCCAACATTGGTAGCAAACATGTCATCGGACCCCATCGGCTACCAACTGGTAGAATACATCCTCCAACAACCCTAGAATGTAGAGCACTCCAAGTAGGAACTAGATCAGACTCCTAACTAGTATATAAGCCTTAGAATTACCCTGTAAATACTCAGTTCGAATATCAACTTGGTTCAGCCCAATCTCTCTCTCTGACTCTTAAGTCACACTCTCGTTCTCCAGTCTGTGGAACTCTGATCCATTGGACTTATCTCTTGCCTCGTCTCTGCCACTCCACGGACTTCCATCCATATCCATCTTAGGGCTTCGGCTCAGGGGTGACATTGCTAATAGCTTCGCCTACACCCGATGCATCCCGTGGCATTTTGCTATGTGCACTTACTGCCGCAATCCTATTGGCACGATCCTAACAGTATAACAGCCTTAGTAAAGACTGAGGAAAGGTCACGGCATTAGAGCTAATGCCACGGAATTGCTATTTGAGCTGTAGAATTGTGGCAGTGCTATGGAATTGTGGCTGTGCTAGACAATCAGATGGGATTCTAAATCCATGAGATCAACAATCAGGTGCCTGGCAGAATTAATGGAAGGGGCACATAATTGATGTGGGGTACAAGTGGGGAAGGATAATTGGCGGCATTAAGCAATATTGCCAGGATTGAAATAGTAGGTTTGTGTGGTGGCTGGGGAATTAGCTATCTGGTAAAATCTGCGAATTCTGAGCATACAGAGCCTGGAGGCTCATCAGCATAGCGGGATCTGATGGGCTTTTAGCTTTCTCCCCATGTCTCACTTTTCCCTTGGACTATCACCACAGAAAAAGCGCATCATATACTAACACATATATACCAGGAATACTCTTTGGAAAGGCAAATAATCGAGGGATACCATTATAAACACAGCCAACGATGACTTAAGTTATACAGCTATCCCATGTAACTGCAATTTTTTATAACTGTTATATATGCCGCAATATTATCACTTATAAACCCAATGAACAATGGCATAGCCTTATAGCCTGACCTGCAGGGGACTCGAGGTAATATCCATTGATCAACGTTCAAGCAGTTTACAAATGTATTGCAACAGATGGTCTTCTCTTATGAACACTTGCCAAGAAGAGGTTCTTCAGTACTCTCAATTCAATCATGGTCATAGACAGGCCAAGCAAATACATTATGAACTACAGTGAGACAATATTTGGTACAGTAATATAAAGCAATACAAAGAGCAATACAGGTACAATGAGCAAGCGATTGAATGCGGTCAAAATGGGGCTTGAGGATATGCAGCAAAATAAACTTTAAGACTGTCAATCAGAAATAGACTACAGCAATGAGTGAAAAAAACATACAAGTCTAAGTGCCTTAGCATCAGCGTCTAGTTGGTTTCCATGGCATTATCATTATCGTATTCAAGGGTAGCATCTTCAATGGCAGCGGCAGCAGGCAGCATTGACCCGGGCTTTAGCATGAGCCTCTCGACAAGTAGCCATCCTTGCAACTGTGCTCTTGGGAGGGTGGATGTCCTCTGATTTGTCCATGTCCGTACGTTTGTTAGGGTCCCCAAACACTTGCCTAGATAACATAAACTTGCGAACAACAAAGAGAGCATGCAGTACATACTCATTCCACCAAGTGAGAGTCTCGAGCGCCCACTCAGTCATCAGGGTGACTCTCAAACAAATCGACGATACTATTGTAGAAAACAGAAAGGTCGAATGCACCATCTTGTTCAGTCCATCCATCCTTGGAAGATAAGGTGTAGCGGCCCTATGTCAATTCATCAATGCTGGTCGGTGGTAGGAAAATGAACTCACTTGACAGGCCACATAGGCAATTTGCCTACCCGTGACTGTGGATAGGCCATTGATCTTGGAAATACTGTCTCGCTTGGGGCCATCTCGCTTTGTTGGGTCAGCCGTTGCTGCAAAAGATGTGTAGATATACCTGTGGTGGAAGGTTGGCAGTCAGACAAGATAACAGAAGAAAATGACATACATGCAAAAGGAGGAATCCTCTCATCAGCCCCTTTTCCTTGTCCTCCAGGTCATACAGAAAAGAGAGCCATTCGGAGGCGGTAACTTTGACCTTTCCATTTGCTAGGTCATAAAGAAAATGGTCACTGTATTCAATCAAGTAAGCATTTGTCTGAACAGAATAAGAAACATACCTTTTGTTAAATTTCTTGAGATGGATTTGGGGACAGAGAAGGTGCCCTGTATCTATATGGTTAAAGCCTTGTCCTGTCTTATGCACTAGTTTCAGAAGTGCGAGAATGTTGTTGACCAGGTCTTCAAGGCAGAGCATCAGAATGTTGTACCGAACCTTGTTGGTGTCGGTGCCCTGAGATTCCTTTATGCCAAGACGAAACTAGGGGAGAGACAGAAGTAATATTCAATGAAAAAGCCCATAGGACTTATCTCTTTGATCATTGCGGTCATTCCAATCTCGGTCTTAGGAAAGCATCCTAAGGGCCTCCCAGATTGTCATGTCATGCTCTAAGATTTCAGCGAGAATACTGAACGACTTCTCATTCGGAGTAGTGTACAGAAGGTCCTTAATATCTATTTTCAGTCTAAGACTTTGTCAGTGATGATTAGTGGAGAAGGAACAAGTACACACGCGATAGCCTTATTGGAGTGCTTGGCACCTGCCCACATAATATCGTCTACTGGAGTGAATAGTGATATGGTGTGAGGAATAAGCTTGCCAATTGTGTGACACATATTGAGGACCCAATTCTGTCTGAGAGGCAAAGAATTAGTGTGATATATGCGCATATATCCTGTAAAATGCATGTACCTCTTGGAGTATCCACGGCAATACCTCTTCTTCCTAGGGCCCACTTGGTTCTTCTTGCGACGCTTCTGTCCAACTTCGTTGCCATCCTCATCATCATTACCACCCTCTCCTTCATTCTCACTCTTGCTCTCATCTCCAACATCATCCTCACTCCCGAATCCTAGCTCATTCGCACTCTCGTCACCCTCCTTGAAGTCTTGACCTTCATTCTCAGATACTTCTTGTGCATGATCCTCCAGGTCTTCAGGTTCGATAGCGTCAGATGTCTGAGGTGTTGGAAACCGTCGTCCGAGTGATTTGTTGGTATCCTTAGGTGCCAATACTCGTCGAAGAGGTACTGCTGCTCCCTGCTGGGCTTGTGGTTTTGGCACTGCATGGACTGGTCCCTTGCTTTGAGCTGATTTCACCTGCGCCGTCTTGCTCGATGGCTTGATGTCCTTGGTCAATGACTTGACAACATTGCTCGATGGTTTGGTGGCCTTGTTCAATGGTTTGTCAGCCTTGCTAGAGGGCTTGACAGCCTTGCTGGAGGGCTTGGAGCAGGAGGAGGCAGGAACCACAGGGCATAGCAGCAATGGGGGAAAGGAAGAAAGATTATTGAATGTGACTTTCTGTCACAGCTGTCACAGTGACTGGCCAGTAGTCACAGCATGACTCTCCCGCTTGCACCTTACGCTTGCCTTGTGCGCTCATCAGTTGTTACTGTCAACATGCACTGTAGCACGTTTTCATGGGGCAGCATTTTATAGCAGGTATGTTTTAGCTTAAAACTACTATTCTCATAAAATGTGGCTCACCATACTGTGTTGCAGGTCATGCAGCCTTGGCAACACCCTCTTTTCTGGGTTCTCCTGATCTTTGCTGTCAACATCATAGTATCCTACGTGTGCAATTCATGTGGAAAGTCAATGGCCAATAAAGCACATGTCATCAGTGGACACAAGTCAAGATGTATGAGGCACACATCAAGAAACCAGGAGTATTGCAGTGAGGCTGGGAGAGATTGGGGTAGTGAAGAAATGGTCAACTAGCAGTGGACAAGGGCTTCAGGGCTTGGCTCTATGGTCAAAGAAGGGTAAAAAACCGAGCTCGTCAACCTGAGGAGACGATATTCCTATGACTGTGAGCATTGTTCTACCCTTTTTTCTTGTTAGATATTAATTTTCCATGTTCTTACAGAGTAATACAGCTGTAATAGATGACGACATCAAAATAGAAGACCATGACATGCATCCACCACTGCCTGAACCAGAAGAAGAACCTGCACAACCTGAATACTTGGAACAAGGCCAGCGAAACCACATGATTCCCCATCGTTTTCAAGATTACCTTCCTGTAGCTTGTATTGCTCCCTTACAACGTATGCTGCACTCAGACCACCAGCCCCTCCTCTACCGGCTGCTCCAGCAGTGATAGCTACTCACTCTCAGTCAACCTCTCATGCTTCTACACCTGAATTGCTGCTAGGCATCAAAACAGAACCAAACCTGTTTGGCCTCTATCGGCAATACAAGACTCTGCCTTCGTTTGACCCTGATGATGCTACAACCATCGCAAATCTCTGTGATGCACCTACATTTGCCATACCTCCAGATACCCTACAGCAGCGATCGCCACTCAGTGTATACAGTGTGCACAGTCTAGAGTCAAATGCAGCTAATCTCTCCACCAACACAGAAGCCCTAGACTCTGGACCATGGTTCGCGTTGTTCATGAATCCCACCATATGCCGACTAATGCACTGGTTCTATTCGACCACAACCAAGATGTTAAATGACTTGAACCGTCTGGTGCAAGAAGTTATTCTGGCACCAGACTTTTCTTCTTCGGATTTGCAGAACTTTGATGCCAACTGAGAGGCTAAACATCTAGACACAAATTCTGTACCCATGGATGGTGCCGATGGATGGTTTCATGATCACGTTACACTCCATCTTCCTCAGAAAGATGTTTGCCATAATTCTGAGCAGGAGGCACCGACTCTTGATATTCCAGATGTCTGGCACTGTTCTATGCTTGACGTTGTTTGCTCAGCATTTCAAGACGAGTCATTTTCCCACTTCCATTTGAAAGGGTTCAAGCAGATGTGGCTGTGCCCTGATGGCAGGACAGAGCGGGTGTACGGCGAGGTATATACATCTGATGTCTTTCTCGAAATGAAGGACAAGATCACCCCAGAGCCAGGATGCATGTTGGAAATGGTAGTGGTGCCAATGATGCTTTATTCCGATTCAACATGTCTTGCAAACTTCGGCATGGTGTCACTTTGGCCTGAATATCTTGGCATTGGGCTAATGTCAAAGTATTTTCAGGCACTACCTTCATTCTTTCAAAGCCATCATCTCGTGTACTTTCCTGTGGTTTGTATGATTCATTTCTTAGTTATTTTAACTTGCTAACATATATCTTCAGTTACCGGATAATATTCAAGATGTGTACATGAAGACATTTGGTTCGCCTGCCTCAAAGGAGCTCCTCACTTTCCTGAAGTGTGAGCTCATCCAAAAAATATGGGAGCTACTCTTAGATGTGGATTTTATGAAGGCTTATGAACATGGCATCATTATTGAGTGTGCAGATGGCATCCTACGTCATGTCTACCCATGATTTTTCACATATTCTGCAGATTACCCTGAAAAGTAAGCAAACAGATTCATTCTACTGTCCCAGGGATTGACTTCAAGTTATGTTAGAGTCCTGCTTGCGAGTATCAAATCCCTTGAGTGGTGTCTCTGTCCCTGGTGCCTCATTGTTAAGGAGAAAGTTTTAGATATGGGGATGAAACAGGACCTCTCTAGTCATCAAAGAATGCTCATGTTGATTGTGAACAGCACCAGCAAGAGGTCGAAATGGTTCGTAAATGGATCTTTGAACAAGAATATGCAGTTTCCAGTAAACGAATTGAGAACATCCTTGGTAAGAGATCAAACACAGCAAATCGGGTAAGAAAAATATTTAACTTACTGTTTCAAACATATTGCTGACTCTCCCTTGCAGAACGCATTTTCGACAGCTTTATTATGACACAGCTTCAACTACTATCAAATGCTTGTACCGGATCTGATGCACGAGTCTGAGAGTGGCAGCTGGAAATCTTTATTCACTCACCTTGTTCGCATTTGCCATGAGATCCCAGGAGCCATTCAATGATTGAACAAACAGTATGTATACATTAATCATGAATCTCGTTGATGCTGCTGCTAACTATTGAATAATTTCACTCGCTACCAACATTTGGTTGTTCAACCATCTGGAAATTCAGCAATGATGTTTCAGGGCAGAAGAAGTTTGCAGCGAGAGATTACGAAGATGTTCTCCAGGTATCTATTTCATTCTGGTTTGAGGTACATTGACTAATTGTGTGTTCCCAGTGTTCTTTTCCCTGTTTTGATGGACTCCTGCCTGATAGCAAGGACAATTCGATTGTTATGGACACCTTATTCGTATTTGCGACATGGCATGCCTTTGCAAAAGCTCACATGCATACAGACTCAACAGTTCAAGTTCTACATGCAGTTACATTGTTACTTGGTTGCCAACTTCAGCTCTTCTCATCCATGGTTTGCCCTGAACTTCTGAACGAAGGAGACACCTTCAGAAATGACCGCACTGTGTCCGTCAACTGATACGCACAACCAAGAAAAAAGCAGCAGCCGCTTCTGTCACTGGTGGGATCTACAAGTCAGTCAAAGCCTTCAACCTCTTCACATACAAGAACCATGCTCTTGGCGAACTACCAGTGGACAATTCCGAGGTTTGGGACTACTGATTCATATAGTACTCAGATTGTAAGTGATAACTATGAGTTTCCCTATGTGATTATTATTAATATGCTCTCTAGGGTGAGCAAGAGCATCACCAAGTCAAACTGTTCTATGCACGGACCAACAAGTGAGGCCATGTAAAGCAAATAGCCATTCTTGAGCGCCGCCAGCGACGACTTCAATGAATTCTTGCTGGGCATATATCTAATCTGAAGGCTTCATCTAAGATGTCTCCTAGGATGCATCCAAATGAGAAGGACCCGCTTCCCAAAGGAAGACCCAGAAAGCCATTATCAGATGTCGCTGTCCAGGAACTACCCCCTTGATCTTCACTGATGGCTTGCCGAGAATGAAGGAGATCTTGCCAGTGGTTGTAAGAGGCCTTCTTTGTTTCCTCTGTACATTCTAATGGTAGCTTTTTACTACAGGACTTCATCCTGAAACTCAAAGAACATATTCTTCATCGACTGTTTGTTCATGAGATTGACCTGGGCGACGAGATTACCCCTGGAACAGTTAAGCCTGACTACACATCATCAATGACTGAGTATTCTGCCACAAGGTTCTTAGGATCAATTATACAACATATGATGTTCATCACGACCAAGACTCCATCAATCCTCGCACATGTTCTGATGTTGTCAGTTCTCGCTAATGACCTGGAAGCAGAAACAGTACATCCATACTGGTATGCTCGAATCATTGGACTTTTTCATGCCTGATGTTCGCTACAATGACCCTGACAGTGACTATGAAGACTGACAGGTGTTTCATGTCGATTTCGCCTGGGTCCATTGGTATGGGTTTGATAGTGACCATCATTCTGGCTTCACTGCAAAGCGTCCCCATCACGTTGGATTTGTTGATGGAAATGACCCAGGTGCCTTTGGTTTCCTGGACCCAGATGATATTATTCGTGTGGTTCATCTACTTTCAGTCTACAGGCTTGGTCAAACTATGGAGTTCCTACCACCATCAATTGCTTGAAGACCTGAGGAAAATGATCACAACTATGAGTGGTACTCCGTTGACATGTGCGTGACTTCATTTCTTCTTGACTATCATTAATCTTTGGTTTCAAGATGGGTGGATTGTGATATGACATTCCGTTACTGCGGTCTTGGAGTTGGCCATCAGAGCACCTGGGACGCAACTCGTCTCTTTCGTGATGATCTCTGCAAAGCATACAATCTTCCATGCAATTTATTTGGTACAGAGGACTCGGAGGATGTAGAGATGGCCTGTTCTGATGATAATAGTGATGGCGAGGCTGAGAGGAGGATGAAGATGATGATGAAGATGAAGATGAGGACAGACCTGGATCAGATGAGTTGGAAATGGTCAATATGCCAGATGAGGAGGCTGAAGCAGATGGGGACCAGTGTGAAGATGCTGAAGAAGAGGATTCAGATGTTGATGATGATGATGAATGGGAGGCTGATGAGGAGGCTGAAGATGAAGATGCGGTGGATGCAGAGCTAGACAATGATGCTGAGGCAGAACTGGATGACGTTTGTGATGATGATGACAACGAGATGGGTCTGGAACTAGATTTGGGCTTTGCTGCATTGTAAACTAGTTGTCAATTCATTATGATTCTAAATAAACCTTACTCAAGATATGCTGTAGTTAAAATGCCTTGTAATCCTGACTGAGGACCCTTGAAATACATAATAACCTACAGTAACCCTACACCTTGTTTATTAACATATACCACTCCGCTTAATATTTGTATTGGGATATATACAAAGCAAATGTATATAAGGTAGGTAAACTTTCCTCACTTTTTGTGGTGATATAGACCTGGTGGTCTCAGCATGCATGCCTGTCACTCTCGTTGAACCACCAGGTGCGTTTTTCTCTTTCTTGTGTAGTTCACCTAACTTACGGGTGCTCTCATTGAATTGACAGAGCACAGCGTTATTTCGCACCCACCCTGGACATTATTACTTTGGACTCAAATAGCCACAGAGGACTTACAATGGACTTAGATACTGTACAGACTTTCAAACTCATGGACTATTTACTTTACTATCAGATGTAACGTCTCCCACCCAGCGCTCATACACGTGGTGCCCAGGATTTCCAATTTGACTTGTGCCCAGGGGGCAGTTTTTTCAGTAAACTTGGACGATCGGTCAGGACACTTGTCAACCAATTAGCTAGAACTTTCCATGCTTTTCCTCAGACTTCTTCCTTAATAAGTAGACTCAGGTATGATGCCGGATTGCTAAATCCCAACATAAGTAAACATGATCTACTTGCTAGGCAAACATGCCTGATCACACGGTGCATGTGTTATCCAACACATCTAACATACTATTAGATTGGTGTATCCTAACAAACCCATCTTTACACCTGTCAACAACTGCATGAGCTCCTTGTGAGAACAGTGACTTTCACCACCCTCCCACCACACCACCTCTCAATTTTCCGGACACTATTACACCCCATACAATCAACCAGCAAAATAGTTAGATGACAGACACAACTATAACATTGACATAATATATAGCACATGTATGAAGGCAGGATACAAAACTTCGAAACCAACATGAAGAAAGGAAAACAAATGCAATGAGGATGATGACAATGATGTATAGCATGCAAGCAAAGATAGAAAATAAGTATATGACGAAATAACTGAAGATCAGTCATCTTGTACAGCATCAGCGAAATGCGGATCCCGCAGATCTTTCACTTCGGCATTCTTCCTGTCTCTTTCCAGCCTGGAGAGCTCCCGTCGCCAGAAAGCAGACACTTCTTCCTCCATTACGTCGTCAGATACCGACCTCTCTGAGGCTCCGATACCCATGCCTCTCAGTATCTCTTCTGGCCAAACGCCTGCAGCAAGCTGGACGTTCCCCGATGTGACACCCTTATACGCACCCTGCGTAAAGGATGCGGTCCTAGTAAACGAACGCTTGACCCCTTTAGATCCAAGCATCGTGGAGACTAAGCCAAGACCTTCCAACATACTGACGACGTCTCCGAACTCGCTGCGAGATACGGGCACGAAAACGTCACTGTCACCGCGCCTCAAGACATCCGAATAGAAAACATGCAACTGCGACATTTCCACGGTTGTCGCCACTACGGGGAGACGTGGCGACGACTGCGAACGCTTCGTGGGTGAGGACAAAGTAGACGTCGCAAGCGGTAAGCTGGCTTCCATCCGTTTTGAAGATAGTAAGACCGAGAGAAGCACGAGCCGAGCTTGAAGGCCCAACGACTTGACTTTGGACGCGATATCGTTGCCACATGACCCTGCAGTTGATGAGGAACTGAAGGGCGACGTCTTGTTCAACGGACCGTGAGCCTTGAGAGCTGCGAGAATGTGGGCGGGCGCCACGGAAAAGCTCGATGATGTTTGGACGTCCTTAGAGATATGCAGAGTGGCTGCAATATCAATTGCCCCTCGCAGAATTTCGAAGAGACTTCGCACGTCCCCAGTCAAAGCGGCGACTTTCTTCGTCAATAAAACCAGAGGTGCAGTAGGAAGTAACCTTTTAGCTTCCTCGGCAGATTCTGTGTTGTACAATGGGGCCAGTCGTGCCTGAACAATCAATAACAGCTGCGTCGGGGTGTAAGGAGGGAAGTGAAGTGTCTGCACAGGCGACGAGAATGAGATTGTCGATGATGTAAGAGTATGAGTATTGGCGATGCCGATGATGCGTAATGAGGAATTGCAAGCGGGAAGGGAGAACACAGCCGACAAGGACTGGGTAGCGGAGGCGATATGATCCAACTCATCCAATACTAGAATGCTATGGGAGATCATGAGTTGCCGCAAGAGAGACATAATAAACCAACATGCCATTTATCGTCAAGACCAGATAGAATGTCTTCTAGGGTCTCCCTCCCCTTCCCCTTGGCAGTCTTCTTGGATCGTTTCCGCTTACAAGGTCCTTGAAATTCTTCAGACAGCCGCTCCCATAAAGCATCGACGTTATCAAGCGCCATACAGTTGATTGTAATAACCTTCGTCCCGTTCAAGTCGGTGCCAAGAGATTGGATGAGGGAGTTGACGAGGGCGGTCTTGCCCGTGCCAGGGGAGCCAGAGATGTACAGGCAGGTGATTTGATCTCCGTTGTCGGAAACCGTGATGAAATTCTGAATAGCTGAGCGCTCCTTCTCGCGTCCTGGCATATCAGCTATGCAATTGCAGGTAGCTCGAAGCAAGGCACGCGCTCGAACATGAATAGGCAAAAGTGATGGCGGGGTAGGCGGTGGTGTAGATATGGTTAAGTGTGAGACACCAGCAGTAGGCGTTGAAGGAGGAACCAACGACGATGTAGATGCGCGCCTCTGTGGCACTGTAGGGAGTGGCAGAATTAGAAACAAGGAAACACAGAAAAGAGGAAGTGGACGCACCTGGCCGCCGGCGCGGCGAAGAAAGGACAGCCTCAGTCGATGTCCTCCTGAGGGTACGCGCAGCTCTAGCTGAGATAGGTGACGATGAATCACCGTTGACCGCCCGGATGAGATACGGGGGGATGTTTTCCTTGTTGTCGTCGCCGTCGAGTATTGTTACCGTTGTCTTGGGGCGTTTGGGATTGGGCGTCGGGTCCGGTGTCTGCAGCTGCTCACAGTTCGAGGGCGAAGACAGCTCACTACGGTGAGTGCGCTTGCCCAGAATCGATAGCTGCTTTGAGCGTGGGGTCTGCATCACCGTCGATGTCGATGTCGAGAATGTTGGTCGTGGTAGAGAGTGACCTGCCAAACAAATCATTTTGACTTTGGCATTCAATCTCCGCCATCACCATCAGTAAATAACGCGAGGCGCGACGCGTAAGGCACGTGCTTGACGCGATGGTCACGTCTTCCTTTTGACAACCACCATGGACTCTCAGATACCCGCTAACGAAGACATAGAAATCGAGGAGGGAATATCTGACGACGAAGTTGAGTACGTGTGAATTAACGATACTCTCTAATCCACGCCAAGACTTCCTAAAGATCTCCGGATGCGACTCAGGCAATGGAAAATATGGCGATATCCTTCCTGAAGCAGTTGGACCAAATTTTCGATTCAGACGACGACGAAAGCTCTTCAGAAGACGACTGCCCCAGGACGAAAAGTTCTATCATTAGGCTGCAGCTGGCAGATAGGACCAAACATACGCCACTCGGGTATCGCACAGCAGCATGACTCAGGATCGACACGCTGATTCATACCTCTAGAACCACTGATACGAAATTCATCTCTTATCCACGAAAATGTACCACCGGTAGTGCGCGGCCATTTGGTATGTGCCTTTTGTCTCTATATGCTATATCCCGCCTCAGCCCCTTCAAGCCCAGCTCTTCCGCGTCCTTGATAGCATGCATGAATCCGTTATTAGCGGTGTTCCTGTAACCAAACGGTATTTTAACATCACTTTACCAGTGCTTCCACTCACAATCTGGTAGTGATATCTACTACAAGGACGTACCACTCTTGAAAACCCAGCGAGTCGTTGACAACGTCCGTGCAGGTCTTCTATGGCTGTTACACTGAGCGCATCTTCAATTTGTAGCTTGTCGATGACCTAGCAGCCACGTTCGACCTCGAAAGATCTCAACTGAACGTCGTGGGTGCTACGACACTATCCTAGCCTAACGAATCGTGACGGTTCTTAATCCTAGCGAGCCACGTCAAAGGGACTGATATGCGGATCATCCCTGACATTCCATTTCAACAGTGGAACCTCTCTGTGTCCTAGTGATACTGATGTAATATTCACCGCCAGCCCCAACGTACTGAGCACTGAACTTCTGGGTACAGGGATCACTAATACCTGTTGGCGAAGACATCCGGACGTTCAGTCTGACAGAAGAAATATCATGGGTCCTCATTGTTGAGAAAGACGTATGGGTCCTTTTTCCTCGTCTTCTCTGAGAGGCTTATCTTTCCACATCTAGGCTATATTTCAACATCTCTGTCGTTTTCAGTTAACCAATCACCCGTCTGTCCCGGGAAGGGGCTTACTGATAACTGTCAAGAGTTTTTCTTGGCTTATATCTCCAGGCTTTCACTGAACGTCACTGTAGGGTAAAGGGTACCCCGACATGGCTACACGGCATCTAGTCAAGACACTTTCAGACAACCTGCCTCCCAGGTCGGAATTTTTATGTTACAGTAGAACTAATCTTCTAACCTTCCCGTCGTTTAGTGTCCCCATCATGGCATTAGTTGACAGTGACGCCTTTGGAATCGACATCTTATCGGTTTACAAATATGGAAGCCGTGCTCTTCAGCACGAAAATTATAAGCTCGCTGCAGAACGTGTCAAATGGCTTGGCCTGTGGTCGAGTGAACTAGCGACGTTCGTCACCTATTCCTGTGTTTTCAGATGCTAACTTCCCAGCCAGTCTGGGTATCGACCGCGACGCCCTCATCCCTATCAGTAAACATGATGAGAAAAAGGTTGGTCTTTCTATCTCAGCACGTCTCTTTCTCCCTAACTTTTGCCGGAGGCATTCGAGATGCTTCGCCGTCAGACAAAAATACCGAAGAGATGGAGGTTTGTCCATTAATTAGTATATTTGTGTTCTTCCAATGTCTGACAAGCCGTTCCGTTCGCAGAAAAGAACTCATGCATATGCTTCACAGTCGTCGGAAAGCTGAAATTGAGATCCTCTACACCAGCCACCCAGTCGCCTCTCCTGCTTATGCACCTCTCCCTGATATGACTTCCGACCACCCGAGCGAAACTACTGCTTCTGGCTGTTCGTTTTCTAATCTGGCTTCAGACGATCCTTCTCCCTGCTCAAGTCAATCAACGAACTCACACCCGCCTCTTCTCCAATATTTGATCACCAAGATTACGAGCTTCGTATCGTCTGCAAGGCATCTGTAGTGCGACTTCTTGTAGCTGTTGCATATTCTCATTACTTTGCTTCTCTAACCGAGCGTCGATGTAACATGATCAGTCCCCGATAAGGATAACGAAATTGTGCAAAAGATTATCGATTGATACTCGAAGGCGTCCAGGCTCCTGTGTAGGTGGGTCGAGGTTTGTGGCAGATGAGGTCAAGCTTCTCGCCCTTGATATCAGGGATATCGTACATACACCTTCTGAAAGTCAGAGCACTCTTCGAAATAAAAATAGTCTTACCTCAGGTCTCGGTGATAGAGCTTCGTAGTTTTGGCCGTTGAATATCCCGAAACAAGAAACATGGCGATGTTTGCATATGTAATGATATCTGCTTGAATTGAGACTCCATAGAATCGGAGGTGATCCTTACATGACTGGACGGAAGATAGGATCCACAAGAGCCCACAAATCGGAACGTTTCGGCAATGCCCGAATGACCTGGACCAGCATCAAGCAGCATCATCATATGCGCATATGCGCAATCTCTCCGACTTTCAATATCGTTATCCATGTCTCTTCTGTGTTGCCTCGACCGTCCGATTTCCGGATTCCTAGAACTCTAGTCCTCTGAGAAGAAACATCCGGGCTAAAGAAGAGCATTCTTTCGCAGAGTCGCTTCCACCGGACGTGAAACATGAACAGTGGCCGATACAGTTCCGTTTTTGTGCCATCCGCGTCGCGGACGCGGACGTTTTCTAGCTGCGCCGCGCCGCCTCCCTGCTCATCATCTTCTGAAAAATATGACACTTTGACAGGCGCAAATTTTACTGGCTATCATTAGGTGAACGGAAAATCAATGGATCTATGCTCTCACGTCTGACATTGCATCAAAGCTACTTTTCGTTTTCAGGGGAACACTACAAGATCTGCTGTGTCGAATGCGCTCCTCGAAGCTAGAGAGTAGTGCAAGACGGATATCTTCATTCCAACCAATGTCATACCCAGGTCTCTTTTCGTCCTTCCATTCCCTCTGGAGATCTGATCAACCAACCAATAATCCGAAATTTGGCCGACGCGAAGGAGCGCGAAGGATGCACAAAATCCTCCCTTGTTCCTGGACGTTGAAACTCCACATTTTTGAACAAGCACTTGGCGTTCAATCTACACCTTCGACAGCTCGGTCCTGACACAACCTCGTTTGTTTCGAGTTGATATTCCTTCTTTTGCTGTATCGTTATCTCTTTACCGCCATGAGCGTGCCTGTAGGAGACATCTGAGGTGCCTGGCCAATGCTAGTGGCTCTCATCAGCGTCGACGAACACGCTCTATTTTGAATCCGGAGGCAGAAGAAAGTCCCGTAGGAGATTGTCGAGTGTGTTCCCGCCAAGGACGCATGTGTAACATCGATTGTCGCATATGCCTGTAACGGCACCGACGACCAGAAGACTTGAATCTCATATCATCAGCGCCAATATCGGGGCTGGCATTTGTGGGGTTCACTCGACTATTGGAAAAGGGTGGCTAGGCCTTGTGTGGCGTCTGAGGCAATTATTGACACTATGACGCATGATTAGCCAAGCCTCCTTGTGCGATCATCGGGAATGATACTTGAATGTACGCCTAACGATCCTTTTAATTGTTTAGGACAAGGTTAACACATATTTGGGAAACACCAACAGCATTTCTATTCCGTTTTTTTTTTCCGCTTTCCCTTGACATAATAAGTCTTGTAATTTACTAGCTGTGGCCCAAAGTCGGGTGGACTCGTAGCCGGGTTCTCGTGAAACTCGCACCTCAAGTGTCACGGAGTCAAGAAGGTGATTGTTTAGAGGCAAATTCCATGGTTTGGCCATTCAAGGCTGTTCAGGTACCAAATTCTCACCCAAAGTGCGGCATTTATCTGACCTTTGAAATTGCCTTTGAAACGTAGTCTCTGCTAAATTGAAAAATTATGTCACACGCATGACATGGGACTGATATCTTTTTCAAAATAGAGGGCATGTCCGTACTGACGGATAATTGTGGGTACATGGCTTAGCTCTTCTACCCGATGTTCGGGTAAGGGGACGTGTCTGAACCACGGTTCCATGGTCTGCACCGCCGTCAACGGTCCCTTGTGCCTTACGTACGGTTGATGATTATTATGCTCATCCAACTGTTTCGATCTAATCTTTCATGTAACGCGGCATTTGCTAGAGGCCCGTCTTCTCTACTTCTGGCCGCGAACCAATCGAGGCTCTACTCGTGATGCAGAAGACTTTCCCTGTAGAGAAGTACCGAGCTCGTGAATGAGCGCGTCCCAAGTCTAGACTAGATATCCAATACCGTCGTAGACTGTGGGGGCTTGGGAGGATCCTTCAACTAGGTGAGTGCTGTCACTATCAACAATCCCACATCTGAAAATACAGTAATCTTGTCCAAACAGGGGTCCTAACTCACCAAACTTGCCGCTGTACCCGAGCCACATCTGATCTGTCATGTCTTCGGTAACCTTTTTCCAGCGATCTAGCTGCACGCGCGCCGGACATGTACCAATGCAGGACAGAGCATGACCTTCATAACCTGTACGCGACGTTACAGATGCGCGCCGAGGATCGCAGAAACAAACGTTTAAAAGATGCCCTCTATTCTCACTTTCCAGTCAGTGCTCAGTCCTTCAGCATTCCCTTGCCTTCTCTTCAGTACCTCATCATCAACGACTTCCTATCATGTTCTCCTCTCACATAATGGTACTCACCTTATTCGCAATGCTTCCTATGTCGTTTGCACGACCCACCCCTGCCGGAGGAGACGGCACCCACGACCATTGGCACGGAGGCAACCAAAATGGCAACAACGGTGGAAGTCATCACGGCTGGCAGCATAGCGGTGGCGGAAACCACAATAGTGGAAGCCATAGCGGCTCTTCCTCCGACGGTACATGTAAATCACCAACCACTCGTGTGGAATGGTAGGTCCTCAATCATTTTGTCTGACTTCAGTTTCTGAACTCTGGCGCCAGGACGACATTGACACAGGATCAGAAAAACGCGTATTTTGAAGCCGAGCTATGCCTTCTGGCAGCACCCGCTCAACTGCAAGCCCGGATAGACGGTGTCGTCTCCCGATATGACGATCTTGTAAATATATTTCCCCTTCCCACCCGGTCTTCTTACTAACCTGATTATAGGTGGGATCTCACGTCAAGCAGGGGAACATCATGGGAGGCGTAGACTTGTGGCACGTTACTGGACAGTATGTCGATGCTTTCATTACACCAGATATTCTGCTGACCTCATTTATAGGTTCTTAGCGGTAAATCCTCTCCCACAGTATAAGTACCAGTTCCTAACTATGTGATAGGCGCATCGCTACTACGTTCACACTCACGAATACTTGCTCCGTAACGAGTGCGGCTATACCGATCCGGTATGTTCATATCCAAATAACGATCCTCCGGTTTTCATGGGCCCTCTTTTCGCAGCTTCCCTACTGGAACGAACAACCCGACGCCGGGTCATTTGCAACATCAGAAACCGTACTCGATTTTGGCGGTGAAGGAATTGAAGAGAATGATTATGCCGTGGTAGATGGACCTTTTGCCAACCTCACTCGCTACCTTGGGCCTGGCACGACCAACACTGCGCACCTGTTGACTCGTGAAGGCGACCCTGAGAATTCTAAGCTCGGCAACCAGACGTATGTGGATGCGGTCATGGCCGAGACCTCTTTTGCGGCTTTCCAAAAACTTCTGTTCAATACGTTGCACGCTGCAGGCCATGGCGGCGTTGGTGGAGATGTAAGTTACACTTCAGCTATTGGCGAGGCTTTCAATTTATACCTGCTGCTTCTAGATGGTCAACCCCATCTCATCGCCTGACGACCCCATCTTCTTCATGCACCACGGATACTTGGACTATGTTCGTGTTCATCGCTCCATTTAATGCTCCGTTGCTGACTGGACCCTTTCAGGTCTGGTGGAAATGGCAAGGACGAAATGATACGAGAATTCACGATCTAGAGGGTGCCGGAAACGAAACACAGGCTGAACCAGCCACCGGCTATGTGGTAAACTGATCGTTCTATGTTAGTTATCCAGGAACTCACCTTTACACAGCCAACGTCAGAAACTACCAACCTATACATGTATGATATATTACCCAACATCACTGTGCGTAAGGGTACTACCATTTCACGATCCTAGTACTGAGGATTGTCTTAGGTCGGCGACGTTTTGGACACTCAGGGCGGATACCTGTGCTATATCTACGCCTGATGCAGCTCTCATTTTCAGTCATCTATCTATTGGTTTATCTATTCTCTTTTCATGTTATAGGTTTATATGGGACATAGAGACTCTTTGGCTGGCCTATTAACTCGAGCCGCTGGAGACGTTCTTTCAAAGCTAGTGTAGATTGATATGGATCTTATATTCCAGCTAAAGCTGCAGACGCGTAAAGGAGAAGGCAGACTTGTTGTGTAATATGATGATGATGATGACGATGAGGGTTTTTAACGGCATATGGGGTGTCCGTGTCCGTGTTCCCAGAATTGTAGCCATATATATTTGTACCAGATCTATTGTATGACATGTCAAATGTAGGCAGAAGCAGAAGGGAAAAAAGAGGCTTTCGAAGACAGCGATGTAGGAGACCTTCGTCGTGTCAGTCCTTGACCAGAAGTAGAGGGAATCGCAAATCTTACAAGGTGTTCAGACGTTCAAGCCAGGCGAAAACAAGGAGTATTCAAGCGAAAAAGTAGGACAACAGTAGGGACATTCCCCTCCCTCCTAGTCTGGTCCTCCGATTGTTGAGAAGGCCTGCGATATCTTATACGTAAATACGTAGTTTAGCGCGACGAGACAGTAGAGAGGGGTAATTGCGAGGGAGATACAGATCTAGGTTTGATTCAACAAACAGCTTACTCCCAACAACACTACGTGCTTACCACTACGTGGACTCGGACTCGGGGGCGATGCTGGCGGTCCACTCTAGTATGCGAAGAATCGGGAACCAGAATATCGAACTGATGTACAGATAGCTCTTGATGAGTACGAGGTACAGGAGGAGCTTGAGCACGGTGCCTAGAGGAAAGGCAGCTAGGGTAGGTAGGTGGAATAACCTTGATGCAGCAGTGGGGAACATGATGGATGCAGGAAGTTGAAGTCGTTTCAAAGTCCGACTCACTGACAGCCACAGACGCGCATTGCACGTGCGCATCAGACCAAACTACGCCTGTCTTGCTTCTCCTTTGTGGCTCGCCAACTCTCAAAAGAACGGTGAGCTGAGCCCAGCAACAAAAGGAGCAGTATCAACCTCATGACTACAGACTCACATAACCAGCTTACCGAATTCCTAAATAGATTCGTACTAAGCATGCATGGGGTGGGTAGGATAACTTGCAAAGAACGAATATACATCACGTATTCCGTTTGAACCGGTCCAAAGCAGACGGTTTCTGGTTTTCCCCACCGTTCGCAGCCGCCATCTTAGCACGCCGTTGCTCCTCTTTCTGTTTTTCCATCTTCGCCCGAATCGCGACCTATATACAGTTATTAATAAGCCTAGTATAACAAGACACGATAACTCACAGCTGTCGGATCAACGACGTTCTTGCGCTGCTTCCGAAGATATCTACAGGATCATTTGTTAGATCGCAGAAGAAAGAGAAAGGGCCATCGTACCTCTTCAAACTCTTATTTTTACCTCTCATCTTCTTCTTTTCTCTCTCCTCTTTCTTAGCCTCCGGATCTCCACTGACCTCATCATCACTATCATCACTGAGAACTTCAGTTTCATCAGCCTTGCCCTGCACCCGGAGCCTCTCCAACCTAGGCAAACGAGCAAACGGAATCTCAACAGAAGGCTTTCCATCAAACGTCGTCTCTGTCGTCAACTTCGACGGTGGCGCCAGACTCCCGACAAACTCTGGATCGAGGGTGATCAAGTCCGGTTGGATCTAAAAAGAATACACTCTCTGAGCACAGAGCCAACGGAAGGAAAGAAAGAACCACTCTTACTTTGTCAAGAAGGGCCTTCACCTCCTTCTCTCTCCTAGCCTTCTTGTTCTCAAACGGATCAGCCTCGGTGCTGTCAAAGTTGGGTTCACCAGATCCGGGTACCAAGATACTAGAGAGGCCAGCAGAGTGACCTATAGTGAGGATATCCTGGAAGGGCGCGAACCGGAGTGACGTCAAAGGTCGATGAGGCACCGGATGGGTCATGTAAAGAGGCGGTTGCGTACTCATATGCACTGGGTTGTGTATCGTTGGAGCAGTGTATACCTGTCAGGCCAATATTTTAGATCCTCATGGCGGAATGATAAAATCAATCCGTTTCTCACGTTGACGGTACCTCCCGATGCTACAGCCAGAGCACCTTTCGCACTCCACTCTACTTCTGCGTACCCACCTCTCGCAGACCACTCCCTCACCGCGCCCTTCCAGTTCCGACAGTCCCACACTTTGACCGTCTGGTCCTTACCGGCTGTGGCCATGTACCGTCCGCCTTGGCTCGGATCCATACTCACACTGGCTACGGGACCGAGATGTGCGAGGAGCTGAACTGCAGGGTGCGGAAGATTGGGTGTCCAAAGGGTCACTGTGCCATTCTGGTGGCCGAGATGGATGACAGCAGTTGTGTAGATTCTGTGTCATAGGCCGTACAGGAACCAAGTTTCGTCCGGTGTTCGCACAGTAGCTGTCCCGTAGATGTATCTTGGTATTTAAGGTATACCCGGCATTTCCCTGCAGGGTATTAGCAGGCGTCAAGGAAGTAGAAAGCGCGCCTCACTATGGTAGCCAGCAGCCAATGATACGGAAGAAATTCCATCCGAGTAGGTTCGATGTGTGCCTTCAGACAGTGAAGCTCGACGCCGTCACGATCGTAGATGAAGACGTACTTCTTCTGCGCGACGGCAAAATGTGAATGATCGTGGAGATATCTGGAGAATACGTTAGAGATGAGCACAAGGCAAAGGAGGGGAAAAGCACGTTATATCACGACATGTTTCCTGTAGCTGCAGCTCAGTATGAAGGGTACCTGCTTGCCAGTCAAACGACGCAACATGGCCCTTGCTTCCAACAACAGCCAGATGCCTGAAAATCATGAAAACTATGCACAAGGGTACATCATTCGAAGACATACCGTCCGTTTCGCGTATATCGCGACCTATACGGCCCACCTTCCAACTTCCACTCTCTCCTTCCTCGCGCACCCTCCTGCCCCGCTCCTTGGACAATTTCATCCTGCCCGACCCGCCATGTCCTATCCATCTCTCCCTCGACCTCCATTCGTCCGGCCTCTCCCGTCAGCAAGAGTTCAGCATCTTCTATCAAGGCTTTTGCTTCTACAGCTCGCGCAGACTGGCGTGATAGCTCCGTACGAAGCTTTTTGTTGGCAATATGCTTGTAGGAATGGGCTCCTTCGAGTGTCGCACCGGATTGTAGGGATTTCGGTATCGAGGTACGCTTGGAGATGGATTGAAATGTTCTGTCTGTGGTACTTGGGCCACTAATAGAGGACGTGTGTCGTAGTTTTCGCTTTTTACCTGCGGGCCCAATGGCGTCTGCCTTGGCAATAAGTGAGTCCATACCGTTGGAAGTCCTGGAGAAAGTCAGTATCGTGACGCTTCCTAACAGCAGATGGACTTACCTAGACCGGAAAACAAGGTCGCACGAACGCTTCCTGGCCGGAGCGGGAGATATTCAGGACGGTGGTCGAGATCGAAAAATGAAGACGGTGGCGATGCATCGTATTTGCTACTCTTGCATGAGACAAACAAAACTAATACCTACTACACTTCATCATTACACATTTACTTTACAGTCTCAGTACTGTTACATGTTATACAAAAGACTTACATAGGATAATTATCACGCTACAAGAGTCACCTATCGGACTCGAGATTAAACACACGAGATATCGAACTAAGAATCAAACAAACTCGCACACAAGTTTAAGGAATTTTTTCCTGGCCCAAACAGAGAAAGGAGAGTTACAACAAGGCACACGGAAAGCTAGGATGAATGTACGTACGGATCAACTCAAATTGCGCCAATATGACCTTCGCTGTTTTAACCGTGACCAGCCTCGGGAGACGGCGTAGCAAAAGCAACCATTCTGTCCATTGCTAACCTGTACTCGGCAGTGGCCTCGGTCCGAAGGTTATCTTGAATCTCGATCCTCTTGTCCAGTTCACTGATTTGAGCCTCTATTAGGCGTTTAACTTCCTCGTCCGTAGCAACCAAGGCGAGGAGCTCCTTGGAAGAGCGTTCGTGGCGAAGCAGAGTGAGTTCGCTCTCTACGGAACACAAGTGCTGCGTTGCCACCTGGATTGCGACCGACATCGATAAAGCATTCTGAAATGTGACGCTCGACTGATGAACCTCTTCCAACACTCTCGTTTGCGCGTGGAGGGCGCTTTGTGCAGCCTGGTCAACATGAAGGAAGAGCTCCTGAAGACGATGGATCTGTCTCTGAAGATTTCGGATGCTTATCGGGGTCGCAGAGAGGGTTTCGCCGTCAAGGTCTCCAGGACAAGCTGGACAACCACGGAGGTTGTACAAGGAGAGATCCATCGGCTTGGAGATGGGTACGAAAGGTGGAATACCATTCGGTAAAGGTAGGTTGCTCTTGATAAGCCTAGCCGCGTTGACAAAGTTATTCATGACAACAACGTAGGCGTCCCCGTCCAGCTCCATCCTACTATGCGCAATGGTGTCAGGACCAAACAGATTGCGAATAATTGCATTCATCGCACGTCGTATCCCTTGAATTCCGCTACAGCCAGTAATGACAACATCATACCCAAACATGGGCACAATGTAGCGGGGTCGGGAGATGGGAAGGACACGCTGATCAATGACTAGAGGTGTGGACTCCAAGTACTCGATGGATGCGGCGTCAATAAAGTCAAATGCTACACGGGTAAACCGACCGCAAGTAATGATGGTGTGGAACTGGAATGTCAGCCCCATCGTGTTGAGTGCATCTGCTATCTTGTCTTTCATTCGTTCAACGTCCTCCATATCATCCATCTTGAAAAATCCGCGACGGGTCCGGTCATATCCTCTGGCGACCTTCCACTCCGCTTTATTTCCATGGGCTAGAATTGCATGCTTCATACTGTTCAGGATGTCGGGTCTGGGGTGGGGAGAGAGCGAGGGTGAGAGCGAGACGAAAACATAGTCGACAGCCCGGAAGGCATCCCCAGGGACGACTACGATATCGGCAGGTGAAGGTAGATACGTTTGCGATGTCAGAGAATTCTCAAAAACCTCCTCATACGTCGCCGCAAAGTCACTCTGAGCAGAGAGCTGCGAAGAACGGTCTAGACCCCAAACTATGAGTTCGAACCCTGCAGCAGGTGTCAGAGTTGGCTCAGGGTCTTCATGAGGCATGCTCGTGGAAGATAGATGGTCAAAATTCGACAGAGAAAACGGAGGGATGGGCTGAGACATTTGATCTGACTGAAGAAATATTTCGAGAAGCGGGGGTTACAGTACCCAGACAGTGGAGGGATGTTCAATAAAGCTGGTTATTATCGTGAAAGACTTTGAATATTTTGAAAGGACGATTAGAATGAAACTAGCGTAGTTGGTAGTGGTGGTGGGTTGGTGACTGCTACCGGATGACCGGATCGGTATCCCGTGAAATTATTCCTAGTCCGGGCCGTGTTTCCGTTCATGGCTTCAACCTGAACCACGTTGCTGAGCGTCGACAAGCCATCCAACTTCTCCCAGCTTACAAACAAGGTTGGAATTATTTCTCTTTTTCAATTGCTATGTACTTACTGATGTCCCATCGAAAGGTTGTCACTATTCATGAATTTTGCCCCCGTTCCCATCAGTCCTCAGCCGATATGGAGTCGGCTCAAATCCATCTTTACTGCAATTCCTTGGCGCTTATGGTTGTGCTTTCCTATGTCTATTAGATCAGCCGTATATCACCGCCTCGAAAATTGGTATGCTGATGGAGAGTGGAATATCTGGCATCTGCCTTTTGGCTTAATTCTAAAGCATACACACGATCGGTCACCATTCCTCGAGGCCTCTAATATCGCATTCGTTCGTAAGAACACCTCCATCCCAGTCCCCCACATTCTAGATGTAATACCTTCACTACCTTCTTATCCCGGAGGGTTGATTATTATGAAGAATATTGAAGGCATGACGCTGCATGGATGGCTTAGGACCAGAATCTCATACCCTCCAGAATTCTATCACTACCTCAACATCCTTGAAAATGGAGAGGACATCAATATCGATGAACTGCGCGCTATTCTTGATGGATTCGAACCCACTGCTGATCTATCGGATTCTGTGGCGCTCCTAGACGACCTTAGACGCGCTCCACTTAAGCTTCGCGCTATCCCTCCCCCTCCTTCTGGCCAGGTTTCAGGTGCTTATGGGGCCCCATTCATATCGATGCTGCTTCCGACCGTGTCGCCCTTCAGCCATTCGAAAGCATTCGTGCTTTCCATGACATGCTCCTTCAATCATGTGGTTTCCGTAGCCGTATGCCTCGTCTGTTGAAGTTAGCCGAACCCGTGTACGCTAAGGAACACAGGCTCTGTTTCACCCACTCAGATCTTCACACTCGTAACATCCTCATAAAGGATGGTCGACTTGCAAGAATCCTCGATTGGGAGACAGCCGGATGGTTTCCTGAGTATTGGGAGTATACCATGTTGGATATCCGGGTCATACAAGGCTACAAACCCTGGCGAATCTCTTGGGATGCGGTTGGCGTCTTTGGATCGCAGTACCAGGAGGAGCTGGAACTTGAACATGCACTGTGCCATTCTACAGGGAGTATGGCAGTACCTCCTGGCATTATTCCTGATGATCCGCTGGATCAGCCGCTAACGGATGACGAATCACAGTAGTTTCTGTATCCTTGGTCCCTCCCCTTGACATTAACCTAGTCTTTTTCCAGGACGGTACGGTGATCTCTAATGCCGACCATCACATCTGATACTCGGAGTCTTAATTACCTTGTTCACATTAACAAATTACGTCACATGTATACGAACAGGAACCCAGAAGAAGTTCAAGGACCCGAAAGGACAATGGGGAGGTCCAATTCGGAGTTGAAAGTCTTATCCATGCTCACATCCACACTGCGCTCCTGTCTTATCATATACGTTTTACCCACATGTCTCTTATCGACAGTGGTCGTTCCAGATTATCCATTTGTTTATAAACCGTCGTTTGACGGTTTCCCTTGCTCCTTGAAAGCCACTATGTAAGTTTTTTTGCCTCTTCTTCCGAACTCTTCTCTCTGATTGTCTGTTTCCCTTCTCAGCCAGAGAGACGACATCTACGCATCTCTCGCCAAATCTGACCAGGTATGGAAGTCCCACTGGATAATTTACTTCGTAATCGTTTGTCAAGCTTCCTCTCTCTGTTTAATATTGAACATTGATGATGCCCATAGAATCCGAGAAAGGGTTTCCAAGATGCATGCAACAAATCAAGGCAATACCAGTCCCTGGAAATACGAGCGTGTGGAATGGAATGGACCGGACTCTACGTTAGCTGTCACCTTCACGAAGATTGGACATGTCGATGACGATCTAACCGTGGAGGCGTTTGAGCAGTATATCATCGATATCTCGATGTCGATTCCCGACGTTGATCGTGGAAAAGAGTCACGCTTCACCTGTCGTGTTTGGTTCAAAGAGGCGATCCGTAGGTTGAATGACGCCCAACTTTTTGTTAATTGTCCCGATGTAGATGCCCTTGAAAAAGAGCTTAATCGGAAGGCTACAGCCCTCCAGTATGCTCAGCTCGATATCACACTCCCAAAATTGCTGGTAGCGAAGAAGGCTGCACCTTGGTCTAGCTGATACGCAAATATCGCCCGTTCGTATGGTTGCGGTGGCCATGTTGTCGAATTTCCAACGAATTTCTACGTTTCGTGTTGGAGTCTACCCATTTACTATAGAAATCCTGTTTCGCATACCACAAATATCTGTCTATCTATTCCTGCTTCAGAATACATTCATTGTCATTCAGCGTTCAACTATTTACCTTCGCGACATGTCCGGCGGCTTGCGAGAAATATTCAGTCAAGTTCTGAAATGCCGCACAGGATATGGCTACATATAAGTAATATCCTCAGCTCGCCCTCCAAAGATGTTGACAACCCACACGGAGAGCCATACCAGACGCGCGAGTACATTGCTTGTGAGTGTCCGTTATAGCGGGAAGTCCTCCAAGATGGCCCAAGATCGGTTGTATCTGTGACGCAAAGTGCGCAATCAAAGGGCTAAGTCAGTTCATCAAGAACTCAGGTGCATCAGCAACGACCGAGGGTCATAGGCACCAGCGATAGCTCCAGAGTCCAGAATTGCAGGAAGACGAAGGAGATGAGCGGGAACAAGAGGAAGACTTGGAAAACGGGAGTAGATAATAATCCACACGAGGGAACACTCCAAGGGAACAAATTCACCATACGAAACCATACATACGTTCGTTTAACTTCAACTACGGCCCTCTGCACTGAGACTCAACCCGACCCACCTGAAAAAAAGTTGGAACAAAGAATTTAACAGTTAACTAACTATCCCGTACGTCTGTCTTTCAATATGCCATGGAGTCAAACCAGAAAGAGCCTGGTAGCAGAGAGTGTACTTTGTTAATCAAATGCAGAAAGTAAAATCTACTACTACCAAGATACAAAAATTCGCAAAAATTCGTTCGACTGGTCGGCACCTCGGCCCGGAAAACGGATCGCTCAGAATAGCATACAACTCCCACGGACACCTGTGGGAAAAATCAAAATAAATTTCTCAACGCCCGTCCTCGATTCCTCATACATACTAAACGCGTCCGGCCACCCTTCTTGGTTATTCACGATGCTGGTGCTCTTCGAGACCGCAATGGGCTACTGCCTCTTCAAAATGTCCAAATCTGCGTCACCCGATGACCAGAACATCTGGAAAGAGTTCGAGACGCCCGAAAAGGCCAACAAACTGTGAGTACGCCTCTTTTCTCTCTGTTGGATGTACAGTACTTACCGGTATTAGGCTCAAACTCAAGGCCATTCACCGATTCACGACAACAGCAACCGCAGTAGAAGACATGACGGCTCTGCAAGACGGAAAAGTCGGACCCGGACTGAAAAAGTTCTTGAGCGACGAGGTGGCGGGGAAAGGCAAGGGCAAGGAGTCGTTGCTAGTTGCTGAGACGCATTTGGGTACGTTTCTCGTCTGTTTGGATGCTTTTTTCTGCATGTGCTTACTTGGCCTTGCAGCGACCGCTATAAAAGACCTACTGAGCATAAAAACCACCGCCGGTGCGTCAAATATGGATCTGTATCGTGGCATTCGAGGACAGCTCGCGTCGTTGTTGGACGGACTGGACCCGAAGGATCTGTCGACTATGAGTCTTGGTCTCAGTCACTCGCTTTCTCGGTATGTGGTCATTTTTCGGGTATTCGTAGCATGGGTTGATTTTTTCAAACTTCTTAGTTTTAAAATAAAATTCTCGCCTGATAAGGTGGACACCATGATTGTGCAAGCCATTGCCCTTCTCGATGATCTCGACAAGGAAATCAACATATATGCTATGCGTGTCAAGGTGCGTCCTTTACTTTCATGCAAAATTTGATACTGACCTTGAGCAGGAATGGTATGGATGGCATTTCCCGGAACTCGCTAAAATCATCGTCGACAACATTGCCTATGCAAAAGTGATCAAGCACATGGGTATGCTTTTTGGGACCTAGTTGTTTTTTTTTACGACGCTAAGAGCTGTTTGCCAGGCTTCCGTACTAATGCATCATCAACATCTTTCGCCACAATACTACCCGAAGACCTCGAACAAGCCGTCAAAGCCGCCGCCGAAATCTCAATGGGAACCGAAATATCCGACTCTGACATTGCCCACATCCACTCCCTCTGTGACCAAGTTATCTCCATCTCCGCCTATCGAACTCAGCTCTCAGAGTATCTCCGGAACCGCATGAATGCCATCGCGCCCAACCTTACCGTCCTTGTCGGTGAGCTCGTCGGGGCCCGACTCATCTCCCACGCCGGAAGTCTCATGAGTCTCGCCAAGCACCCAGCGAGTACTGTCCAGATCCTTGGAGCCGAAAAGGCCCTCTTCCGCGCGCTGAAAACCTAAGCACGATACCCCCAAGTATGGCCTGATATACCACGCGTCTCTCATTGGCCAGGCGCCCCCGAAATTGAAAAGGCAAAATGGCGCGTATGGTCGCCACTAAAGCCGCACTGTCAATACGCCTGGATGCTCTAGCGGATTCTGATGGAAAATCAGAGCCTGACGCGCCGTCAATAGGACTTGCGCATCGGGCCAAGCTCGAATCGCGGTTACGTGCGATGGAGTATGAAGATGGAGCTACTGGTGTGCGGCGGTTTGCTGGGAATGGGAAGCAGCAGCAGCAGCAGCGCTTTGATATGTCGGGGCAGACGAAGACGTACAACACCAAGGCGGATGATGTGGATTTCGTGTCGACACAGCGGGAGGATCCGATAGAGATTGCTGTCAAGGCTGTTTCGGATGTGAAAGAGGACAAAAAGAAAGCAAAGGAGGAGAGACGGGCGAAGCGGAAGGCAGAGAAGGAAAAGGGCAAGGATGCTGATGGAGATGTGACAATGAACGGTGACGAGGAAGAAGAGAAGAAGGACAAGAAGAGGAAACGAAGGGAAAGTGAGATTGTTAACGGGCATGAGGAAAAGGTAGGAACTTTTTTCTCCCCTGTTTTCTGTCTGTCTGCTGACCATTTTTTGTAACAGGAGGAGACTGAAGAGGAAAGAAAAGCACGGAAAAAGGCACGCAAGGCGGAAAAGGCAGCGGCGAAAGAGACAAATGGCGATTCGTCACCGAAGAAAAAGAAAAAGAAATCGGATTAGGCCTTTTTGTCTTCGTGTTGCGTATCTACTGAGATGTATATATTTAATTTTTATTGCCAAGCCAAGGAAGACCGGCCCGGACCAGCCACAAACAGCCCCTTTGGGCCACATCGTTACCTCAGCAATTATTGTTCGGGATAACTGAAATAGCAGTGCAGTGAGCCTTGCCCTCCTCCTTCACTCTCCTTCAACGTCGATGGCGGCAACGACGACGACGAGCGCCTTTGCTCTGCCACACGGCCGGCACGATGTAACCATTGGAACCTCGCTCTCCCGTCTCCTCCGCCAGCGCAAGGGCACCGCGCCTGCCAAGCGATCGAATATGCCCGATCGTGACTTTTATTCGCTGCGATGTTCGTCGTCGTCGTCTGTTCTGTTCGACTCCTCGACTGACTCTATGTAGACAATTTCAAGCCCTCGTCAGTCGACACTACCAAGTCTGGCACCCTGGAGGTCCGCAAGAATCAGGGCGATAGTGCGACCGTCACCGTGGAACACCCGAGCACCCAGGTCAGACCGCCACGATACACATTTTGGGCCTTTACTGATACCCTACTGCAGTCAGGAGAGGTTCATAGATTCAATGGTAACGAGAATGCAGCAAAAGACTACGCCTGTGTGCTAATCTTTGACGAACAAACCGGGGTACGCCACTCGCCGTCGTCGTCGGTGTACTGTCACTTACCCTCTTCATACACAGAGATTCTCTCTAGAAAAGCTCGACTCTGTCTTGACCGTCGACTACGCCGAGAGACGAGCAGCGGCACCTGCAGAAAGTGCGTCGCCTTGTCTTGCCATCATTCATTTACTCTAACACATGGTACAGCGCGGCCGCCTGCACCTTCACGGCCACCGTCGGCTTCTTATACCCAGGCTTCTTCGTCTCGTCCAGCAGCGAAGCCCAAGCCTGCCAAGGATACTCGCCGGGACCTCAGCGATGCAGACTTTGAAGGGCTAGTCGAAGACATCCCTCTCGGACGACAACAGGACCAGGAAGAAGGTGAAGTAACCCTCTCTCCTCCAAGGCCTCCCTCGCCGCCCAAGAAGGTCAAGTCGACAGTCTCTCGGCCGACGAAATCCGCTCCTAAACCCAAACCCGACGTGCCTCCGAAACCGACCAAAGCTGCTCCTGCGAAACCAACTCCCAAACGAGCCATTCCCGACGTGGAAGACTTTGATCTTAGACCCGCCAAACGCTCCAAGCCGGCCCCAGCGCCCCCACCAGTTGTGGAGCAACGAGCACGTCTCGAGCTCCCGGGGAGCTCTTTCTCATATTCCCAGCCTCTTCCTGCACCACCCTCGCTCGCACTTCCTACCTCTGCGGCACCGCCTCCTCCAGCACAGGACGTCGCGTCGGATTCAGAAGAGGATTGGGACGAGGTCTCTGCTCAGATCCCCCCACCGGCCGACGACGGCGGAGAAGAGATCGACATGGACATGTTTAGCATGATGCTCGAAAGGCAGCTTGACCAGTCGTTGTCGGGAGCAGTGGGACAGGAGCCCGAGGACGATGAATATGACGAGGAAGACGTGGACGGGCCTGATTTTCTGTTCAGCGAGATGACAGATGGCGAACCTCCTTCGGGGGCGCCCATATCGTTGAACCAGTATGCCGGTGGGGACATGGCCAGTCACGACGAAGACGATTACACTTCTAGCGATGATAGTGACGAGGATTAGATATCAGATTCCAATATATACATTATACCTGTTCTTTTCACACGCATTTATACCGGAGGCATCATTATAATACCATCACTTTTTTTTCAATCAGTCACGCATTTTCCCATAAAGCACCAAGGGTAATTAGTCCAGCCTCCCACCCATAAGTACAAGAATTACGAACTATAAACAGGGTATCCGACGTATATAAATCAAAGCCTTTATCACCCGAGCGACAGGAAAGTGTCCATTAAACACAACTATGAAAAACCTAGGACTGTGATTTTTCCATCTCCAGAGGGACCAGTCGGGCTCGCTGCAATAGCGGCAGTCGATGCGGCGGCACCACTAGCATTTCCTGCAGAAACTGTTGCTGATGCTGCTGCTGCCGCCGTGGCTGTTTGAGCCGATGCACTCGAAATGATGGACGACGCCTGCTCCGGTGAGATCGTACTCGTCGTCACTGACGCTGTTCCATTCGACGATGACACCGCTGCCGACGACCGAACTAACTGCCCAATCGTCTGCGGTGATGTGTCCACAAACGCCATCGTCGGCCCAGCCACGAGCTGCGACGTCGCACGGTCCCGGACATTGTTCAGCAAGGGTTGGGAATCCGACGTAATCCATATAGCGACGGGTCCGTCGATGCCCTGCGGTACGACGCATGCGGAAAGTGGGAGGGAGATGGAGAAAGCTGCTCCACCAACCATCATTTGGCAAAACGAATTCTGTTCGCAGGGGCGTTAGTCCATGGGGAAAGCAGACTGGTTGAGATTGAACTCACACTGCTGGATGAACCGTTGATTGCGGAAGATTCAAAGGTCAGAAGAGTACCAGGACCAACAGAACCAGTATTGGTGATAGTAAGTGTAGGGTTCGCTGCACAAAATTGTCAGATCACAAACAAAAAGTACTAATCTCAGACGCACCTGTGACTCCCAAGTCACATCCCTGATTGAGGAAAGGCGACGCAACAGCTAACACCTCCTGCGGCGTGAATCCAATATCGAAGGCTTGAGGAATTGCGCTCCCAGTACCAGAAAGGAGGTTCAACACAGTCTGATGCCGAGCTTCGACGGTGAGGATCGAACCGGCCGCTTGAAGGAGGACAGGATCTGACAGGAGGGGAGCCGCTCCCAAGTAAGCCGAAACTCCCAGATTCTCCACCACCCGCGCGGTGGCTGCCATAGTAGCGACATCGGTAAGAGCCGAGTCAAAATTGAAGGTGCATGATGTGATGGGTTGCTGTCCGGATGACTTTAGCGCGGACTGCGTGATTCAATGTCAGCTGGCCTCAAAATAATAGAGGATCCGCATACCTGAAGGGTAGAAGAATGGGTGGCCTCGTCGGCTTGGATGACACTGAACAGTTCCGTCGGGACTGACGGAGAAACAAACCCAGCCGCCGTAAAATCAGAAGCTTGGAACTTGGACAAGGCGGACTGGTAGAATGACGACTCAAATTGCTCCAGAACATCGGCAAACTCTAGAAACAAAAACAAAGAGTCAGCTTTGTACCTAAGACAACAAAAATGAACAAGACGCACTGAGCACCAATATATCTGTATCTGATCGTTTCCCGTAGAATTTTGCAGGTGCAGCAAATGCTGCAAGAGGCGCTGCCAGGCAAAGAATAGACGTCGAATAACGCATTGAGAGAAAAGTCGAATGAATGAAGCCTGCTTGAAATAGAACGTGAAAGACCAAGGGCGCAGCCCAATAACGAAAGAACGACTATCGCAGCAAGCAGTCAGCTGCATCCCAAGAGCGATAGAAACAGGAAACAGACGTACCTATAGAAAGTGAAAGGAAGGAGGGTGAAAGGTGAAAGGGGCTTCGATCGCATCCAGGTACAGCTTTTATATCAGCTGCGTGGGAAAATTCTCGATCTCTTGGCTTTCAGCCGGAATATGATTGGCTTCGGTGTCGTCGGGCACAACGAATGTGATAGGACAATCATCACCATGGTGACTCTACCAACCATTGGTCCAAGCGAAGTTATCCAAGAGAAGATCTACCAGGGCTCAACAATCGCTTTGTTATAAAGTGTTCTAGGACCCTGAGAACTATGATCATGGATGGATAGGAGGAGCTCAGGACAACTGAATAAGAAAAAAAAATTCAATCCGGTCCTCAGCTCCCGCAATCAGATCGCGCCATCCTTCCGACCAGCGTGTAACCTCGGGACGGTGTGGTCGGACATTGTAATCGCGGTTAGTATTGATTGGCTAAGTGTTGTTGCTAGTAGTGAACGTGTTCGATGTTTAAGTACATGCCTGGTATCTGACACGCCATCATCAATCATCACCAAAGGTGTCCATTGGCTATCCAATGGCTGATCAAGGCGAGAGACTCGGCAGGTTTGTCGTGCGGGACGTAAACACAAGCAAGAACGACGTCAGTAAGCCTCAAGGAACACGGGAAAGATCGGGACTCATCATATGTCCAGCTCCTCGAACCATCGCAAACGTCAGCAACGTTGTTTGCTTGATTTCACCCGCCTTGCTACCCCCAACAAACCAATCTTCCCACTGGACTTCAGTGTATTCTTTCTTCCCGCTCCATTCCAGTTCATCAACCCACAATTTATTCGCGACCCAATTGCCTGGGATTACGATTCAATTTAAAAGATAAGCAACGGTGATGGTACATACACTGCCAATCATAAGTTCCTGCGTAAATCAATACCCGGATACCTCGGTCAAGGAGGCCAGCGACATAATATTGTGTCGGTACGGCCCATTTGTCCATATGCGCATTAAAGTTCTGGCCGACCATAGAAGAGCACGCAGAAAAGTTGTATGGCGTCTCCACACCCAGTAATTTCCGAGTTTCGGGCAAATCGAGGTACTTCTTGATAGCTGTATTTTCAGCATAGCACAGGTCGTCTCCAACGCACATCTTCCAAAAGCTGCAGATAAGAATAAAATCCGAAGCAGTAGGACATTACCTTGGAGATATCATACACATTGCGACCTAAACCGTCATGAGCATCCGATTTATCATGATGGAACTGACCACTGACACATACCACTGGCCCACATCCCTGTTGATAGTTCAGAATCACAAAAGTTGACTGCTGCCCGACAGTTAATGGTATCAAAGGATTCTATACAGCCTTGACGCATGGCCAATTGACATCGTGGCAGCTGTAGAACACGCTGTTAGATAATGTGCCACAACTTGAGAAGACTTACGGCAGTTTTCATGCGAACACAGGTCTTTATAGATTGAAAAGGAACATCGAGAGCAGCGGTACCACACTCGATCTCATATCTTCCCGCGTATAAACTGAAATATCCCCGTGAGCGCGTGGATGATCACCGACCACATAGAAGACTTACGTCGAAATATCCGTAATGCCGTTACCAATCAGCACACTCTGAAGATTCAGCGTCGGGCGACCTTCAACTTTTGCTATCTGGTTCTGGTCGTATATCTCACTCGCAAACACCGGGAGATAACGGCCCTACGAAAGTCACTAAGCATATGAGCATCAAGGAAACGAGCAGACAAACCCCGTACGATTCCCCAGAGAGATGAAGTCTCCGACCGGAAAACTGTTTGAAAGTCTCAAAAAAGATTGTGACGAACGCGTGAACGTTCTTAGCAGCGGCCTCAGTCGTTTGTACGGTCTCCCCATAATCCGCATATGAGAAACCTACTCCCACACTACCAGTAAGTCACGTCAGACGGAGGCAGCTAAGATCATAGAAAAATCTTGCGGCTGATCGAGGAAAAAGATGTTCGCAACTTCGTTCCAAGAGTAAGGGTTCCAAACAGTCCCATTGGAAGAGGATCCATCCATATCGATGCTGCATGGACCTAACAGGATAGTACCAGTCAGACATCAATGATAATCCTACTAAGATGTTGGTACCTAATTCCATGAGAAGTCCCATTGAAGACGAACATCCAGGACCTACACGAAGGATCAGTTGTAAGCCGAGTCCGCATACTACATAAACGAGCTCACCTCCATTTATCCACATCATAACATCATCTTGAGAAATTATTAGAAAACGAGACACAGATATAGCTACGGTCGGTCATCAGACCTTTGTCGGGATTGCGCCTACTCTCAAAGAAATAGAAGAATATGTGCTTCGCCCCTTGGTCGACATCCAGATATCCCGTGTATGCACTACGAAAATTGGTGAGAGATGTAGCCCTGGAACAAAGTAAAATTGGAGTCACTTGACTGTTGAATCACAAAAACTTGTCTTCTTGACACGTACACGATGTCCAGGATACCTGGGATGAGATACAACAGTGAATTTGTCCAGTTGTAAAGACGACAGTTGAGCACCTTCGAGTGCATATGACGCCAAACCCTCATTCAAGGGCAGTCTGAAGCATAGAAAATACATAGATCGGCAACAGAGAAAACAAGAAAACTGCGCATCTCATGGTCGAGAAAGAGATAAGTCACCCGGAGTTAAAATGGAGAACGCAAGTTCTTCGGACTAACGGCCCGGAAACGTGAACTGGTCAATTGAATTCCCACACTTCTAAAAAATGTCAACGACCCCGCGGGTTTCGTTACCAGTATTACTCCCTTGCCTTAATTGAGAAATACAAATGGATCCCAGCCGACTATCATCCGCAGCACAGGCTTCTTTAAACTTGAAACACGATGGAGCTTTTGTTCTATTTACGAACACAGAGCTCGGTGAAATTATCGGGCACTTGAGAGATTCGAGGGCGCAACAAAAGACATGATGTTTAATCAATGACTCTGTTATTCAAGGAGCTTATGGGTCTCCGAAGACATCTTGGCATCCAAACGTTGGTTGTTTAAGTCCCTGGGCTCATATCAATTTCAATGATACCGCATATCCATGAATGGACGCCACAAAAGTCAGCACTATATCTGCTAGTATATTCACCCGGTATTATGCGCTGAGAGAGGCGTGAGAGGGAGGCGTGGCCTTATCTGATAGCGCACATACCAATCGACTCGTCACTGGCAACTCTGAGCTGGCGAGTCTTTCTCATGGGCTAAATGTGTACGCGATTTACTGCAAACGTTACCTGTCCAGGATGTTCATAGATTAGGTGAGCAACATGCAAAGAGTATGGAGACAACAAACGGACCAGAAATTCCCCCGACACTACAAGCCCGCCAAGCATTCCCAGTCGTCCAACCATTCATAATCTGACGGGTTCTGTGAGAGTATCCACCTAAGCGCAGAGAGTCAAGTGATATGGAGATGCAAGGATCTTAGAACAGACATCCGTAGCGCTGCAGCGGCAGAATTCTGGCACTGCAACGCTACGGCTGCAGAGTCCTAAAGTCTGTGCAGCTATCAGGATAGGGCGCAACCAGTGTCAGACCATTCTATGACGAAATAATATACACAGTCCTTGACTCGCCCGGCCGTCGTTGACATTACTGACGTCGTCCACTGCCCCCTCCATTGCTGCTCTACGAGATTAGTAGGACGTTGATTGTTGCTGAAACCTCTATCTCCCGATGGCGGCAAGCAAGGCTCACCACAGACTTTCTAAAATGTGTGGTCAAAGAGTAACGCTAGAGACGGTGTGAGAGGCCCACGAGGTACCTTGGTGTTTATCCTGCAAATTTTCAGGGCACTCCGTCAATCGTCGACCCAGTCATGGATGCATGAGCGGCCTTAGCTCTGCGTTTCGAGCTTGGCGCAGAGGCAGTACGAAAACGCCTGGTGAAAATCACGACAGAGGTCGAAGATTTGCATAGCAGACATATCAAGGCTTGAAGTTCAAGAGAGAAAATTGTGGGACGAGTCTCGTCGTGTAGGCATACAGGAACGTGGGACTTCTTAGATATCGACTTTCTCAGACTCATTTGTGGCTTTTATACCAAGATGAAGCGGAAAAAGCGCAGTTCCAGCAAAGCTCCTCTTACACTCCGTGTTGTTCTTGGAGCATGTGGAAAGACGGCATCTCTTCCTCATTCCATGTTCATGAAAGATCTTTTTTGCTCGTTGCGATTGCGGCAAAGGGTAGAAAATTTGATCAATGATCGATGATGATGATCTACTGCTAAATGGGGGAACTTAAAGCGGATCAAAGGGCGGCAAGAGATCTTATCAGACAAGGAGCGAAATGCCTCCATGCGTGCGCAGCACTGAAACTGATCTCAAGAACAAAATTTCTTCGACGTGCCGAAAAGAGCTTATGTTTACGATAAAATTCAGTTCATGTTTAGTGCCTCACTTTCACCCTCTATGGACATAGCGGCGTCCTGCAGTTACGACAATTCTAACAAATCTTAATCCGCGTTTTCTTAGCCCATCGGCGGCGGCGCTCTCTTCTACAACGGTAGTACAACGATAATATACATCATTAAAGCGACGAGAATACTCTCGATAAGGAGTCATTTTGAAGGCATCTACTTTGCTGTAGCTTCAAGCGCACCCTCGTAATAGAAGGATTAACTGAAACTCATTTGAGTCCTCGGGTCTACCATGCCGTCCGCTTTCCCCACACGGCAGCTGCGCAATGGGATTGAATAGGGTTGACTAAGTCCGAGGATTATTCTTCCTCATCGCCGGGCGCAATGTGGAAATCGGAATATCATCTTGAAACCACAGCGACGCTTGCATCGGCCGTTCGAGACTCCTTACTTTGAACTGACTTCAGGATAATTGATAGTGCGGGCAGCGTCACTTACCTCCAGTCTACTAGTCACCGATCCGATAAATTTTGGAAGAGGCTTGTGATTGTCTCCGCCAGAAAGAAGGCTCTGGCCTGGCGAGCCCGGCTTTATTATATAACTCACGCTCATCAATTTCCTGCTTTCAAGTTGATTTCCCCTATTTCTACGTATCACAAAAATCATGCTTTTGGCTTTCATCTCAAAAGTCGCAGACGCCTAGAACGGACATAACATGTCTGGAGAAATAAGCTACGCACTGGATATACTCCCCGATATTTCAGCACATTATAACCAACCCTGACTTTGTTTTAGCTTACAGGTTACATAGTAGGATGACATTTGACGGCCATTCTATTTTTCCCTTGGATTCTATCAGATTTGCACGGCGCATCGTGAAGCCTGCGCATTATAGCTCTCTTACCTATAAGATGTCCGCCCGATGCAAGTGCGTTAGTCATACTTTCCAAATAGCCGATACACGCATTTTCCGAATAGCCGATGCGCGCGCTGAGAGTTTGGAAGTCACCCAAAATGCTTGCGCCCATTCATGGACCAATCGTTGTTCAAAAACAGACCGTTTCATCAGGATACCGCAGTACGCTTGGTATACCTCCTTTCCCGCTTCACCTCGGCTAGGGCAGAGGCTGGGATCAGAGCTAGCACAGTACCTCCGCCACGTATTAGTACTAGAAAATATACTCGTGGCAATTAATAAATGCAGTCCGAAGAACACCTTTGGCCCTAGGTCTTCACCGCCCATGGGATAGCCATCCATGCGCTGCAGAACGATGAGGGGATATCAGACTTGTCCCGCATAGATCCTGCCCTGTAGCACTTCTTGATTCGGCAAATGTTCATATGAGAAAAATGTGTTATACCCCGCTCCTTCGACGTGATGTTCTACTATGACGGATGCAGACATTTGATGAAGCTTCACCCATGGCAAGCATGCCATCATGTATTGGCACTTCCCGTTATCTATTGCGTTGCAGTTGTGAAGAGAAGTCTGCTGCGCAGGACTTTGCACTCTTCGTCTTCCTATCGTCTTTCCAAACGCGGCGTGATTCGTGTGTAACTTGCTGCGTACGGATCGATAAATCCATACCCGACGGGACCGTCTTTCGGCAGCACCAGTGATATCTACGCCCATAAGGATTTGATCTCGTGCGAAACCATAACAATGTACCGGTGTCAACCCGTACACGGTCCTCGGGCGATGTGAATGACGATAAGGGTTCTTAACAGCAAACACGGGGCTCAGGCATTGTTAATCAGCATCCAACGACGTGTTGCGTATCCCGGATATAATACCAGTGAATTTTCGTACATCTGGAGATTTTGAAGGGGCGTGCCAAAGAGGTTACTGATATTAGGAACGTGGATGACACTGGTACAGAGGTGAGACAGAATAAAGTCGGTAATACGTTAAGGGATGAGAAGTGGTGGAACGAAGAGTTTTCATAAGGTGGAGTTGCTACAATGACGGTGATCGACATGTCAATTAAGAGTCTGAGCAGGATAAGAAGTATTTCTTCTTGCAGTTGTGGACCACCGTGAATAAAAGCAAGTACTTTCACCACTGGTAAGAAATCCTAGAGTCCCCCATTAGTTTCGCCATCTCCTTGGTTTCCATCCCTTTCCGGATACTTTTTGTGTCGGTGCCGATCAGCTCATTAGCGCGAAACGCCGCAAGCCATGAGTAAATGTCAAAGCCACGGCGAGGAACATGGAAGGGAAGTGTTGGGACGAAGAAGCCTGCGATGACTCCAACACACAGTACAGTTATTAGAAGGCCGACCATGTACAAAGTGTGGATCCTGGCGTAGGCAAGTACAAGGTCGGGGTATTGACGTGCAAGTGTATCGGCAGATCCTGCAAAGTAGGGACAGTACGTTGGTGGCATCTGCCCGGGCTCTTGCCTGCGCAAACAATTCGCCGGAGAGCTCTGTATATCCATAGGGCCCCGTGCCATTTGTAAAAGAGATCAACTGCAAATATCATATTATTATCAGCCACCTATGTGAGTAACTCCGAGAAAGATCCTGACCGTGGGAGATGGAACATAGAAGGCGTCTCTTCCATTGTCCTGAAATCAAAGTTCAAAAATGAAATTTGGTACAATCAGTAAACTGACGAACCTTAATCATCTGATTGACAGAATTGCCATGCAAAGTTTCGTACACGTCTTTCAGCTCTGTCGAATTTAATTGTCGCTTCACGTTAGGACCCGTCACGGCGTTGCCTGTTCGTTTCTCTTCCGGGGCACCCTGCGCAGAAGAATCCATGATCTCCTTGCTCTGACTGATAATGCCCGTAGATGAGGGCACCCCGGTGGTGGAGTTATACGTCTCTACGATGTACGGCTCGTATAGCTCCAAGCAAACAGCAGCGTCATAGCCTATACGCGTTTCCGTCCCATTTGCATCGAGGACAGATTCGTCGCTATATGTCGCGAAAGTACCGCTTGGGGAATAGGTGGTGTTTAACCGAACTAGTACCCACTCGATGGATATCCAGCCAAAACCTTCATCACCTAGATGAGAATGTCATCAGTCAAAGAATCGACACAAAAAGTGCTGCCCTACCCATTGTGACAGGATCGCTTTTAAGACTATGGGCAACACCATTGTCGCTGAAATACGCTATACGGAGACGATGGTGTTTAGGAATTCAATATAAGAAACCATCTCATACCTGCAAGTGCGGTACCGTTAACGTCAACAGTTGAGGGCAAAGTATCGTTTTTCTGGAGTACGTCCGTCACGTTGTGTTCCAGATCAGAGGAGAACACGTGACCAAAAGAAGAAAATAAAGTATTCATCGTTTCTCGAGGCGTGAATAGGTACGTGTAATTATTGAAAGACCTGGGGATGCTGTGGCGGGAGACATAAGCACCATAGCACAACAAAAAATTAACGAATCCCGTGGACGTACATATTCTTCGACCCATCAGGGACCTTCTCACAATGAATCCTGATACCCCATCGCGGATATCTTAGTAATCTTCAACGGACTAGCAGTGTATTATCAGAAAAGCAAGTTTCACCTTAACAATGATCCGGGTTCCACAGCATTTGTGTTGAAAGAATCCGTGGCGACACTAGAAAAATCGGTGCTCCATGTGGGTGTCGTCGTATTTTCAGTGAATGTCCCGAATCCACTACCACCTGGAAGAAACTGGGAGAGGCTTGCTTCAGAGAAATATGCAGTGTCGTTATTCCATGGATAGGATATAGCAGTAGGGAGCGATCTATGTGCAGCAAACGGGGACAAGGTCCATGTCAGCGTGAAGTCCTGCAATATAAGATTGAGTGACGGAAAATATAGCTTGAAGGAAGAATTGACATTGAATACTCGCGCGAGAGCAGCAGTGTTTGATATGTCGCTTTCTGATAAGTCACCTTTTACTGTGACCTCCTGGTATTCGGTGTGTTGATGCTGAGAAAAGGTGAGATCACATTGGAGACATGGATATATATCTAGAAATAGCCCACCGATACGGATGTTGATATATTGACTATACGACCCAAAATAAATGGCAGCGATGCTGCGAGGATGACATTGAGTAGGAAAAAAAGAATGGCCAGGGACCAAGGGCGCTTGCTAGACACGATTGCTTTAGTTACCTAGAAATTAAACGCGTCCAAAAAGAGACTTACTCATAATGTTGACGCTCCCTCCTCATGGTCCCTGGGTACATGAACCTGGACCACAAGAGTTGAAGCGCTGGCCAAGCGCTTGTCGGATCTCGCGAAGGAGCCGCCAAGTCACTCAGCCTGATCCCTGAGGCGCCATTGATACGCGATTGGTGGATAATCGTGGCCCAAGCTACGTTACAAATGATGGTAAGTATCCCTGTATGAATGGCAAGCACTGGTACGCACTCGCAGCTTCCAGGAATGGCCGACCCAGTGAAAGAAGGCTAAGACCCAACGCGAAACCAATAACGCCACAGCCGACACTAACAAAAAATCGGCTCCAAAAGAGTGTCTTGTTACGTGCAATTACGACGAATAGGGTTAGGATGGGGTATGCAATCAGACAAAGAATAACGTGGATTATGATTTTGGGCCATTCTGAGGTTTCAAAACTCTTTTCGACGATGTGACACTTCTGTTGCTCGCTGATGGGGGAAGCGCCTGCTGATGGTGCCTTGAATGAGGCATTATCGGCGTAGGCAGGGGAAGAGAAATGTTGTTCATATAACTCCGTAGCATCAAAGACTTCGTCTTTGAACAACATGGACTCAGATACAGCTGTGAGATCTGAGTTGTAGCTTTCAATGGATGCATAGCTCGGGCGTCTCCCATCGAACCAAGGAAGCGAAAGCTTGCTTGGACTAAACGGTGAGATGAAAATACGATCCTGGTCTGAGCAACGGCGAAGGTGGTTGGGAACGAGATGAATGTCATCATTGGTCCGACTAGGGATGTTGTCGTATGTGTCATGACGAGGAAGGCGGCTGTACAAACGCCTTGAGCTTGGTGAGGACTGTGGGAACCGGACACAGTTCGGAGGAAGTGAAGGAGGAGTATCCATAGCAGAATGAGAGTGAAACAAACTGGGAGGCGAAGGGCGAAAGAAAGAGGGAGATCCCACTTGAAGCGCGCGCATTCGTCCTTTATTAGACCTACCTCTTCCTTTATCCTCCTTACCATATTCGGAGCGTGGGAGAGTTGTTTGGACAAAGGGCAATCCAGGGTCGCTCTTCTTCACGCGTCACAGATGATTTCTAGGGACTCGAACCCTGACTTAAGCGCGAGGCCTTCAAAACCGGATCAAGATATAAGTACGCAAAAAGTTTGCAGCGGAATAAAACATAGAGTATGGACGAACGAGGGCTACAACTCTGGCACCTTATGCTTTTTCTTCTTTTTCGTCGAGGTAGAAGCATCTCCACTATCGTCAATCGACACAGCCTTCCGCTTCCGTTTCTGCTCGATAGTGGGTTCCGCGGTCTCTGCGGGAGCAACAAATGCCTCCGCACGTTCGATGCGACGCTTTTCTGTCGCGTCGACTTGCTATTAGAGGACGACATTGTCAGGCTCAGAATTGACAACATGTGGAGTTATAAACCTTTTGCTTTCTTCTCTCTGTTTCCCGGGCTTCTTTTTCGTGACGTTTGAGGAAATACTCTCCTGATTCGAGTTGCAGGTCGACCTAATATAAGATGAGGGGCGGTGCGCTGATAGAGAAAAAAAGGAGACCTTTCGAGGAAGCTGGGCAGGTGGGAAGGGAGTATACGGTTTCTTAGTAGCCTTTGATGTTGATGCTTCGGGTAAGCCAGCTGCAGCGCGCGCGTCGTTCTGTGTCTGTATTTTTTCATTCTTCTTCGCAGTCTTTTCTGAGGTCTTGAGGTGTTTCTTCCTGAATTGAGGAAGGAAACGATCCCACGATTCCGTCGCCAATTTTGGGTCTTTTGCTAGTTCACGACGTATCATGAGCTCCTAATGAATAAATGAGCGGCTGCATGAAACATTATTGGGCCTGACCTACTTTGATTCGATATATTGGGTGTATATTCTTCATGCAGTCGAGAACTATTCGGCGAACTTCCTTCAATGACTTGTAGGGACCCATGACGCTCACTGTGCTTCCTTGTACAAGGACATAGCATTGCGTTAAAAGTTCGATGGCCTATCATTATCCTGAGTCAGGCATGCATTCTAAGTGATACGCGTCGTACCTTCAGCGTGCTTCCATCTGGACCTATGATCCTTTGTCTTCGTTTGACAAATCTTTCTTTATTTCTGACCAGGTTCCCTATTTTAATGATGTCGCATGCTACGTTGTCATCCAAGATTTTCACAGCTTGATTGATGGCAACTCCTCGTGCCAGGAGTTTGATCATGTCGCGGGCCTTGAGAACGATATATGGGTCAAACGTCTTCCTCGTTGTTCTAACTGACATCGATCCATGAACGAGATCCAGTGTGCATGCTATTCCCTAGGGAGTGTAATATGAGTACCCAGAATGAATGATATGTATGAGGGCTCGATAAGTTCCAAGCGCCGAAATAACCAATGCTGTGACTCTGGCGCAGTCGGGGAACTAGATTGTGAGCTGTATTTCCCGACGCCAGTTCTTCTTCCGCCGAAATAGATCACATAAACCAGAGCCATTTAAAATGAGGCATCGCTCGTATGATAGGCGAGCATGTAGAAGTCTTAGTCTGCTACGAGCGACCCTCGGAATGAGTGCCAGGAGCTCTCCATGAGGCAGAGTTCGATCTATTCGGTTTTCTCGGTTTTCATTTGGGAGAGACGCAGTGCAAGTGCCGTGAGTATCGGGCATTAAGGGCGGCCATTCGACGTTGGAAGTAAAAAATGAACCCGAAATATGACTTTGATGGATTCTTAAGCGCGATGTCACAGCATTCCGGATTCATTTGGCGACCTGGAAATACCGAACCTTGAGCAAGAGATCGAAGACTCACATGAGCAGTCCAATGCGCGGGTGACTGCACTCCAGACTTCACGCAGGTACTTTTCACGGTATTTTGGGAAAAGGGTGGCAAACGAGGATTCCTCGGTAAATGCACCTGCTTTGTTATCGGACGGTTGAAACGCTTCTATTTTCCACTAAGGACTGTTGAGAACCATCAACAGGACCCATACAGTTGGCTTACACTGTAAAAAAAATGAACGTCAGTTGAATTTGCAGGGACGAGGTTATGTCATGCTCACTGGTCAATATCATCCGTATCCCACGCTGTGTAAGTGAGGTCAGATTAACGATAACAAAAGTAACAACGACGACAAACGCTTGTCCTTGCGGTGGCTCTTGTTCTTATTCACGACGACCTCGTCGTCAGACATGGTGATGGACAGAAGAGGAAATGAGATCGTGAGAATTTTTTTCAGTTTTACATTACCCTCCAACTACAACATGGATTCACTCGACAACCTGGATCCCGAGCTTCCTGCCCTTTCCTATGACGACGACGTCGCTTATGAAGACCAGCACCCGACGCACCCATCAAATGACCCTGGGCGGGCAGCCCTCGCCAATCGTATTGGGACCTCAAAAGTCTACTTACTGTCTGAATCATCCACGGCTAGAGTCGGCAAGGTGCGCTGGTAGCATGTCCTGGAGGTCGCCCGAACGAACCCTGATATGAGAGTACTATGATCCTTTACCTGGTAAGCGCAAGCATGCCGATGAAGACGAGGACGAGACATTGCGGGACGGGGGCGGCGAGGACGAGATGGATGAAGGTATGATGGGTATTTGCCAGTTCTTCGTGCTCATCACCCTTGCCACTAGACTTGACACATCGCGGCAATGCTATATTGCTACAGGGCACACCAATCTCTCACCTTCCCTACTGCTCGACTCTTCGCCTATGCCACGCACTTTGACGCACATCCCCTCGGCCTGGAATGGATCAACGACAACACTTGCGTGTTTGTCTTTGAAACCAAGGCTGGTGCACGTGCTGGCCAGCGTTTTCTGCAAAAGTCTCCGGCAGAAGAGCCGGACGAAGACGACTTTGTCACCGCGAAGCCAATACCTGTCGCACTATGGCCACCGGAGGAGCGCATCAACAAGAGCCTTGGGAAGGGTGAGGGCTTGAAGGGAGTGATTAGGATGCGCTGGGCGAGGGAAGGAGACGTGAAGAAGCGCGGGGCAAAGAAGGACAGTGAGTTTTACAAGAAACACGGGAGTTATGCTGGGAAAGAGGTATATGATGATAGGGAGGGTCCTGGTGTAAACAAGAGGAGGAGAAGGAACCCAGAAGAGGATAAAGCATTGCTGGATCAGGACCTGGACGAGTTTCTTGCAGAAGATGAGCCAGATACCGCACCATCGCCGCCATCCAAGATGTACTCGGACTATATCTCGTCAGATGGTCGTACGTTACTCGAGCGTACCTCTGCCCGTGAACATCCAGAGCCGGGTACTTTGGCGGGACGTTTGACTGAACGGCGCTCTCAGCGCTCAAAGAACGGGCGACCGTCGCATGATAGAGAGAGACGCAGACGGCGTGGTGGACGAGGATCAGAGAGACGGAGAGGTGAAGAGCGTCCAAATAAGAGTCAGCAGGAGCTAGATGATGAACTAGACGCTTTTTTAAGGGAAGGGGAGTGATTCATCCTGCACGTTTTGGTTTGGCTCTTGTATTTTTATTTATGAAAAACTCCCTTCTCAGTTGTACCCCACGAATCACATATCTTTCAGAGCTTTCGTCAGAAGAACAGGCACCTGTCCACTTATGACTTTGGCTAGTCACTGTGATTGTCGACTCATGGACTTACCGCATCAGTCGTTCCTTTTGAAGCTATCATGTATCTTGGTGACTCCAATCATGGGATACGTTCAAATCATGAACTTGACGCATGTTACAACTGACCAGCGAGCGTAATCGAGTCTAACATCTCTCCTTGGCAATAAAGTTACTCCAGGGCTCCAGATCGGCGCGCGCTACATGGTAGTTGTCTTTTCCGACACCAGTGATCTACTTGGCTGGTTACGTTTCAAGGTACTACCATTTTCTCTGGATCATCACCTGTAAGCAGTATCGCCGTTGTTCTTGTTATCCATTGATAGATATTATGAGACGCCTTTCTGCTGATTCGAGACGTTCCATAGTGACTAAGTGCGACCATAAAGTGTTTACTTGTATCCCTTCAATTTTCTTTTTCTCTTCATGTCCTCATCAAATATCCCCGACCTCACCGCCGAAGATAAGCAGCTCATTTTTGAAGTCCTAGATTTGAACTTCAACTGGACGATCTTACTAGGACTGCTGCAAGGTATACTCCTCACTCTTCCTTTGCCTTACCTGAATACTTTTCCTCCAGGAATCTACACATGTATCTTCGGGCACACCTTGTGGACAATCTGTGCGCATATTGTGCGCCGCATACCCACGCTGTACTCACATTCTCAACAGTCTCTATGAGAGCTACTAACAACAACGCAGGAAGAAAATTCATGGCTGCCACGATCTTCTTGCTCTATATCTTTACCACAGTCAGTTTCTCGTTCGATTGGGCCTTCAAGCGGTATGCCTATGTGTCAAATGGAGAGACGTTCTATTCAGCCTTTCTGGCACTGGAAGCCATCGGGCCTTGGTGGAGGACCTATCGTTTAGTAACCAGCATTTCTGGGGGTATCAACACCGTCCTCGCTGATATTGCCATGGTACATCTCTTCTCGAAGACTTTTCCAAATAATTTACGTTCTACCAGATCTGGCGGTGTTGGGTTATCTGGACTCATAACTGGCTCATCGTCGCGCCTGCTATAATATGCACTGTCGCTGGGACGCGTGAGCGGCACATCTATCTCCTACGGATGGGGCTAATATCGCTACCCGTCGGCCCCCACAGTATCCAAGGTCTTTCAGATCTACGATTCCATGACCAACGTCAGCAGTGATATAAGCCGCACATCGGGATACACCACCAAGATCGACTGGACAATCCTATACCTCTCCTTTACCCTCGCTACGACAGTGCTGACCACCCTGCTTATCATCTTTCGCATCGTCAAAGTCGGGAATTCAGCCCCCGGTACAGGCCTCAGTTCATACCGCAGAGTCATAGAAATGCTCATTGAATCCGCCGCTCTATACTCCTTATCCGTGATTGGTTACATGGGCCTGGTTGCCAGTAATGATCATAGCGCGTATTACGCTGACGCCATAATGGCGTACATCAAAGTCTGTCTTCTATTCTCAACTATTTGTGTGGACGATCTAACAAAGGTCTTGATAGGGTATTGCGCCTACGCTGCTTGTTGCAAGAGTCGCCTCAGGCCAAGGTTTATCTTCAAACACCAAATCATCCCAGGAAAGCCGGTTATCACCTTTACGCTTTCGTCAACGCTCTTTCAGTCAGGCTCCTGAAACAACGCTAGGAGGTTCGTCCTCTGGGCATTGAGATAGATACTCCACAACGGTCCCTCTCTCTTTATCTTCTAGAGCATCTTATTTTTCGCTGCATTCGCATTTGCTATCCTTAATCACGCACAAAGATTCCATCATCTGTACTTCTCATATCCCTCAGTTTACCTGCTCATAGAAATCATATTATAACCACTACTAGCATATAATAGTGACGTCGATGAACTTATAACTTATAGGATTCTGTGTGCATTGCGCTCCTGGCCTAAATTGACGCCACCCACGGTCGTTCCATCGTTCTCGTCTCCCGTGCAGCAGAACAGGACGTGCCTAGCTGGGATCTCCGATGTCGGACGTGCACATTCGATAGTCTATTTTCTCGCTTCGATAGTATGCAGGACGGACTCAGTCGGTAACAGATCAACGTCCGTTCATCAAAAAGTATCAAGTATTGGGCCTCGAACTACTAGGATACCACTGGCAACGAATCTGTACAGTCATTGGTGACTGCCCCACAGAAGAAATGTGGTCCCAGAAGACTAAGAGTGCGCTTGGGATCGGTATGATCCCTAAAAGGTTTGATCGCCCCCCAAGGGCTTTCCAGGGTTACGCGAAGCCTGAGGGTTAACTTGAAAGTAGAACTGTAGAGAAATGTCAATGGTGATGTAATCAAGGAGACCAAATAATACATTTACAGTGGCAAGAGGCTCGATATAACCTATGCGTTTCAGAAGGACGAACCAGGCATATTGCGAAGAGTTTATCGTGGTTGTAACTGAGATGTAAGCACATGTCAGTGAATTGAGTTCTTTGCCTAGCATAATGATCCCTTCACCGAGCTCCAGGTGCTTTCGGATGTAAGGATGGCGGTCTCCAAACACATCCATAATCGTGTGTCGGTGCTCGTACAACCAATTCTCGAATTGGTTTCCTACGAAGTTCCTTGGAAATAGCATACCCGAGCCCAAGATAGAGCTTATCTTTTATATTGTATGCCAGAATGCAATATACTCTGTTTTCCGTCAAGTACAAGTAGATATTCACGATAAGAAGGTACGAACGATCTTCCCTTGATCCAAACTCCAAGCGTCCGAAGGACGTCAGACTTGTTTATATATTCATGATCCCACGCCAGGGAAGGAGAATATTTTGAGTCAGTAATTATTCTGGTCTCACCCTTTTTGAGGATAGAAGGTATGCTATGAATTCTTGGTTCGATCGAAGACGCCGGATCGATTGCATTAACAATACGACAAACTTTTTGGTGAATGGATCGATATATCCCATAGATCCCAGAGGAATGACTTGTTCAAACATGGGAATATACCGCGCATGGCCATGCGAATAAGCTGAATGATTAGAACTAGAATGCATAAAAAATACATTGACAAATGACATACAATATGGCTTTCCAATCAAAGACGACAAGGACTCCCGTTCGCCAAACACCACACGAGACAAGAAATCCGACCCTGTGTCCTGCGCTGGATAATCATACATTGTCCATGTGAAGGAGGGAACCGGAATATCGAGTTGTATATCTGTAATCAGGGAAGCGAGGAACTTCCATTCGATGAGAGGGGTTATTAGTCGCTGCACTATCGGGGCCGTGGATCCCATGATGCAGAGCTTGCTGACTCGCCGGGCAACGATGGGTCGGACACATTGACAATGAAAGGGGAACTCGGTTCGGAAGTTGATAGGCACCCAACATCGGTAGTGGTATACAATGATCAGCCGTGTGATATGTAAAGGAATCCAGAAGCGGGGAATGTGGACTTGTGGATCGTCAAGATAGTCTACAAAAATATGAGTGCCATCTGGAGGTGAATTTGGACCGTGATATAGACTTCGAAGCATCGATTCTATCCCTCTGTTAGCTATAATGGAGGGTTCACATCCTGAATTCTGGAGGGACGATGGCCTAATCACGTAGTCCACCTTGAATATAATGGTGCGGCAGAGCAGCGGTTTAGGTATTGCAGACATTGACCGGATGGTATACAGATAACCTCCATTATAGGAGAAGGGGACGACCGAGTGCGTTGAATTCACGTCTTGAATGATGGCAGACCATTTTTTGGATACAGTGGAACAAATTGAGAATGTTTGAATGTGATCCTCGGTAGAAGACTGAATGGCCCAGAGTTCGAAGAGAATGCAGGAGATGAGCTCAGATGGAAGCGCCATGCAAGTTGAAGACAAGACAATGAAAGTTCGGTTTTACGGCCCGGGGACCGTGAAAGACGAGCGGCCCGATCAACCGTCCCGCTTTGCTCTCTACTTTGCAACCCTGTCTCGCCTTGGCGTCAATTGGCCCTGCCGCTAATGATAAAGCGTGTTATTCTGTGAGTCTCTGTCCCGGGACAGCAGCGACAACTTCAAGCCTGAATCATGAATATGTGATGGTCACTAACACATTGGTGATGCGCGTACTAACCGAAGGGATACCAAACCCATATCCAAATTCTTGAGACCAAGAAGAAATGCAGAAAGTGACCTCGGTTCGGGCTTGGCGCTAATAAGTACTTTAAAGGACTACTTCAATATACAGCACATTGCCGAAGCGACATGTGGCGCCGGCGTCAGGATTCATATTCAGGCCTAGAGGCTTTGGACGTTCGGATACTTAACTTGAAGTACCAACAATTCAATTCTTACAGTGTGCTGGACTTCAAAAAAAAGCTTGAACCGCAGTAATCTGGATATTCAAGTTCAGATGTGAAAGTCTCTAACGTCAGCCTGCCAGTGGAACGTACAGCAAAGTCTGCCGAGGCCCGACTACAATTATAGCGGTAAACGGTCACGTGATATGTCATGTAGGTGTCATAGTACCTTCCATCCTAATTGAGTGACGCGTCTGCTGCGCAGCGATGCACGCTAGAAGTGCCCAAAGTCCTCCCTACTTATGCCAGTACCGATACTATATGAAATCCAAATTAACCCTCTGCCGAATTCGTTAGTACACCACCATGGGCGTCGCCGGCCTCTGGCCGCTGCTGGACTCGTCGTCAAAGACAGTCTCACTTACCACCCTCTCGCTAGCAGAATTTTCCAACCCTCACCGTGGTTACCGCCTGGGCATCGACACGTCCATCTGGTTTTTTCACGCTGGCTATGGGAAAGGAGGGGAAAATCCTCAGTTACGGACTCTATTCTTCCGGTGCGCTACCCTGCTCAAGTACCCCATACTTACCGCTATTCATCTTCGATGGACCCAAGAGACCAGATTGGAAGAGGGGGAAGAAGATTAACAAGACGGCGAACAAGCTAACGACAGGTATGAAAGCTATTATTGAGGCGTTTGGCTTCGAGTGGCGAACGGCGCCTGGAGAAGCAAAGGCAGAACTAGCATATCTCAATGCTACTAGCGTCATTGACGGCGTTCTCAGTGACTGACGTCGATACCTTTGTCTTTAGGCGCACGCACCGTCGTCCGGAACCCGTCGTCTACTCACTCCAAAGACAAGAGAGACGAGAAAGACGAGAAACGAACACACGTACGCGTCTGCACAGATATAGAGCCCAGTAGGGCAGACCTCATCCTCATTCGCCTTGTGCTCAGGAGGTGATTACTGCGAAGCTGGATTACCTAGCTGCGGCATCACAATAGCCTATGCCCTCGCCCGCGCTGGCCTTTCCACATCTCTATATAAAGCCGCCACTACCCTTCCCCGTTCTGAACTTCCTGCATTTCTGACCTACCTGGCGCACGGAACTCAAAGAAGAAGCTTCGCACCGACTCACATCGATGTATCGGCCGCAAGATGGTTTCGTTAGCCAAGTCGGTGCCAGAATCATTCTCCGACATCGACATTCTACTCGCATATACCCATCCCGTCACTTCTCGCTCAGAGGGAAAGCCCGATTATTACGCGGATATCTCTTGGACTCGCAAGGAACCTCAAATACCTGCCCTAGCTGGCCTCTGCGAGTTCTATTTCGAGTGGGGGTTCAAAGAATCGATCATCAAGCGATTCAGAACACTCATATGGCCGGGGATTGTTCTTCGCACCTTGCGTCGATATATCCTTGATGATGACCCAGAACAGGTGTTTACACTGTTCAGTGGGGATCACTGGCAGCCAGTTCCTGGAGATGGGTGGATGAAGAAGATACACTCGCAGCGGGAGCATCATTCGACCGACGAAACACTCGAGTATCGTGTCGAGATCGATCCTACTGCTCTGGTGATGTTAGCAGAGGCTGGTGTGAGGGGTATCCGACGTCACCATGACGAGGATAGGAAGGAGAGACCCACAGACCCCCTTCGGCTGTGGTTGCCAGCTGTGGTTGTGCGGCAGGCCAAACCAGAGCTTGTTGAAGCTTATGAGAAGGTTACGAGGAAGGATTCAACAAGTCAAGGACAGGACATCAGGTGGTTCTTCCCACCTGCTGAGAAATCCAGAACAGCGATGACTCTGAAGGATTCACCCGTAGCTAATGCGGCCATCACTCCTTCTGCACCGTCTACCTCGACGAAAGCGACACCCTCTCGGAATACACGGCCGTTCCCAGCATCGTTGAGGGGAGGTCCGAAATCCTGACAGCACTTCAGAAATCAGGGATAGACTTGCTGGATGGTAGGGTCGTGTAGGTTACAGGTTGTCGATAGCACTTATTCAGTAAGCTTCCCAGTGAACACATACTCATAGTAGATATTTTGGTGGTTTTCGGCGATGAGGTAAAGAAGGAGAGAACGAAATGTATTATATTTTGAATGGAAATGACGATGCAGACTCGAAGCACTATGACTTTCTCGATTCCGATGAATAAACGCATGAGTATGTTTGGTGACGAGCGAAAGATGGAGTCTAGGAATATCAGGATCGGTGTTTTTCTTATCGATTGATGGTGAAGCCGGCCCAGGGAGATGTTCAAGCTTAGAACGGTCGAATGTCGGGTTTGTGCCGGCTGCGCCAGACCGACGCGTTAACAGGGTTTTCTCGCCCCACCAAGTCCTGTTATCTGGCCTCCCAAAAACTCAGCATGCTTTATAAAGTCTCAAAAAAAGGAACACGCGTTGAGAGCGCCTCTGAATTTCCAGAGCGATCACGCTCAACGCTGCCTTGTCACGAGTTTCAATCCAGGGACGTCTTTCGCAATGAAACTTTGAAAGGCACTAGAAACTTGAGTGTAATGATGTTTGACCTTAATCAGTTGACCAGACCCCAGTCTCTGGTTGGAAAGCAACCCGTTTGCAACTGAGGAGAAGACTCAGGCTCAAGATCCATACTCATTCGATATGGGAAGGCATGAGATCAAACAGTTGGCAAAGCGACGATCTAGGAGAGGTGATCAATTACTTGCAGGCACAGAAGTTACAGTTAGGAACTATCACGTTGAGTCAGCCAAGGCAGAGCGTATTTAGCATACGTTGCATCCAAAACTCTGCCCATTGCATACCGACATCGACAAGAGGGCTTGATAGCAGAGGTTCTCGCTGGTCCGAAGTCTTGCGAGCTACAACTCAGATCATTCCATTCAAACAACAGAGGGAGCAGAACTAGATGGCGACGCAGCAAACGTCATAGACATGGTTTCAGACAAAACTGTGTGCTTTTTGCAGGTGTACCACAATAGTGGTTACCTAAGTAAATGTGGACGGCTGCCCTCGCAGACTGTTTATAACACCCTCTGGAAGCATGGTCAATATTTGTTTATGAGGCTTGGGTAAAAGACCCTTCCCTTCCACATAGCTTCCGGAGAGTTGGCACGAAGTCACATTGATCTACGGTCTCCATGTGACAGTGATAGAAACGATAAGTACTCGTCTGGGAAGCTGTGAGTGCTTGAAAACGAAGGTTCTGTGTAACGGATATCGGGCCTAATCCCCTGCATCGATCGCCGTCAGCATTCAACGAGAAAGTAGTTATCGTTGAACATACCTAGCGTACGGACATCCATGTCCGCCTTTGATTTGAATGTTGCGTTGGTAACCAGCCATTTTGGGATGAGCGCCTCGTTCGTTACGCACCAAATAGGGGTAGGAGGGGATGATATACGCATAAAACATACAAATACAAAACATTTTCTTCGTGTTTCTGAACCGCGAATACAGAATAACATATGCATAGAGCCCAGAAACGACACCCGGTGTGCGCTTATTTGGAAAGCATCATCTATAAATGTAGCATTATTATTAGAAACGACACGGGGAACGTGGCGCCAAACGTACCTTGACGAACTCTGCGGGACGAGAGTTGGAATGAGAACGCCGAATTACTATGCACGTACCATCGTAGTTAATCTGGCCATCGCCGTCAACGTCCGCCTCCCGAATCATTTCATCAACTTCACTGTCGGTGAGTTTCTCACCTAGATCACTATCAGTACGGCGCCGGCGTCGAGGAGCTCGAAAGAACAGCGTACCCAAGTTCGTCATGACATGCCTCAGCTCAGCAGCACTGATGTATCCATTCCCATCCTTATCGAACACCTTGAACGCCTCCTTGATCTCTTCCTCGCTATCGGTGTCTCGCATCTTCCTCGCCATCATCGTCAGGAACTCAGGGAAATCGATGGTGCCATTGCCGTCTGCATCGACCTCATTGATCATGTCCTGGAGCTCCGCCTCGGTCGGGTTCTGCCCAAGCGAGCGCATCACGGTGCCAAGCTCTTTGGTCGTGATCGTGCCGTCGCCATCTGATTCCAAGGATAAGGATGTGAGATGGAAAGATACATAGGGCGCTCACCCTTATCGAACAGCGAGAAGGCTTCCTTGAACTCTAGAAGGAATACCGTGAGCTTCACTCCAATCAAGAAAGACGAAACATACCGGAGATTTGCTCTGGGCGCGCCAAAGTTTTAGGGTGAGTCTGTGCCTATTAGGAGACGAGCGAGACATACCTTCAGACTATCCAGTACAATCAGCACCATTAACATAGAAGAGCAAACAGATTACTCACAAGTTGGTCGGCCATGGTTGTAGGTCGGGTAGGTCAGTGCGCAAGGTTGCAACAGAGTAACGAGCCTCCATCGCGGCAATCGCCGGGCGCTTTTGTAGGCTCCCACACCTCGTGTTCGTCAAAGCTGGACCTCTCTAGATAAATGGCAGCCCTGTCGTACTTGCAGCCTCGTCAAATTCAAGTCTGACTTGAAATATTGGGACGATGTTGCCTTTTTTTTCGATAAAGGCGCCAAATTGCAGTGCTAACCTATTCCAGGGAATCTGTTCAGTTATGCTTTAGGTCTCAGGCCCAGTTGCGACGTCACCCGTGGAATTAATCTCGGTTCGCCTAGAATATCTCTCGCGCCTCGTTACGCTAGAATGATCCTTATTTACCCGGATCTCAACTTATCAGTTTTCAAAATTTCCTTGGATGTCTGAAAGTTTCTCGACGCCTGAAATATGGCCTTTCTTTCTATGTATGGTCGCCGGGAACGGCATCTCTCGTGCCAGAAAACCTGTTTTCACCGTTCAGAAATCTCACGTCCTCATAACGCTATCAGATCTCAGCTTGGCTTTTTACCTGATAAACCACCTAGAATCAATAGATACGCAAAGACGTCTCTCTCTGGACCATTCTCTGTTCCTTCTTTAAACTGGTAAACTCTATGGCGCTGGATATAAGTTTGCGATCCAACCAGCGAAGCCTTCTTCACCTCCTCAAGCACGAAAAGCAAGTCGCTGGATGAACATTTCACGCGGAAATTTTCGCCAAGCACCACCAGTTTTTGATAAACACCCTTCTCTCAGGTCCATCAATTAGTAGGTCTTCTTGCGCTGCCCTCGGCGTAGTGTGGTTCTTCCAACTCCACAATATCGATTGTTGTTATCTTCATACATGGAGCCCTCTCATAGTTTATCCCTTCAAACATTTCTGTAAAAATGGATATATGAGCTTTATCCTTCGATCGTTTGTGTCTTCTTATCTTATGATAAGATCCGGACACTGGAAACAGGTTTGACATCGACAAGAAAATGCTCGGGACTATCTCTGTCTGTGCCTGTCACCCTTTGATAACTGGACTTTGAAGACGTGCGCTCGATACTTGCTGAAGCTGAAGGGACAGGTTGGATCGGCTGTATCCTAGGCTAAGTCAGTGTAACAAAATGGCCTAATTAATCTTCTTTTCAATGCCCACGGCTGTATCTCTTTGGTCACGGTTGAGGATGTTGCGAGAGCATCGGTCATGAGGTGCACGTTCGATGTCGTGACGGCGTTCCGTATCCTTTGCACTGGTACGGACGGGCCAAGGCCAAGTCCAAGGTGATCGGATGACGCATCACCGGTCACCCCTTATCTCTATACAAGGGCAAATCCGTAGGACTCGGAGCTGTATGGTAGATAATGGTTCCAAGAGCTTGATGTTTTATTGCAAGGAAAAAATGTACAAAGGCTGTTCCCTAATTTATAACCAGAAAGTAACCTGGAGTAACCCTAACGTTTGGTAATTTATTCTACCTTAAAGCTGGCCACGTCGGACAGCTTGAGAACTTTTTGAAGTTCGGGGGCAATAATTAGCCAAGCCCCGCATCGAGGATAGGGGAGAAGTAAATGTGTAGGCTTTTAGGCTCCGTGTCTCTATAATTAAATGATCGACCCGAGCCCCATCTCGTTCCGGCAGTGTACGATTGGCGCGGTAGCACTAATCTGTTCAGGGCACGATCCAGGCATAAGACGGATGCAGTAGATACACGGAAGAGGGGGAGTGGAAACAGAGAGAAAATGAATGATTAATATGCAAGTAACGAAACAATAAGGTCGCCGCGCAGCGTAAAGATATGTGGGAGGATTGCACGGGTTGATTTCTACCCTACTACCTCATGTATTTCGGGGGCCTGAGTGCGATACACCAGGTGACTAATAGAATGCGAAGGATTAATAGAGAGGAAAAGGAGAGTCGTTAAGGAATCTTTTCAGCGATCGAGTACCGGTATCTTGGTTGGACTGAATAGGGCGGAAAATCTCGGGGCAATGTCTAGGAGTCAAAAGAGCTCTCGAGGCGGACCGCCTGAGACCTGTTTTACCCCACCTTCTCCTTCGGAGCGGGAGATAAGGGAACGAAGTCCTTCGATGTACCATGTAAGGTTTAGCTTTTTGAGTTGGAAACATTACATTGTCACATTTCGACAGTTTATGCCATCCTGTTGATAAAGTGACTTTTGGCAGGATTGGCATATGACATAATTTTTTTTTACCAGTGAGGGAATGGGGAAGGCGGGCAGGACGGTACCGACACCTGAAGGATCGTAGACGAATCGGGACATGAAAGACATAAAAGGCAACTGGTTCGGCTCGGAGCTAGAGATCAACGCATCAATATTTGACGGTACCGCTTGTTCCTGCCCTCCAACGCTCTATCTCGAAAAAAGCGGTACAGGACGGTGCCTGCATTACTGCTCACAATTCTATACTATGCGGTCGGGAAACACAGAGCCAAAGAGCACCAAAGCATCAGGTGGCGCGGTCGATCACATCCGCGCGAATTGAAGGTCAGTAAATTGGAAATAAAACATGAAATACACTGAAATGAAGATTAGATTGGAGATTGATGCAGCCAAGTTGACGCAATTAATCCTTCTTCATCTTTTTTTGGACCTGTCCCGTCATGCAAATATCGTGGAAATCCCGTCCAATAATAATCCACCCTTATTACGACCTTTTTCTGATTTTTCCCCATTCCCTCCACGACATGTCTTTACCCGCAAGTCCGATCCTTCACTGCTCCTTCACCCTACTCTTCATCTTCTTCGGTCGATACTCCCCTTGACATCGTGTCCAACGACGAGCACCAACATACCGCCGTCGTTGCTTCTGCCATGGCTTCCTACTCACCCTACACTGGCACCGCCCAGCAGCTCTATGCAGGCCAGAACGACCTCGTTTACCCTGACCATGATTACTATCACTCAATGATGGCTTGGTCGTCGCCAGTCGCGAAGAAACAACAGGTGCCGCAAGGCCCGTATCAGCAGCCCCAAATCCCTAACCACCCGTTGTCCCTCTTCATTCCCAACGGGCATCACAACCACCATCAGCAACAGCAACAGCAGCCTTCGCCTGTTGACGAATGGCAGTCGCACCAGCAGTTCTCCCAGGCGCAATCGCATGCTCTCGGTATGATGCACGTTGGCCATTATGCCCGCGTTAAACAAGAGGATCTCTCTTCGTACCAGACTCAGCAGAATTCTCATAGCCATATGTACGGTCTACAGGCTCAGCAGCAGCAGCTTCCTGCGTCGTATACCAACCTTATCGGTAACTACTATGGGCTCCACGAGGGCTATGTCCACCCTTCCGAGCTCTCTCCGACGGACTCGCCGGTCTCCCCACTCCAGATGGAGTACTCTCACAGCCAAGATAGCGCTTCTGAGTCTCATGGTCAGCAGCAGCAGCAGCAGATGAGCGTCGCCTGTGACCCGCGATTCGTTTCCGGGGAGCCTCTGCAAGGAGAAGAGCGCCCGCACTTGACTGACGAAGATGATGCAGACGCCGAAGGCGACGATGATATCGATGCCGAGGGAGACGACGAGGAGGTAGCTGATAACGATGATGATGCTGCGCACGAGGAAGATTTCGATGATGCAGACTACGACGACGACCGGGACGGGGAGTATACTTTGCGTCGCACAAGGCGCCCCTCTGCCTCTCCTTCCAAACGCAGCTTGCGTACTCGTACAGTCTCAGAGCGGTATACTCCTTACGCCTATCCTTCTCCTACGTACACAAACCCACTCGGTATCAGCATCCGTCCCAGACGTACTATTTCCAATGCTACAGATTCGTCTGTTGCATCATCGGAGTCTTCTTCATCTGCCTACCCACCGCTGCCTTTCCAGGCCCCGCGGCGCCGGTCTCGGTCCACGACAAGCCTCCCGGTCCCAGTCCCAGTCCCGAACCTGACAAAAAAATCGCGTGGACGTCGTGTGCCTACTATTTCGTCTCTAGAGCACTCACGGCGTGGGGAGGCCGCAGAGGGTGTGAAAGGCGCTAGGATTCATACCTGCAAAGTCGCAGGTTGTGGCAAATGCTTCGCTCGAGGCGAACACTTGAAGAGACATGTTCGTAGTATCCATACTTACGAAAAACGTGGGTCTCTCTTCTTCATTTACACCTCGGCATCATTCTTACGGCCTTCTTTGCAGCGCACAAGTGTCCCTACCCAGGCTGTGGCAAGGACTTTAGCCGCCACGATAATCTTGGTCAACACATGCGGGTTCATAAGGATTATCGGGGTTAATTTTAAGCAGCGACTGGGTTTACCACACAACATACCCTACGTTATTTTTGGATTTCGGTTCTCTTGCCTACGTGCTCCTGCTTCGCGGTTTCAAGTTTGGGTATACCCTTTCGTGATTGGTTAGTGATTTTTATTGTTTATTATTATACATTTAACATACACGACGTACGCACACTCTCGTTATCCCCCATCGCTCGCTTAGTTTTTTTGTAGTTTAAAAACCTTACTTGGCCGTCTCTACTTACACACCGGTGCCGGTTTGTTATTATCATACATAGTATATTACCTACATACTTGTTTTTTTAGTGTATCACGGTTATCAATAAATGCCAATCAGTCTATCATCCTGTCTGCTTTCACCCTGACGCCGATCGTGCCTTGCGTTTGAATCGGCATTGGCGAGTGCAAATCAACAACTCTGGCAACCCTGAGCTTTGGTTTGGAATATGGAATATCACACTCACAGGCACTAACGCTCAGTTTTTGTCATGACGACTTTAGATGGACGGGTGCGGATGGTTCACAAGGCACGAAAAAGCAGGATCCGAGTGAAAAAATGTGAAATATGAGGTTTGGTTGAGTGTTGGACGGAGATGGGGCTGTACTCGTGATCGTTCAACTGGAGCAGGAGGGCTGACCGTGGCTGAGGCTGCGCGAGTTCGGAGCCGTTGGTAATCATGGTTCGAAACGCTGGTCCTTATCTTTCATTCATGTGTTCCGCGCTATCATCAGAAGGCCCTTTTATCCGGTCGGAAGAATAGTTAAACATACTAGGCTAGCAGAAGAAGGGACAATAGAATTTGACATGGGCGTCTTTTTTTCTGCTCCCCGAACCGTAGATCCAAGCGGATATTTCGGAATAGTACTTATGGTGGACATGACGGAATGGTCGGTCTCCAGATAACACCCCGAATCAGAGTCCGAGGCGTGAAGGAGTCTGGAGCGTCGAGGGTGGGTCGAATTTGTGCCAGTTTATTCACCGGGCTTGAGGGAGGTCGTTGCCGGGCGGAGCCAGTGCGAGCGCATCAAGGCGCATCAGCTGCTAGAGTGCGCTGGGGAAAATGAAATTACGGTAGTACAGGTGAGGTCTGAAAAAAATTTATTTTAACGTTCAAAGTTCGCCAAAGGTTGAAGCCAAATCGTTTAGACCGTCAGGCGAAGCTAAAGCACCGGAGTGCCCTGACCATTTATTTGTGTGATTCTATAGGTTGAGGGCGGATCTTTATGTCGGATTAGCTTAGTGCGAGATCCAACGAAGAGTAATTTGAAAGAGAGTAGACAGCCCACGTAGTACCTCTTTTGAGCATATGCGACAAATATCCCTCCCAGGGCTATTATTATTCGTGGAGGACCTGGAAAAGGTTTGCGATATACTTACGCCCCAGCGTCGCGACTGGTTTTGTCTAAGTTATGAAGTGTTGTAAATTGCAACAGATGGAAACTCACTAAGGGCAATTTGAAATCCCCGGGGATGGCTGAGAGAGGTTGGATCTCGTTTGCGGAAGGTCCATGATGGCCTGCTTCCCCTTCAGTGTCGGGTTTCAGAAGCTGTGGAGAGATGGCCCCATGATGATGGTGTTTGAAACGGTGGTATGAGGCGCTAGACTTTCTATGTTATGAAGGTGAGTTCCGGTGTTTTGATGGTGTCGAATAAAAAACAAATGCACCTTTGACAAGACAGATAGACAGTTCACTATTTTATTGTCTGTAACAATAAATCGAGACTGATCTATAGCGGGAGCCTAGAGAGAACGTCATATATATTGCTTTCTGTACGGCTTTTTCTGAACCACCATCTTGTTGTGCATAATTTGGGACACTCGAACCGTTATCAAAATAAAGCCTGAAATGAATTTAATTTTGATATTCAATGATGATAGTTGTGATGGGCCTTTTGATGATCACAGAGATCCAGATATCGTGGTTCCCTAGTAGATGGGGGAGTTTTTCACCAGGGCCTTCAATCTGGAGCAGCCTTTAGATCCATCATAGGTTCAGACACAAAGACGTGATGCAGCACCACATGATATCTAGGATCCGAGTCGCCCAAAATCAAGATGCACTGCCAGAGCTGCCAGCAGCACGTCACGCTGTAGGGCAAAGACAGACGTCGTTTCAAACTTTAACGGCCCCGACCGACCCAGTGCGATTTTCTGGCAGCATAAATTGTGGCGTAAATGAACGGTCAAGTCCCAATCAGGAAGTGTGGCGCGAAATTGAGGTCACTTCTATTTTTGGCACCAACGCCCTTCTTCCTTCATTACCTTCACTTGCAGGCCAAGTTCTTTCAGGGTTCTTCTTTTTTTCTTTGCTCTGGAAGCAATTACATCCTACAGAACAAGTACATCCTAATGCCTCACATCAATTCCTATCATACGCGACTTCAGCCTCGCGCCAATTTTGTTCTTGACCCTAGCGGGCAGATGTCTGTGGTCTCTGAAGAAGGAGGAGACGCCCAAGGCGCGTTCCAGTACCCATCCAGCGTTTCAACGCCTTTGTCGAGCTCTACGTCTTTGGCGAGCACGAGTTTGAGTGCGACGACGGCTTCTACGAGTTCTGTGATCACGCCTAGTTCCTCCAGCTCTGTACCGACATTATCTTCCTCGCTTCCCGTGGACTCTTTGTCTTCTTCGGCATCATCTTCATTTTCGTCGACCTCGGACTCATCCTCAGCGAGTGTGACAGTAGCTTCTTCGACGAGCGTGTCTTCTGCGGCTATAACCACGGCTTCTTCATCGACAGAAAGCCCTACAGTGGCTGCGACGAGTTCGTTTCAATCTACGACTGATACTACCTCAGCCGCGTCACCTACTACACCTCCTGCACTAGCTGCACCGACCGTGTCGCCATCCGGTACAAATTACGCTACTGTCTCAACTCACAGCCCGCCTTTCTTCGTTGGCATCATCTTCGGAACAATTGTAGCTATCGCCATTCTTGCAGCTCTCGTGGCATGGTATTTCCGCCTGAAGAGCAACCGCAGGAAACAAGATGAACTCTTTAGGGATGTTGCCTGGGCTTAATAACGACGTCCTGGAAGATGGACAGGCGAACGGTAGGCCTCTGGGAGCCAAGAGGTGATCGTGACGTCGGAGAACCCAAGAGGGACGACACTTTCATTGGACATCCTAGCTTGCTGACGACTGAAGGTCTGGGCGCGTCGGTCAACAATGTGCTGGCCTCACCAATATGGTCTATGCCACCCCCACCTCCTCCGGTTGCAGCGGCTTATCCATTTCGGCTTTCACCAGTTTCCTCAATACGGGCTACGCCTGTCCCTATTTTACGCGACAGCGTTGCATATCCATTGCCTCTTCCTTCCCAGAACATGCTCCCTCTGCCTGAAGCCTCGTTTCGAGCAGCAAGTCCTCACTCTTTTCAAGTTACGAGGGAATCAAGCATAGCACCAAGTTCCCTAGTATGTCCTTCCACCACATACGCGTCATCGTACAACTCGCGGACGGAACTTCTCCCTCGAGAGTTTGGTACGCCGAGACAGGCCATGGATCGGCCGAGATTCCTGAGTCTAGAGAGCGGACGGGGACTGAGGGTGCCGTGGCGAAGACAGGACTCGGGACAAGGCGGATGGGTCAATATGGACTCGATAGGAGACGCACCACGAGGTGATGGAAACTAACAATCAAGACCATTCCGCCGCGGCTATCCAAGGCTCAAATATTGGCGGATGGACTGCGTCTTTGAGGGCGAATATTATGAATGCTCTGGGTAGCGTCATGCCTACCTCTTCTCCCTGGGTGCCTGCTTCGGACCATCTGACACCTGCGCCTCTGACGAGGAAGGAGAAAGCCGAAGGGCAAGATAAAGAGTGGAAGACATTTTTCGGGGGAGAGTTGATCGGGGATCCAGATTGGGCCTCTGATCTAGAGGCAACACTTGATTCCAACACCAATGTCTCGCGCACGGGTACGTTAGCGGATTACAAGGGAGGTGATCACGCGTTTTCGCCGAACCTGTCGAGGGAGACGACGGTGGTTCAGCCCGTGTCCAGGGCCGGGTCGGCAGTTAGTCTGAGGTACCCTAAGAAGGCCAAGGTGACACGGCTGGGTTCAAGTGCCAGTGGGTATTCAGTGAAGAGCACACTGACGGATGGGGAGGAGGCTGTTCGGCGGGCGTTGGCAGAAAGGCGAAAAGGGCATGATTCGTAGTCTATTAGCATAAAATATACTGAAAAATGAAAACAGAAATTTCGGGGAGTTCCGATTGAAAATAACATATGGAAAGATTTATGGCTTGTTTTGTGCGTCAGAAATGCCCGGAAACGACCCGTACAGTGTGGTGCATTAATTTTTGCCAGCAAGAGGTTGCACAGAGCCCAGAAGAGAGGAGGAATGGAAGACATTTTGAGCAAGGTGGATGCGTTGGAAGTTTCCTTTTTTGGAAGTCAGATGTAAAGTACCGGAAATTCAGAACGGCAATCGAAAGAGGGATTCGGTGTTGGGTCTGCTCCGAAAAAGGCAACTTCCAGCAAGACAACGATGATGTCGGACGGCGGCGACATTGAAATGCGCTCGTCGTCGTTGTCGCCAGCGCCGCAACAGCCTCCGTCGTCGCCAGAGCCAACGGAGACAGAGCCGGCACCACCACCACCACCACCGCCAGTCGAGTCAACGCCCAAGAAACCTCGCAGCAAACACCATTCACCGACACCGCCCCCGCAGCCGCCTCCTCCGCCGCTCCAGACGATTCGTCTGGATATCACGCTCGGGGGCCCAGCAGACTACGAAGTCGACATCGCCATGATGGCCCTCGCAGCAGGCCAGAGAGTCGACGTACCAGTGCCGGAGGACAAAGCGGACACGAGTGAGAGCGAACCTGAGCCTGAACCGGAAGGAGAGTTGACTTCCTTGTTCAAGAGGAAAAAGGTGCCCTTCATTTATTTATTTTATTTCATTCTACATTTGCTGAAAAACGTTGGCATATAGAGGAAGAGCTACGCACAGGAATACTACGATACTAACGACCCTTTTATTGACGACTCGGAGCTTGCAATTGATGAGCGCAAGTTTTTTGCTCAGACCAAACAGCGTGGATTCTATGTCTCTTCTGGTCAGGTTGCCTTGCTCAAGGATACTCCCAAGGAAAAGTACGTCCTCGTCTTCATCGCCGTCATTGCCACGGACTGAACCGAATCTAGACCTCCGATGAAACCGCGCTCCAAATTGGTCCCGACCCTCGTCACCAAATCCGAAGACGGCACTCGCGACTCTCCCATCGCACTCTACTCCGACTCTGAGAGCGCCGCCCAGGATCCTTCACAGACGGCGCAGGCCGGGCAGAAGAGGAAACGGTACATCAGCGTCGTGGAGAATGGCAAGAAGCGCAAGGTCGTAGACGTCACGTCCTTTGATCCCAAGCTGCAGGAAGCCATCGAGGAGCTCAAGGCTGCGATCGCTGCGGAGGACTGGACTAACAAGGGCAAGTTCCCGCCCAACATCAAGCCTATCCTCGCCAAGGTCGCACTCAAAGCCGTCGAGCTCAACGAGTACGATGATCATTTCTTCAACCTCATGCCTACACTCTTCCCTTACAACAAATTTACCATGACCGTGAGTCTGCATCTTGGGATAGTGTTCGTACTCGACTGACGCACACACGCTTTCAGAAACTCATCAAACGAACGATCTTTGCTGACCATACAGCTATGCTCGCCAAACGCCAAGAGATTCTCTTAGAGGAACTAGCCAAGCAGGCAAAGGCAGGCTTCGCCAAAGGCCGAGGAGGACTGGCAACATGCTGTGGTCGTATGGGATAGGACGGCAAGAGAGGCAACGCCTGGAGGCCTCGTCGGAGACTCCTGGGACACGGCCGCCTACAGAAGGAACGTGACCGGGAGGGATCGCCGCATCCTCCAGGCGAGGGCGGGTCCACCGAAGGCACGAAAGAACCTCAGCCGCCGCATAAGAAGTACAGGATGACTGAGAGCATGAAGAATATCGTGTGGGAGCTCGTGTTGTTGAGTAATGAGTGTTGTAGGCTGGAGAACGAGAAGAAGTGGGTTGCGTTTTCTCATTTTTGTGCTGGGCCTTAGCTAACTTTTTGCTCTGCAGTCAACTGGAGGGTTCGATTATACAAGTGTCTGAGCAAGGTCTTAGAAAAGGTCTTGTATCAGAAGATCGTAGCAGCCTATCCAGAGGGGTGGATGTCGAGTGGCCAGATCAGTCGGGACGTATCTGCCATGAAGAAGAGGCTTGAGCGAGAGGCTATGGAGACCGGTGAATAACCAGCTCCTCCTTCCTCCCTCTGCCTACCTGTTTTCCTTTTCTCTCTCTCTTTTACTTTATAGTCGCTACTCTATTGTTGGTTATTACTGTAGTATACACTTCTTCGCTGTCGTTCTCCCTGCTTCGTCCTTGTTAATTACAATTGAGTACATATACGTCTCAATACCTCTCTCTCACAAACACTCTGTCTGTATATGTGTATGGGTTGTTTATTCATGCTATTTAACATTGAAGATGGCGAGGAAATTGGTAGGAAATACATGATAAATATTAAGATCGTATATCAGCGCCTGGCGCGTGCACGAGCAGCAAGAAGGGGGTGTGTATGTGCTGGCGGTACTGCCTTCTGCTTGATCTCTGCTTTAACATCTTCCTCCTCCGAAGAGGACGAAATCTCGATGACGTCTGATTTACCGGTCGTCGCCATCTATTCGTAATTGTCTTCTTCCGGCGCGCAGGACTGGGGCGCTCGTTCCTCGTCTTCTTGTTCGTAGGGGAGCTATCGTCGTCACTGGGTCCGCTAGATCCAGGTTCGGGGGAAGGGTTGCGTGAAGGAGGTGGGGCTTCATCGGAGGAGGAAAGTTGTAGGATAATAAGGCTGTCATCATCATCATGATTAGGTGGTGCAACATGCAGCACGTCATCTTCATCATCGGTATCACTAAATGATGCTGGAAATGGTCGCGGCTGACGAGAGACAGTTACTTTCGTTGAGGTAGATGGCAAGGAAGGAGTGATGGTAGCAGACGCAGCATTGGCTATGGGCGAATCCTTCAGAGCCGTTGCTGTGCTTGATTTCTGAGATGGGAAGAACGACCTGAGGTCCTGTCCTTTACCCGTCGAAGCGTTCTTTTTGATCCTAGGTTTCGATTTGGACTTCTCATCACCACTCAGCTCTTCTCCCTTTTTCTTTCGGCCCTTTGGCGTCTTCTTTTCCTGCTTCTTCCTCAGTACTCCCTCATAAGCTTTAACAAGCTCCGGTTTGGCCTGCCGCACAAGCACGGCTGGCAACCACAGCCGAAGGGGCTCAAGCGGGTCTACGGATCCCTTCTTCTTGCTATCCTCGTCATCCTGTTCGTCACCGCTGACTTCCCATTCTTCATCATCCGGGTCGTCGGATACCCTTCACTCCCGCCTCTGCTAACGCCACCAGAGCAGTAGGATCGACCTCGACACGATACTCGAGTGTTTTGTCGGTCGAGTGGTGTTCCCGCTTCGAGTGTATCTTCTTCATCCACCCATCTCCAGGGACCGGCTGATCCCCACTGAACAGGGTAAACACCTGTTCTGGGTCATCATCGAGGATATATCGTCGCAAGGTGCATGGAGAGCAATGCCCTGGCCATATGAGTGTTCCTGAATCGCTTGATGATTAATTCTTTGAATCCCCCACTCGAAGTAGAACTCGCAGAGGCCAGCTAGGGCAGGTATTTGAGGTTCCTTGCGAGTCCAAGAGATATCCACGTAATAATCGGGCTTTCCCTCTGAACGAGAAGTGACGGGGTGGGTATACGCGAGTAGAACGTCGATGTTGGGGAATGACTCTGGTACCGACTTGGCTAACAAAACCATCTTGCGGCCGATACATCGATGTGAGTCGGTGCGAAGCTCTTCTTTGAGTTCCGTGCGCCAGGTGGTCAGAAATGCAGGAAGTTCAGGACGGGGAAGGGTAGTGGCGGCTTTGTATAGAGATGTGGAAAGGCCAGCACGGGCGAGGGCATAGGCTGTTTTGATGCCACAGCTAGGTAGCCCAGCTTCGCAGTAATCACCTCCTGAGCACAAGGCAATGAGGATGAGGTCGGCCCTACTGGGCTCTATATTGGTGCAGACGCGTACGTGTGTTCGTTTCTCGTCGCTGGAGTGGGTAGATGACGGGTTCCGGACAACGGTGCGTGCGCCAAAGACAAAGGTATCAACGTCGTCACTGAGAACGCCGTCAATGACGCCAGTAGCATTGAGATACGCTAGTTCGGCCTCTGCTTCTCCAGGCGCCGTTCGCCACTCGAAGCCAAACGCCTCAATAATAGCTTTCATGCCTGTCGTTAGCTTGTTCGCCGTCTTGTTGATCTTCTTTCCCCTCTTCCAATCTGGTCTCTTGGGTCCATCGAAGATGAATAGCGGTAGTATGGGGTACTTGAGCAGGGTAGCGCACCGGAAGAATAGAGTTCGTAACTGAGGATTTTCCCCTTCTTTCCCATAGTCAGCGTGAAAAAACCAAATGGACGCGTCGATGCCCAGGCGGTAACCACGGTGAGGGTTGGTAAACCCTGTTAGCGAGAGGGCGGCAAGTGAGATTGTCTTTGACGACGAGTCCAGCAGTGGCCAGAGGCCGGCGACGCCCATGGTGGTTAGAACTCAGGTTGGATTTGAAAGACGCGATGTGAGCACGTGATAGTTCCACTGACACGGATACTCGGACCGAAGGGGTATGCCCTTATTCGAATCTGAACTTGCCTTTAACTATGTCGGATGTCAAGGTATACCTAAAGCCGCGACCAATATCAGCTACTTATGGTCACTCTAAACTATATACCAAGCTATCTATATACCATCCAAACGACGCTCAGAATTCAAGCTTCAAGTACGGTCCATTCCTCGCTGACTACGGGGCGGTCCCCTCTGATGCTACAGAAGAATACACCATACGCTCGCCCTCCCTATCCGCCCATCTCGCTCTATTCCACAACGAACTTTTACCTAGTCTCCAGGCCAACATTCCCAATCCAAACAAAACAAGTCGTTCATGTTGGCCTAGTCTTCTTCAGCTTGCCAGGTCGAAACTCGCAGGGATAGTTGACTTCCGGCTAGAGTGCGAAACTCACATTGTTCGCCTCTGCAAAGGCAATAGCGCACCAGATCCACCGACGGAACCGTCATTCAATACTACTTGCTGGTGGTATAGGCTGGTCTTTTCCATCTTGTCTCGGGACGACAGAGAGCTGCGCGACAACGACGACACCGAAATACAGATACTGGTCTGGGCCTACATGTATGGATGCCATTTTCTCCCTATGTGGTAAGCGCGTGCATTTGTGATCTTCCACCTTTTTATTTAATTTACTGCACAGTGATATGGGCCAATTTTCGTGAAGAGATGCTGCATGCTGACAGATCCGGTTTCTCCTGCTTACCTACCTTCAGGCTGTAGGTGAGCTTTCTGTAACTGTACATACTTTTCTTACACTAATGTGCTCTTTTCCAGGTAACAACTCGGGATTCTTGACTTCTTCTTGGTACACAGGTATACACTGTTGTCTCCGCACTCTACCCCGCCGATACAACAAGCAATCACGACTATAATTCTCCCCTATCTCAGTCCTCTGACATTGTCGACTTCCCGTCAATCTCACATACCAGCGACGGATTGACCGACAAGACACCCCTTCGAGTATGTCGTGCACCAAACTTTAATCAAAATAAATTCTGATTTTCCTCTTTAATTTTAGCGAAGAGTTCTAGACGAACTCAGTCTATGTTTTTTTTTTTTCAAGTAACAACGTCAAGGTTTTGTAATACCGAGAGCCGCTAATTCGCATCCACGTGCCGTGTGTAGGAAATGAATTCAAATTTAAATACTCTGACTTCGCTAGTCACTCGCGAGCTTCACGAGCGGCGAGACAATACTATATATGATCTTTTCGATCTCAGCTCTCTTCGGCCTGACTCCATCACTGGGTGGTGACTGGGTTTGGAATCCCGACACTTATCAAATTTTCTTAGCCATTGCTCTCTTTTCGCGTGTTACTATTCCTTCAAAGAAGATGGGGCTTAAATTATAAGAGTGCCCAAGTCTCTCGTACGTTCCTTCCTTGAACGTAATCCTCCTACTAATATGCTCTCGAGTCATATTGTAATACAGGAAATTCTGGTGGAAGTCGTCGAGGAAATACTAGATGATATCTGCAACGACAAGCGCACACTCATTGGTTTCGTGGTGTTTAGAGGCATGCTACAATCAATTGACGAAGTATCATCCTTGCACACGCCGCATTTGAACGTCCTGTACTTTGAAGAGCTGCGTTGGGACTGACTTGTAAACAGGCCTGCAAAGCACTGTCCAAGTGGTATGTGTTTAAAACGTGACTGGCTGCCCCGCACCAAGTTGAAAAGATGAGTGGCTGACTGTTGATAAGAAACCTGACTGGTGTTGAATTAAAAACTGGACCATGATATGGTTCGCAGTGAGTTGTGCAAGAGGAATTGAATACATAGCCGACAGCATCAAGGAATACAAAACGATCAGTGGGTGCACTACCGTCCAGTCTGAGTCCGAATGATAGGTTATGAACGCCCCCGCCACCATCTCAAGATGACCGCGAGACAACCGAGTCCTTATGTCAAAGGATATAAGAACACAATCGTACTCAAAACCTGTGAGATGCACTTACGATTAGGAGAGGTAGGTCGGCGGCGGTGGTGGCGAGGTTTAGGTGGCACAGCGAGATATTCAGGGTGAGCACGTCTTTTGTGGGGGGTAGTATGTGCGGCTGTCCGCTTCTTCGGGGCTGTCTTCTTTGGTGGTGGTGGCCGGGAAGCGGGGAAGACCAAAGATCTCTTCTTCATCATGCACCACTGCTTCACCGAACGCGACGTGCAGTCGACCAACCAAATCTCTGCCCCAGTAAATCTCTTCACTTGTGCTGATTGTGTGCTGGTTGGGTTGGCGGTCAACTTCAGGCATCTGCCCCCGTCGTACGATTGGATCCGCCCGCTGCTTTTGAGCTCGGCCTCGAGGCGTTTTCGCTCATCCGGCTCGTCAACGTAAAAGAGCGACATGTGAGGGAAGCTACGGCTCTTCCATTGAATGTTCAGAGTACTGAGGTGCCTGGTGACTGCTTCGTGGAGGCGCATCAGCTTGCTGGATTGGGAGATCCTGATAGAGAGGGCGCCAAGGTAGCTGTTTCCGCATTTTATCGAGTCAAAGGACGCCACGGGCCGGCTGAGATTGTCGAGGGGGATGGCGTCGAGGTTGAATGAGGATGGGAGAACATCAAAGGTGGCGAGGGTGATGTGTGGGTCGAAGGAGGGGTAGGAGCGAGAGTGCGAGTCTAGTGTGTATGACTGGGGGCGGAATTTCATGAATTCAGAGAAGGCAGTGAATTCGGTACTCGATGGGACCAGCCATAGTGCGTATCCTAGAAAATGTGGGTCAGTCCTGAGGAATTCTCAACAAAAATCAGAATTATACCCATATGTGGCAGAGGCGTCAGCGTCAAGCAAGCTTCAAGTATGGTAGTGTTACGTATCTGAGAGCATGTTCAAAGCCGCGTTTTGAATGGCTGGGACCAGTTGACCATTGCAGCTTGCAGGACGACACGGAGTTCGCGTCAAGTACTTCGGTAACTGCCGCTTGTGCTTTCGCCTGTTTCGTTCAAGGCTAACCCTTCTTCACGCCAGCTTTATGACCGGGGTGGATGGGGGTGTTGACCGTGAATAAGAAAGCTATGCTCTCCTTTCTTCCGACTCGACGACATTGTTCTTTTCGCTGCCAGTCTGGTGAATGTGACACCCGTTGGTAGCCATCTACCAATTATCGTATCTATCTATCTTCCGCCTCACTACGGCTCTCTGATGACCGACTATGCATCGAGAATCGGCTCGAAAATACAAGAGGACTACACGACGGCACCTTTTATCTTTCACGTTCTTTCGGAGAATTCACAACCTCAGAAATGTCTTTTGAGGAAAGTGAATTGTCGCAAGGAGGCTGGACATGCCTCGTTTCTGTTTTGCTTCAGGTCGGATCCTACCTCCTGTAAACTGGGGCTTCCTGGCTCTCAAACAAACAGATGAAATTGTGAATTGGTGAAGGGAGCATATCGCTAGCGCCTAACCTTGTCTGTCGGAATCACATTCGTCTCTTCAGCATGACTGTCAACTTGCGACTTAAATCTGCAACTACAGACCATCTGCTCTTCGCCCCTCCTCTTCTCATAAGTCAGACTGGGAATTTTACGCTTTCTGCCGACGTTCAGCCTGGGACTGATATGGCGAACAAAATATGTCTAGTCTGCAAGAAGCGCCCAAAACGGGACAAGTACCAGTTCTGTTCGGAACGCTGTCACGGACATGGCTGCAAAGAGAGCACCACAACTCCTTCGAGTTCCCAAGGACCATGTTATATACAAAGATGGTACACTCTTCCTGACTGCTCCTCGCCCTCACTCGACTGAATACTTGGCCAGTTGCGACCTCATTTGGCGAAAACTGGGACTGGAATAAGGGACTTCGCCCATCGAATCTACCTGATTACGTGGTCACCAAGCCTCCGAAAGTCTTTTGACGACTATCGGTGGGATCTCTGTACCGTTCGTTGGACGTACTATCTAACTAACACATCGGCAGGGAGAACATCGCTCGCACGATCAAAGGCAACAAGAAACCCAAAAAAGTCAAGCGCTTTCGCTGTGAGGTGCGCATGTGTCTACTGGGCGATCCGGGAGAGTTGAACAATCAAGTTGTGTAGTACACCACAGTGCTGCCTCTGTAGAGCCATCGAGACGGGTTTCAGAAAGACTCTCGACAACAAGCGCCTCATGCAAGGACTGTCATGAGTCGTAGATATCAGTATAGATATCCTATTCGACGGGCTGACTGCTTCGAAAGACGAGGAGCTCGGTTCGGGCGTGGTATATACATAGCCCTGTCGTCCTCGAAGTACATGACCACCAAGTTTTTCACGGACCTCATCTTATGCACATGTCCCTAGGGCATTTCAGTATGCGGAAAACGGCAGCTCAGGATCTAAATACGAAGCAGTCTTCACAACGAGAGAAGTCTTGGGAAACGCGCAGAAGGTGGTCTTTGACAATTGGTATAGGCTCCAGCCGGATAAGGGATACGATTCCGTGAGCATGAATTTCGGTTTTTGAGGTGCATTGATTGAATAACAGTTGTTGTTACAGGTGGAGGCGCATCCCCTTGTTGGGCCGACCGAAGTTGTTGTATTCCACCACAACGCGGCACGTCCGGCGTACCTCATCATAGCGAAGTAATGAAGACACCTATATTATTTCATTGTCATACATGTACAATTCCAATGTCTTGTTCTCATTGATACTCTGCTGCAAACCTATCTTATGCCGAAGACGCTTTCTTATCACCTGCAAGTAACGAGAGTCAAAGTCGGGCTTCTGATTTTGTATGTTAACACTGCTACAAGTCGATATTATCCACAATGATACTGGTACATAGTTTTTATGCTTCATCTACGGAATCTAGATGCGTAGTAAAGGGGAACCTGCTGGGGAGGGCTATGAATATAAGGGAAAAAAATCAGCACTGGGGTATGCGAACGACTATAGCTCGTCGCTAGGTAGCTGGGCCACTGACCCGTCATGTCAGCTAGATGCGTTAAAGATGCGGCGCAGCTCCTACAGGTGGTGGATCAACATCCATAGCGGTTATCGATAGTTCTGCTTGGCTGTGGCGTGTTGGCTGTGTGCGTTGCACTGTGTATGTGGGCGAGATAGGCGTCTTCGGAGCATCCGAGATCGAGGTGGTTGCAGGGGCAGATGGAGATGGCGATGAAAATGATTCGCTAGGGCGACGCCTTCGTGGCTCTTTGGGACGTGATACGTTGTTCGCTGTTCGAATTGACGACCCAGGTGAGCGTGAATGAAGAGCAGTTGTCTTCGATGAGTTCGGTGTAGAACGAGAAGGGCTCCTGGTTGGAAGGACGCTCTTCTCCGTGGGTGGCGACGTAGCGTACTGTGGTTGAGATAAAGGCTGTTTCGTTATCTGTGGGTCGGGCACAGAAGCAGGTGTAGGCGCAGGTGCAGGACCAGCCTGGGTAGGTACTGGCATGGTGTCGAGCGTTTGACATTCGCGACGGGGTCCTGGAGAGGGGTCCTCCTGCTTTGTGATTTCGCTAGGGTGAAGCTTTTGTGGCTCTGTGGGTCGTGATGCAGTGGTCGCCACATCCTGGGTAAGTACCGGAAAGGTGATGGATTCTGTGTGGCGGGAACGAAGCTCTCTGAGCCTGGATATGGAGAGTGACCTCTTCTCCATCACCTTCCACTGCCTAACTGAACATGTGCAATCGACCAGCCAGACCTCCGTTCCCGTGAATCGGCTGTGCAGGTCCAGATCCCCACTGTCGCCAAAAGTCCCCATCTGCTTGTAGTCTTTCAAACCCTCCTCCAATTTAAGCCGTTCTTGTGGCTCATCGACGTAGAAGAGCGACATGTGCGGGAAGTTGCGACTCTTCCACTCAGCGCTGAGGTCATTCAAATAGTCGGTAATCACTCCATGAAGGCGCTCAAGCTCGCGAGGCTTGGATAGCTTGATGATGAGAGCACCGAGGTACGTGTCGCCCCGCTTCCATGATTCGAACTTCATCACAGGAGGCCTGAGGTCGTAGATAGGGAGTTTGTCTATATCAAGAGTGGGCGGTAAATTGGCGAATGTGGCGAGCGTAATATGGGGAGCAAAGCAGGGATATGATTTAGAATCAGGTTTCACTGAGGAATGAAGCGGTCGGAATTCCATGAGCTTTTCCCAGGCTTTGTATTCCTCGGGGGACGGGATGAGCCATAGTGCGTATCCTGCAAACATAAGTTAAGTGAGTGTTTTCTGAAAATGATCAGATTCCTTACCCATAACTGCTAGGGACGATAAGAGTCGAAGGCAAGAAAAGTAAGAGCAAACGACTCGTCTTCCCTTTTCAGTGCTGGCGCGCTTCGGTAAGACTGAGTATAAATATTTGGTACCGCTATGTAGTTCTCAATCACACCGGCGACCTATAGTGCGCGTCGCTTAGTCAGCACCACTTTTGGACAGGGGCAAAATTGGGCAGAGATTTTTGCTAAAATTCAAAATCTTCCGAAAAGTCGATTTCCGAAATAATATTTTTTTTCGAAAAAAGTGTGACAGTATGTGAAGGCCCACGTATGTTACGTTCTCCTGCCATTTGGTGTTACGGTGCAAAATTGGATGTTCAAAAAATTAATATTATTCCTTCAGTTTTTGGAATTTGAACAATCTGTCTAACAGTTTTGTCCTTTTCATCAATAGAAGCATTTCTGTTTAAGGAATAAGAAATACCGTGAGAAGTCCAGTCTTGCACAAAAGTAGCGGTGTTTAGGTGATGCGCACCATAGCGCTCCTCTGATGGCCTCGTCCACTTCTGTCCAAGTGACATGTTCGTTATCTGGTATTGGTGGCGGTGGTTGGATTCAATAGTTCAGGGAAATCTGATTGTGGCGTAAGCGGGGTTAGATCAAACCAGTCTGCCTTTACTGAGGGCGTCTGGCGTCTAGTCTTTCACGAATCACAGTTCTCATCCTCGTGCTGTCATCTGTCCGAATCCCGAAATAATATGAAGCTCGATTTTCCTCCCATCCTGGCATTGTCCTCCTCCTCGAGACTTAGTACCCCGCCCTGTATTCTGAAGCATACCTGGTACTTCTGGATGTCTGACATCTGTCTCCAGTGCAAGCGGCAGCCGAAGCGCAAAGACTACCAATTCTGTTCGAAGAAATGCACCGATACGGCGGCAAACAAAGCGCCTCATCTCATTAGGGTTCCCAAGGATCACATCATGTACAAGAATGGCACGTTCCACCTGCGTCTGCGTCTATTTGGTTCTGAACGTCGCGCCAGTCGCCAATTCCTTCAGGGATACTTGGGACTACAATGCCGGTTCTTGTCCCGTTATTGACCGCATCTACTTGATCACTTGGACGCCTGGTATGCGTGATTCTTTTGACAACTATCGGTGGGTGCAGTTTTATGGCAACGGGATCATTGTTCGCGTATGATACAACAGGGAGTCTGTCGCGAAGAGACTGAAGGACAGGAAGAAGCCCAAGGAAGTCAAGCGCTTCCGTGCTGAGTCACGTACTTGCCTCCTGGGCGACCCAGGGCAGTCGGCATCGTTGTGCAATGATCGGAATTGCCATCTCTGCAGGGCAATCGAGACTGGGTTCGAGTCTACGCTTCGCCACAAGCGTTGTCTGGTGTATAATGGCCAGTTGTAGGTCCTCTCACCGTCTTGTTAATGCGCTGGATATGAACACCGATTCCTTCTGGCAGGGAATCGTGTCGTTTCGGAGGCGGGATCTATATGTCGCCAGCCTCCTCCAAGTACGTGAATGATTAACTCTCAGTGTACAAATTATTTATACTGACTGGTTTTCATGGCCGTCAGGGCGTTCAACTATGCAGTCAACGCTGGTTACGGCTCACAGTATAAGGCTGTGCTGGCAACAAGAGTCATCCTTGGCAAGCCGCAACAATTGGCCTGGGACGAGAACTACAGACTTGAGCCAGACCTAGGCTATGATTCCGTGAGCGTTACTTCTCTTCGTCTCGGGCACGTGAAGCGGCACTGAAGTAGAACCTTCAAGTTGAAGCGCGCCCTGCGGATGGTGGGCCCATTGAACTCGTCGTGTATAACCACAATGCTGTTCGTGCAGCGTATCTTCTTATTCTGAAGCAGTAGATGAGTCACCAGTCTTATATATCTGTCTCTTTGTGCCCGTCATATTATTTACATTGGAATTTCGTACCAATGCATGTCTTCGCGCGTTGAATACTGGACACGGCAAGCTGGCTTTGCTGACATCTATAACATATTTCATTGGACAAAAATTTCGGTGTCTGTCACGTTGAAATGCCGTGCAATCTCATTCATTCTCGTGGAAAGCCGTGGCTACATGCGTTCGTTGATCATAAGGAGATACGCAGGACGAACTGCGTCCTTACGGTATGTGACATACTCTAACGGACCACCTTCAGCGCGTGCCTTGACCTGATAGAGGATGAGGTAACATCACTGCTAATGAAATTGAACGCACGGAATCATATCCCTTGTCAGGTGAGAGCCTGTGGTGTTGTTCATCCTTGAGGAACTGCATCTTTCCGAGCACAGTCCTCGTAACGAGAACAGTGAGGTACTCTGAGCCTTCCGAGAGATTCACAGCGTATTGGATTGCCCTATTAATGCATAGTCAGAAGTCGGAAAGATCATAACACCATATGCGTACTTGTTGGACGAGGGCGACATGTACAACCCACCCCCAAAGCGAACGCCAATCCTACAACAATTCAGTCACCCAAGCGACGTCACACAGAACAGGAAGACTCACGTCGCGTTGTTCATCACCATCCGGCGTTTATATTCCAAGCTCGATTTGAATGCAGTCCGGATGGCGGGACAGAGCCGACAGTTGGACATCCAACACAACTTAGTATCTGACCTCTTGTCACCGAGGCTACAAGCACGTTTCTCAGAGCGGAAACACTTGACCTCTTTCGGCTTGTCATCAGGTATGTTTCTCTTTCTTGCAACTTCTTCACTGCAACAGGTCAGTCAGCATGCAGTGCGGGAGACTGCTGAAGTACCGATAAGCATCGAAGGATGTCCTCATATCAGCACTCCAAGTAATGAGATAAATCTTTGCGATGGAGGGGCATGGAATGGTCGGATCGTGCCATTTCTCGGTCCAAAGCTTCGTGACTAGCCAAGAGCTTGTAGTCACTTTGACGGGCATACGGAAAGATATGAAGAAAATGCGTACTATTGTCGTATACAACATGCCCCTTAGGAACCCTCATGAGCTGTGGAGCATCTCTTGCAGCTTCCTTGGTGCATCTCTGCGAGCAGAACTGGTAGTCTTGTCGCTTAGGAGCACTCCCGCACACTAGGCAGATATCGTTAGCCATGTGGAAATGCACCGGGGAGTTGGCGAAGGAGCTTTAAGTAGGGCTTCCCCCTCCTGTCCAGTCGCCCAGTACCTATCACTGCATGAATTGGCCGCGTGTACGAACGACGCCCCACGAGCGCTTGATACATGTTGACCCTTCAAGCGACGGTGCCATGCTATAGGTCCGTCAGATATTGAAATTGTTGAGATTACCTTAGGATGTGTTGGTTTCGGGGCGCTTAGAGGCATGCCATAATCCATTGACAAAGAGTGTATCGTTTTTGTATCACCTTGCACACGTTGCATCGGATTTGAACGTCCTGTGGTAAAGAGGGCCTACCGCAGGGTTCGAGGGGCAAAATCCGTGATGAACTATCAAGTCATGAGAACCTTGAAGACCGCACTACAGCATCGATCGGTGTAGCGCCTGTTTCATTGACTTCGAATGGAAATTCATCGGTTATTATATGCCGCCCGAACTCTGAGATCTGTTTATCAGGCGTTTATCACTGAAGTGAAGTGACCTCGGTCTCACCTACGTACATCGCCTCCTCCGCTAGCGTATTCTTTGGACATCAAGGACGGAAATGACATCTTGACAGCGGTGAAGGCTTCTTTTGATATATACATATTGATGTAGGGGTGAATGAGCCCATACAACTTTGTCCATGGTGCAATTGGCGGAAGGAATCGTCCTCTTTGGAGTAAAAACAGACCTTGAATGGAAGTTATCGATTGAAACAGTACAGTAGAGTGTCTGCAGTCAATCCGATAGCTGCATGCATTTGTTGATCATAAGGAGATACGCAGGACGAACTGCGTCGTGACATACTCTAACGGACCACCTTGAGCGCTTGCCTTGACCTGATAGAGGATGAGGTAACATCATTGCTAGTAAAATTGAACCCACGAAATCATATCCCTTGTCAGGTGAGAGCCTGCGGTGTTGTTCGTTCTTGATGAACTGCATCTTTCCGAGCACAGTCCTCGTAACAAGAACAGTGAGGTACTCTGAGCCTCCCGAGACGTATTGGAATGCCGTAATAATGCATAGTCAGAAGCCAGAAAGATCATAACGCCATGCACGTACTTGTTGGACGAGGGCGCCATGTACAACCCAACCCCAAAGCAAACGCCAGTCCTACAAAAATTCAGTCACCCAAGTGACGTCGCACAGACCAGGTAAGTCACGTCGCGTTGTTCATCACCATCTGGCGCTTATAGTCCAAGCTTGACCTGAGTGCAGTCCGGATGGCGGGACAGAGCCGACAGTTGTACTTCCTGCACAACCTGTATCGCTTCTTGTCGCTGAGACTACAAGCACGTCTCTCCGAGCGGAAGCACTTGACTTCCTTCGGTTTGCCTTTTCCAATCTTGCGCATCTCAGCCGCCTTCCCGCTGCGAAGATTGTTAGTGAGGAATCTAGTTCGACTGTGTCGACGTACCGATACTTCTCAAACGATGAGCGCTGGTAAGCAGTCCAAGTGATGAGGTAAATCTTCGCAACTGTAGGCAGATTCTGCCTCTGATCGTTCCACTGCTTCGCGAACATCTTCTTGACTAGCAACAGACAGATATAAGAAACAATCAAGGTAGTAAGGAGGGATCTACTCACCATTCTCGTAGAAGACGTGCCCCTTTGGCACCCTCATGAGCTGAGGCGCTTTCTTCGCAGCTAAGTTAGTGCATCTGTCAGGGAAGAACTGGTAGTCTTTGCACTTGGGCATTTGCGGCACACGAGGCAGATGTCTTTGCGGGTATGCGGCAGTGTTGTAAGACTAGAGGACTAGATTGATTGGCCATCTGCGCTGATACAGCTCGGGTAAATAGAAATAAACTACTCCTACCAACCTTGATGCATGATGCATGATGCATGCTCATTGGGAGAAGTAATTGTGCGGGTCACATGAAGCACGCTATTTTTCCTTTTAATTTTGGGTGAGCCTGGCCAATGAGAGACGCGTGGTATGCTTGGTTTTAAGCGTGCAGAAGAGGGCCTTTTCGGCTCCAAGGATTTGGGCAGTACTCGCTGGGTGCTTTGCAAGATTCGTGAGGCTCCCGGCGTGGGAGATGAGTCGGGCCCCAACGAGCTCACCGACAAGGACGGTAAGGTTGTATGCGATGGCATTCATGCGGTTCCGGAGAATACTCTGAGGGTTGCGTTCGATAGGCGGAGATGGAGATAACTTGGTCGTAGAGGGAGTGGACGTGAGCAATGTCAGAGTCGGATACTTCGGTTCCCATTGAGATTTCGGCAGCAGCCTTGATGGCTTGCTCGAAGTCTTTGGGTAGTATTGTGGTGGAGAATGTTGATGATGCAGTAGTACAGAAACCTGGATAACAGTTCTTAGCGTCGGAAGAAAAACTTAAGCTAGGACCCAAATGCATACCCATGCGCTTGATCACCTAAGCTTCAGCCTATAACCACCAGTGATTATGGCTCACTGTCCCACAGACAGAAAAGAGCCGGATACTCGCAGTTTGTTCGCCTTTCAGGTTCCTCGAACGCTTTAAAAGTTCTGATCGTTGGGCGATGCAGACTTGGAAATTTTGAAGAGGTAGTAGCTCATTGCGGTTTCGAAGAGTGGCCGGACGCGTTTAGAATGTGGTACCCGTGGGAATTTCATTCTGTTTTGGGCCTGTCGGCGGCACATTTTAAGTCCGTCTCGGTTTTCCTACGACACACGAGTCAAACACTCCATGGCCGACGTCAAGATATACCTGAAGCCACGACCAATATCGGCTCTTTATGGACACTGCAACTATATACCAAACATCTATATACCGTACAAACGATGCTCAGAATTCAAGTACGGTCCATTCCTCGCCGACTATGGGGCGGTCCCCTCTGATGCTACAGAAGAATACACCATACACTCGCCCTCCCTATCCGCCCAGCTTGCTGTATTCCACAACGAAACTCTACCTAGTCTCCAGGCCGACATTCCCAATCCAAACAAAACTAGTCGTTCATCTTGGTCCAGTCTTCTTGAGCTTGCCAGGTCGAAACTCGCAGGGATAGTCGACTTCCGAACAGAGTGCGAAACCCACATCGTTTGACTTTGCAAAGGCGATAGTGCCCCAGATCCACTGACGGACTCGTCATTCAATACTGCTCGTTGGTGGTATAGGCTGGTCTTTTCCATCTTGTCTCGGGACGACAGAGAGCTGCGCGACAACGACGACACCGAAGTACAGATACTGGTTTCGGCTTACATGTATGATGCCATTTTCTCCCTATCTGGTAAGTGTGTACATTTGTGATCTTCCACCTTTTTATTTAATTTACTGCACAGTGATATGGGCCAATTTTCGTGAAGAGATGTTGCAGCTGACAGATCCGGTTTCTCCTGCTTACCTACCTTCAGGCTATGGTGATTTTCTGTAACTGACATACTTTTCTTACACTAATGTGCTCTTTTCCAGGTAACAACTCGGGATTCTTGACTCTTCTTAGTACACAGGTATACACTATTGTCCCCGCACTCTACCCCGCCGATACAACAAGCAATCACGACTATAATTCTCCCCTATCTCAGTCCTCTGACACTGTCGACTTCCCGTCAATCTCACATACCGGCGACGGATTGACTGACAAGACATCCTTTCGGCTGCGAGTATGTTTTGCACCAAACTTGAATCAAAATAAATTCTGATTTTCCTCTTTAATTTTAGCGAAGAAACTACGTAACCATAATTGAATAAGTTCTGGACGAACCCGGTCTATTTTTTTCAAGTAACAGACAAGGTGTCGTGATACCGAGAGCCGCTAATTCGCATCCACGTGCCGTGTATAGGAAATGAATTAAAATTTAAATACACTGACTTCGCTAGTCACTCACGAGCTTCACGAGCGGCGAGACAATACTATATATGATCTTTTCGATCTCAGCTCTCTTCGGCCTGACTCCATCACTGGGTTTGGAATCCCGACACTTATCAAATTTACTTAGCCATTGCTCTCTTTTCGCGTGTTACTATTCCTTCAAAGAAGATGGTGCTTGAATTATAAGGGTGCCCAACTCTCTCGTACGTTCCTTCCTTGAACGTAATCCTCCTACTAATATGCTTTCTCATATTGTAATACAGGAGATTCTGGTGGAAGTCGTCGTGGAAATGCTAGATAATACCCGCAACGACAAGCGCACACTCAAGTCATCATGTCTGATGACGAGGTCGTTGTGAATAAGAACAAGAACCAGAGACATGAAAGCACAGTCATAGGTGCCAAGGGATTACAGCAAAGATGAGTTTGAGTCGATTCCATATCAGATCCGTAGGAAGAGGTGGAAGAATACATGGACAAGGCCAACCTTTCAACAGAACATCTCAGTAAGCAAATGTGGCTATTGAAAAGAGAGAATAATCCCGCCTTGGTTGGATACTAAGACGTTAGATGGCTTGTAGACACTGCAATGTGGTTCACAACTTTGCACGAGAATGAACGGGATTGCACGGTATTTCAGCGTGACAGGCGCCGAAAATTTTGTCCAATGAAACGTGTTATAGACGTCAGCATGCCAGCCTGCCGTGTCCAATATACAAAGTGCGAGGATATGGATTGGTACGAAATTCCAATGTAAATAATATGACGGGTGTAAAGAGACATATGTATAAGATTGGTCACTCATCTACTCTTCAGAATGAGAAGATACGCTGCACGAACAGCATTGTGGTTGTACACAACGAGTTCAGTGGGCCCGCCATTCGCAGGGCGCGCTTCAACCTGAAGGTTATACATCAGCGCCGCCGCCGCACACGCGCGAGATGAAGAGAAGTAACGCTCACGGAATCGTAGCCTGTGTCTGGCACAAGTCTGTAGTTCTCGTCCCAGACCAATTGTTGCGGCTCTCCGAGGGTGACTCTTGTTGCCAGCACAGCCTTGTACTGCGAGCCATAGCCAGCGTTGGCTGCATAGTTGAACGCCCTGACGGCCATGAAAATCAGTCAGTATAAAGAATTTGTACGCTGAGAGTTAATTCACGTGCTTGGAGGAGGCCGGTGCCATGTAGATCCCGCCTCCGAAACGACATGATTCCCTGCCAGAGGGAATCAGTGTTCACATCCAACGCATTAACAAGACAGTGAGAGGACTTACAACTGGCCGTTATACACCAGACAACGCTTGTATTGAAGCGTAGACGCGAACCCAGTCTCGATTGCCCTGCAGAGATGACAATTCCAGTCATTGCACAACGATGCCGACTGCCCTGGGTCTCCCAGGAGGCAAGTACGTGACTCAGCACGGAAGCGCTTGACTTCTTTGGGCTTCTTCCTGCCCTTCAGTTTCTTCGCGACAGACTCCCTGTTGTATCATACGCGAACAATGATCTCGTTGCCATAGAACTGCACCCACCGATAGTTGTCGAAAGAAGAGCGCATACCAGGTGTCCAAGTGATCAAGTAAATGCGGTCAATAACGGGACAAGAACCGGCGTTGTGATCCCATGTATCCTTGAAGGAATTGGCAACTGGCGCGACGTTCAGAACCAAATAGAGATGTAGACGCAGATGCAACGTACCATCCTTGTACATGACGTGATCCTTGGGAACCCTGATGAGATGAGGTGCGTTCTTTGCCGCCGCATCGGTGCATTTCGTTGAACAGAATTGGTAGCCTTTGCGCTTCGACTGCTGCTTGCACTGGAGACAGATGTCAGACATCTAGAAATACCAGGTATGCTTTAGAATACAAGACGGGGGACCAAGTCTCGGGGAGGAGGATAACGCCAGGATGGGAGGAAATCGAGCTTATTTATTATTATTTCAGGGACTCGGATAGTCTCACGACAGCACGAGGATGAGAGCTGTGATTTGTGAAAGACTAGACGCCAGACGCAGGACAAGTTGACAGGTGTTTCGCCGGAGCATAGTGCTCGTGCTTCCTAGTAAATAGCAGTCGAGAACCTAACAGCAAACGCGACCGCCTCGTGTGTCATAAAAGTTCCGAGTACGGATATCGACAGATGCAGTTAGTACAGTGTGCAAGCGACTTCAGTAAAGGCAGGTTGGTTTGATGATAGTAGGTAGAAAGAAGAATGGGTTTGTATGTTTGCTTCCGGCTCCCACGATCAATCAGATTCGCCTGATGTGAACTTGACAAATTCCATGAATTCGCGATCGTTCTAACCGAATGCATGCGCAGGGAGCTTCCTGCGTCTTTCGCGTTTCAAGGAAGTACCAACCCTCGTCAGTAAGTCAGCACATGCATAGGGAGTATGGTGATATACCATCCATGGACTCGTCTAAATCAGTATGGTACTATACTCTCATACACGTACCTCCCATGCTCATTCATGCCGTCTCAGTGCCCCGACAGGATGTCCTTCTAGTTCATGCAGCGAAAATTAAATGAAATAAATGTATTGCAAGCTATGGACGACGCACAGAAATGAAACATCGCGCTTCGCTCGGAGAGGAAGACAGGATTCGCAGTGTTGAGACGTAGGTGAGGCATGTTGGGAACTGGGAGGCGCAGGCGCAGGTGTGATCCAAAGTGAGAGTGAACTGTCAAGCGACAAGTGTAATTGAGACTTCCGGTATTTGCCGGTGTGATTTTGTGAAACTCTTTTTGCATTTCATTAAACGTACGCTAACTACCAAGACGCGGCGGAGGTACAGGTCCTCAGGCACTCTCCTTCCTTCCCTCTTGTTCCAATTTTCATCTGATTTTCTCTGGTGATTCGACATCTGATGTGAAGTAGAGTAACTGGAAGGTATTTTTACGCTAATTGAGTTGTTTCTGCGCTTGGTCAAGGCCTCGCCGGTGTGATTGACAAGTACGCATTTCAGTTCTGCAACAGAGCCACACAGCGGTACCGAATACTTATTTATACTCAGCACGCAGTATTGAAAAGGAAAGACGAGTCGTTCACTCTTACTTTTCTTGCCCTCGACTCTCATCGTCTCTCGCAGTAATGGGTAAGGAATCTAAGCATTTTCGGAAAGGTTGTGAATATTCACCTATGTTTACCAGGATACGCACTATGGCTCATCCCGTCCCCCGAGGAATACAATGCCTGGGAAGAGCTCATGAAGTTCCGACCGCCTCATTCCTCAGTGAAGCCTGATTCTAAATCATACCCCCGCTTTGCTCCCCATATCACGCTCGCCACATTCGCCGATTTCCCACCCGCTCTTGATATAAACAAACTCCCTATCTACGACCTCAGGCCTCCTGTGATGAAGATGAAGTTCGAATCATGGAAGCGGGGCGACACGTACCTCGGCGCTCTCGTCATCAAGTTATCCGAGCCTCGTGAGCTTAAGCGCCTTCATGGAGTGATTACCTCCTATTTGGGTACCCTCGGCGCCCAGTGGAAGAGTCGCAACTTTCCGCACATGTCGCTCTTCTACGTCGATGAGCCACAAGAGCGGTTCAGATTGGAGGAGGGTTTGAAAGACTACAAGGGGATGGGGACTTTTGGCGACAGAGGGTATCTGGCCCTGCGCAGCCGATTCACGTTCACGGGAACCGAAGTCTGGCTGGTCGATTGCACGCGTTCAGTGAGGCAGTGGCAGGTGATGGAGAAGAGGTCACTCTCCTCATCCAGGCTCAGAGAGCTTCGTTCCCGCCACACAGGATCCGCCACCTTGCCGGTACCTACCCGGGCTGGCCCTTCTGCACCTGCACCTGCTTCAGTGTCCGCTCCACAGATAACGAAACAGTCTTTATATCAACCACAGTACACTACGTCGCCATCCACGAAGAAGACCTTCCCTCTAAACAGGACCCCTTCTCGCTCTACACCGAGCCCATCGAAGACAAATACTCTTCATTCATGCTCACGTTGGGCGCCACTTAGAATAGCGACCACCGTATCACGACCCAAAGAACTACGAAGGCGTCACCTTAGCGAATCACTTTCATCGCCGCTCCTCCCATCGCCATCTCCATCTGCCTCTGCAACCACCTCGATCTCAGATGCCCAGAAGATGCCTATCTCGCCCACGTACAAGTACGCACAGCCGACACGTTACAGCCAACTTGAAGCAGAATCATCGATAACCGCTATGGATGCTGATCCACCACCCGTAGGAGCTGCGCCTCATCTTCTTTAACGCATCTAGCTGACATGACGGGTCAGTGGCCCAGCTACCTAACGGCGAGCTATAGTCGTTCGCATACCCCAATGCCGAACTTGTTCCCTTATATTCATAACCCTCCCCAGCAGGTTCTCCTCTACTACGTATCTAGGTTCAGTAGATGAAGCATAAAAACTACGTACCAGTATCAGCGTGGACGTTATCGACTTGTAGCAGAATGTTAACAAACAAAATCAGAAGCCTGACTTTGACTCTCGTTACTAGCGGGCGATGAGAAAGCGTCTTCGGCTGAAGTAGGTTCGCAGCAGGGTATCAGTGGTGTAAGAACAAGGCTTCGGAATTGAACATGTATGACAACGAAATGATATATGTAAGTGTATTCATTGCTTCGCGATGATGAGGTACGCCGGACGTGCCGCATCGTGGTGGAATACAACAACTTCGGTCGGCCCAACGGGGGGATGCGCCTCCACCTGTGACGACAACTGTTATTCAATCAATGCACCTCAAAAACCGAAATTCATGCTCACGGAATCGTATCCCTTGTCGGGTTCGAGCCTACCCCAATTGTCAAGTTTCACCGTCTGCGGGTTTCCCAAGACTACTCTTGTCGTAAGGACTGCCTTGTATTTAGAACCCGAGCCGCCGTTCTCCGCATACTGGAATGCCCTAAGGATATGTGCATGAGATGAGGTCCGTGGAAAATTTGGTGGTCACGTACATCGAGGACGACGGAGCCATGTATATACCACGCCCGAACCGAGATCCTCGTCTTTCGAAGCGGTGAGCCGGTCGAATAGGATATCTACCGATATGTATGTACGACTTACGACAGTCCTCGCCCTAGGCGTTTGTTATCGAGAGTCGTTCTGAATCCCGTCTCGATGGCTCTACAGAGCCAACAGTCTGGTGTACCACACAACTTGTTGTTCAACTCTCCCGGATCGCCCAGTCGACACTTGCGCGCCTCACAGCGAAAGCGCTTGACTTCTTTGGGTTCCTTGTTGCCTTTCATCGTGCGAGCGATGTTCTCCCTGCCGATGTGTTAGTTAAATAGTACGTCCAACGAACGATACAGAGATCCCACCGATAGTCGTCAAAAGACTTTCGGAGGCTTGGTGACCACGTAATCAGGTAAATTCGAGCTATGGATGGACGAGGTCCCCTTTGCCAGTTCCAGTTTTGGCCAAATGAGGTCGCAACTGGCCAAGCATTCAGTCGAATGAGGGTGAGGAAACAGCCAGGAAGAGTGTACCATCTTTGTACATAACATGATCCTTGGGAACTCGGAGGAGCTGTGGCGCTCTATTTGCAGCCGTGTCCGTACAGCGCTTGGAGCAGAACTGATACTTGTCCCGTTTTGGGCGCTTCTTGCAGACTAGACATATTTTGTTCGCCATATCGATGTCTGAAGGTCGGAAGAAAGCGTAAAATTCCTAGGCTGACTTATGAGAAGAGGAGGGGTGAAGAGTAGATGGTCTGTAGTTGCGGGTATATAAGTCGCAAGTTGACAGTCGTGTTGAAGAAATGAATGTGATTCCAAAAGACAAGGTTAGGCACCAGCGGTATGTTCCTTCACCAGTTCACAATTTCACTTGTTTGAGAGTCAGAAGCCCCAGTTTACAGGAAGTAAGATCCGACCTGGACAAAACAGAAACGACGCATGTCCAGCCCCCTTGCGACACTTCAAAAGACATTTCCGGAGTTACTGATTCTCCGAAAGAACGTGAAAGATAAAAGGCACCGTCGTGGCAGTCCTCTTGTATTCTCGAGCCAATTCTCGATGCACAGTCGGTCCCCAGAAAGCTGTAGTGACGCGGAACTTGAAAGGAAAGGAGGCAGCAGAACAGAAGCAAAGGAAGGAGAGCGGTCCGGCAGAACTTTCTCACGCCCAACTGTGATCAAGGCGGCTTGATCCGGCCTCGCCTCTCTTTGCACCACTACCACTGTACCAGCTACCTTCGTACTGTCCTCGCATCAATGCGGTTCACGAACAAGATTATTCTGAAATAATTGGCGTATATCCTTGGCTAGACTTCAGCTTCTCATTCATTGTTTCATACTCCTCATGAGTCCTAGGATATATTACTTCCAACTTGGCTGAATTGCAGACTCCATAACGACTTGAAACACGGTGGTGACTGCATGTAAAATCTGGGTACTAAAAGGAATCTAATCCGATTCGCTGCCAATGCTATACTCATCCCAATTATCGTCATCGTCATCATCATCGTCATCTTCTTCCTCTGCCTCTCCCAGGAGGTAATCCATCGCGTTCGGAAGCACCTAGTCCATTCGTTGGTGTCGAAAGATTCGAGCGATTAAGAGGCGACATACCAGTCGTTTCAACTCCAGACCAAAGTCAAAGGCGCTATCTAACGCCATATCCTTCTCCAAGTCGGCATTTTTGTTAACAGTGCCTCCGACGGGAGGAATGGTAATCGAGGATAGCGGTTCAAAGATGGAGAAAAAAGATTCATCTCCCTCATCATCATCGGATCCTGGCCCACCTTTGGCTGCCTTCTGGACCAGGTTTTTTTTCGGCTTCCAATTAACCTTGTCTGCGGCAATATGGCTGTATTGAAGCTCTCCAGCAGCGTTTATCTCATCCTGAAGCGCCGTCAACGGACAGATTAAAGTAGGTGAGTGAGAGAATCGCCAACCTTGTAATAGAAAGTCAACTTGAGCTTAGTGTTCTTGAAGAAGGCGTTCGGCGAGAAGTGGAAGTCGATTGCAAAGGCAGGTGTTGGTACCTTGGCCTTTGGCGGGTAGCTGAGAATGATGTTGGTCAAGTGTTTGAGAGCAGGGACGTCTGTCTCGACGATGTACGACTCGATGTGGGAGTTGGAGAGGACGTTGAGCCAGAAGTTGTTGAGCGGAGCGGGCTTCGCTTCGCCCTTCAAGGCAGGCAGTGTCTTGTAGTCAGCGTCAAGTCGTCGACTCTTCAGTTCGCCTGCAGCGATTTCCTCTCCTGTGGGCGCGGCAGTACCAGAGAGGAATGCAAAGCGTCGTTCGTAAGCTTCCTTAAACTTGGCGGACCACTATGCATAGTGAGTGCTCCGACCGGAATACTACCGTTGACCTTACCTTTCTTTCTAGGTCGAAGACTGCCAGCTCGTACTCCTTCTGTAGCGTTCTGATACTATCTTCGATGCCGCGGATACCCTGGATGGATCGCTTTTCATCAACAGAGAGCTTAGCGTATCTGAGGACATCTCATATCAGCAGCACCCTGGGGACGGATCGAAACGTACTCAAATTCAGACATAGCGACGATTCAGGATTGCCTACCGACTGCCTGCAAGTCTTTTATACAAATTTGTATCTTGCTAAAGCCGGTCTGCAGCTCCTCTGTCAGCAGTTGTGTTGGAAGGCTCAAAGCTCACTGACAGTTCCCTTCACATTTAGGTCCGGTAGTATCGGATATCACCGGAATCGACCACTCCAAATGTGCATTCTACAGGTATCCAGAGATGAAACTGATGTATTGTTTGTACTAGGGGTAATGACATGCACTTTCCACGCCTAGCACTGTCCATTCTTGCTGTTGCCGGTACAGCGTCTGTGCAAGGAGGTCATTAAGCAGAAGTGATGTGCTTGGGGCGTTGCTCGTCCATATAACTGTATGCGCTTCAACCACCTCGAAGGAACAGAGAAACTACTATTCACTACAGCCTCAGCCATGGAGTTCATCTTTCTCGGTACAGGAACTTCTGCTGGCCTGCCGTACATCGATTGCATCACGGCACCACCGGAAAGGGAGGCGTGCAAGACGTGCCTCTCCACATTGACGCCGGAAGGGAAACGGAACATCAGGAGAAATACCTCGGCTGTTGTGCGAATGGATACCAAGGAGGGTAGAAAGGCGTAAGTTCTAGGCTCTCCTTCATACCACAGCTAACATTCATCATGTAGAACCATTGTAATTGATGCTGGGAAGACTTTCCAGGCGTCTGCTCTCGAATGGTTTCCCAAGTATGGGCTAAGGGAAATCGATGCCATTCTCATCACTCACGCTCATGCTGATGGTAATCGATTCCATTCATGCTGTTAAGCATTATTTGACTTTGTGAAAGCGTTGAATGGACTGGATGATCTCCGATGTTAGTAGGCTCGGTATTTGCTTTACCCCGCAATCTGATATGTTGTAGCATGGACATTATATGGGCTTATTCAGCCCTACATCGATATCTACCTGTCGCAAGAGACCTTCGATGCCGTCAAGACATCATTTCCGTACTTGGTATTGAAGGAATGCGCCAGCGGCGGAGGCGACGTACGTCGTTCTGTGAAGAGACGGGTTTTTTCATTGATAAGCGTCCGATATACAGGTCCCGGAATTCAAGTGGCATGTCATAAGTGACCAGATCCCCTTCCAGATTAACGATACGGGAATATATGTCACACCGTTCTCTGGTAGGGGTCTACACTGGGGCCAAAGCTTGCTGTCTAACTGACGGATCGATAGTCCATCATGGTTTCTGCCCTTCGAACTCCCCGCGAGATCACCTTCATACGTCACCGTCTCTTCCACTACTGAACGAAGCACCCTTCCAGGTTCCCGAACGACGCAAACCATTCCTGAGCTTCGGATTCAAGATATCCAATCAGCTTGTCTACATTTCAGACGCATCGCACATTCCAGAGGAATCTTGGAACGTGATCTCTCCGAAGACCTCTGGTCATGTCCCCGTGTGCGTGCTGGACTGTCTGCGGTTGGAGCCGCATGCATCGCATTTCCACTTGGCACAATCTGTCTCTGTAGCGCGAAGGATCAGTGCCACAAGGACGTACCTGACTGGCTTCTGTCACGCAGCTACGCACGAGGAGTACGTCTCTATGGGAGAGATCATTGGCGGGGCGCTGAAGGACCAAGGGGAGATGGCTGCTCTGAACGTGAAGGGCTTCTCGGTTGAGAAGGGAGATGTTATCTGGATACGACCGGCCCATGACGGTCTGAGGGTGACAGTAGACGACGGGGTGGTATGGGATGAAACATACTTGAATCAGTCGGTCCACGATAAGGTGGACTGGAGGGGTTGGCATGCGTACTTGAAGAGTTTGTTATCTTGGAAGCGCCTTGTTAATATGTTATTCATATTTAGATTGTAGACACTGATACCCTGACCTTACTGATAACTAAATTGCTTGTCTGCCCGAATGCTAATGCAGGGAGAGAAACTTAGCCACGAGTCGAGCTTCAACAAGTGCACAAAGTAAAGCGAGGGTTAGAAGATGGTACGTTCAGTTTCACGCATACAAACGCTGATCTTTGATACCTTATAGCCTACCTATTCCGAGCCACTCCCATTGGTGACTACAGTGCCGCTACCGTGCACTAGGGTAAGGAATTCTTAATTATCCGACCACGGTAAGGAACTAACGACTACATTTCAGTACACTTCACATGTCGAGAGTGCCGATTTCCTTCATCGCAGCGAATGCGACTATGAGATGAATTACTCATACATTACTTGAGGATGAGGAGGTACGCGGGACGAACAGAATTGTAATTGTACACGACCAGCTCAGCAGGTCCGCCATCCGGAGGATGCGCTTCGAGCTGGAGTATCGTCAGTCAACGAAAAGAAACAAGAAACTCTGCTCACGGAATCGTATCCGGGGTTAGGCCACAACCGCAGTCTATCGTTGGAGACGACTTTCTGAGGGTTTCCCAGGACCGCTCTCGTTGAAAGAACTGCCTTGTATCGAGATCCTGTGTTGCAGTTGTCAGCGTACTGGAATGCCCTGCCATCAGAGTCAGACGCAGGTGTCTACAACATAAAGGACTACACGCACGTCGAAGAGGCTGGAGCCATATAGACACCACCCCCGAAACGAGTCCTCCTACTGGAATAGCTCTTCTCATCAGCGAAAGAGATGGAATTGAATGACACAAGATGAATTTACAGATTGCCCATGATCACCAATGCACGCTTGTAGCTGAGAGTCGACATGAAGCCGGTAGCGATAGCACGACAGAGATGGCACTGCTGTCTTTTGCACAGTTTCGTCGACTTGCCCGGGTCGCCAAGGCGGCACATGCGTGCCTCGGAACGGAAACGCTTGACTTCCTTGAGTTTCTTCCCGCGTTTCAGTTTATTGGCGACGTTAGCACTGGAAGTTGCATCAGAATAGTGTAGAGGAAGAGCACCGCGGCATACCGATAGTTGTCAAAAGACGAACGAAGCTTCTCCGTCCAGGTAATCAGATACATACGCGCGATGGTTGGGCGAGAGGCGTTTGAATTCCAGGTGCTGCGGAAAGACTTTGCAACTGGAGCAGAGGTTAGATGCTAGATGGACAGTGGAATATATAGGAGGCGCGCGCATACCGTCCTTGTACATGACATGATTTTTGGGAACTCTGAGGAGTTGGGGAGCCTTTTTCGCGGCGATGTTGGTGCAGCGCTTAGAGCAGAATTGGTATGCCTTGCGTTTTGGGCGCTTCTTGCAAACTAGACACGTCGAAACAGCCTTTGATGAGGGCATTTCTACGTGATGACAGGTGGTCAGAGCTGGCATGCAAAGAAAATTTAGAGAGGTTGACCTTGGACTCGCGGAATTGAAAATGTAATGACAAGAAGATATGGTGGGAAATTTCTTATCTTGGTGTCCACAACCTACGGTGCTCCCTGAAGGTAAATTAAGTTGACACTGTAAATGTTGACGAGTGTGAAGGGAGACCATCACGTACCGGGAATTATAAACCGAGCCTCTCCCACTCGTAGGCCCAAAATGCTTACGCCTCATGGCGTTCTTTATCGATCGTATAATGACCTGCCGTTCTACCAAGATTTCATCTCCAAGATTATCATAAAGCTGACACGAAGAAGGGTTAGCCTTGAACGCAACTGAGGCGAAAGCACAAGCGGCAGTTGCCGGAGCTCGTGTCTTCCTGCAATGGTCAACTGGTCCCCAGCCATTCAAAACGCGGCTAACATGCTCTCAGATACGTAACACTACCGGGCTTGAAACTTCTGAAGCTTTGAATTCTTGAAGCTTGACGCTGACGCTGACGCCACGTATGGGTATCATTCTAATTTTTGTTGAGGATTCCTTAGGACTGACCTGGTTACTTTTTACAGGATACGCACTATGGCTGGTCCCATCGTGTACCGAATTCACTTCCCTCTCTGAACTCATGAAATTTCGCCCCCAGCCATACACATTAGACTCACACTCTCGCTCCTACCCCTCCTTCGACCCACACATCACCCTCACCACCTTTGATGTTCTCCCATCCTCATTCAACCTCGACGCCATCCCCCTCGACAATCTCAACCCGCCCGTGGCATACTTTGACTCTGTAAAATGCGGCAACAACTACCTTGGCGCCCTCTCTATCAGGATCTCTCAATCCAGCAAGCTGATGTGTCTTCACGAAGCAGTCACCAGGCACCTCAATATGCTGAACATGCAATGGAAAAGCCGTGGCTTCCCCCACATGTCGCTCTTCTACGTTGACGAGCCGGATGAGCGAAAACGCCTCGAGGCCGAGCTCAAAAGCAGCAGGGCGGATCCAATCGTACGACGGGGGCAGATACCTCAAGTTGACCGCCAACCCAACCTAGCATACGATCAACCCAAGTGAAGACATTCACTGGGGCAGGAGATTTGGTTGGTCGACTGCACGTCGCGTTCGGTGAAGCAGTGGCTGCGTGATGAAGAAGGAGATCTCTTGGAATCCCCCACGTTCCTCCGCCACCACCGCCGAAGACAGTCCCGAAGAAGCAGACAGTCTGTACATACTACCCGCCACAAAGGACGTGCTCACCCTGAATATCTCGCTGTACCACCTAAACCTCGCCACCACTGCCGCCAACCTACCTCTCCCAATCGTAAGTGCATCTCACAGGTTTCGAGTACGATCGTGTTCTTATATCCTTTGACATAAGGACATGGTTGTCTCGCGGTCATCTTGAGATGGTGGCAGGGGCGTCCCTAACTTATCACTCAGACTCAGACGGGACGGTGGTGCACCCATTGATCGTTTTGTATTCTTTGATGCTGTCGGCTATGTATTCAATTCTCTTGCACAACCCACCGCGCGGTCCAATTTTTAATTCAACACCAGCCAGGTTTCTTATCAACAGTCGGCTACCTATCTTTTCAACCTGGTGTGAGGCAGCCAGCCACGTTTTAAACCCACAGTACTTGGACAGTGCTTTTCAGGCCTGTTTACAAGTTATTCCCAACGCGGCTCTTCAAAGTACAGGATGTTCAAATGCGGCGTGTGCAAGGTGATACTTCTTCGATTCAAAATTGATTGTAGCATGCCTCTAAACACCACGAAACCAACACACTATGAGGTGATCTCTGTTCCATCAATCACTCCATGGTGAGGTTCGCAGAAGTGGAGGCATACGTATCTAAGAAATTTGTCGTCCTGGAAGAAACTCTTTTCCACGCTATTCTAGAGTCAATAGTTTAGACACTTCAGCTTATTATTCTTTATTTTCTGATCTTTTCTTCGTTGTAATCCATGCAATCGACGCTGTGTGGCTACTGGCAGAGCCCACTCCCATAGTTTCGCGATTTTGAGACGCATACTGGGTTCTGGAAGGGAGAAAATGCATAATTTGAAGTACGTAAAAAAAAGTAGTACGAGCAGTGGAGCTAGTGCTAAACCTTGACCATGATGAGATAGGCTGGACGCACAGCATTCTCATCGTACACTACATACTCCAGAGAACCTCCTCCATCAGCCCTCCCTTTCACCTGAAAAGCGGTTATCATAACTGGTGACGGCAAAAGGTAGACAGACACATACCGAGTCATATCCTTTGTTGGGCTCCATCCTGGTGTGATCCTCTGCAGACAGTATCTGGATATTTCCGAGGACAGTCCTGGTCACGAGAACAGCGAGGTATTCAGAGCCCTTCTTGAGGTTTTTCGCATACTCAAAAGCCCTAATCGCTTGTGAGCAACCCACAAAATGCAGAAGACTGATACGTATACGTACTTGTTAGAAGAGGCGCTCATATAAATGCCTCCACCGAAGCGAATACCGTCTCTACAAGACGGAGTTGCAGAGGAGCTGACTTTTACTCGCAATACAATACTTACTTCGCTCCGCTGTTCACCTGTTGGCGCTTGAAATCCAAGCTCGTCCCGAAACTAGTTTTGATGGCGACACAAAGACGGCAGTTCTGGTTGTTGCACAAGGAGTCGTAAGACTTGGAGTCGCCCAGGCGGCATGCACGCCTCTCAGAGCGGAAACACTTGATCTCCTTCGGCTTGTCATCAGCTCTGTTTCTCTTTCTTGCAACTTCTTCACTGCAATGGGTGTGAGCATGCAGTACCTAAGTAGCGGGAGACGCTGGAGTACCGATAAGCATCGAAGGATGTCCTCATCTCAGCAGTCCAAGTAATGAGATAAATCTTTGCGATGGAGGGGCATGGAGTGGTCGAATCGTGCCATTTTTCGGACCAAAGCTTCGTAACTAGCGAGGAACTTGAAGTTACTTTGACGGGCATTTGGAAAGAAAGATGTAAAAAAAATGCGTACCATTGTCATGTATAACATGCCCTTTAGGAACCCTCATGAGCTCTGGAGCCCTGCTAGCAGCTTCCTTGGTGCATTTCTGCGAGCAGAACTGGTAGTTCTGTCGCTTGGGAGCGCTCTCGCAAACTAGACAGATATCGCTAGCCATGTGTAAACGCAGGGAGTTCGCGACGAAGCTTTAAGTGGAGTTTCCCTCCTGCCCACGTCGCCCAGAATCTATCATTTCATGAGTTGGCCGCGTGTTCGAAGGACGCCCCACGAGGACCTGATACACGTTGACCCTTTAAGTGACGATTTCATGCTATAGATCCGTCAGATATGGCGATGTGACGAGTTGTGAAATAGTTGGAATCACCTCGGGGTGTTTAGAGGCATGCCACAATCCATTGACGAAGAAAGTATCGCTCTTGTATCACCTTGCATCGAATTTGAACGTCCTGTACTCTGAAGAGCTTGACTGCGTCTGCTGATCCAGTACAAATCATAGAAGTTTCGAAAATTCACATAAATCATGATGGAACATTAAGCGAACCAAGCCAGATATGTCGTCTACTGTCTCAAAATAAGACCAGAAGCCTTTGTGGAGATGACTTTACACGCACTGTCAAGAACATGAGAGGTGTCAGAGGTGTAGACCAGCTGATCTGAAATCTTGAACCCGAAACTGAGGAAGTGTCTCCGCTATTCCGTGACCCGGGACGAAGGTGATAGTGAAAAGGGTCTGCCGCAGGGTTCAAGGGGCAAAATCCGTGATGGACTGTCACGTCATGAGAACCTTGAAGACTGCACTACAGCTTCGATCGGTGTAACATGAACGCCTGTTTCATTAGCTTCGAATGAAAGTTCATCAGTTTTTATATGCCACCTGAACCCTGAGATCTGTTTTATCAGGCGCTTATCAGTGAAGTGAAGCCACTTCGATCTCAGCTACGTACATCACCTCCTCCGCTAGCGGATTCTTTGGACACCAAGTACGGAAATAACATCTTGAAAGCAGTGAAGGCTTCTTTTGGTAGGTGCATATCGATGTAGGGGTGAACGAGCCGGTACAACTTTGTCTATGGTGCAATCGGCGGAAGGAACAGTCCTCTTGGGAGCAAAAACAGACCTTAAATGGAAGTTATCGATTGAAAACAGTACAGTAGAGTCTCTGCAGTCAATCCGATAGCTACTTGCGTTTGCTGATCATAAGGAGATACGCAGGACGCACTGCGTCCTTGTGGTATGTGATATACTCTAATGGACCGCCTTGAGCGCGTGCCTTGACCTGATAGAGGATGAGGGACCGTGATTGCCAGTGAAGTTGAACTTACGGAGTCATATCCCTTGTCAGGTGAGAGCCTTCTGTGTTGCTCATTCTTGAGGAACTGCATCTTTCCAAGCACAGTCCTAGTGACGAGAACAGTGAGGTACTTGGAGCCTCCCGAGAGATTCTCAGCATATTGGAATGCCCTATTAATGCATAGTCAGAAGTCGGAAAGATCATAACGTCATGTGCGTACTTGTTGGACGAGGGCGCCATGTACAGCCCACCCCCAAAGCGAACGCCAGTCCTATAACAATTCAGTCACCCAAGCGATGTCGCACAGAACAGGAAGACTCACGTTGCGTATTTCTTCACCATCTGGCGCTTATAGTCCAAGCTCGACTTGAGTGCAGTCCGGATGGCAGGACAGAGTCGACAGTTGTACTTCCTGCACAACCTGTATGGCTTCTTGTCGCCGAGACTACAAGCACGTTTCTCAGAGCGAAAGCACTTGACCTCCTTCGGTTTGCCTTTTCCAATCTTGCGCATCCTAGCCACCTTCCCGCTGCGAAGGTTGTGAGCGAGGAATCTAGTTCGACTGGGTCGACGTACCGATATTTCTCAAATGATGTGCGCTGGTAAGCAGTCCAAGTGATGAGGTAGATCTTCGCGATTGTAGGCAGGTGCTGCCTCTTATCGTTCCACTGCTTCGCGAACATCTTCTTGACTAGCGACAGACAGATATAAAAAGCAGTCAAGATAGTAAGGAGAGATCTACTCACCATTCTCGTAGAAGACATGCCCCTTCGGCACCCTCATGAGCTGAGGCGCCTTCTTCGCAGCTAAGTTGGTGCATCTGTGGGAGCAGAACTGGTAGTCCTTGCGCTTGGGGCGTTGGCGACACACGAGGCAGATGTCTTTGCGCATTAGGAGGGTGGTTGTAAGACTGGAAGACTGGATTGATTGGCCATCTCTGCTAATACAGCTTGGGTAAATAGAAGTAAACTACTCCTACTGACCTCGAGGTATGATGGCTCGTTGGAGGAAGTAATTGTGCCCGTCACACAAAATGACCATGACTTTCCCCACCGCGATCTTGGGACCGGAAGGCCGGCAAAGCAGTGACCGGCAACCTTGGCTTCCAAGTCATGATACGCTGACATGAAAACAAGGCCTAATCCGATTTCCTTTTTCTTTTTCTTCGGTGACGAGTCGCCGTTTGTCTCTTTCGCCAACGCCTTTTCCACCTTACGTGCTATTTTCCGTGATTTTTTTTTCCCTCTTCAGTCCCCTACTAATTCAAAAAATTCTCAGAAAACAGGGAAAAGGAAAGAAAAAAGTTCGTACCTTTTCCTCATGCCCGTTGACAACCTCACTTCCCTTCCGCTTCCTCTTCTTGTCCTCCTTCTCTTCTTCCTCATCACCGTTCATTGCCACATCCGAAACGGCTTTGGCAGCAATCTCCATCGGATCCCTCCGCTGCGTCGACATGAAATCCGTATCATCAGCCTTGGTGTTATATGTCTTCGTCTGTCCCGACATATCAAAGTGCCGCTGCTGCTGTTTTCCCACTTCCTGGCAAACCGCCGCACGCTGGTAGCTCCGTCCTCATATTGCATCGCACGCAACCGAGATTCGAGCTTGACCCAGCGCGCAAGTCCTATTGACAGCACTTTAGGCTCCGATTTCCCGTCCGAATCTACCAGGACATCCAGGCGTATTGAGAATGCGGCTTTGGTAGCGACCATACGCGCCGTTTGCAGTTTAATTTCGAGGGCACCTGGCTGATGGGAGGCGCATGGCATGTTAGGCTTGTTATTCAGCGCGCGGAAGAAGGCCTTTTTGGCTCCGAGGTTCTGGACAGTACTCGCTGGCTGCTTGGCGAGACTCATGAGCTCCCTGTGGGAGAGGAGGTGGGCCCAGATAAGGACGGTAAACAGCATCCATGCGGTTCCAGAGACATTCTGAGAGTTGGGTTCGATAGGTGGAGATGAAGATGGGTTGCAGGGAGTTGATGCAGAGAATGTCATGGATCACAATGCAATACCCATGTGCTCGATCACTTTTTCATATGCAATGTTGTCGATGATGATTTTGATGGGTTCTGGGAAATGCGAGCCATACCATTCCTGCTCAAGGCCAGTATCCAAGTCTGCAGGAAAGTAAAGGACATGCCTTGACACGCAGAGTATATATGTTGATTTCCTTGTCGAGGCCATCGAGAAGGGCGATTACTTGCACGTCCACCTTGTCAGGCGAGAATTTATTTTAAAATTAGAAAAGGTTGCCAAAGTCAATACGTACTACGAATATTTGGGAAATGGCCACATACCGAGAAAATGAGTGACTAGGATCAAAATTCATAGGCGAAAAATCCTTCGAGTCCGACTGAGTCTGACCCGTCCAAAAACGACGCGAGCTGTCCTCTAGCGTCACGATACAGATCCATATTTGATGGTCCAGCAGTGGTTTTTATGTCAACAGGTCTTTTATAACGGTCACTGCAAGGCCAGTAAGCAAACACAGAAAAAAGGCATCCAGAGAGACGATAACGTACTCAAATTTCGTCTCAACAACCAACAACGGTTCCTTCCCCTTGCCTTTCCCCGCGCTCGTTGTTCAAGAACGTTTTAATCCCACAGCAGAGTCGTCGTGTCTTTTACCACCATCGCCGTTGTTGTAAATTGGTGAATGGCCTGAGGCTTCAGCCTATGACCTTGAGTACGGGCACATCCCACAGACATAAAAGGGGCAGGGCAGCATAAAAGAGCCGGATACTCGAAGTTTGTTCACCTTTTCAGGTGTCTAGTGGATTGTGAAGAGCCAGTAGCAGTAGCCTATTGCGGTTCGAAGAGTACCAGCATCATGGATAACCAAGAGTAGTGGTCCGACACGGAGGGATTCTGTTTCTGGGTCCGCCGGCGGCACATTCCTGAAGCCACCAATACCGGCACTTTACGAACACTGCAACTATATACCAAACATCTATATACCATCCAAACGACGCTCAGAATTAATATTCAAGTATGGTCCATTCTTCGCCGACTACGGGACGATCCCCTCTGATGCTACAGAAGAATACACCATACGCTCGCCCTCCCTATCTGCCCAGCTTGCTGTATTCCACAACGAGATTCTACCCAGTCTCCAGGCCGACATTCCCAATCCAAACAAAACCAGTCGTTCATCTTGGCTCAGTCTACATGAGCTTGCTGGGTCAAACTTGCGAGGATGGTCGACTTCCGACCAGAGTGCGAAACTCACATTGTTCGACTCTGCAAAGGCGATAGCGCACCAGAACCACCGGCGGAACCGCCATTCAATACTACTCGCTGGTGGTTTACTCCATTTAGGCTCGAGACGACATAGAACTGGGCGACGACAACACTGAAATACAGATACTGGTTTGGGCTTACAGGTACGATGCTGTTATCCGCCTCTGTAGTGCTTACATATGTGATCTTCCTTACTTTATTTCAAACTGCACAGTGATATAGGCCAATTTTCGTGCAGAGATGCAGCAGCTGACAGATCCAGTTGCTACTGATTACTTGCCTTCAGGTAACGGTAAGTTTCTGTGTCTCTCCTGCTTCTCTTTTATTAATGTGCTCTTTCCTAGGCAAAAATTCGGGATTCTTGATTCTTGGTACACACTTACACCGCCGAGACAACAAACAATCATGATCATAATTCGTCCCTATCCCTGTCGCCTGACATCGTGGACCTCCCGTCAGTCTCGCATAACGACGGATCGACTGACAACATATCCCTTCTGTTACGGGTATGTTATGCATTAAATTTCAACTGGCGAATCCAACCTCCCCTTGCGAAGAGCCTGTGTTACCACAGCTGAATGAGTCCTCGCCGATGCAATTCTGTTTTGCGAGCAACGAAGTCAAAGCCTTGGACTAAACAAGTGGTAACACTCAGAGCTTGCTAATTCACAGTTGTATGTATGTATCATGTGTAGGAAATATATTTGAATTCAAACCGCCGACATTCCCTAGCTAGCTTCACAAGCGCGAGACAACGCCATGTAACGACCATCAAATGCTTGCAAGCTTGTCCGTCAATCATCTGAAATCCTTGTCCCGCTTCGAGATTTTATGGTATGTATTCTACACTACTACATCGTTGACGATTAGTGACGCGTCCACAGGTAACATATGCACCCGTTTGCATCCCAGCTTCTTATCCTCTTGTTCGGCAGCCGTTAGAAGTTGACCGTGATTACCCTGAGTGGCAAATACCAATGAAAGCCATTTTGCTTCCTTGTTCACAACCACGATGTCTCCTTCAAAGAACATGGAGGTCGAATTATCAAGGTCACCCAATCCTTCCGTACGTCCCGTCCCTCCTTTGAAACGTAGTACTCCTACTGATATGCTCGCATTATCAGATAGCGATACCCGAAATTCCCGTAGAAGTCATCGAGGAAATCCTAGATAATCTCCACACCGACAAATCCGCACTTAAGTCTTGCTCTCTCGTCTCTCGTCCCTTCTACCCCCGCACCCGCCAATATCTTTTCCAACACGCCTTCATCTACCACATCGGCCAAGAAACCCTTCTTCGTCTCCACAACTTGGCCCTCACGTCCCCGCACATATTCCAACGCTTCAAATCCGTAAAGCTCTACGCGTGCTATTAGGACCAAACCCTCCCGCAAGTCCAGTTCGCATTAACATCTATGACCAACCTGACAAAACTTGAACTCGGGCATACCATCATCCTCACTGGAGTGTCTCTGGACCATCGTATCGAGCTTCTCGCACCTTTCTTTTCTCCGCCTGTACGGAGTTGCGTTCAAACTTGAGAAAGACGCTGACCTTTCCCTGATCGAAGCCCCTCCTAATGGACCACACCTCGAAACACTACATATTTTGGCTCTCTACCCAAATAGCCAGTCCTCCCTAAAGTTTATCCTTCTCCCCCGATGTTGCGGTCTATTCCTCGAGTCTCTTCGAAACCTATACATCGACCTCCATAATCCTAGTTCTGAGGATCTATCGCTATGTTGTGAAGTGGTCCGTCTCGCCGCCGGAACGATCGAGTCTCTCGACGTTCGTCAAGCCTTCGAATGCCCTCGTACGTGTTTTTTTCTCTTACATTCCCGTTTATCCATGCTTAATCCCCTATTTACCCAGTAACCCAATGGCCCACCATCCAGTCACTCATCCTACCACCTAGACTCCGATCATTCTCCTTCGATCTCCGCTACCGAAACAACGAGGACCGTACGGACCTCTCTACCATGCGCTAGTTCATCGACGCACTATCCACCGCGAGCCGCTTGGAAACGCTCAAGCTCACTATACTCATACCCTCCTTTGAGGATTTTGCCGAGGAAGACGACATGTGGGATATGTTCATCGAATTGAGCCTCGTGCTTTCGGGATATAGGGTCTTTCGGTGCCTTGAGGTAACCTACGAATGCGACTTTTATGTCGAGGAAGAGGTTAAGGCTCAGATGTTGTCTTGGACGTGGACTGGTTTTGCGTTTTTGCATGAAAGGGATGCGTTGAAGGTAGAGTTGTCTGGTTATAAAGTTGAGTATCTGAAAGTGTAGGAGCGAAATGTATATTCATATGGAGGTTTCTTGGGGAGGAGTGGGCATGACCAGGACCGTCGAACAGTTGCTTTCTCTTATAACACAAATTCGTGGGCGCTGTGCATGCTGTACCGTGCAGGAAATGAATTGAAACTCTTTGCGCCGTTACTCGTCAAAATGTACTGACCGCTCGTGTTGTAAAGCGGTGACCGCGGTGCATGCAAATGATTATGGGTACACCAAGAAGTACATGGAAAGGTATGAGCTAAAGACAATATTATAAGGCAGTTTTTCCGTGATCTATTCGAATGTGCTCAATGTCCGATCGTTGTAGGTTTGCTTCATTGCACAATGACCTAAAGATGGAATCCTCTTTATCGAATAGGTTTATAACTGTGTCGAATTCTGCCACTTGTCCGGCTTCCATCACCATTATGCGGTCGTAATAAGCTATTCAAGAACGACGTCATTCCCCTTGATCATACTTTGGATATGTTTAAAGCTGACCTATCGTATTCAGCCTGTGGGCTATGCAAAGCACAGTTGCAGAAGCAAACTCGGTTTGAATCGTTTTTTGAAGCTTTGCATCCGTTTCGACATCCACGCTACTCGTCGCTTCATCCTGAGAGAAACCACAATATTAAGATAACGTCGGTATTGATCATCCGAACCATACCAGTACGATGATTTGACTATTTTTCACCAGAGCACGGCCAAGAGCGAGCAATTGCTTCTCACCCGCGCTGAAATTAGATCCTGGAAATAGCTCATCGGAATAACCAGCGGCACGGATACCAGAGATCTTACCTTCGTCTCCTACGGTCGCATCCAAACTGAACTTGGCCTCAGCAATAGGATTATTGACGCCATCCGGAGGAAGAAGCCATGCTCGCTGGAGAACCGAAATGAGTTCAGCATCCGTTTTTGAGCCTTGAGGATCACTGTGAGGTGTCAGAAGGTGACTATACTAAGACAAGAAGTATGATACAGATTATGCCGCAAAGATCCCAGGAACATGGTCGTATCCTGAGGTACCAGCGCTAGGCGGCTTCGAAGGGTGTCAAGTTTCATTTTACTGATGTCGCGACCATCTATTGTTATGCTTCCTCTCCGAAGTTCGACAATTCTGAAGTAAGAATGAGCTAATGTGGAAAATTCTTGAGATAGTGACCTGCCGAAAAAGAGCTTGTAGCAAGGAGCTCTTTCCTGTCGGGTTTGTCAACAAGCGTGTATAGGTAGCTGAAAGATTGGTATCACCTGCTCCAGTCCTCCCTACAATCCCTACCTTCTCTCCAGGATTTATTTTGAAGCTAACATCGCGAAGTACGAGTGGGAGTCCTTCCCTATAAGCCAGGTCAACGTCCTCAAAACCAATACTACCATTTTCAGGCCATTCAGCAGAAGGCTCATCGGCGCTTGTGTTGCTATTCCCTTCCAATGGCAACTGTGTGTACACCAGTACACGCTCAACAGCATTCATGTTCTGCTCAATTTGAGCAAACTGAGTCACCATGGAAGCTAAACGATAGGTTAGCGGATACTTCTAAGCAACAAACGGGCGAATGGAAACTTACAGAAAGTCAGCGTGACTGGAAGCGTTTTTTGTTAGAAAAGCTGCCTTGAGTAAGCGAGTTAGAGGCTTACTGTTCAAAGTATATGTCAAGATGACCCCGATCTTGGATGGACTGATAGTATTTCTATATCCGGCAGCAAAAAGGGTTATCCCAAGGATGAGGATGTTTCCCAAAAGATCAAGTCGAACATTAAGCCATCGTTGAATAGATATTGTCATGTAATACGCCCTGTTCTCCGAGTCGAGACTAGATTCGGCGCTCCTCACGCAACGATCCTAAAAGAATGTGATATGTGAGAGGCAGTGAACAGTTATGTAAGGACTATGGTAGCGTACCTGACTATTGAAAGCTCGGATTGTCGCAAGGCCGGTCAATGTCTCTAGATGAGTTGTAAGCATTTATATTTTTTTCGCGAAATATCAGCCGCAAACCTGAGTAAGAACGATACAGAGCCGAACGCATAAGGGAACCAAGTCGCTTGGTCTCCACAGACGTTCGACGGTAATACAGCGATACTGAGTAGTACAGAACAATCATAGGGCCAAAGATAATCCCGAGCAACGGGAATGTGTATAAGACAAGTACGAAAGTTCCAATGAAGGAGCTGGATGCAATCAAAAACTGTTGAAAATTGATCAGATCGGACCATAAAGCAGTACAGGACTTGCAGTACCTGTGCGAGGTTCGTGGCCAGTCCATTATCCAAAACATCTTGGTCCCCAGAAAGTCTTGACAATATCCGGCCTATGATTAATGGTTCAGCTCAAGACCGCATGAATCGCAAGAATGATCTCACCGACGGGAGTCATGTCGAAGAAAGAAACAGGAGAGCTCAACACTCTAGTCAAAGAGGTTTTGGACAAGGATAAACTAGCAAAGAGTGCAGCCATGCTATCATGAACAATCAGTTACAGAGTAAAACCAAAAATGAGATTGAACAGACTTGAAGCCTGCAGCCACCAAAAAAGTAAAGACGGCTTGGGAGACACCTGAAATCACATTAGAAACGATCGTGTTTGAGTAATATGGAGAAGTACCGAGAGCGGCATACGCAGCCATATACTGCCCTTGGGTGAATCCATGAATACCATCCACTGTCCAAATACCCAAAAAGACGGTGTTTCCAACTGCAGAGATGGATAAGAATGATGCTACAAGGGGAGACGAGTTGCACACCTTGGGAGCACTGATTCAATATTAGCAGGGACAGCAGAATCGGGGCCCAGATAACACCTCCAGCGGCACGCAGGTAGTCGTGATACGTCGCCCAAGTAACAGAGCCTCTATGTCTTTCTTCCGCCTGCATGAGAACGCCATTCCTATGATCTGATTTATCTGCGACAATCTTGAGGTCCGCGATGTCACTTTTCTCTGGCACATCCACGTCTTTTTCTGCTGCACCATATTCTTCCATGATACGGGAAAAGATAACGCTACTCTCCATGAGGTCCTGTTGGTATCTTCAGAATGTCTGTGGCGGACCACAGTGATAAACATACCGCAAACGTGCCCTGTTCTTTAATTGTGCCCTTGTCAACGACGTATATATAGTCCACCATATTTAGGACGTGCAAGGCATGCGTCACAAGAATCCTCGTTTTCGAAGCAAGTGGTCCCTTAAGCAAGCAATTGTCTACAATTGACTTGCCGACACAGGCGTCGACGGCTGAGAGTGGATCATCAAGAAGTACTATATCTGATGGGGAGTATGCAACACGGGCCAATGATACACGAGCCTATACTGGTGTCAGTAAAACAATAGCCTGAGGATGATTCATGCTCACTTTCTGCCCGCCTAAGGAAACCTTGAGATAGTGCTGAGGACAAGAGATGATGTAAACTGCGCACCACTCAAGTTAATTCCCTTCTCGCCAATTTCGGTCTCTTCTCCATGGGGAAGCATCGCAAGATCACGTTCTAGACCACATGCGCTAATAACTTCCCGGAGTCTAATTTTCGATGGGAGTGAGCAAAACAAATGAACGTAAATCAACGAAACGAATACTATTGACCTGTCTTCATCGAGTTTCTGGCCGAATAAGATGTTCTCACGCAAAGTGGCATTCCTGATCCAGGCAACCTGGGGCGCGTAGGCCAACGAACCACCGAAAATGACCTATTGAGAAGTCAGGGAGGTAATGACACATATTCCACAACAACGAACATCGCCTTTAATTCGCCGCATCTCACCGACCAGGGCTTGCAGAATGGTGCTCTGAGGGCTGGCATTAGATGGGCACCGTAGGCCGTCACGACAACGCACCTTCCCGGATCCGACACGACCTACGATGGCGACGAAACTTCCCTTGGGTACAGTCATACACAAATCTCGAAGTTCGAAGGGTTTGCCAGAGGCTTCATCGACATCCGCCTCGGAGATGGACAACATATTTTCGATCTTCTGTTTATTCCGCTTGTCGGGTTTTCGTCCGTGAAGAGATAGACTATCGGGTTGCTCCACAGTTTCCCAAGTGAACGTCCCGTTGACTTCCACAGCAAAGTTACTGTGCTCATTGACGATGTACTGGTTAGAAAGCTCTTCAGCAGTCAGGAACTTGGAGATACGACCCATTGCCACCAATGCATCTGAGACGGCAATGGCGTTGAGAGGAAAGTACATGAGATGTGTTCGAATAATCTATAAGCAAAGCTCAACAACGCATATAGGAAGAGATATTTGTACAAACATTGAACAATTGTAGAGAACTGAAAATGATGGCAACGTCGAGGTTATGACCAGTGAGCCCATACGTGATCTTGAATTTGTCTAGCCATTGAACTTCGCCACGAAACGGAATGCTTACAAATGACAGGACCGACGCAAGAACAGGTATAAAAGTGCTGACGGCAGTGAGAGCCGATCGAGCAAACCTATATGCTGTTAGCTTTGCTACTAAGTAGTCCAAGGAGTGATGCATACGCCGCCTGCTTGATTACACGAATCTCTTTCTGACGCAAGGTACCAATCTGCAAGGAGTAAAAAGTTTCCGATGCGTAGAACTTTATTAGTCGAATGCCTTGAAGAACCTACGAACTGAACATTGATTTACGTGGCAGACATTGATTGAGAGAAACGCACCTCTGTCGTGCTTCGCACGCGAGCATCTGTGATCTTAACGCATTTCTTTCGAAGACCAACCATGATACGGCCAATAAAAACTTGCATTGGGAAGCTGAGAACGAGAGCCTATTACTAAAGTATGAGGTGGAAAAAAAAGTCAAAGGTAACAATATGACGTACACAGACACCGACCAAGGCAGAATATCTAAGCTGTTTGCTATGAGGAAAAGCGCGTCAAGACAGAGGAAACAGACGAACGTTGTTAACAAGAAGCCAGACGACGATCGCAATCTGGACCCGATGTTTAATGACAGAAAAGAAAACTATGAGCCGGCAATAGATACCTGAATTGGAGCTACCCAGATACTACGGGTCATACAGTCAGCGAGATGTAGTGAATAGCATAGGAAGACTGACTGGTGAATATACATGCAAAGCTGGTCAAGATGATTCGCATCTGCAGAAATCATGGTTGTGATCGTCCCAACGCTATGCTCAATCCGGGCTCGTCCAGAAAGTCTCAGCGATTTTCGAAAGATACTTCCAATGACCTGACGAAGAAAGGCTAAATACACAAGTAGGAAAACCGAGCCAAAAACTTACCCCAGTCCTTAACAGCAGCCCGGTTGTCATGTTCACTATCTTACAAATTAGCTCGATTTGGAGAACAGGGGAGAAAGGACGCACGATGCAAGGAATGATTCATGAGCTGTGAAGGTCAAGTGAATAGAGTTACGAAATTTCCGCAATGTTCAATACACCTACAAAGCTATCAGTTTCTGGTGATAGAGATGAGTAGGTCTACGTCAACGGAACTAGGACTATCATACCCTGCATCGCAAAAATTGCGAAGGCGAGTCCGATCCCATAACCAATACCCGGTGGACGGTCCACTAATCCCGACACTTTTTGCTCATCCGACAGGCGGTAGTAATCATACGAGGCAGTTAACCAAGCCAATAAAAGTTTTGTCAATAAAGGCGTTGTGGTCTCCAAAGTTTCTGAAAAGCAAGGATGATTATGAGCCTGTCAGCGTTATGTATATAGACCAGTACCTAGAACTAGCACGCAGAAACCAGCTGACCAGAACCGGACGAAGAACTTCCGATGAAGCGCCTTGGCTAGAGATAAACCATACCCTGTTTGGGCTGCCACATTCTCTTCAGTATCAAGTACGGCCTTTTCAACATCGCTAGATGATTTTCTTGGGGAGTGTGTATTTTCAACGCCGCTGGGAATTTTGTGACGGAGGGCAAAAGGCCTGTGTTCAGGCGGACACCGTGAATAGAAATTTACTTCTATATCGTCCGTGATCGAACCGGCGGTATGTTTTGGGGGCAAGCGCCATAGATCTACGGTAACAGATGTTCAGGTTGGTGCACTTCAAAAAGGAGCCAGAACCCCAACCTTCATTCTCTAGAGGTCTTGAGAAACCAACAGCGAGAAATGGGCCTAACCACTGAAAGAACAACCTCGAAAAAAATCTGTACGATTGATTTCAGCGAGGTTTCGGAGTAGAAGTAATACAAAAACACGAACGTCGTGTTCTCCTCTGGCGATACAAGGTCATTTGCAAAACAAGGTGGTGCAGGTGGCGGGTGTAGGGGATTGAACATTGCACAAAGCAACCGGGGCATTCGAAATCGTGTAGCCAGGTCACCAAGGCTTTTTGAAGGCGACAGAAGCACAGAAGCTAAGAACCGGCTACGTATTTGTATAAATACACAGAGCCGCTGATCAGAGGAAGCAGGATGCTTCACCGTGGAAGTCAGCTTAGGGTCAAAATTCCGCTTACGCTGATTGATGAGAGGCCCCTCCGCATTTGTTAGAGGAATATCAGCTTTTTTGGCAACAATCCAATTGCAGAATGGAAGACTGAGGTCAAGTTGTCTCGAGAGCAGATTTTTGATAGACGGCAGTGAGTCGTATTGGGGATCTTCAGTTGTAAAGTGGGGCGTTCTTCTTGGTTCTTTTTACTACACAACATTAATCTTATTAGTAATTTATTAGTATATAGACCAACTTCAACTACCCACTGTATTGGAAGCTGATTCAAAGAATAAGCATGTCAGAAATGAGCATCCCGGGGACCTTCAGGATGTCAATGCTACCATCGCAAAAAGAAACCTTACTAACTAGAGTCAGTTTTGGTAAGGCAGACAAAACAGAACTAAATCACCTAAGTTCATTCACGCGTCACCCAAAGCGGTGTCCCATCGCCGTCATCGTTCCCCGTGTCCCATTCGCTTGGATGCAGCTGACTTCCTGCACCTTTTTAGCACGTTAGAGATCATCCATTACTTACACATCGTGGCATTCTCGCTAAATGAGTACCCGTTCCCTGTTGACTGGCACGATCCCGTCATTTTTCTGACCACTTTAGAACCCTGCGAAGAGTCTCTACTCCGCGAGACTTACTCAGTGTGATTACAACGGTATGAGCCTTTGCAGGTGGACCCGGCCGTTCCCTATTGGGACCTGGTGGTGGTGGCGTTAACGCCACCACCACCGCCTTGCGATAATATCATTTTATCATTTCTCTGGTTTCTTGAGACATGTACATCTGAACGTAGTAAGCGTTCAGGATACGGATTGATTTCCACGTACATACAAGAACAAAAAAGTTTTTCAACACCAACAAAACGATCTCAGTTCTATCACAGCCTCGCATCCTTAGGCATCTTCTTCATCGCCTGACGCACTCCCAAATCTGACAAGATATCCTCCGTACCACCCAGAACTAGCGCAACAATTGTCAACCAAAACAAACAAAGATAAAAAGAAGCAATCTTACTAGCATCATAACCAGACGTCCTATGATACTGCGTACAAAAAACATCAGTCGGATATGACGCGTAGATAGAAAGAAAACCATACATTCTCCACAAACTTGCCCATACCTGTCGTCGTAAGAGCGCGTCCACCGAATATCATCGTCGCATCTAAAACCCACAAATCAGTAAGTACCCACCCAAGCCCACGGAACACGACGCACCTTCAGCAGTCTCCCGACCGCATTTCGACACGAACCTGCACAGTACGTTCAAACGCAACCCCAAGAGAACAAGGACAAGAACAAAACCCACTGTTTGAGGAACCCAATCGGTCCAGCGAGCTTACTAGACATATCGCTGTATGACATCTACGCCAATCATCCCATCCGAGTCAGTACACGAAACCTACACCGAGCTCAAACTTACATTATTCATCTGATACGTAACACTCTCAACCCAATTCTGACACGCCTCGACCCTCGAAATCATCCTCCCAAGCTTATGCCGAATCACAGCTTGCGAATTGAGGGGTTTTCCAAACACTTTCCGCTGCGAGGCCCATCTACAAAAAAACACCTCAGCACAAGCATCAACACGAAAACCAAAAAACCCACTTGAGACACTCCTCCACAATCAACCTCTGCGAAGCCAAACTAGACGCAGTGATCATCCACCTCTCATGATTGAAATTACTCAAAATTACAGACATCCCATTGCCCACTTTCCCCAGCGTGTTCCCAACCGGGACCCGAACCTTGTCGAACGTCACATACGCCGTCCCAGCCGCAGAAGAATACGCCGTCTTGATAGGCTTCGTCTCCACACCCTCCCCGCGCTCGATGAGGATGACCGTGAACCCTGTCTCGGTCTTACACCCCGTCGTAAAATAATCCGCAAAAGTCCCATTCGTGATCCACTTTTTCGTCCCAGTAACAACCCAGTAATCCCCATCCCTTACAGCAGTCGTCTGCAACCCACTGACATCGCTTCCCGCAAAGGCCTCCGTGATAGCGAGCGCGATGTACTTTTTGCCTGAGAGAACCTCTGGGACGACCTTTGCTTGGATCTCGGGGGAGCCGTAGTTGAGTATGGGAGGAAGACCGATGACGTCGCCGTTCAAGAGCCCATCGAGGAACCCGCGCGTGCCGAAACGCGCGATCTCGCCGTTGAGGATGAGTTCGTGGAAATAGTCGAATTCTTCGGGTTTCGTTATGCCGCCCATCAGTACGCGACCCTTGAGGTGCTTCCCAGGACCTAGACGCATGGCAATGAAGTTGTTTTCGCTGTGTGGGTCATGAGAATTGGACGAAGCATAAGTACCTTAAGTCCTCGGAAATGCTCACCAGAGCTTGTCAACCACGGCCTGCGATATCCGCTTTCCATTCGCCTCACACCTCAGCGCCTCGGGCTCAACGACAGTCTGCATGAGAGTCCTCACAGCCTTATGGTACGCCCGGTGGTTATCAGTATAATACGGAGTCTTGAACCCCTCCGCCAACCACGTCGGTTCACCATACGGAACTTGCGAAACAGCCCCAGGCACCGGAGCCTTGATGGCCTCCTCCTCGCCTGCGACGACACCAATCTGGAGCCGCGCATACTGAGGCCTCAGCAGAACTTCGTGACGGTGAAGGCCGAAGAAGGTCTCGGTGGAGTCTTGTCCGGCGATACCCTCTGCGAAGAGGACGTTGGAGCCGCCGGGGTGCATGGCAGCGAACCGGGAGAGGTCGTATACTTTGGCGTCGATGATGATCCACTGGAATGTGTGATGATAAGCTATGTGAGGTACGAGTTGCGACGAAGCAAAGCAGGACTCACGAGGTCGCCTTCCTTGTTATGCTGTACTGGAATGTTAACCTGCGTTGCAAGTGTCCGAGACGGTAACGCACCTGCGCGACCTCTTCAGCCGTAAATTCCTTCAGTATTTTTGCCATTCTGATGATGATGGTAGGGAAAGAAGGGGACTTTGGAGTGGCTGGCTATTTCTGTTCCTCATAATGGCTAACCAAAACTGAAACGTGCCGATTGGTTGCTTGATTTTTCACATGTACTCACTCGGACTCAAGTTATACCATCGTCTGTCGAGAATCTGTCATAAAAATTTTACCACCGCAATTGCAATGAGCCGTAGCACTGGTAGTTGCAAGGAAAGAAAGCAATTGAAAGAAATGAAACGAAACGAAAGTAAAGCCAGATAGAGCACGTGCTTTCCTCTTCCATTCTCTTCCATGAGCAAACGCGGTCGAAAACCAGCAGCAATGGGCAACTCTCCAACACCCGGCACACCATTCTCCACAACTCCCCAGCCTCAGTTTCACCAAGTCCACTGGGCACTACCAGGCCAGAACAACGAACGATCCACCACTCCCGGTGTCCTTCAAGGAGACATCACCAGCAACCGACGAGCGTCTACCTCGACAGTTACCACCACAGATCATTACCAGCGCAGCAATTACAACGCTGCATCGTCTTCCACCTCTTCTACTCCTTCAGTACCCGTTCTTGACACAACAGGGCTCATTGCTCTACCGGGAGAGGGCGAGGATTCCACGACTGTCGTTCCAACACCCGTAATACCAGCGCCCGCTGCTACTACAAGCACAATAACGACCGTTATCCAGCCGCAACCCATTCCAGTGGCAGCCAGCCAAGCCCCAGATAGACGAAGATGGAGAAGGAGACGACGAGATGCTCCCCGCAATGGCAGATGATGATTACTCGGCGCAACTCTCGTTCCAGAGTCAATCGAAGGATAACCTCAAGTGCGCATTTATTCTGTCATGGGATCTCACTGTTCTCTGACTCGTGTTCCTTGTTAGGGTCCTGATGGACAACTTCAGTCCAGATCAATATGACCGTTTCGAGGCGTACAGACGACACGCTCTACCCAAACAAGCCGTTCGCAAGGTCAACCCTCCCCCTTCCCTCTCTCAAACCTTATCCTAACACTCCACCACAACAGGTCATCCAACAAACCGTCGGACAACAAGTCTCCCAACCTGTGGCCCAGATTGTCGCCGGTTTCGCCAAAGTGTTCGTCGGAGAGGTCGTTGAGAAAGGTTAGCACACACTGCCACCCTTTTGTCTTCGTATCGCTTACCCGTCACAGCTCGCGCAGTACAAGCACGCCGAGGAGAAACAGGCCCACTGTCACCCGACCATCTTCGGGAAGCATATAGGCTATATCAAGAGGAAACAGGGCGTGTCGGGGCTGCGCGGCCTGTCAGGTCTAAGAGATTATTCGTGAGGTAGACGTAAGTGATCTCAATGTCGCTGCATCATACCAGGGCTTAGCTATAAGAGGTTTGCAGCATGGCATGGTTGAATATAACGATGCCGACACTGAGAGAATGCTCCGTATTCCGCCAAACGCAAGTGTAGCCGGAATCTATCAAACCACATAAAGGCCGGTACCAGAGTAGGGCGAGGATGGAGGGACAGGACCGGCCTAGAGACTCTGTTCACCAGGTTATTCTACTTGCGCAAATTGTAATATACATCGTTGTTTGTAGCAATTACATTTAATTTTGCCACCACCTACACAACCTCTCCAGCCCTAGCACCACTAATGTTCACACAGTTAAAACTCTTGACCCCTATTGTGAGTAGTCCGTAAAGATCAGTCCCACGGTTCACGACGAAGCGAACCGTGGAAATGACCTGGGGTTTAGAACGTTTCAAGTGTAGTTCTAAATGTCATTGCCGACAAGGGTCACTACGGCGCCGAAGGAGAGTCACGTTAACGTTAGTTGACGATATCCACTACATATCTACTTTCCATTACCAAGGTGATTTACATTAAGGTTCAGTGAGTCCAATGAATACTTACTTCAAGTTAAGTGTTGGGCTTACTAACCTCGCCTTTCCCAATTTCCCTGGCCTTTCTCTTGTTCTTCGTGGACTATATAATAGAATCATCCGTTGATTTGGAAGCCGAAGACGATTTGGAACCCAAAGAGATGTTAACTTTGACAACTCGTCAGGTCATCAACATTCGTTATCGCATACCTGAGGGTATCTTCAGTTCTCCGTTGCCTTTAGTATCTGCTGATAAGCAATTAGCTTATACACTGACAGACACTACCATGGACTGCCAATGAACCTTTAGTCCCGGAAATCGTGGGAACACTCTGATTGAATCTGGTAATAGTCACTTCTGGGGCCTTCATTGGATAGGGACGACGCATCTTGCCGCTGTGAACTCAGAAACATCGTGTCAACCGAGTGATCTCCCAGTGAACATGGTCAGAGTTCGTACTATCGACTGAAACAGTGTGTTGCATCACCTGAAGATGAACTCAACACCGCATTGAATAGATGCTGTCGTACTGGATCCGAGTCGATCGGAACCCAGTGCGTTATGGGGTTTACGAACGGGGGCGATCTCAGAAGACGAGTCTCAATGTCCCTCTCGTGCGAAGGTGGGCGGTTTTCTACACGTTAGAACTTGAACTAGTGCCGCGCTACGTGAAATCAGAATTATTTCATCAGGTATCCGTCCTGGCCTGCACCTTACACAAAAGTGATAACAGCCGTCAGCACTCCGAAGACGGTCACGAATACGGGATTAGATCGATAGCCACCGAGGACAGTGATAGTGGAACAGCAGAACAGCACAAACTGTAACAGAAGTTGTCTTTGTGAACGTCGAAAGATCTGGCGGAGACTCTGGGAGTCCATAGGCATAACAACGAAATCGTATAAGAGAGGCCATACTTTTAGGATAAGTACTTATACAAACAACAGCACTTGGAGCTTTTCAAGCGCCGAAGCTATGTGATGCACTTGGCGAATATATAGACGCCATCTATTCATAGTCGTTTTCTATTCCGCGCTTTGGTTGCCAGTGCATAGCTATTCATTGTGCATGGCCTTTGATCCTTCCATGGTCCTATGACGCCCGCCTCCCTTATGAGAAGCTCTGGTTGAGTGACCGATACTGCGCCACTGATGGAAGGGATGCGATATCCTGAAGACGCCGGATCGACAGCATTGAACAGGATGACGAAATTGTTTCTGAACGGATCGATACACCCCACTGAGGCCTGGGGATGTAGGAATGCGCATAATTAGAACTAGAATATATACGGTGACATACGACGCTGTTTGAAGGAACAGAACCCCCGCTCGCCAAACATGACGCGGACAGCACGAGCCAGGAAAGATCCTGCGTTGGATAATCATCGGGGGTTGGGATATCAAGTTTAAGTTGTGCATCCGTAGTCAACGAACCTAGACATTCCCATTCAGAGAGGGGGGCAGCCACACGGTCATGGCTTCTGTAGAGGAACCCAGAAGCGGGGGATGTGGACCTGAGGATCGTCGAGATAGTATGAATCTCATCTGGGGAGGCCGATATCCTTCGAAGCACGGATTCTATCCACGCGGCCAGTTCGCTATAATAGAGGGTTCGCACCCGGAATTCTGATTGTGTTGTAGTAGCGGTTTGGGTATGGACCGGATGGTGTATAGATACCCTGACCGGGTGCGTCTCCTTGATGATGGCGGCCCATTGTTTGGGTACGATAGAGCAGATTGAGAAGACTTGGACGTGGAAGGAAGAGAATGCTAAGCTCGGATGGAAGCCAAGTTCGGTTTCTCGGCCCGGAACTTGACAATTTGCTCCTAGATATATTTCTGCCAACCTTCCTAGAGAACTGGCGACCGTTCAAGCTCAAGTCCAGATCAACATTTCAGGACCTCGCCAACCAGTGAAACGCAGCCTTGCGAGGAGAGAAACGAGAATATCTGTTCGTACGCGACGTGCTTCCGACCAAATGAAGCCTGTGTTTTGAGTGCTTTCTTTTACTTAGCAGGGACGGAGGGATGGAAACCGGGAGACGTCGGGGGTGAGGGTATGAATGAGTCGAGGAATGCCCGTATTTTCCGCCAAATGCAAGAACTACAGAAAGGCCGGTACCGAGGATGGAGGCAACATCAGAGTCAACAGGACCGGCTTAGAGAATCTGTACACCGGTTATGCAGTATATCTCTACTTGCGCAGAATAAAACTACATCTTCCCACCAACACCACCTGCAGACACCTTACTCTCCTTAATAACCCTACTAAACGCCCTGAACCCCTCCACCTTGGCATCCCCAATCAACTCAAACGCCGCTGCTCTCACTCGTACTAACCACCACGCCCTCATGGCGCAGCCTATCCAGCGCGATGTTCATCTCCGTTGGGTGGCTCGAAGCTACCCCATCCGCAAGGATGTATACCTTGAATTTATGTCCTTCGAGGAGACCGAGGGCGGTTTGGAGGATGCAAATGTGGGCCTAAGCGGGGTTGGTAGGGGGCAGTCATAAACAGGGGTGGGGGTAAGCGCACCTCGATACCCATAAGCACGACGGTCTTGATGTGGGGCCTCGAGAGGAGCACGTTGTTCACCTCGGGAGTGAGCATTGAGAATAGCGTCTTGTCGGCTGTCCCGACGTGGAGACTCCCTAGGGAAACGAGGTCGATGGCTGGGTCTGTTGGGCCCAGCGCTGCATAAGGTAAGGTAAGGTAAGATCCCAGTAGCCAACCAACGACGGACCTTTGCAGTTCTGCGTCGTTACGAGGACTTCACAACCCACAATCTACAAAACTCCGAGTAGTCAGCCTATCGTTAGTGGTTCCCCTCCTCACCGGCACCGGCACACCTTTGCGATCTTGAGCATTTTGTTGACGGTAGGTACGACTTGGTCATATCCATGTATCGCTGGTCCTAGCAAACAACAACTTCATTGGGCGCCGCGAACCTTGGCTGAAATGCTTTGACTTACGAAACTTATTCTGCATATCGCAGATGAATATAATAGTCGACTCTGGGCGGATGGACATCGTTGGTGGGTGCTGGTGAGGGCCATAATGATGAGGGAGTTCCGGTATGTATGAGATCCGAGTCGGTGTCACTGGATCAGCCTTGGCTTCAATGATCGAAACTAACACGGCCCGGGTACCTTTTCTGCTACCATGACGCAGACTCTTCCACTACAGTAGACTTGGACATCCTTTTGCGCTCGTCCTCCTGCGTACCCTCGCCTTCCCACCCCTCCGTGTCTGCTATGTAAAAGAAAGCACGTCGCATACGAACAGATATCCCTCGCTTCTCTACTCGCAAGGCTGCCTGAAATCTTGTCGGACTAGAACAGTTGGGAGGAATGCATCTGGGACCAAATTCTCAAGGCTGTGGGCCGAGAAACCGAACTTGTGGCATTCTCTTCCAACTCAGTTCCGCGTCCAATCTACTCTATCGTATCCAAACAATGGTCCGCTAGCATCAAGGAGACGCACCCGGTCATCTATAGCACAGGGTAATCCGGTCCATACCCAAGATTTCCGGATGCGAATCCTCTATTACTGCGGACAGGCCACGGGGGATAGAACAGAATATGTGCTTCGAAGGATATCTGATTCACCGGCACCTCCCCAGATGAGATTCATACCATCTCGACGATCCCCCTCTTCTGTGATCCTCTACAGACCACACGATCGACCTCCTTGGGAATGTCTACCACCAATGCACAATTTGAACTAATCGTGATTATCCAACGCAGGATGTAAGATTGGAATTACTAGCTCGTGGCCGTTCGGCGGGCAGGGGGGGGGGCTGGGTTCTGTTCTCCCAAGCAGCATTGTATGTCACCTATCTCTTGTATTCTAGTTCTAATTATGCGCATTCCTACATTCTCAGGCCTCAGTGGCGTGTATCGATCCATTCAGTAACAAGTTCGTCGTCCTGTTCAATGCCGCGTCTTCAGGGTATCGCATCTCTTTTTTTTTCATCGGTGGCACAGTATCGGTCACTCCCCATCGTGGGGTTGCTTATAGGTAGGTATACTAAAAAGCCTAATATCCTGTGGAGCTTGGACCTCGTCCGTCTTTCTTAACAATATCTATCTATTCCAGAATCCAGAGTGTATGGTATCCTTGTGGCGTTCAACCTCTATACTTGGGATCGAGGATTGGACGATTCGTGCATGTATTTGGGGACCGTTGTCCCTCGGTGAGGCGATTGGACAGTTTTACCTTGAAGGTGCCGGAACTTGGGGGAAGGTCGAGACCGATACCGGACTTGTAATCATGTACTGGTGCTATATATCTACGATGGCGCAGTCACCGATGAGTTAGTGTACAGGTTCATTGTCATTTTATCACGCAGTTTTGATCTGTGCATATCAATCTCAGGTTGTCCGTCTGAGTTCCTTCATACCGGTGGTTTTCAAAAGTCGAAACGCACCCGAGGAACAGCATCGACAGTCAAGCATTTTGAGGGAACATCCCCCTATTGGGTGAATTAGGGCTTGTCACAAGGGAGGCGGGGGTCATAAGAGCGCTAGCATGTTGAATATGCTACGGGGAAGGGAGTCGCAGCGTCAAGCTCGGCCTCGGGGATGCCACATGGGTTCGTACGCCGGCTCTTCGTAGGTTTCTTCGCTCCGAGAATGGACTATGGCCTGGGGGTGTGGTACTGCGCGGAGGAAGGGGCTATAAATAGACAGCCCCTGCAGTGTATGTTCATCACACAGCTTCAAGTACTGTTGTTTATACAAGTACTTCAAGATCATGGAAGCATGGCCTCTCTTCTACAGCTTGACTGTCATGCCCACGACCTCCCATCGGAGTCTCTTCCAGATCTTCCGACATTCCCAAAGGCAATTCCTATTACAATTCGTGCTGTTCTGCTGTTCCACTATCACTGTCCTCGGTGGCTATCGATCTAATCCCGTATTTGTGACCATTTTCGGAGTGTTGACGGCCGTTATCACTTTTGTGTACGTTCAGCCCACCCAGTAACAAGTACATATAACCTGATTCTGATTCTTAGCGCGGCACTGGTTCAGGTCCTACGTGCAGAGAACCGCCCACCTTCTCACGATAGGGACATTGAGACTCGCCTTATAGATGATCGTCCCTCACTCCGAGTAAGAACCCTGGCAGTGGTCCAGCAAGCCCCTGCGGCAACCGACTCGGATTCTGGTGCGACCGCTCACGATCGCAACACGTCGTCTGTTCCCACAGTCCATGTAAGAACCCCAGAGAACACCACTGTTATCCACCGAGTCCCGACTGTGACCAAAGTTCAAGCGACTCGGAGCCAAGAGGTAAATCATTGTCGATGTCCTCTATCCCGATATACACTGAGATCCCACGTTAAAGCTTGTTCGCAATACTACTTATGTCCCACCGGCAGGGTGGTCATACGCACCAATGAAAGGCCCCGATAGGCCTTTTCCACAGTCGCTCCGTCATGAACAGGCGTGGGTTGGTCGTGCACAATGGGCACTCAAAGGCGGGCCATCAGCTTACTACTGTGGCTCAAATCCGAATCGGGACTCATACGCAAAACCAAGGGGGCGGTACGCGAAATAAAACTTTGCATCGCCTGGGGAAACTTCTTTGTACATGGGAATCAACCTGTATGGCCTCCGGCTACTCCAAAAGTAGAAAAATGCTCTGGTATTCTTAACCATATCAGTGAAAAATTCAGTTAGTGAGGATCCCTTCCCTACGAGGGACCGGCACTAGGTTCTTATGACCCTCGCTAATCGGATCACAGGAAGCAATCATGGATACATACGAGGCCATACTTATACGGATGAGAGTGACCCTAATTAATTCTCTATGAAATCTTACACTGGAGTACGATGATGAAAAAGAATACAACAACGAAAGACAGACTGTGACGGCCTGTAAGTCTCTGAACCCCGATATTCAGACATTCGCCATGAGCCCTATTGCATCCTTTCAACAACTACCATGAGCTCATCCGACCGCTCCGTCTGGGCTTCAATGTCCGCTTCAAGGACTGCGCTCTGCATGGTGGATTCCTGAAAACTTGAAGTGGAAGGTTGCGAAGGTTGAGAAAGTTGGGAAGCCATCTGGAAACGAAGGGTTGACACTGTCACACTTTTGTCATGTTCTTCGGTTGGGTGTGTGTGTCCTGCCGCTACTCTGCCAACAAGGAGCGTGGGTGCAACTCCCTACACAAAGTGTTTGATAAATGACGAGGAAGTCCAAGGTAGTGAACGCACCCTTGCAATGACAGCTATTACATTAAAGTAATATGTTTTAAGATCATCGTGAATGAAGAAAGCCAAGTCCAGGAGCAAAGCTATTGAATAGAGAGCAGAGGATTCCACTAGCACTTCAATGAAATGGTGATAAACTCTCAGTCGGCCACCTGCTCCACATCTAACCCCAGCAACAGTCAAAACATGGAAGATGATGACCAATGTGCACCATAGTGTCGTTGCCAGGATGAAGGACATGTAGAGTGTCATGAATACTACTGAATTTGATCCACTGAAGTACTCATGATGTACATCAATGACTTTCGACACTACACATAAAGTTGAATATATGAAAAGGATAGATGAGATCGGACACTTTATCAGTTGTGGAAATTAGGGAAAGGATTGGAAGCAGAACAATAAGCCAGCACCACCCCCAAACTGTCCAACAGCATCAAATCTAGAGTCGAAAAGGTGGTAAGCTGACATGGATAATTGCCAGTGAAGCAGCACACACAATATATGAGTCTGTGAGAATGGTACTCATAGAGGCTGTAGCACCTGTCTCCAAATAGGTTGCTTGGTTCACACCAATAAACTTCGAGTATATGGTCCAAAAACTTTGCCCATTTTCAATGAATCCAGAGCATAGAAATGACAAAGTGGCAGCAACATTGATAGTAGTCAGAGCATAGAGGAGAATAATAACAATAACCAAGACTTGTTGGATCCGCCAGCACTTGTTGATGACTGTGCCACTCATGTCAGCTTAGATGTCATAGTATAGATGCTCCTTGCTCACATATATTCCACAATGTAACAGCAAGAATGCCGGTGTGTTGGAATCCTCGGTGTTGCGCAGGGTAGACTCCTGGCTGGTAAGGCCAGTTGATATGAACTTATTATTCTATGGCTCCTACAGAGCCTGTATTTATACTACTTCACAATGTAATCTAGAATATACTACAACTTTCTACTAGTCTCGTGCTTATGCAGCAACTCTCAGCATGATGCTGGATTTCCCCTTCTAGAACTTTCCAGCAAAATCCCAACACAGTGTATATGCCTGTCATCAGTCAACACATACATGTCAAGGCACTAAACATTGTTGCACACCATGCAATAACACGAGGAAAATTTGGGAGTTCAGACTGGAATCAAGATATTGAAACACATAAGCTTTGTCTTCATCTGTAAGATTGGATGGAATATCTCCCTGAGTCATCATAAGGCAAAGTAAGAGAAATAGGGTAGTGGGTTATGAGAATAACACATACTGACCCTACCATTATAAACAGTGGAGCTCATGGCCACGCTCATTGGCTACTGCAAAGATGACCATCAGTATTAAGTTGAATCAGAATCCTTACATGCCAAATGTGTTTGGTGAATAAGTGAGCCATTGTATACATTGATAGTTAACAACTTGTAATAGAGTTGCAACTTGAAGTGAGATATTCCTGGACAAAGCCCTGTATCATAGGAAAAGTGGCGATTGCAAACTGAATTGACTTAAGCCTCTCAAAGATTGGTTCTATTGAATCATGGAGGAAGTTGCACCATGTAAGAGAATTAAAGAAACCATCCTGGTGAGAATTTAGCACAGCTGTCAGATTGATCTTGCTCTGCCATAGCATGAATCCTGATCAGATTTGACTGCAAAATTGATAGAAAAAAGGTAAGAAAGTTTTAATCGTCATGCCAGTAGCTAGGAAAGGGATTGGAAAGGGTATTGGCATCTGTAGGTTAAACCGTGATATGGCTGCAAATGATCAGAGAGAGTTTACCCTGGAAATGGTGCATCTGTAAGAAAAGCAGGGGAAGTGATTTCAACATGTACCCATAATGAGCTCGATGAAACCTGATCTCTTCCAGAGACAGTTTCCATTTCCAGTACTTGTTAAATCTTTAGAAGGTTGGGTGTTGCACAATGTATCTAAGTCAATCTATCTTTGTTTGCATCATCAGTTCTTTTTTGATCATCACTTAGAGCAGAGATAGGCAAAGTTGGTGACATGGACCAATACTGAGAGACAGTGAGAATAGACTGGTGGTACATAGCAGCAAACATCAATATTGAGGCTAATGCCAGCATGACAATGATCCCATTGATGAGAAGCAGTTCAATCAAGGTCCACAGAAGAGTAACCAAGCACCTCAAAAGGATCCTACAAGACTGGTCACATACAACTCTGCAACACAGATGATAGTGGTTGGTGCTGGTAATATTGGGATGACATCTATGCAGTGCTGGGTGCTAGCTCTCAGGGTGTGAACATACTCAGGGGAGGGTATAGGGGGTTGGTGTGACTGGGTTCACTCTTGGTGGTGGTGCATATGCATGTGATGATCTAAGTCCTAACTGAACACATTTCCAAAGGGTATTTGTGGTTGAGTGACCAGTACAGGCTTTCCATTGACAATGTGCTTGTGTACAAGCTGGTAGCACTGAATGGATCTGAAGCTTTACTTTTCACTTAAGGTACATATCTATCTCTTAGATCTCCTGTTATTAATTATTTTAATGGGACACAGCAATAACTACAGTATCATTACTTGGTTTATCCTAAGAACATTCCCACAGGATACCATTTGGGTACACCTGCCCTCGAAGTATCAGCAGAGATAACTGGTTAACTTCTCTAAGGTGGTATAGCCACATTCTATCTACATTCAGTGCAGCAGTTGTCAAGTTCTGTTCAGAAGTCATCAATCCCAAAGCCGCAATACTCAACATATATGTCTACACTAGCAGTCAGGTGTGCAATTCACATCCTCTCCCACTATTGAGTTCTCATTGAAACAGGCTTCATCTCCACTTAAATGTTCTATGATGGCATCACTCCTCCAAACAGAATCTTCAACGATTTCCTCAGCATACCTCACAACTTGTTCTTTCACTGACCTCATCAAGTTTCAACTTGACGTCTGCTTCCATTGATACTGGTGTGTTTGTCAACTTGTGGGATTACTGCTGGCTCATGAACCTGACTAGGTCTGTGTATGAGGGTATCCCTAAGCTCGAGTACTCAGAGTCTACCATCCAAAGCATCATTGATGGTCTTACTGTAAACCTCCCTTCCCCTCCTCTCCAATCCCTCTCTAACCCCTTTCCTAGTCCTGGGGCTCAACTCTTCCTAACCAGCTACACCCTTGAACCTTTCCTCCCAGGCTCTTTTGCATACCTAGGCTCACACACTCACATTGTCTTTTCCACCTGGAGTGGGTGGAGGAAGAATGCGTTTCATAATGCAGCAAAAAAGTTCTGGGCAGGGGATGGCATGTGGAGATACCCAAAATAATATGCCATCATAGATATGTTTGGTGAGGAGGGGCTGGGGAGAATGTAGGCTTTGAGGGAGAGGGTGGATCTGGAGGAAGTGATGTGATTGATGGGGTTCAAGGTGTAGTAGATGTTGGAAAATGGGGTATCAGTTTGTTCCCAGTGTCACATGCATGGTAGCAAGCCAATAATATTGTGCTTGGCTGAGCTCTGCAAACACATGAAGATCTACACTAAAGTACCTACTTTTATACTAAATGTACTTTTACTAGAACTTTCCATGCTTTTCCTAAGACTTCTACCTTAATAAGCAACTTTGACATGATGCCGGATTGCCAAATCCCAACAGTAGAGGAGATGGGAACAGCGCTGCCATCACATTCAAGTTAGCACCGATCTTGACTTGAGCACTCATGACACTTAAGATCTAATTCTCCATGTCCACAGTAAGCAGAAACAACACCCTCTCAACTCTGTGCTGTCTCTTCTCACCCATCTACTTGGCTGCTTGGGCCTTAACATCATCGGCTAAGGTGACACTCACAATTTGCCTGGATCTCACCCTCTGTGTGAGTGCAATGATGTCCAAAACAAAGTGAGGACATTATGTTTCCCTTCCAGATATTCTCCTGCATAAAATGGACAAGAGAATGAGAAAAGCTAATGTCATCATATTACTACATTTTACTAGGCATCAAGACCCAGTTGTGAAGGCTACATAAAACTAAACAGATGGAGTACCCAGTGGCATGGCAGTACATCCTTGGTCAACTCTCAGATCCATTCTTGGCCCATCCCCAACACTGGTAATGGGCTTTATGATAAATGGTGTGTGGAGTATATAACCATCTGGCAAGACTACAAGCAGCATGTATGCTTTTAATTAGAGCCCAATCCTTGAACAACACCAACATGATAAGGTATCTCTAGTACTGAAGCAGCCCAGGAAACAGTCATCAAACCAGATAATAGAGATAGATGATATCGAGGATGATGATGATGACTCAAATGAATGGAGGATTAGTCTTCATGGAGACAGACTACATTGAAAGAGAACAAGAACAAGCTTTAAAGATGCACCTAATGGAGTTGAAAGAGGATGAGAATCTGGTGGAACCACTGCCATAGAAATATCAGATTCAGAGTAATGGTTGATAACATGTGGCTGTATATAATGTAATATGTACTAGTAGTTGTATACGATGGACACCAAAGTGGAATGGATAATATAGGCTAATTGACCACCACATTAAACGTTTACTGTCCAGCAGTCCTTGATAAAATGAAAGAAAGTGTGTTGTAATTATCCTGGTGTATTCAGAGATTCATTGCTAACTGTGAAAGCTGACTTTGTGGGTTTGGCTTAAGAGCTGACTGAAGGGGGGCCTTAGAAAGGTGACAATGCATCATATCAATATGCACACTGCCTTCATTCATCCAGCCTTGACTGGGCTCCAGATATCTGCCCAGATCAAGGGGAAACTCATCACCAGGTTTGGGAGTTTTGTACATGCCAGTGTTTGTCCACAGTTGATCCCTAGAGCAAAAGTCAGAGTGAAAACTAATCAATGAAGAAACATGAAATGAACTCTTGTCAGTTGAACCATCCTTTCTGCCACTGCTTAGGCAAGATTAGGGATGGACATATAAGGTTTTGGTTCCAGCACATGGATTGTCTCGATGTCCCTGTCATGTCATGTAGACTGGCCATGCCAGCTGGGGCTTGCTGGGCCACAGTGCTGTTCACTGGAGTTCTTACTTGGACTGGGTTGACAGATGTGTTATGATTATCTAGAAGACGAGTCTTGATGTCTCTGTCATGAGAAGGTGGGCAGTTTTCTGCATGTAGAACCTGGACTAATACCATGCCACATGAAATCAGAACTTATTTAACCAGGTATCCATACTGGGCTGAACTTACACAAAAGTGATAATAGCAGTCAACACTCTGAAAACAGTCACAAATACAGGATTAGATCAATAGCCACTGAAGACAGTGACAGCAGAACAACAGAACAGCACAAACTGTCCTAACAGAAATTGACTTTCTGAACATCAAAAGATCTGGCAGAGACTCTGGGAGTTCATAGGTATGACAGTCAAACTGTAGAAGAGAGGCCATGCTTTCAGGATGAGTACTTGTGTAAACAACAGCACTTAAAGCTTCTGAAGTGCTGAAGCTGAAGCTGTGTGATGCACTCAGCAAACATGCATTGCAGGGGCTATCTATTTATAGTTGCTTTCTGAGTTGATGTGTATGGCATTTGATCCTTCCATGGCCTTATGACATCTGCCTCCCTTATGAAAAGCTCTGGTTCATCCAATAGCATGGAGGTGTGGGATCTGCTCTCAAAATGCTAAAAAGTGCTTGACTGTCAGTTGTTATGCACTAACTCGAACCTTCACCAAGGCTGATCTCTATCCTGTCACTCGCGTTTGGTGATTCAGTGTTAGAGAGGCATTGGTAGATTGCGAGAAGTTAGGCGTCACTTTATAGCAAAAGCAAGGAGCTTGTAAGAGTTAGGAGTATGTAACCTTAGCCGAAGCTGGGGTCTAAGGCTACAGCGTAGGCTAGCTTAAATACATGTTAGACTCGTACTAAGAATAGTGTCTACAAGGGCATGTGCAGCGAGAAGTGCGTCTTTCAACGAATGAGGAGGGAGGACACTAAAAGAAGTGTACTCCCGACGAATGAGAGTAAAGAGCGCATATCACCTGTACCTGCGTGGGACTCCGTCTGAATAGGCTGCATCCCGTAGACCGCCCTCGACTAGCGGTCAACTCTCATCCAACTACTAAGAAGCATGATGCCATCAAGAGAAGCGTGATGGCACATGTGGGTCACTGGTCATCTGGGAGGCGGCAGCGTGAATTGGGGTGATGGCAGCCGGTTAATCGGGTAAAGAATGTGCCAGCAGAATATCATGGGTCCAAGAGATAAGATAGGTAGGTCTGGGGTTCTGATGGATAAGGATAAGATAAGATAAGGAAAATAGGGGTAAAACCATAATAATACCCCCCGACTAAGACTGTTGTCCCGACAGTCCTTTAGACGTACTCACTCCCCCAGTCGAGGGAGTTAGTAGATTCCATATCCTATTCATAGTCCTTGTTTTGTTCCCAAGCAGACATGCCCTGTTCTTCTAAGAGGAAGCTAGGGTCAGTCTGAGTCATTAGAGGAGACATGGAATGCTCGTCTTTGAAGACGTCTTCATCTGTGTCTGATGAATAAAAGCCCTGCTCGTCGAAGGATAATGGATCGGTATGATTCCTGCTGGCCGTTGGAAAGAGTGTTGAGCTCTCGGTTGAAGAGCCAGGAGATGATATGGTTATACATCCCCCTTCATTTTCCAAGTGTCGCAAATCATGATCCCGTATGCGGTCTTCCTTGTTCTCGTATTCCCTGACGAGTTCTTCGGCATTGGCGAGATTGCTCCTCTTGACCCAAGTAGCTTCCTCCACTGGGTATCCTTTCCATTTGACCAAATATTCCATTATGGTCTTCCGGCTGTGTCCTCGACCGACGGCGCGGTCGTGGTCCTGAAGTAGTTCCTCTACTTCATATTCTTCTTCGCCCTCCACGAGTTTTGGCTCGGGTGGCGGAGGTTTTTCCTGGTTGGAAAACTCCGGGGGAACGTATGGAGTTAGGTATCGTTCATTGAACTTGTTATGGATCCTCCATCCTGGCAGCAGCTTTAGTTCGTATGCGGAGGGTCCCTTTTTGGAAATTATTTCAAAGGGACCGATGCGTTTGTCACCTAGCTTTTTCGCCGGTCGGGGGAGGTGAAGGTTGGTTGAGTCCAACCAGACTTTATCTCCTGGTTGGTACTCCTGCACAGGGTGAGTGTGTTTGTCATAAGCCTTTCTCATAACTTCGTTGGCTTTATTCAAAGAGTCTTCCACTTGTTTGCATACTCTCTGGAGGCTTTCAATGAAGTCAGTTATCGATGGTGTTTCTGACTGCCTCACTGCGGTTGGGCAAATTTCTCCATCTCGTCCGTAGACTACTTTGATGGGAGAAAAGCCCGTTGCAGAGTGTTGGCGGTTGTTGTGAGCGAATGCTGCCCACTGCAGCCATTCGCTCCAGTCGTCCTGCTTGTGGTTAACGAAGACTTGAAGGTATTTTTCGAGTTCTTGGTTAACCCACTCTGTTTGTCCATCCATCTGAGGGTGATAGGCCATTGACGGATTTCCTTGAATATTCATCATTGCATATAGCTCAGTGATGAACTTGGAGATGAATTGTGGGCCTCGATCCGAGATGACTTTGGAGGGGGTGACTCCAAATCAACAAATAATTTTGTCGCGTAGGATTTTGGCCCACCCACTTGATGAGAGTTCCTTCATGCATGGGATCAGCACGATGTATTTCGAGAATCGGTCTACAATGACTAGTACCGCATTGTAGCCCTTGGATTCTGGAAATCCGGTAATCATGTTGACCGAGATGTGTTCCCAAGGTCGAGATGGTACAGCGTTGGGATGTAGTGGAGCTGCTTTCTGCTGCATATCAGTTTTTGTCCTTTGACACGCTTCGCATCCTCGTACGTAGGTTTCCACGTCTCTTCGCATTTTAGGCCACCAGTAGTCTCTTAAGACTAATTTTTTGGTTTTTTCGATGCCTGGGTGTCCTGCAGAGACGTGATCATGGTGATGGGAGATAAGTTCTCCTTGTAGAGTATGGTCACGGGGGACATAGATTCGTCCATCATAGAATAGAAGGTGGTCCTTTTCAATGACCCCCTTCTCGTGGTTGAGGCTTGAAGCAATTCCTCGGTCCCACCGTTGGTGATTGCTTGTCGCTCTCTGAATCTTGCCATGAATTTCTTCCTCTGTTGGCATTATCAAGGCACAGAAGAATTCTGGCTTCAAGAGGACAATATCATCATTGTCCTTCTTGCCTTGATCATGGTTGGCCCACCGGCTTAGAAGGTCGGCCTTCCTATTGGACGCTCCTGGCTTGTGGTTGAGTGTGAAGTGGTATTCCGCTAACTCAGTAACCCACCGCGCTTGTCTGCAGTTGAGTTTCTGAGGTTTGCGGAAGTATTGCAGGTTTGAGTGATCTGTCCAGATTTCGAAATCTTGACGGGCACCCATAAGATAATGTCGCCACTCTTCTAAGGCGATCATTATTGCTAACAATTCCTTGTTGTAAATCTCGTAGTTCCATTCTGTCACGGAAAGGGATTTCGATAGGAATGCGATCGGGCACCATTTCCCTTCCTGTTCCTGTGACAAGATGGCCCCGATTGCTCCTTCGCTGGAGTCTGCCTCCATGCGAAACTTGTTGTAGTCATTTGGCATCGCCAAAATGACTCCTGTTGCGAATTGGCGTTTGAGTTCCTCAAATGCCTCTTGTTGTTCCTTTCCCCACATCCAAGGGTCCTTTCCTGTGAGTTTCGTCATTGGTTTGATGATTGCGCTATAGTGCCAGATAAATTGCCGGTAGAAATTGGTGAATCCTAGAAAGGATTGTAGTTCCTGCTTCTTGGAGGGTGCTGGCCAGTCCATAATACCAGCAATTTTTACTGGATCCATTTTAATGGATCCTTCACTGATAATGACCCCGAGGTACTCTGTTTCGAGTACCTTGAATTTGCACTTTTCCGCTTTCAAGAACAATTTGTTCTTGCGCAGAATCCTCAGGACTTCCCGCACGATTCTTTGGTGTTCCGCCTTGTCCTTGGTGAAGATGAGGATGTCGTCCAAATAAATGGTGACCTTTCCTTGAGCAATGAGATCTTTGAAGATATCATTCATCATCCACTGGAACGTGGCTGGCAAATTGGTTAATCCAAAGAACATGACCATGGGCTCATAGAGCCCTCGGTTCATGCAAAATGCGGCTTTGAACTTGTCCCCCTTCTTGATTCGGATGTTATTGTATCCCCAACGGACGTCCAGCTTAGTGAAATACCTCGCATCCTTTAGCTTATCCATAAGGTCAGAGATAAGCGGCAAAGGATAGTGGTTTTTGATGGTTATTTCATTAAGTTTGTGGTAGTCTTGTACAGGCCGCAATTTTCCATCCTTTTTCTTGACGAAGAAAAAGGGAGATGCCATTGGGGATTTCGAGGGTTGAATTTGGCCCGTGGCCAGGTTTTCATCAAGGAATTTGTCCAATTCCTCCTGCTCCTTTGGGTTTAAGGGATATATCTTGCAGTCTAGACTGGCATTGGCATTGGGGATAAGCTCAATGGCATGGTCCCAAGGCTTGCGAGGGGGAAGTTCGTCGAAGTTTTCCTTGGCAAAAACATCGATGAAGTCTCGGTAATGTTCGGGAACAATTTCCTCGAATGACTTCACTTTCTTTCCCTCATTGGCCTTGGCTGCTAAGTCATTGGCTTTATGCCCCACCGCTCATATGTGAAAGGCTTCTTCGAAGTCTATGATGAGGATGGTATCCCCTTCCTCGACTTCAGTTCCCCACTGCTGTTCTGGATCCTCATCTGGGAGGCGGAACGGTACCTTGCGGCAGTCGCAGCATGCCAAAGTTACTGAGCCCATGTTCCAGTCGATAAGTGGATTGTGCCTCTGTAGCCAGTCGTGTCCTAGGAAGATGGGTGTGGTTCCTAGGTCGATGACTGCTAGTTCAATACATTTGCTGTGGTCTCCAATCTTGAGTCGGACCTCAGCGAATTCGGTGATGTCGCCGCCCTTATTGCGAGTACCATCCGTGTTATAGACCGGAGTGGGGTGAGCTGCTTTATGTGTGGTAATACCATGATCATGGGTCCACTGTCAGTCAATAGCGCTTCCGGTACAGCCACTGTCGATCAGGGCCTTCGTGGAGTGATGGGCTATAGTATCAAAGGTCTCCAATTGTAGGGTGATCATGATATTTTGTCCCTTTGCTCTGCAGACATATTGGGGTGGTTTGGTAAGCTGGTCCATATGTTCCAGCTTTCGGTATTTGTCCAGATAGGACTCCCCGACTTGGTGCTCCAAGTCGGTTACCAGCGGCTCATCCACCTCCGTTTGTCATCGGGGGTGGACCCACTGTTTGAGAAGGGATATCTTCTCTCCTGGGGTCTTGCCGAGTCGCATGGCTTGCCGAGTCCAGGCAGCTCCGAAGGGCTTTAGCCATTGGGAGCCTTGAGAGTACTCCACCGATGTTGGCGGTATCAGGGTCTTCCTCTCATCATCGCAATCCATAGGCCGCAAAGGCCCTGCTCCTATGACCGTGCGACCGGTCAGTTCCCTTTCACCTCGGTGCAGACACCCACTCGGGTTAGTTGGGACTTCACTGGATTTTGGAGGGTTCCATAAACTCTTTAAATAACTAGGATCGTCTCCACTGTTAGTGCCATCCTTAAGGGGGAGACGTACCTGAAATGGGGAGTCTCTCTCCCCTGTGCGGCCCGCTTGATCCTTGTGGGCGATTGAGCTTTTTCGGCCGGTGTCCTCTAGGGTAGAGGTGGCCACTCCTCGGTTATCCTTTTTACTTGGTTCCACGTGTGGTGCTGGGTTATCTTCAGAGGCTTTACAACAGTCCACCATCAGGTCCGCTGGGCTCCACCAGCCCTCGGCTTCGTCCCTAGGCTCGCCTGGACTCCCTGACCTCACCATCACCAAAGTGGTCTGTCGTCGGGGAACCTTGATGCACGGAGGAGATGCCAGTTCACCATCGTCTGGATCCACTGCCACTATATGCGACTTTCCTGGGAGTCGGACTATGTAGTCCTCATCTTGACCTCCCATATGGCAGACGTCGCCTGCAGGGGACAACGACGTCGCACCCCCAAGGTTCCACCCTTGGTTGCCTGTCAAACCGGTAGACTCCTCTGCATCGTACATGTGCCCCAAAGGGGTATTTGCAGTGGCTTGGACACAGCAGGTACCATCAGCATTAGGACTTGGCTGATGGGGTTCATTGCTAGTTAAAGCAGCGGAAATCCCATGTACGCTGTTGAAGGGCAAGTTCGAGGGTCCCCCTCCTGCTTTTATGCAAGCGTTGAGTGGAGGGGACAGGCACGAGTAGCCCCGTTGATCCTGGGCTTTGTTCCTGGTCATGCCTGGACTCTTGATCTGTTGATCGAGAACTCGTTCCAGGTTCTTGATTGAACGATTGAGAGTTGCTTCTGGATCCTCAATCATCTGATCGAGATCCGTCCCGCACTGGTATGGCCTCGAGCTGCTAGTCGGGTCCGACTCTTTCGTGCCCGACCCTTGGGGTTCATTGCCTGTCAGGCGGTGGTAATCCCCTGATACACCTTTCTCGTTTTGCGATTCCTTCATAGTGCGAGATGAATGCGATGTATTGTTACAAGTATCTACAGATACAACATAAGTATGAATGTTCATGTCATAAGGTGCACCATGATAAACCCCAGCCAACGAAGTAGAATCGCAGAGTCCTATGCCGGCGTCTCTTTTATTTCCTCGATCTCTGTCAAGCTAGCGAGGTCTTCTTCCTCTATTTCTGCTAGAACGGCTTGGAGACGGGTTGCGAAAGTCGATGGCTTTTTCTTTGGGAATTTCAGCCACTTCGACTTGTTGGGCAGGCATTTATTGTCCCGCCCCTGGTGTCCGGTGTGTCCGCACCAGAAACATCGCTTTTCTCTTTTGAGACGATCAATGTCCATGGGTTTGCCTTCACCACCGTAGGTGAATCCAGTGGCGTCCCTTCTACCCTTCGAGCCACTCAAAGAGCCCCCCGCTGTTCCGGGCTTGGAACCAGCGGTCCCGCTGGGATACTTCCCGCCTTGAGCGAGATGAACTTGGTAGTTCTCGTCCATTTGTAGGACCCTGCACCTCCACTCCCAGTAGGTGGTAGGCCGCATGTTGTCTCCACCCATGATGATCTCCTTGACCCTGGGCCAGATTGCAAGGGCGATGACTTCTTCCATTTCCGTGTCATTGTCGAAGCGTTCCACTTCCACAGCCAATTGTTTGAATCTTTCAAAGAATTCGATGGCTGTTTTAAACTGCATTTGTTGCAGTTTTTTCCATTGTAGTCGTTTAATTTGGACCTCTGCTACCTCTCGGAAACGTGTTCGGATGTTTTCCTGGAAGGTCTCCCAGGAGGGGAGGCGATGTCTTCCACTGTGTGGGTCCTTGTAGTATCTTTGCTGATGGACCCACCAGGACCTCGCTTCTCTGCCAAATTGGTGGCCCACAAAGACTACTCGACTCGGGCCATACCCATATGCTTCATTAAGCGCAAAGTATTGGGTGAAGACCTCAAAGTAGTATTCGCAATGATCGAAGAAGCGATCTAAATCGCTGGCCTTCCCATAGAATTTGTCGGGGACCTCTATCAACGTCGGTTTTACGTTTCTCCAGGGGTTAGCTTGTCCATCAGGGATGACCCATCCATCTGGCGGATCAGGTGGTAGAGGGGGATTGGTGGGTTGTGGTAGTGACCGGAGATTTTGATCACTACGCAGTGATGGCGGTTGAGCTGGAGGTCGAGGCGGTATTGGTGGAGGTCCTCCTCCACCACCTCCTCCTGGTCCTCCTGGGCCACCACCACCTCCACCAGGGGCCGTGGGTGCTGGTCCACCTGTTTTTCCTGTCGGCGCTGACTGGGAGGCTTCCCCGGCCATGCTTCGGGCATGGAAGGTGCCTCCTCCTGCTGCTTCCAGTCCTAAGGCACTGGAAGGTACCCAAGTGATGTCCAGGATGGGGTTTTCCAGACCTACAAGTCCCAGGTTAGGGAACGAGTCCTCTCCATAGTGCCTCCCTGGCGCTACCGGCTGGTCGGGATGTATCTTGTTCCAATCAATGGCGGCATGATACCACGTTTCGGTATGTAGTATCTTGTCCTCTAGTTCAGAACCTAGTCCTGCAGCATTATATGCCTGTCCTTGGTCAGACACAGTCCAATTTACATTGTACCGTAGTCGTCTGCTAGTCCATTCTAACATTTGCTGCCATGTTAGATCATATATTTGTCGGTCCGTGAGCTCCTGTGCTTGAGCCTTGGACGAACTCGGGTGGATCATCGGAGGGGCTTCTACTGGGAGGGGGCTCATCCTCTTGGAGCCATTGTTCAATGACCATCCCTGCTCTGGTCCAGGGATCTGACCTGTTATTGTGATCGGGTGGGAAACCGATGACTTGGTACCTGGAGAATATCGTATATCCTGCATCCCAGTCATCGTTCCACTGCCATACGCCCCAGAAGTATCAGTAGTACTCATCCCAGATCTCCAGGGCGTCCTCACATCTCCAGATCCAGGGCCATAGCCCTCGGGGAGGGAGGAAACCTCCATCGTATCCATCAGGTAGGAACCCTCCTTCTGGTGCAAGGAAGGGTTCAAGCTCGTCGGGGTTTTTTGCTCCCTTGTACTCAACTGTGGCCAGGGCTCTGAGGCGATGGCAGATGGAACAGTTGCAGTAGAGGTATGGATGGGGAGAGGTCTGGTCAAGCTCCCTCGGGATGCAGTTCGGGAGGATGACAGGGTCCGGAAAGGGTTGGTCTCCGGCAAACCAGTTGAGGAGCCTGTCTCCCTCGGGCATGTCTCCGGGGAAGATAACCCACTGGCCCCCACTAATCGGGGATCCTGGGTGGGTGTAGTACTCGGGGAGCTCCTCATTATTACTGTCCGAGTACTCGGTGAATACGACGCTGCTGGGTCTGTCTTCGATGGCATCATTGGTGGAAGTCTCTGAGATGTGGGCAAAGCGAGGCTCTGCGAACTCTCTAAGGTCGGCGATGGTGAAGAGAGTTGGGGGGATGACCTCGGATTTGGGTCGGGGGGAGGGCCAAACAAAGTCCGACTCATGGACGGACTCGTCGTCCCACCAGGAAGGGGGTCCTTCCACTCTGTAGGTTCCGTCAGGGGTGTATGACCCGAAAGAGGTTGGAGCGTCATGCCACTCCGGCTCGGGAGATTCATCTCTTCAATGTCCTCCTGCATCGGGTACTCCCCGTATCTCCCCTCGTTCCCGGGCAGGGAGGAACGGGTTTTCACCTTCTTCGAAGGTGGTTCTTCGCCTGGTTCGTCCATGGACGATTCAATTGAATACGTCGATGTAGAACCTGCTTGTTCCCCTCTGATAGAGGCGCTCCCCGTTGTCATCAAACCCTGGGATGGCTGCAGATAACTCTGTGGAGGCGATGGATGGCTCCCTGGAGTCATTGTCGTCGCCCCATGTTGTGTCATCCCAGGACCCATCCACACCGGTCCAATACTTGATGGTAAATCTGGGGTCGACTCGGTTGTCTCCATCATCTGGAGGGATGCCGAGTCGTCCAAGCACTTCTTCCCGAAGGGATTCTTCGCCTTCACCATCTCGGTGATCCTCGCCCTGAAGCTCGAGTGTGGGGGCTCGGTCTTCTCTGTCGGGTAAGGGGTGTCGAAGCATGTCTCGCTCCCCCCTTGGCCGTTTATACACTAGTGCATTTTCTAGCTTGGCATGCACAGAGCCTCTTCACCGTCTCTGGAAGGAGGGGTGGTGCTTCTGCTGTGGACACAAGGGACATCAGAAGCAGGACAATAAGTGCCCGAAGGATGAAAGCACCTGGTTGGTCAAGGACCAACCAAAGTTCTCCCATGCTGAAATCCATGCATTGTATGAAGAGTTGTGAAAGGAAGAAGAAGCAGAAGCATCGACATTGAAGGTGGAGGAAGTAAAAGACTAGCCAGCAGCATTAGTGACAAATGCTTGTTGGCTAAAAACCTAATTTCATTTAGTGGTGCACCCTCGATTCCTGCAGAAGGGGCTAAAAATATTTTTGTAGTATGTAACAACAATACACGCATCTGCCATAAAAACGAGATTGAGGAGTCGCAAAAAAACAAAGGCATAGAAGAGGATTCCCACTGCCCACAGTCACGAGGCCTCACGGTGAGCAATGAACCTCCAGGCATCATCGACGAGACCCTGCCTGACATTATGGAGAGAGTTCTGGATGCAACAGAGAGGCCCCCTCATCAGGAAAAGACTGGGCCCAGTAGCCCCAATGGGAAAGAATGGGTAATGGCCGTGGAGTAAGCAGCTGAGGCCATGAACCCAAGGGACCCCTCCCGTTTAGTAGCCATAGGAATGCAGGATGCAGCAGCAAACAATGCAGAGCTCCTGGGTGAGCCAAAATGTGTGCACTCATCTCAGGTTCCCAGGAGTACTGTCGGGTCCAGGAATGAGGAATGGGAAACATGGGAGATTACAATGCCACACACAAACACCCTTTTGGATGACAAGGGCTGAACAGAGGACAGCAAGTCCTCCTCCTCCACCTGGACTAAAAGCGACCAAGTGCCGCAAAAGGGTGCCCCACTGCCTGGTGACCAACTGCTGTCACCAGGACCTATCTCGAGTAGGAAGCAGAACATGGTAACTATGGAGGAGGTACTGGATGCGGAAGATGATTACAGCTACTGGTGGAGCCTTCAAGAGCCGGAACACAGGGAAGACCCTGGGATGTCCACAGAGGAGTACCTGAGTGAATATGAGGAGGAACTAGAAGAGGAGTATTACAATGACAAATGGGACAGAGGTTGGCTCAAACCACATAGTGCAGAATGGGTGAGAAGGAAAATAAGGCAAGAAAGGACAATGGAAGGAAAAATAGCCACCCTCAACATGTGGGTGCACCTCCAATGCCTTGTCGAAGTAGATGGGGACCTTGTCCTAGACATCCAGAGCACCTCAAAGGAGACCTACCAACAGCAGGAGCAATGCCTGGATTGGATGGAAGGATTACGATGACCCCCACACTACATGTGAGGAGGCAAGGGACACAGCATCACAATCAGGACCCAGATCAAAACTCTAGATACCGGCAAGACACACACCCTCAAGGCCCTTGTGGATAGTGGCTGCATGGGGAGCTGTATTAACCGGGCCTTTGTACAACAACGGGGGCTGAACACGGTCTGACTACCCAAGGCCCAGGCAGTATACAATGCAGACGGGAGTCAGAACAAGGGCAGGGACATCACGGAGATAGTGGAGTTGCGGCTAACGATCAGGGACCACCACGAGAAAATCAACTTAGCCATTGTAGATCTGGGGATAGTACCTATATTCCTTGGGCATGACTGGCTTAAGCAGCACAACCTGATCATTGACTGGAAGACTGGAGCTGTGTCCCTTGTCCAATGTACATGTCGAAAGGTCCCATTCCTGCTTCCGGATGAGGATCCCAAACAACAATGGGGGATGGAAGTAGAAGAGGGCGACACCATCCTGGTAATAGACTTCCAAGAAGCATTTCATGTACGAGTGACAGGAAGTAAGGCCAATGAAGGGAAAGCCAAAAAGACCTTTGAGGAGATCATGCCTAAACATTACCAGGACTTCCAGGACATCTTCGCCAAGGAGAACTTCGACGAGCTTCCCCCCTGGAAGCCATGGGACCATGCCATAGAGCTAATTCCAAATGCTCAGGCTAGCTTAGACTGTAAAGTCTACCCTCTCAATCCCATGGAACAAGAGCTCAATAAGTTTTTGGATGAAAACTTGGAATCTGGACATATATGACCATCCAAATCCCTGATGGCTTCCCCCTTCTTTTTTGTAAAGAAGAAAGATGGCAAACTATGTCCAGTACAGGATTACCGCAAGCTCAATGAGATCACCATCAAAAATCGGTATCCTCTCCCATTGATTGTGGAATTGATGGATCAGCTTAAGGGGGCCAAATACTTCACCAAACTAGATGTACATTGGGGGTACAACAATGTTTGCATCAAGGATGGAGACGAATGGAAGGCCACTTTCCACACCAACCAGGGACTATTTGAACCCATGGTAATGTTCTTCAGGCTTACCAACTCACTGGTGACATTTCAATGGATGATGAATGACCTGTTCAAGGACCAGATTGCGAGAGGAGACATCACCATGTACCTAGATGACATCCTCATTTGCACCAAAGACCTTGCCTACCACCAAAAGGTTGTACAGGAGGTCCTGGAGATTCTACACAAAAACAACCTTTTCTTGAAAGCAGAAAAATGTGAATTCAAGGTGTTGGAAATGGAATACCTGGGGGTGATCATCAGTGAAGGCTTCATATGCATGGACCCTGTTAAGGTGGCTGGAATCACCCAATGGCCACAGCCCCATAGGAAACAAGAACTTCAATCATTTCTCAGATTTACCAATTTCTACTGGAGATTTATCAAAAACTATAGCAGGCACGTTTGACCCCTCACCAAGCTAACCGGAAAGGTGGAGTGGCATTGGGGAAAGGAACAGGAAGATGCCTTCCAGGACATCAAGAGAAGGCTGGTGGAGGAAGTAATCCTAGCCATCCCCACTAGGCATGGAAAGTTTCGAGTGGAAGCCAATGCTAGTGAAGGGGCTATTGAGACAGTTCTATTGCAGGAACAGGAGGGGAAGCAGCAACCCATAGCCTTTCTCTCCAAATCCTTGACGACCACAGAGCACAATTATGAGATCTATAACAAGGAGCTCCTCGCCATCATGCTAGCACTGGAGGAATGGAGACACTATCTCATGGGTGCACAGCAGGACTTTGAGATCTGGACAGATTATCAAAACCTACAATACTTCCAAAAACCCCAAAAGCTGAACCGAAGACAAGCTTGGTGGGTCTCGGAAATGGCCAAATATCACTTCTCCCTACATCACAAGCTAGGAACAGCAAACAAGAAGGTGGACTTGCTCAGCAGAAGAGCCGACCATGACCAAGGGAAAGGGGGACAATGAGGATGTCATCATACTCAAACTGGAGATGCTCTGGGCCATAATAATGCTGACAGAAGAAGAGATACACTGAGACCTCTGTAGGGCACTTTGGGATGTGACAAAATGGGACAAGGGAATTGAAGCATCACTCCACCATCCACGAGGGATGATGCTGTTGTGACTGCAGCCTATTTACGCATGTAATTTTGCAATCTAACATGTTTTACATGTATACTGAGATATAGTGAGTGAGCGGACTAAAACTATGCATCGACACTAATGCTACACAGTGCAATGATAGGGAATATAACTTATGGCATAAGAAGCAACAGGATTCTAAACAGGACTTAGTCACAGCACTGTACCTGATGGGCATGTGTGATGAGAAGGCCAAACCCTATACCCAATGCCTTAGGCTCTAACTTACAAGCATGCTCGTGGGAGCTAGATAAAACCTTGAAGGTTGCAGTGACACTGAGAATACTTAGCGCGCTCACTAACTGTGACGCATCGTACCTGAAAATCCGGGGAAATTCTTAAGTGAGATGACAGATATCACTGGCACAACCTTGGGCAATGGGCTTCAGCCGAAGTCCACAAGCCCGCACCCCATTGTTCTGAGTCCCATTGTTAGAAGACTCACTTGTTGCCATGTCTATGAGAAGCCTCTGTGAATCCAAGAAAGAAGCCTTAAATGACATATGCCAGGACTGATAGTTCCATGTGCCTAGACCTGTCAGTCATTAGAGAACAAGCCTGTGGGTGTTGGGAGAGCACCTCTTGGCATGCGTTTAGCGAGCTTACTATAGAAATGAGACTAAAACTGGGAAGTCCGACTCGGATGCTCAGTAAAGCAGTGGTGGCAACATGCTATGCATGTAGGAGTCTGGGTACTGTGCGACGTTTGTAATTCCAATTCCCCTGTAGTATAAGTAGACTGGTTATGGTAGATAGAAGGCAAGTTTCGAGCCCCCAAGTTCCCATGCACATGCAGACTCCTTCCCACTCTCCTCAATGAGGGGTAAAACTGCTTCACAGTATGATGAGACCCTAATGTATTTTTATCTTATCTTATCAATACATGTGACTTTCATAAATTTCTTGAACCTTATTTTTTTTTTACCCCCCATTTCGGAGACTGGCGTCTTTTGCAGTGGTGCATTGCGCATGTTTGGCTGAAGCCTCCCTTGCTTGCCTCAGAACGCACTACCTCCATCTGCCTCATGGCTGCTATACATCACACGATGCCTGAAAAGGATGAAGAAGTCCAGGCAAGGGTCGAAGCCATGTTCAGATGCAGCCCCTGTCTATGGCAGATTGAGGTAGCTCGAAGTGTTCTTGCTGGCAAAGACATTATAACTGTAGCTCCAACTGGTGCTGGAAAGTCTTTAACATATTGGATCCCACTGGCTTTCACAGACAAGGGCATAGTGATGGTTGTACTTCCTTTGGAGATTTTGCACAACATGCCCGAAGTGAAGGACCTACACCAAGATGTCAAATATTGTTACATTGTTGTGTTCCAGAATGCTTATGATCTGATTTAACCAAGGTATGCTGCTTTTTGGTTGTGTGTAGCATAACATGCTAAAATGTATGCACGGATAGCTCACTTAGAGGACGGTGTGAGATGAGAGCAAAGATTATTTATTCTGAAAATGAAATTAATTATGGGTAGACTACAATGTGTAGCCAACTAGGCAATATCAGGAACAGCAAAAGGCAGCGAGATTGGCACTGGAGGGGAAGCTTCAGCCAAACATGTGCAATGTGCCACTGCAAAAGACACCAGTCTCCATAATGGGAGATAAAAAAAAAATAAGGTTCAAGAAATTTATGAAGGTCACGTGTATTGATAAGATAAGATATGATGTAAGCTATTCGATACCCCACAGCTGCGAAGCAGCTTTTACCCCCCATGAAGGAGAATGGGAAGGAGTCTGGTGCACATGTTGAAGGTGGTACTGTAACAAAGGATCAGTTTGTGACTTCAAGCTTTGCATAGAATTAGCGAGCTCACTCAGAGAAATATGAGATACCCTTTTGATAAGACTTTTGAGAACTTAGTCAGAGTGAATATGAATCAGTGATGCTGTTTCTGTTCTGTTAAGTGTGATAAGTCTGTTTGGAGAATGTGTTGAAGTGGAAATCTGAGTTCTGTTCTATTCTGTTTCACTCTGTTCTGTGTCAGTTCTGCTCGAAGTTCCATTTCTGAATCTGTTTCTGAGTGCTTCTGAAGTGTTCTTGAGTCGAGATAACCTGCTGGATTTAGTTGGAGAACCCCTACATACAGTTGTGTAGTGAGCAGGCTAAGTCAGTGTTTGCCTGTGGTGTCCTTTCAGTGAGCTCACTAAAGTTTCAGTGTGTATTGCCTCTGTTTCTGTCGGGATCAGTGTCCCCTGTATAATTTAACTCAAATCTGCCTTGAAGGTTGTGTCGTGCCAGTGAACGACCTTCCTGTAAAAGTTCCTAGACTTAGGAATTCATTGAGAGAGCTTAGCTTTGCTAAGAGCATCGAGAATAAGAGAAACTCTTCGAGAATATTGAAGTATAGTTGGATCGCATTAGAAATAATTGCTCCCCCTAGAACTTACGAGGGTGATTGTAGTTTGTGTAGTTGTGTGAGTGTGTGTGTGGGTTTTTGAGGTTCGCCTTTTAGCCCACTCACTATTCAACAGGTGCCCACAGCCAGCCTCTTCAATGCAGGAGGACGGCCTAATATACTATGACAGACGCCTCTATGTGCCAAGGGATGCTGCCTTGAGAGGGAAACTGATCACCATTCACCATGACCATATCACGGCTGGCCACCCTGGCATCAAGAAGACTAAAGAGCTCATCCAAAGAGAGTACTGGTGGCCAAAGCTCAAACAGGACATAGAACGATAAGTAAAAAGATGTGAGGCCTGTCAACTTACCAAAACTAGGACTCAACAGCGCCAGGCACCCCTCCACCCTCACGCCATTCCCAGCCAACCTTGGGAGCACATATCTGCAGATATGATTACTAAGCTCCCAGACTCCAAGGGATACGACTCTATCCTGGTTGTTGTTGACTGCTTCTTAAAGGAGGTCATACTGATTCCCTGTTCGGAAATGCTGACATCTCTCGGGTGGGCCAGAATACTATGGGACCATGTGTGGGCAAAACATGGCATGCCCCAAAAGGTCATCTCAGACCGAGGACCTCAGTTTATCTCCAAGTTCATGAAGGAGCTCTATGACATGCTCCACATACAGGGAAACCCATCAACTGCTTACCACCCATAAATGGATGGGCAGACAGAGTGTGCCAATCAGGAAATCAAAAAGTACCTGCAAATCTTCATCAATCATCGGCAAGATGACTGGAGCGACTGGTTGCCGATTGCTGCCTTCCAACACAATAATCGAAAACACTCGGCAATGGGCTACTCCTCCTTTGAAGTAAACTATGGGGTAAGGCCCCATGTTGCTCCCATCTCTGCCAAACCAGGGGCCAATCCAGCAGCACTCAATTTCATGACGAACATCCAGAAAATCCACAAACAGACCGCCAAAGCCCTAGAACAGGCTGCTACTGCCATGAAAAAGCAATACGATAAGCATCAGCGACCGGCAGTGGAGTACCAGCCTGGCAACAGGGTATGGTTGGACTCCACCAACCTACACCTTCCATGTCCAATGAAGAAGTTAGGGGACAAACATGTGGAACCATTCAAGGTTCTGTCCAAACATGGGGCCTCTGCCTACAAACTGAAGCTCCCTGCCTCCTGGAAGATTCATGACCGCTTCAACAAATCCCTGCTCACTCTGTATCACTCACCAGAATTCCTGAACCAAGAGCAACCCGTGCTGCCTCCCCCAGACCTCATGGATGGACAGGAAGAATTTGAGGTTGAGGAAGTTGTAGATCATCAAGAACGAAGGAGGGGACGTCACACAATAACCAAATATCTGGTGAAATGGAAAGGATATCCATGGGAAGAAAATTCATAGGTCAACGAAGAGGACCTTGGCAACACCCATGATGCAATTGAAGACTTTGAACAGGTATCCTTCCTAACACATCTGCTGGATGACTGGTGGGATCCCGACAATCCAAGGGAAATACTGGATTGGGGACCAGAAACGCCATATGTCTTGGAAGATAAGCTCAACCATCCGCTTGTTCTAGCATTGGAAAAGTACATGGTAAAACCCAACAGCACCCTGCTAGGAGCCTATCTACCCTTTGACAGCATGCTCGCCAAGCAAATATACCCACCATCGTATATAGCAGTCAGGATGACTGCCTTAACGGGGGGTAATATTATGATTTTGCCCCTATACCTACCCTTGTTTACCTTATTCAGACTCATTGTAATCATGTTATGCTAAAGGTCTGACTTTAATCGCATCATTTTGTACTCTTGTAGTTATATTTAGCATATTCAACTTGTATATAAGTAGCTCAACTGCAGGTCTTAAACCTCAGTCTTGAACTAAAGTTTATTCACCTGACTTCTAGTCTGAACTCACTCTCGATACAACTACATTGGTCACTCCCTCTAGACAAACCTGTGAACTCTAATCCTGGTTGACCGAATGCGAGTCACAGGATATTGTTTGATCTTATTTGTGCAAGTCAGTTGCAAACACATGATCCTAACATCATTGACCAATTCATGGAAATGCCCTAGTTATAAGTCTAGGAAGGAGGCAAAGGGAGAGCCAATGTTGAGGATAGGAGAAGGACAGTCCTAGACATTCATGAGGCTACCATTGGAGAAGGCATGTTCAAACTGACTTTTCTGAAGGTGAGGTCATCTACCTGCAAATTTGAGTAGCTTGCTATCACAGCCATAGCATCAAGTTGACAGTCGAAGAAAGGAAAGCAAGCTGTGAGAACTCTGAATGCATCATATGTACCTGAATCATACTTCTCTTCCAAGGATCTTCCTACCCTTGTTGACTACCCTCCCTCCCCTCCTCAACCTGAGGATCTCCCTTCCATCTCCCACCATCTCCTTCCCTCTCACAGCACATTTCTCTGCTTACCCAGATAATGCACCCTCTTTGACCAGTGGGTTTCCAAAATGGAGGATTTACTTGTCTTCCTTCATTTGCCAATATCAAGAGTCCCTCCCTATACAGGCCAGTGCTGTGGTGTTGTTTCCATCAAGAACAAGGACCGTATAGCATTACATGCAGGCTCAGCAATAGCAAAGGGTGTGTGAGGGTGTGGAGTGACTGAGAGGTGGGGTGATCACCATTTAGGGATTGACTTGAAGGAAGACCAGAATCTACCAATGACCTCCTCTCCTGGTCATGGCAAAAGGGGAGGTGGTGGTGGATAGGAAATGACCAGAATGAAAAGACCCACTACACAACTTGGTTGATCTCAACATTGATCCTGGCACAGTGCTTCCAAGGTTTATGCACACGTGTTCAACTCACTCAAGTCATAGATTGACTCTGACAGTCAGCATCTCAATGTTATGGTCATATTTCATTCCAATGCCAGAATCCTTGTCCTCACTGGTGATGTTAAGGAAATATATGGTGGAGAGTTGGTGTGGCAAAAAGGTGTAGAGAATGGTTTTTTATCCTGACTGGACCCATGTGACTTGTGGATGCATGTATTTAAGTAGTGGTGAGTGCTCTCTGTGCCAACAAACTTGTCCTTGACATCTGACATTCTGTTCCAGTGCATGTGCTGCAGATATCACTGTGAGGAAGAGCATAGATAATTCTGACTACTCTCTATGCCATGCACAGGCTGATGATAAATTGCCCAAATTTGAGAATGTCAATGCTAACTGGATCAGTAAAATCATACACTTCCAATGACGCATCAGTATGTGTCTCATCTCTATATGCAAATCAAATTTCTGGCTATTCAAATTCAGTCAGTGGCAATAGAGCACCTCTGGCAGGGCTATTTGAAATAGCAGTAGACTGATAAGGCCCAATAATATGACCATGAAAAGAGCCTACAGGACCTGCTCCACAGTGACATTCCTGCTCTTTACCCTTTATTGGGCCAACAGATCTTGCCAGATGTCAGGCACCCACACTTTAGAGATGTTTGCCTTTTACCAATTCAACCATCCTTGATTTTCAAACCTGATGATCTCTTGACCGTCGATGCAAATGTTGCTGGACATTCCAAATATTCAATATACAATGGCTTTTTATCCCTTTTCTCCCACCTCTTCCACCACTATTCCATACTCATGACTGGCCCTCAAGGCATATCACCACATACCTCTACCTCCTTCCAGCTCAAGCTTTCCCCTGTCAAGTAGAAACATGATTGAAAGGACACCACACGACATGTTGCTGATGCAGCCTATGAACATGCCAGACATGCCTTGATGAAGAAAGTCAGAGAAGCTGAGACATGGGCACAACAGGTGGCTGAGAGGGTAGACACTGCAGATGATGACTTGATGGAAGGGTGGGAGGACATGAATGAAGCTGCCCAACAGGATAATACAACAGAGCTCCACTCTATCCTGATGATGCTGATGATGAGTGTCCAGTCAATGATGAATCAATCCCAGCCAAACCTTGTTGCATGGTGCTCAACACATACACTCTCAATCTTTTTCGGGATTGGAGGGCACTTGTACCAAACCTTGTTGAGCTCTTGGCCTTGCATCAGAAGAATTCAGTAACTAATGCAGAGCCATCACCCTCATTTTGCAATCATTCAACTTGTAATGGCATCTATGAACAATGTCATGTTACATGCTTGTACTGGAACCATAAGATTCAATTCTGACTCTATGTTCTTAGCTAACAGGCTATCCAAAGATTTTAGAACCCAAATGTTCAAATACTGTCATCTCAACCCAGATTTCCTTCCTGTCACCCTTGTTCACCATGGTCTCTTCCCCACTTCTCCTCGAGAACCCTGTGTTGTGGTATCTATCAACCTTTTGAATCTCTACCAAGTGCTCCTGGAGCAATCAGGAACCTCTAACTCAGCCTTCTGCATGGTGCTGCAGAACTTTTATATTGGCTGAAGATTTTGCTTTCTCAATGTGACAGTAAGACAACTCCCTGGACTCATTGGGTAAAAGTCTAAATAACTAGCTTAGGGTGCTCTTATTCATGAGCCCTTCTGTTGTGGGTTTGGCTATGCTGCAAAATGGTACAGGTGTGTCAAGCTAGAGTTGGACCACAAGGTTAATCACATACTCTCCGATTCATGTGGCAGAATACCAGACCATGTTTGTTGTGCCAAGCCACACAGATGCACCAGAATAAACAACTCAGGATGTCTCTAGCACAACACAATACACATCTCCCACAACAGTGAATTATCTAAATATCTCACTTCAATGTAGTCGAGCATTGGAACTAGTGCAACAATGATGCCCTACATGTTTCAGAGAAACATGATTTGGGCAGAGCTTTAACAAGTAAGCCTTGTTTCTTGAGCAATTGTAATGAGCATGCCAAAGGAAACCCAATCTCAAGTCAACTCCAACAAAACCAACCTTCGGAACCCTATGGATTCTGATTCCCAGTTTCTATTTTATATCCCATTCTATATTTAATCTCTCCATTTTAATTTATCAATAGCCTGACATCACTAGCGCAGCATGTCATTGGACTCCATTGGCTACCGACTGGTAGACTACAACCACCGACCACCCTAGAATGTAGACCACTCTGAGTAGGAACTAGATCAGACTCCTAACTAGTATATAAACCTTAGAATTACACTGTAGATACTCAGTTCAAATATCAACTTGGTTCAGCCCAATCTCTCTCTCTCTCTCTGACTCTAAGTCACTCTCACCTCCAGTCCATGGAACTCCAATCCATTGGACTTCTCTCTTATATCACTCTGCGGACTTCTGTCTGTACTCATCTTAGGGCTTCAGCTCAGGGGTGACATTGCTAATAGCTTCGCCTATGCCTGACGCATTCTGCTACGTGCACTTACTGCCACAATCCTATTGGCACGATTCTAACAGCAATCCAATCTACATTCTCATGGTATGCTCAGAGGCAGTGATGTTCATGTTGCCATGGATTGCAACTTCCACCATCATCACCAAACATGCAGGGGACTGTCCAGAGTTCTATGATCTGGAGTTCTTCCTGTCCAAAAGTGAGGTCAATGAAGCCGTTCTTCGAATCCAAAATGCATGCAAGTCAGTGAAGAAGTGCTACTCACCAAAGATCCCTGACATAGCTGTTGATGAGGATGAGAAATCCTTCGAGGCTGCTGATGAGAAGAAAGAGAAAACTCATGGAGGACATTATGATGACCAAGGGCTAGCTGCTCTTGTCTGCCATCATGATGTTCCTTTATTTCTTGGAAATGTAGATACTCCTGGAGAACAGCAAAAGTACACTGTGATGCTTCTCGACTGTGTCACTTCAAACCTTCCAGAGGCAGCCACCATTGCAGTTTTGTATGACATCGGGTGTGTGATGGATTGAAGTGTTAATTTGATGAGCATTTCATCACTAACATCTGAACTTCTCACCAACTACAATCATTCCAGTATGATATCTTTGCACCAGCATTGACAGAACAACTCTTATTTGTGACATCTGCAATGCATGCCTATGGGCACCAGTGGGCTTGCCAATTAGTCTACAATCCATGGTTTCGATCCAGCCTAGGGCTAACTGATGGGGAGGGCATTGAACATTTTTGGTCATGCATTCAGAAGCTCATTGGAATCACCTGAAGCTCTGGGGTAAGCAATCTCCCTTGGTACACCTCCCACTCCACTAACTTCCAGTCTCACTATAGCAATGCCAACAAATATATCTTCTTGATCAACAAGCTTCATTCACAGCACAGTCAATCTGGGACAATCTGGGTGGATGGCTCTGATGGAAGTTGAAGGAGGGTGCTGAGAAGAAGGGTGCCAAGGCTCATGCAGATCTGGAATCCTGTGGGAAGCCAATTGCATATCTACACCAACAGTGGGATGATCAGTGCCAGAGACAGACATTGATATGTTTATGTAAGTTCAGTTCATTGAAAACTGAGTTCTTTGAATGTTTAGTTCTCCTCTTTCTCTCAGATGCACTGGTGAAGAGGCTCTGTGCATGCCAAGCTCGAGATGTGATAGTGTAGACACACTAAACACACTCACACTCACACTCACACACACACAGAATCTCAGTAGTTTGGGGGAGATGTGCAATGCAAGCACACAATAACAGTAGAATTAAAAGATGTCTTGTACTCTTCAAGATATAATAGCCATGCTAACTCAAAAGAATTCTCTAAGTCCAAATGCTTTTAGGACAGAAGGTGAGCAATATGTATCACTTAGCCTTGAGGCAAAAGTAATATTTCCTAAGCCCACAAACATCCCACAAGAATGTACAGCCCTCAATTGACATTGCATGCAACACACAGGTGGCCACAACCCATCAAACAAATTACACACAACTTAGAGCTTTGTGCTCTAAGCAGAAAACACTTTAGAAACCTTTTGTAGATCCACAGGGTTCAAAACTATGTGATCCAGAGACACAGAAATACAGAAACACGTCCACAAGCCACAGGGTTTAAACCTATGCTACTTGGGAATAAACCAAAAACCCTCAAAGAGTATTGACAAGCCAAAGGATTCAAACCTCTGCCACTTGCAACAACTCAGAATTCACAAACACATTCCACAAACACAGATGCACATTCAAGTTATCACAATACAATATTTCTCTGAGTTGAGCACAATCAATTAATGTCCAGAATCAAGCTAGGCATCATGTGAGCAAGGCATGCCTTACAACCTCTCCAGTGTTTCAAAATAATTCTAGATCTAATAATATTCTCTCACTCAAAGCTATGAATGCAAGTCCTTTGGTTGCACACTAGGCTCTCTGCTTTGTGTCACAACTGTGAGGGTCTGAAAGCTTGCTACCTACTTCTAATTACCATGCTTTTATTTACAGCTAATTATATAAATAGAAATATCGAAAATAGATACACTCCACCCCAGAGTCATTTCCTCTCCATGACATGTCAATCACATGGTCACTAACTAATATTCTGAGTCAGTCATCTGAGTTGGTGCTCGGTAACATGCTGCTTGTTCCACTTGGCAAGGTCTAGAGTTGCCACATCATATGGAATATTTCTCCTAATTGGCTCCTTGTTTTTAATTCCTCTGCCATGCACATTGCTAGCAAGCTGGTATTTTTATTTGGTTGCTGCACCATCTTTTTTTAGTTCAATATTTCATTCTGGGTACAGGGTTTCTCTCATGTCAGCCAAAATCTACTCAGGAGGCTCAGACTGGGTGGTCCTCAGTTCTGAATGACATCTCTCAGTGATTGCCAGATTGGCAGGGTTCGCATGTCATAGATCAATGTTGCACAAAGCTCTGTTAATATATTATCTCCTCAGTGTATTTTATTTGAGCAAAGCACTGCTGAGGAATGCATAGGGTGTGAGTTGAGCACTGCAACTTTACACTTAAATGACACCAGTGTGCCATTCTAAGTCTAAGCCATGTGCTGCACTCAGATTATTTTATTATATGCTGCCTCTGCCTCAGCATGTGCTGCTCTATACCAGCTATGCATTATAATATTACTTAGTGGGTTGACACATGCTTGAACTCATAGAATTTGCAAAATTACATGTATGCACACATTGTGCACATGTCATCAGCACAGTTGAAAAGAGAGCTGGATGCCATCTTGACATTACAGGCACATGAAGATACCATGGAAACAGCTATTCAAGTAGCATGGGAAATCTTGGTATCAACCCCCAATCATATCAAGCACCTCCCAAGCATCAATCTGTCACAGCTTTCATATGTCCACAAACAACTCTGTGCTCAGATTGAGCAGTTATATACAGTCCTTGAATGTCTGTCAGACATTCCCAGAACTGGCCAATCTTGATGTTATCTTTGTACAGACTGTCAAGCACCAACTTAGAAATGCAAGGTCAAGCCTTAGTTCATCACTCGTACTTTGGTGAAGCGAAACGTAAGGTAGCAATGCAAGTCAACTGTTAGGTGGTTAGGACTTAATTAGTTGCAAGACTTGGAGTTCAAGTAAAAGTTGGGAGTATATGACTTTAGCCAAAGCTGGGGTTTAACCCACAGCTGAGGCTTGCTTAAATACAGGTTGAGTACTTTAATAATAACTATACTACAAGTGTTCCATGATAAAGAACTTGTGCAACATGGCCAATGGCAATGTGCCAACAAAGAGACTGTCCAATGGTGAGTGGCCAACAAGTCAAGTAGGGTTCTGGAAGAGGGGTGCCCTTGTGGTCGGGACTCTGCCTGTGTAAGAATGTCTGAGCTTGTTCACCATGAACCAGGGATCAAGTGATGGAGAAGTGACTGTCAGTGATCAGAACAAATGATGGCATGATAGAAGTCCAGGGTGATGCAGGAGTATCAGCAATGGGTTACGAATAAACCGAGTGAAGTGATGACAAGATTCAGATGACAATCAAGGAGTGATGACATGAAACATATGATGAAAAAGGAAAAGAAATAGGTGAATTCGTGACACAGACATTGCTTCTTGTGCATGACCTCAAGATGAATATCTGCAAGAGGGCAATCAGAACTTTCTTTGAATGGGACTGATTGAATCAAGCCATGGGTGGACATGAGCAGGCTCTTGGTAGGCATCATCCATACCTTAGAAGAGCCCATCTGACATTTCACAGGTACTAAGCTCCATCAACAAACTCAAAAATCTATCAGCTGCTGCAAGCCAGTTCTCATGGCTGCCATTTGGAAGTTCAATGAATATGTTGAACAACTGGAACAACTGGCAAACAAGAATAAAATCAAGTTTCCTTTGCCATGCCAACTGTCCACTGAGTTAATGCATCTCAAGAACAGTGACAACCTACTACAAGATGTCTGGATCCAGGCTATACTACTGAGGCACCTGCCTAGCTTGTGGATGCAAATATCTGCCAGGGAATTTGGGCCATGCTCCAACTTGACTGATGTTTGGAAGAACATTGCTGACTTGGACATGAAGCAGACTACCTGCTTTCGTGGTTCGAATGTGAACTTGTTGCTCTGCAAATCTCACTACAGAGCATTGAAGTAGGTAAGTATATCACATCCAATGAGACCCAAAAAATCAAACCATGCCCCAGCATTGCAACATTCTCACTCCAAAATGTGCCCATTATCAGCAGGTCTAACAGGGTCTGACAAATGACCAGGAAATCAAGACAAGCAATATACCACCCCTCCCATTCAATGACCTTCATCTCAACTAACTGAAGCTCCACTGAAAGCATCTCATTCCATACCCACTAAAGAAGTTCCAATGATGTCCCAACCATCATCACAGGCTTCTGCTACATCAATGCAACCATTGAGCCATCTGGACAATAATCATGATTTGCCCATTCCAGCATAATGCCCAGCTTCTATTGTTCAACACCTTACTTCTACTGTTCAACATCCACCTTCCGCAAGTCAATGCCCAGCTTCTGCAATTCAATGCCCAGCTTCTGCCATCCAATGCCCAGCTTCAGCAGCTCTACATCAACTCTTGACAGTTCAACAGCATTTGGCAGTGCCTACAATTCAGATAACCACTCCATCACTGGCAGGACTGGCAGCAAGCCAGAGCTCAACTACTGGAAGAGCTGCTGACATACATCCATTGTCGGCACCTGTAGAGGATGGTCATAGGCCCTCTGTTGGACATTCTGAGACATACCATGATGAAGATATTGTTCTGATGTCAGACCCCTGAGAAGAATCATTGCTTGTAATAACAAAGGATGATCCTGCTCACCTTCCAGCTGATGATCCTGCCAAGAGAGTTGAAGAGGTTCACTCAGCATATGCTGACTCTCATAGTACAGATGATGATCTTACCAAGGCATGACATGGATGTTTGAGTGTGGAAACAATATCACGCATTGAGACTACATCTGAGAAGATATGGGCTCTTATTCAGGATGTGATCAGCAGAGACCCTGTCATATCACTATCACACATCATTGACTGTGCATTTTCAAGTCTTGGAGCTCACAAGATGACCTATTGGAACATCTTCCTGGCAAAATACAAAGCTGAACATCCTGATGAGCCCTGAGATCAAAACAAAGCCCAATAGGAATACACCAAGTTTAAAGAGAATGATGGATGGAAGAACATCCTCATGATGTATTCTAAAATCATTGATTTGGATGCTGGGCAAATGATGCTGATGTGCTCAGTAATGATGAGTGATAAAAGGCTAGTGGATAGATATGAACACCACAACACTAAAACTCTCTACTACTCTACACAAATCACCAATTATATTGAGTTCAGGTGTTTTGAGTATGATAGAAGCACTCTGCAGACTTCAATAAATCAGGAAAAGGGTTGTTTAAAAACATATATTTGGTACTAGTGAGCTACACAAGATGTAATACTCGTGCTAGCATGGTTTTAAGACATGATTGGATGAATAGTGACTTTGGTTGAGCAACTGCACTCAGTCTAACTCTGATACTTTGAAACTAGTGGCACTCTAGGCCAAATACTGGGTCTCACAAGTGGTCTACACTTGACTAGCAGCATCCTAGGCTTGACTAATGGCACTCTTGGCCTAAGAACAAATACTTTAACTAACTTCAAAACACTCTGAGTCACTCCAAGGTGGAATAGCAACTTTAAGACACTTCAATTCATTAAGGTTCAGTGCAAAAGCCTTTAATTGGGGCACTAGAATACTGACTAGTAGGTCACAATTATGGGGATGGCTTGCCTAGCTCTCTAGGCCACCTCTTCTACTACTTATATACTATGGAGAAAGGTATAGGATAAATATAAATAAATTCATAGGAATAATATTGGTAAGAATATCTTGGTTAGTCATGAATAATGGTGAATAGTCATGCCATAGTCAGCCTAGGCTGGTCTTTCTGTTGGATAGCAGGTCTAGAGACCCTGCTATTGGTCTTTTCCATACTCTTGGCCCAACCATGCTCCACTAGTGACATGGCTAAATGGATAGTCAAGTAACCATGCCTGTAGCAACTGCTTGATCATGATCAAAACGCAGCCCAGCTATACTAGTACTGATCGTATTAGATCTGTATCACACTAGCCAGATCTGGGCTAAGGGCTATGTCTTTACTTGTTCATTTCTAAGTCCTGTCTGAAGTGCTCATGTGACCAGCTATCTTGACTTAGGTGTTCATGCCCAGATTGGTCCACTAGTGACTGAATGGTCAAGGTCTGTGTGGGTTCTTACTTCTTGTTTGGGTGCTAGCAGCTGCACTCATTACTAGTGACCATATTTTACTGAGTCTCAGTAGTTCAGAGGCACTAGTCCAGTCAGCTGGTAGGTCTAACCCACTACTGGTATCGTCCCTAAGTCCTGACTCAACTAGTAGCATGCTAACTCAACTATCAGTTTGAAGCCTCAACTACAGCCCTTGTTGTTTAACTAGTATTGGATAGACATGCAATAGTATTGTTATAAAATCGCAAAATCTAGGTGTGAACATGTAGATAGTGTATCAACACATGGCAGGCATCAAATGATCTTCAAGAATACCTTCAACAAGCTTGAAAAACAGGTACATTTTGAACATCCTGTACTTGTCATCCTGTCTTATTAATTCGGTGGTTTACCAGTTTGACTACAATGCTCACCAAAATGGGTTTGATGCAATCCTTACTATTGTTGGTGGAAATCTGATGCATGATGGACCCTCCATGGCAGCAGTACATGAGACTGAACTTGCTTGAGGAATAAGTTCTTATACCTGCTGTTTCTCCTTGAAAAGTATTCATGTTGGCAACTAGTTTGCAGATCAGAAGCTGCTTTTAAAAGATGATTGGGCAGCAACACACCTTTGGGCCTATGTCCAGTGATTATATTTGTTATTTTCACCAATGAAATGATGCTGATCCACCTGAACAGGAATCAGAAGTCAGATAGTGTGATTAATCTCCATCGACAAAGACTACTTTAACTAGAGGAAGAGAGTGTAGAAGACTCTCCTCCACCTGACAAAGTCCTACCTTATTTTCCTCCCAAAGAAACATCATCCAGTACATCAAACAACACTCGCATAAATGCCAAGGAAGCATATAAAGGCCCATACAAGCTTCTCAAGCCCAACAATGCAAAATTGGCTCATACATCCTGCTGTGTGAACCTATGTGCCTTGATGGGATGTATGCTGTCAAGACTTTGCCTTCAGCACTGACTTTATGACATTGGTAGATCATTATAGTGTTCTGTTGCATATCAATGCAATTGATAACACAATGGTGGACTACCCAGATTACAGGTCATGCCCTTGGAAGCAAGTTGGCAAACCATTCTATAACCATAATATGGTTCTTCTTGGCTGGCTGCTGTCAGTACCATTGCCTATTACTGATTAAAAAGGATCCAACATAGATACCCAAAGGTGTTTCATCTTTGACTGATAGTCAAAGAGAGTGCCTGGTGAAGGCTTTTGAGGATTCAACAGTTACAATAGCATATATGAACCTCTCTTCTTATCATGAAATCCATTGTGCTAAATGTCTTCTACAGAAGGACCAGCAGACTGCAACATAAACACATATGTGTTTGTGTGAACTACAATAGATTCAGCAACAGACACATATCATGAAGCAGTATATTGTGCTGCTGCCATGGGAGAATCTAGGATGTGAACCATATCAGTATCCAAGCCCACCAAAACAAGTGCCATCAATTCAGGTGAAAATTCATGTCATGGACATAATAAGGTATTTTATTATATAAGAATGTCAGGATAGTGGCTCACAGTCCTTTTACAGACCAAAAACAATAGTGACAATCTGAAGACAGGAGAAAAGAGGATTCATTCTGCTGTGACATTTGAGGAACCTCCTACAGATGATCAAGACAAGCCTGGGAATAGTGATAGAAATAGGGACAGAAATAAAAAGAGTATGACCAGAATCACTCACTCCCAGAAAAGAGTGAAGATTGCCACCTTGAATGATGCAGCAGAAGGTGCTTCTGGCAAGTCACATATGGCTGGTGAAGGTGTTGCAACATGTAGGAGCACCCATAAACAGGGATCTATAAGTGCCGTATCACCTGTAGATGATAACATCAAAGGTACAAGCATTAAGCCCTCAATGCTGCATGAATATCTGACTAACTCAGATGATCAGAAATGAGCAATGTCACTCCAGCTGAATGTCCCCAGCTCCATCTCACCTACAAGCAATTGTTGGGATCCATGCCAATCCAAATGCCCATGTGACTACAACTACGTATGTCAGTTCTACAACAGAACCACACAGCAGTACCAAATACTTATACTCAATCTTTCAAGAGCACCGACAATTAATAAAAACCAACTTCCTTCTTTCCTTCCTTACCAAAGCATGCAGCACTAAAAAGGGAAGATGAGTCATTCACTCTTGCTTTTCTTGCCCTCAACTCTCATTGTCCCTTGCAGTTATGGGTAAGGAATCTGATGATTCTTGAAAAGCTGTGAATATTCACTTATGTCTACAGGATATTCACTATGGCTCATCCCATCCCCCAAGGAATACAAAGCCTGGGAAAAGCTGATGGAGTTCCAACCACTTCATTCCTCAGTGAAGCCTGATTCTAAATCATATCCTGGTTTTGCTCCCCACATTATGCTCACCACATTCACCAATTTACTGCCTGCTGTAACAAACATGCTGATGGAACCCTGATCTCAAGTCAACTCCAACAAAACCGCTCTTCGGAATCCTATGGATTCCAATCCTCAGTTTCTATTTCATATTCTATTTTATATTTAACCTCTCCATTTTAATTTACCAGTAGCCCGACATCACTAGCACAGCATGTCATCGGACTCCACCAGCTACCGATCGGTAGACAACAACCACCGACCACCCCAGAATATAGACCACTCCGAGTAGGAACTAGATCAGACTCCTAACTAGTATATAAACCTTAGAATTACACTGTAGATACTCAGTTCAAATATCAACTTGGTTCAGCCCAATCTCTCTCTCTGACTCTGTCAACTCCTATCCTCCAGACCATGGAACTCCAATCCAGTGGGCTTATCTCCCAATCCTCCCCTATCATTCCTCAGACTTCCATCTGTACCCGTCTTAGGGCTTTGGCTCAGGGGTGATGTTGCTAATGGCTTTGCCTACACCCAACACATTCCACAGCATTCCGCTATGTGCACTTACTGTTGCAATCCTATTGGCATGATCCTAACACCCGCTTTTGATATAGACAAACTCTCTATCTACAATCTCAGGCCTCCTGTGATGAAGTTCGAATCATAGAAGCAGGGCGACACATAACTCAGTGCTCTCATCATCAAGCTATCCAAGCCTCACAAGCTTAAGCACCTTCATGGAGTGATTACCAACTATTGGGATGATCTCAGCACTGAGTGGAAGAGTTGCGACTTCCTGCACATGTTGATTTTCTATGTCAATGAGCCACAAGAGAGGCTTAAACTGGAGGGTTTGAAAGACTACAAGTAGATGGGGACTTTTGGTGACAGTGGGGATCTGGACCTGCACTGCCGATTCATGGGAACAGAAGTCTGGCTGGTCAATTGCACATGTTCAGTGAGGCAGTGGAAGGTGATAGAGAAGAGGTCACTCTCCACATACAGGCTCAGAGAACTTCATTCCTGTGACACAGGATCCATCACCTTGCTGGTGCCTACCCAGGCTGTGATAACCACTGCATCATGACCCACAAAACCACAAAAGTGTCACCCTAGCAAAATCAAAAAGCAGGAGGACCCCTCCTCAGGAACCTGTTAGGATCGTGCCAATAGGATTGTGGCAGTAATTGCATGTAGCAGAATGTATTACGATTTCGTGCTCTATCTTATCTTATCGACTCTCTCGTAATCTCGCTATGCTAATTCTCCGGACTTGATCGCATTCAACCATGAGGGCACAGTACGTTTACCGCACCATTGCAGACACTTGTAGTATATTTAGCATGACCCAAACTGTATTTAAGTAGCTTGACTGCAGGTCTTAAACCTCAGTCTCGAACTAAAGTTTATTCACCCGATAACTTAGTCTGAACTCACTCTCGCTCAACTAAGCGATAGCTCCCTGCACGCAAACCTGCGAGCAACATAAAGCGCCTGACCGAAGTGCGAGTCACGCTTAGTTGTTTGATCTTGTTTGAGTAATCAGTCGCTAACAATTAGTTCGAGACTTTCTTACTCTTCATCAACAACCACGTTGACGAACAGTAACGAATGAACCCTGTCGAACAATATCTCACCGACCTCTTTGGACTACAAGGCTTTATTGCCGTAGCCTATCTCGCATTCCTATATGGATATGAATACCGACGAAACCAGGAGCCAGTCTCCGAAGAAATTATCCCCGTCGAAGCCCCCAACCCGGAGGTTAGACGACAGAACACACCCCCTCCTGACTACATCGACGACAGACCCGACCCAATCATCCATTTCATCTTCATCACCGATGACGAGTGGATCACAGAGGACTCCAACACAAGTGAGTCCAGTGAGTCCGACACCGAGATGGAAGGATGGCCCGCACAAAGAGGCCCAATCGTTGAAGAAGAAGAAGAGTGAGGAGTCTACAAAAGGGGGATGGACCAGCATGTTCTCTCTCCCATTACCGAGGAGGAAAGTGAAGGGGAAAGCGAAGGAAGTGATCCCTGGAACGCCCCTTCCCCCACCTTGACCGAAAACTCGGCCGCCAATCCTGGATACGATTCAAACGGACAGCGCCTCTATCAAAGAGGGCTTAGATATCATCTGGGAGAAGGAAGAGAGGCTGAAGATGGAACTAGAAGCAGTTCAGATGAGGAGAGCAGCGATACAGAAGAGGACAGCGACAGCGACGAGCTCTCAGGGCCGCGCAACAACTGGTCCCCTCCAAGGCTGGACTCCAGAGGAGAGACCTGGGGTAACTACTATGCCCACGATGACTCATCAGACGATGAAGGAAGTTACCTCAATCTTGTCACGTGCCCAAACACCCTGATCATCATCAATGATAGGGCCAGAGAAGCCACTACCGAGCTCGACCGGTGCGAGCCCACATACGACGCCGACGCCAGCTGCGAAATATGCAGACAAACACAGGACTACGCCGATGCATGGCTCATGTATGAAGGAATCGAGGCCCCTGCCTCCGTCGTCCCCTACGTCATCTATCCACTCGCACCAGAACATCCCCACGCAGCTCCCATCCCCTTCATTGCACCCTGGGTATGGGATAGACCCCGAAGACCAGACTTTGATCAAGTCATACTCAGGGTCAATGAGTGGTCACGAATCATTCGAAACTGGAACCGTATCATCACGGGAAGCACAGAGCCTTTCGAGCGAGTCCGACCAATCGGACTTAGAAGAAGGAGAAATTTACGAGAACCCTGGAATAGGGCGGACTTCGACTTACAGCAGCAGCATAGGGTCGGAGAGTATGGAGAGGAGGACATCATACCAGAATTCGTGGAAGGATCTAGCTCGGGAACCTACTGAGGCCGAGCTAGAAAATATGACTTATTTGGAAATGCTATGCTGGACAGAGAAAAAGTTACCCCGAGAAATCTCGTGGAACGGGTCACCCCAGGGCAGGTATTTCCAAAAGGAAAAGGATTCGCATATCGGAAGCCAGGTGCTTTATCGGGAAACGATCTTTCACACCAACATTCTATGGAACCAAGTACACCCGGACGACTATACAGACCCCAGAGAACGATATCAGGTACCTGCACCATCCGAAACGTCGAGTGGAAGCACGGTGGACTTAAAACACCTATCAATCCTCCAGAGAACAGGGTACGTCGACCCGAGCAGACTATTTGCCGCAGCAGGAACTCCAGGAAGCACGGGAGCAGCCGCAGCCGCAGCTGCAGCAATCCCCATGGTACCAGCACCTGCGCCACAAGGCCCTTTATCCCCGCATCATAATCCCGCATTACGATTGCTACCGCGCCCTGCGGCAATCCCTATACCCACAGACCCCGTACAACCACCGAACACGCCCCCGCCATTCATCGTCGGAGTAGCCAACACGAATCCATGGGGGCAGGTGAAACCACAATTAGCAGAACCCCCGGAAAAGTTCAAAGGGGAGTCCAGCGATGTGGACCGATTCCTAAACCAGTGCGAGGACTACTTCCAAGTATTCCCGCAACAGTTCACCATGAACGCGCACGGACAAAGCCCTAATCGGGTCGTGTTCTGCACGTTCCGACTTGCGGACAAAGCCCTGCATTGGTGGAATCATGCCAGGGATGAATATTATGACGAAACGTGCAGATACCTGCGATACCCAGCGTGGCAGACGTTCAGACAAATAATCGAAGATCAGTTCCGCACGGATGTGGAAATAGAGCTCAAGTTACAAGAGTTCAAGCACATCCGCCAGAATACATACAAATTGGCAAAGGAATTCTTCCGGGACTTCGAGCGACTAGCCAAGGAATCCGGAAAACGCCACAATGAGGAGTACATGATCGAGATCCTCAAGCCGGCAATCCGGAAGAACGTTAAAACCGCCATACATGCCACTGGAACCGCATTACCATGCACATATGCAGAATGGAAGTTCCAGGTGGAACAAATGGACTACAATTACCGCGTGGGACTAGCCGAAGACGCGGGCAGAAATCAGGGAATGCAGGGACAGCAAAGCAAGGGCATGGGAAAAGCCGGAAGCTCTGGGAATTCCCAGGGTGATAAGAAGACGGGAACAGGAACCATGTACGGAGGACAAGGGCAGCCGATGGAAATAGATCGACTGCGCAAAGAAGGACAGTGTTTCCGTTGCGGTCACAAGGGACATCGGAAGCAGGACAACAAGTGCCCCAAAGACGAAAGCACTTGGCTCGTCAAGCACCAGCCCAAGTTCTCCCGAGCTCAAATTCGCGCTATGTATCAGCAAGTACTCAAAGACGAAGAAGGGGAAGCATCAAAGATTGAGGAGGTAAAAGACGAGCCGGCAGCATAAGCGACAAACGCGCGTCGGCAAAGGACACAATTTCATTTAGTGGTGCGTCACAGAATCCCGCAGGTCGGACTAATGTACCACATGTAGTATCTCGAGGCAATGACAAATCTTTCACGCTATCACAAAATGAAATTACCAAGTCGCATAAAAAGAAGAACGGTGTACAGGGGATTTCCACCGTGCTCGAAGAAGAACCCCATTCAAGATCCTTGGCCACCGGTGTGAAAGCACAAGTGGCATATGCTGCGCAAGGCGGCGGGAAACTCGGGATCAACATCACTCCATCGGGGGCAGATGATGGCGTGGGGAACAGAGGAAGAGCAGCCGAGCCCAAGGCGAGCAGTGAAGAACCCCACTCAGGGGCGGAATGTATGCGCCAGCCATGAGCGACCGACTGCCCCCATCGTGGAACGGAGCTGCAAGAGGGAACGCGAATCCCCAACAAGAAAACCGCTGCCCCGCAAAGAACAGTCCAGACGACCGGGGACCCCATCCCTTTACAGCCCTTTACGGTACGTTTACCCCCTTCATCACTAACACATAATGGCACCGGGGGCTCGTGTTCCCCGGTGGGCAGGTCGGTGGGACCATTATGTGACCTTCCTATTTCCAATAAAAATACCGTTTCACTGGAAGAAGTGCCCAATGAGGAAGACGACTACAGTTACCAACAAAGCCTTAAAAAGCAAGGGGAAGACCCGGTGATCCACACCGAGGAGTACCCGGAAGACTACGAGGTAATGGAGCTAGAGGAAGAATATTACGACGACAAGTGGGACAAAGGATGGCTTAAACCACACAGCACCGAATGGGTAAGAAGAAAGATGAGGCAGGAGAAGACCATGGAAGGGAAACTAGCCACCCTTCGCATGTGGATACATCCGAGACGCCTCGTAGAAGTAGATGAGGATCTAGTCCTAGATCTCATTGGATCCCCAAAGGAGATGTATAGGCAACGAGAGCAGTGCTTACAAAATATGGAGGACCTACACATTTCCCCGCAATACATCCGAGGAAGCAAAGGAAGGAGTGTCAACATCCGCGTCCAACTCAAAACCTTGGACACTTCCCAAATACGAGCGGTCGATGCCCTGGTTGACAGCGGATGTACTGGGAGCTGTATAAATCGAGCATTTGTACAGGAACATCAGATGAACGTGGTAAAATTACCAAAAGCACAGGCGGTGTACAATGCGGATGGGAGCAGAAACAAAGGAGGAGACATCACGGAAGTGGTGGAACTACGCATGACCATCGGGGATCATCACGAAAAAATCGACTTAGCCGTCGTGGACCTAGGAAATGTACCACTATTTCTGGGGCATGACTGGCTTAAACGTCACAATCCCATCATCGACTGGAAGACAGGAGCCGTAACCTTAGCCCGGTGTGCATGCCGCAAAATACCCTTCCTTCTACCTGACGAAGACCCCGAACAAACCTGGGGAACAGAAGTAGAAGAGGGAGACATGATACTCGTAATAGACTTCCAGGAGGCCTTTCATGTTCGAGCCATGGGAAGTAAAGCCAACGAGTTAGCCGCCAAAGCCAACCAAGCCAAAGAGGCAAAAACGTTTGAGGAAATAGTACCGGAACCATACCGGGAATTCCGAGACATGTTTGCAAAAGAAAACTTTGACGAGCTACCACCGCGAAAACCATGGGATCACGCGATCGAATTCATCCCAAATGCCCATGCGAGCTTAGACTGTAAAGTGTATCCATTGAATCCCGTGGAGCAAGAGGAGTTGGATAAATTCCTGGACGAAAACCTAGAATCTGGAAGGATTCAACCCTCCAAATCCCCAATGGCTTCACCGTTCTTCTTTGTCAAAAAGAAAGACGGGAAGCTCCGACCTGTACAAGACTACCGAAAGCTGAACGAAATGACCATCAAGAATCAATACCCTCTCCCGCTCATCGGAGAATTGATGGATCAACTCAAAGACGCCAAATACTTCACAAAGCTAGACGTACGGTGGGGATATAACAATGTGCGAATCAAAGGAGGAGACAAATGGAAGGCAGCCTTTCGAACAAATAGAGGACTGTTCGAACCCATGGTGATGTTCTTCAGACTCACCAACTCACCGGCCACATTTCAATGGATGATGAATGACTTGTTTAAGGAGCAGATCGCCCGAGGAGACGTCACTGTGTATCTGGATGACATCCTAATCTGCACCAAAGACAAGGACAAACATCGAGCGGTGGTACGAGAGGTTCTAACCATTCTACGCGCGAACAATCTGTTCCTAAAAGCGGAAAAATGCGAGTTTGAGGTATTAGAAACCGAATACCTCGGAGTAATTATCAGCCAAGGATCGGTACGCATGGACCCCGTAAAAGTCAAGGGCATCACGGAGTGGCCTCAGCCCACCAAAAAATGAGAGCTACAATCGTTTTTGGGCTTCACAAACTTTTATCGAAGGTTCATCCGAGATTACAGTAAACACGTATGACCCTTGACGCAACTCACAGGGAAGGCGGAGTGGAAGTGGGGAACAGCTCAAGAAAGCGCATTCCAAGAAATCAAAAGGAAACTAGCGGAGGAAGTGGTACTAGCAATACCCACGCGAATGGGAAAGTATCGCGTGGAAGCAGATGCAAGTGAAGGAGCGATAGGAGCAGTCCTATCACAAGAGCAAGAAGGGAAGTGGAGACCAGTAGCGTTCCTGTCCAAAGCCTTAATGGTCACGGAACGGAACTACGAAATCTACGACAAGGAACTCTTGGCAATCATGTTGGCCCTCGAAGACTGGAGACACTATCTGATGGGCGCTTATCAGGAATTTGAGATCTGGACGGATCATCAAAACCTGCAGTACTTTCGCAAACCCCAAAAGCTCAATCAAAGACAAGCACGATGGGTAACCGAGCTAGCGGAATATCACTTCATGCTGCATCACAAACCAGGAATGGCCAACAAGAAGGCTGACCTATTATCCAGGAGAGCGGACCACGACCAAGGGGGAGAAGATAATAAAGAGGTGATCATACTCAAGCCGGAAATGTTCCGAGCATTAATCATGCCAGGAGAAGAGGAAATTCATAAACGCGTCCAAACGGCGCTATGGGACACAACCAGATGGGACAAGGGAATCGAAGCATCCCTTCATCACCCCCGGGGGATAGTTCAAGAGGATGGACTAATGCATTATGATGGGCGGCTATATGTTCCTCGAGACGCCAAGCTACGAGGGGAAATAATCGCCATCCATCATGACCACATTACCGCCGGGCACCCTGGAATTGAAAAAACCAAAGAACTCGTTCAGAGAGAGTATTGGTGGCCAAAGCTCAAGAACGACATGGAACGATATGTAAAAGGATGTGAGGCCTGTCAAAGAACCAAAACGAGCACTCAAAGGAAACGAGTGCCTTTGCATCCACATGCCGTACCCACACGACCATGGGAGCACATAACTGTAGACATGATCGGCGAACTACCCGACTCCAATGGGTACAACGCCATTCTCATGATCGTGGATCATTTCTCGAAAGAAGTAATTCCAGTCCCGTGCTCCACCGAGTTAACCTCGGCAGGATGGGCCAAGATACTCAGAGATCACGTATGGGCCAAACACGGCATTCCACAAAAGGTGATCTCTGACCGAGGACCTCAATTCGTGTCCAAATTCATGAAGGAGTTATACAAGATGTTGCAGATACAAGGAAACCCGTCTATGGCCTACCATCCCCAAACGGATGGACAAACAGAACGAGCAAACCAGGAGATTGAAAAGTATCTCCGAATATTTATCAATCACAGACAGAACGACTGGAGTGAATGGTTGCCTCTCGCAGCCTTCCAACACAATAACCGGAAGCATTCTGCAACCGGGTATTCTCCCTTTGAAATCAATCATGGGCAAAGGCCACACATAGCCCCGATAACAATCAAAGAAGGAACAAACCCAGCTGCCAGGGAGTTCGTCGCGGACATACAAAAAATACATGAACAAACGACAAAGGCACTGGAGAAAGCAGCGGAAGTCATGAAGTGACAATATGACAAACACCAGCGAACGGCGATAGAGTACCAACCGGGAGACAAAGTCTGGTTGGACTCCACGAACCTACACCTTCCTCGACCAATGAAGAAGCTAGGGGACAAGCGCGTCAGGCCGTTCGAAGTAATATCCAAGCATGGCGCTTCCGCATACAAATTGCGCCTTCCTTCCGCCTGGAAAATCTATGACCGCTTCAATGAAAACCTTCTTACTCCATATCATCCACCGGAGTTCCCCATTCAAGTGCAGCCCACAGCTCCACTGCCAGACCTTATAGACGGACAAGAACAGTACGAAGTAGAAGAAATAGTAGACCGAAGGGAGAGAGCCCGAGGAAGAGGAAGAAGGCGAGGCACAGGAATCGAATACCTCATAAAATGGAAGGGATATCTGAGAGAGGAAAATTCCTGGGTAGACGAGCAAGACTTGGACAACGCCAGGGATGCCATCAAGGACTTCGAACAAGTATCATTCATCACTCGTCCACCCGCAGACTGGTGGGAGGAAAATGACGAATCCGACTCCTGGTCAGAAACAGAATCGGTAACTCCATCTGAAGTCGACCATCCCTTGGTACAGGCAATACAAGAATACCTGGTAAAACCAAACGCACCCTCGCTCATAGGAGCGTATCTCCCAAAACCAAACTACGTTGCAGTCGGGACGACTGCCTTAACAGGGGGGTAATATTACGATTTTGTGCTCTATCTTATCTTATCGACTCTCTCATAATCTCGCTATGCTAATTCTCCGGACTTGATCGCATTCAACCATGAGGGCACAGTACGTTTACTGCACCATTGCAGACACTTGTAGTATATTTAGCACGACCCAAACTGTATTTAAGTAGCTCGACTGCAGGTCTTAAACCTCAGTCTCGAACTAAAGTTTATTCACCTGATAACTTAGTCTGAACTCACTCTCGCTCAACTAAGCGATAGCTCCCTGCACGCAAACCTGCGAGCAACATAAAGCGCCTGACCAAAGTGCGAGTCACGCTTAGTTGTTTGATCTTGTTTGAGTAATCGGTCGCTAACAGAATGCTGCGGGATGTGTCGGGCATAGGTGAAGCTATTAGCAACGTCACCCCTGAGCTGAAGCCCTAAGATGAGTACAGATGGAAGTCTGCAGAGTGATGTAAGAGAGAAGTCCAACGGATCAGAGTTCCATGGACTGGAGACAAGAGTGACTTAGAGTCAGAGAGAGAGAGAGAGAGATTGGGCTGAACCAAGTTGATATTTGAACTGAGTATCTACAATGTAATTCTAAGGTTTATATACTAGTTAGGAGTCCGATCTAGTTTCTACTCAGAGTGGTCTACATTCTAGGGTGGTCAGTGGTTGTAGCCTACCGGTCGGTAGCCGATGGAGTCTGATGAAATGCTGTGCTTAGCGATGTCAGGCTATTGATAAATTAAAATGGAGAGATTAAATATAGAATGGGATATGAAATAGAAACTGGGAATTGGAATCCATAGGATTCCAGGCTGTGGTTTGTTGGGTTGAGTGGAAGTCGGATTTCTGTCGGCATGCTTGTTACAGTATCCCCCTCTTAGCGTTCTTGCCCTCAAGGACACAGATCCCAATGGCTGAGTGTGACCACATGGAATTTCTCAGGTTGGTCATGTGGCTTTTCATCTCTTAGCTTTCTACCACTACCATCCTCTCTATTTTCTGAGTTTTGTCCTCGTTGTTGCTCAATGTCGTCCGCCATCAAATATTGACTTTCTGTAACCCCCAAACCCTACGACCCCACCCCGATGCCCAAAGACATTCGGCCTGAAGATCTTGAAGCCTTTTATGATGAGCAGGATGCCATGGAGAAGGTGAGGGAGGATGCCGTGGAGGCCCATGAGGCCTGGAAGGCATAGAAGTTGAAGGATGAGAAGAAACGGGCCATGGAGTCAGAGAGGTGGGAGAAGAAGTTGCTGCAGGAGAAGAAGGTCACCGAGGCTAAGGCGAGGAAGGAGAAGGAGGAATGGGAAGCCATGAAACAGAAGTGACAGGAGGAAGAGGCAGCTGCTATGGAAAGGAAAAGGTTGGAGGATGAGGCCAAGGCTGTGGAGGAGGCCTGGAGGGCCGCAGATGCCGAGAAGGAGAAGGCAGAGGATAAAGATGGTAGCAGTTCGGATGGGGATGACGAGAGGGAGAAGGATCCAAAGGAGAAAGCGTTGAAGAAGTTGGTGAAGCAGCAGAAGGATAGGAAAGGCAAGGGCAGGGTGAACAATTTGGAAGCTGTGGGTGTTTCAAAGAAGAGGAAGGTGAAGTCAAGTGCAGTGGTTGTAAGTGAAGGTGAAGAAGTTGTGGGGCTGTTAGGCAGGCCCTTGAAGAAATTGAAGATGGAGCCTGAGATGCAAGCGGACGACGAAGAGTATAAGGGTAACAGTAAGTTACTTCCATTGGGTCCCGTGGTTTATGCTGACATTTTGTAGAGCATTGTGGTCGTTGCAAGGCAGACAATGTGAAGTGTTTTATCTGACGTGGATGCACTTGCGAGCAATGCAAATTGAAGAAGAGCAAGTGCGTTTTTCCACAAGGTGAAGGTTTGGAAACCGTGGGCTCCGATGAGGTTGTGTACTTGTTGCAACAACTTTGCAACAAGATGGACAACTTCCAGGAGGGCTTGGAAAGCGTAGAGAGGAAGGTTGACTTCCTTGGAAGCCACGTCAACGACCTTGTGGACGATTTCCATGAGGGTGATGCACCGGAATGGCCATCGGTGATATGCCGTCTATGCGTTCACACCTAGATTTTGCGATTTTATAACAATACTGTTGCAGGTCTATCCTATACTAGTCGTATATCAAGGGCTATAGTTGAGACTTTGGACTGATAGTCAAGTTAGCATGCTACTAGTCGAGTCAGGACTTAGGAATGATACCACTAGTGGGTCAGCCCTACCAGCCAACCAGACTAGCACCTCCAAAGCTAGTATGACTTAGTAAAATACGGTCACTAGTAAAGAATACAGCTGCTAGCGCCCAAACAAGAAGTAAGAACCCACACAGATCTCGACTATTCAGTCGCTAGTGGACCGATCTGGGCATGAACACCTAAGTCAGGATGACTAGTCACACGAGCACTTCTGAAAGGACTTAGAAATGAACCAGTAAAGGCATAACCCTTAGCCCAGATCTGGCTAGTGTGATACAGATCTCATACGATCGGCACTAGTATAGCTGGGCTGCACCCCGATCACGATCGAGCAGTTGCTACAGGCACGGTTACCCGACTATTAGTATAGCCATGTCACTAGTGGAGCACCACTGGGCAAAGGGTGCAGGAAACGACCCAATAGCAGAGTCCCTCACCCGCTATCCGACAGAAAGAACAGGCTAGGCCGACTATTGCGTGATTATTCACCATAATTCGTGACTAGCCAAGATATCCTTACCAATATTACCCCTAAAGAATCTATTTATATTTATTCTGTACCTGTCTCTGTAGTATATAAGTAGTAGGAGGGGCAGCCTCGCAGGCCAGGCAAGCCATCCCCACAATTGTGACCTACTAGTCCATATTCTAGTGCTCCAATTAAAGGCTTTTGTGCTTAACCTCGACAAAGTGTCTACTAGTCACTTAGTCACCTATAGTATTGAACGAAATGAAGTGTCTTAAAGTTACTATTCTGTCTTGGAGTGACTCAGAGCATTTTGAAGTTAGTTAAAGTATTTTCTCAGAGTTAAAGTATTTGTTCTTAGGCCAAGAGTGCCACTAGTCAAGCCTAGGGTGCTGCTAGTCAAGTGTAGACCACTTGTGAGACCCAGTATTTGGCCCAGAGTGCCACTAGTTTCAAAGTATCAGAGTTAGACCGAGTGCAGTTGCTCAACCCAAGTCACTATTCATCCAATCGTGTCTTAAAACCCCGCTAGCACGAGTATTACATCTTGTGTAGCTCACTAGTACCAAATATATGTCTTTAAACAACCTTTCCCTGATTTGTTGAAGTCTGCAGAGTGCTTCTATCATACTCAAAACACCCGAACTCAATAATATTGGTGGTTAGTGTAGAGTAGTAGAGGGTTTTGGTGTTGTGGTGTTCATATCCATTCACTAGCCTTTTGTCACTCGCCATTACTGAGCACATCAGCGGTGTCTAGGTGTTTTGTTACATCCACAGGTAGTGCAAGATTTAACGTAGTGGCAGACGTATTCACGCATCTGTGGCCAGGTATAGTTCTGTCGGACGAGTTCAAGAGTCCGATTTTGGCCAAAGTGACCTGCCAAGATGTGGTCATGATTGTTTTGGAGAACGTGAAGATGGAGATCATCGGAGTCCAGAACATAGATGCGACTGTTGAGACATAGTAGTCCTGATTCATCCATGGGCCACTGAGAGAAATTGGAAGGGGAAGATGCGAGTCGAAAGCCTTCAATGGCAGTGGGGTCCGACAGTTGTGCATTCTTGATATCATAGTGGAGCTTGTCGATGTCCATTATAGCACTAGCACATAAGACAGGGCCTTCAAGAAATGTAGCATGGAGTGAAGCGGAGAGTTGTTCTTGAGTGAAAACAGGTTGGAAATTATGAGGGTTGACTTGAGCATATTGACTATCCCCCTCTTTAGGGTAGATGTCCCATTGTCTAGTGAGGGCATCTGGTTTCCCACCAAGTTTACCTGGTCGGAACTGAATTACAAGGTTGAACTGGGATAGGAATTCAGACCAGCACACTTGTCGTCGAGTAAGGACCTTGGTAGTGGAGAAATATTCGAGATTCTTGTGGTCTGTAACGATGTCAATGGCTTCCGTGGAGCCTTTAAGATAATGACGCCAATATTTGAAGGCTTCGAAGATGGCCAGAAGCTCTTTATCGTGCATATCATAGTTGAGTTCAGCACCATGGAGGCTCCAGGACAAGAAGGATATTGGGTGAATCTTGCCATCATCAAGGTAGATGGATAGGATGGCAGCGATGGCATAGTCGGAAGTGTCGGTTTCCACAACCAGTTGATGGTCGGGAAGCTAGTGGGTAAGGATGGGAGCATGAGTAAAGGCCTGCTTCAACTCATTGAAGGTGGATAGGCATTTGTTGTCGAATTTCCATGGAGTTCCTTTGTGAGTGAGTCATGTTAAGGGCAGGACGATCTCACTGTACTCATGAATAAAACAGTGGTAGAAATTAGCAAAGCCGAGGAAGGATTGGATATCCTTGACCTTGCATGGGACTGGCCAGTCAGTAATACCTTTGACCTTGTCTTCGGACATGCGTAAGCCTTCAGGTGAGAGGATGTAACCAAGGTATTCAATGGAGTCCCAATGGAATTCACATTTGGAACCCTTGCAGTGGAGGCCATTAGCCCTGAGTCTGCGAAGGACTTCACATATATGTTTTCGGTGATCCTCAGGATTGTCGGAGTAGATAAGGATGTCATCAAGGTATATGATGACAGATACATTGAGCATGTCAGAAAAGATGTCATTGATGAAGCGTTGGAAAGCCATGGGAGCATTAGTGAGTCCGAAGGGCATGACACGCCATTCAAAGGAGCCATAGCGGGTCCAAAATGCAGTTTTCCATTCATCACCCTCAGCTATGCAGATGAGATGGTAGGCATGACAAAGGTTGAGCTTGGTGTAGAGATGAGCGGAACACATGGAGTCGAGGAGATCGGAAATGAGGGGCAAAGGGTAATGGTCTTTTTTAGAGATTTTATTAAGGCCACGGTAATCTACACAGAGTCTAAGTTCACCAGTTTTCTTCTTGACAAACAGTACTGGAGCTCCATGCGGAGAGCGGGAAGGAGTGATGAAACCATTATGGATGTTATCATCAATAAACTCGTGTAAGGCCTTTAGTTCGGATTCAGAAAGGGAGTAAATGGGGCCGAGTGGAGGGGTAGAACCTTCCTCAATGTTGATCTTGAGGTCATAGGGACGATGTTCGGGGAGTTTTTCAGAAAGGGAATCACTGAATACATCGGCAAATTCATGGTATTCCAGTGGGACATTGGATAAGTCAGCGGGAGCCGCAGAGGTAGCCTTGCCATTAACACTAGGCATAGAAGGCTGCAGTGTGAACTGCTGAGCCCCTTCTTCTGCGCAAGCTCAGACAAAAGTGGCAGCCGAAATAATAGATATCTTAGGGGCAGCCGAAGCACCAAAGGAAGGAATGGTAGGATAGGAATAGATAGGTTCATAAGGTGGTGGAGGGGGGGGCAGATGGTGTAGTGGTTACCTCTGCTTGTTCGATTGTACCTCGTTCCACACAGAAAATATTTATTTTCGCACTCGCGAGTTCGAGCCCCCCACCCCCCAGAAAGTAACACTCTAGACACTTTCCAGGTTCTACCACTTCCGATATCCGAATCACGTGAAATGCAGCCTCCCTTTCCAAACATGATCAAGTCACGCACATTACCCCCTCTAAAATCACATGACAAATCTTATCTCTCCTTGCCATTCTAGGCATCGGTTCGAGGCCCTTCCAGTGATCTTTCGAATAAGACAGGGAAACGGAGTCGCATGCCGCAAGGCTGCCGCCTGGTTGGGACCCAGGTGTAACAAAATGGAGTGGTGATCCAAGCACACCCCGGCCTGGCACATCGCCCCCGCATCAATTGATCACACTGTGTTGGTGATCTTGGCCGAGTAAGGCAGGTCTGGGAAAGAGAGACCGGAGAAGGACTGGGATTGATGGAGTTTGGTGGGAAGTAGGACTAGGCCATGAGAAGGGTCTGGTGAAGAAATGACGGTGACGGATAGATTGCGGCCATTTCTCGGCAGAGGTCAGGATTTCCCAAAGTGGGAAAAGGTGGCAGTGCCCGAGTCGCACCAAGTTATCGAGGGCGAGGGATAATTTCGTGCCATAACATAAGTGCACAGCTTGTTAAGCTGACTTAATCGATGACATCATACACACAGTAACACAAGTAGCTAAATTGGACCATACGCATGTGTAACCAATATACTTAGGAAAAAAAAAAAAAAAAAAAAGGTGGTGGAGCCCGTCAGGATCTCGATTTTGGAGTGGAAGGGGGTGATGGTTGGATTGGACTGAAGGAGTCTGAGCAGACTGGCACATGTGTGTCAGCAGCCGTGGAAGCGCTTGAGGCAGAAACTACTGATAATAGTGAATGGAAAGTGATATTGTGCTTTACCCAGTCAATCAATAGATTGTAGCAGGAGAGCCAGTTGTATCCCAGAATGACGTTACAAGATGAGTCTAGACAAGTGACGTAGAAGTCAATAGGAAGGGTGTCTCCGGAAGGGAAACAGATTGGAAGGGAAATAGATTGGGAGATGTGAGATCCGACGGAGCCATCGAGAAGCCAAACTTGGACAGGGGGGATAGATTTGGTAGTGAGATTGTGATCCTCAATGTACTTTGAATCAACAAAGCAGTGGCTAGAGCCAGAATCAATGAGTGTGAGAAAACGAAGGATAGTAGAAATGGGGGAACTGTCGGACTCCGACCCAGAGCTGACTTCAGAGGAAAGAGGGACAGTTAGGGAGTGGTTGGAAAGAGTGGCAGCATTGAGGGTTACGATCTCCAATGCACTGTGACAGTCAACGCAACCCTGTCCTAGTGTGGAGGATACAGGGTTGCTCTCTAGTTTTCCGATTCTGATGGAACCGGCTCAACAGAGGCAGAGGGTTCAGGAGTGGTAGACATGGCAGCAGCACAGCCCTGAGTGGAGGCTGTGGCTTTGCACTTGTTACACTCCTCAGTTTTGTGTTTACCTCCACAGAACATGCAGAGGTTGTTCTTCCGATGGCAGTCCTTTTCTTCTTGAGTAAGATGGCCATCTTTGCCTAGCTTGTCAGCGTAGGGCTTAGGGTTGGAAGAGGAAGAGTTGTTGGAGGGAGAGGAAGACGAACAGTTAGAACCCTTTGACTTGTTGCTGTTGCTGGAAGAGGAAGATGGATTACTGCATTTTTCTCAGGAGATTTCAGCTCTCCAAGTCCAGTAGCGAGCGTCAAGTTCTTGTGCTAGGTTCCGCATATCACAGAGATTATCGGGTTTCCCATGGTGAGCCATATCATCCTTGATGCAGGAGCAAAGACCACGATAGAAGGCATGTCGGAGGGAGTTATCACCATAGCCAATAATGGCAGCATACTGATTGAATTTGACAATATACTTCATGATGCGATCTCCGTCACACATCCGAAGATTTTCGAGTTTGTCTTTAGCATCTCCGACGGCATCAAAGGGGCCGAAGTTGGTTCGGAGTTCCAAAAGGAAGGCAGCATATGAGTATGCCCAGGCAGAAGGGTTGTGGTGATTAGGATGGAGGATATCTGGTTTGAACCAGTTGAGTGCAACACCAGAAAGGAAGGAGATGGCATAGTTGACTTTTGCCATATCCGATCGGAATGTGTCAGGACGGTTATTGAAGTTCAACTGGAGGGAGACGATGAAGGCTTTCAGTTTTCGGGAGTCCGAACCATCAAAGGTATCTGGTTCTTTGACCTTGGTGTGCATGGTACGTTGTTGGTTGCCGTTGAACGCATCAGAAACACCACAGAGAACATTCATGAGTTGGATGAGGATCTGAGTGTCATTGGTGGGGAAGTTAGGGTTGTTGCCAGGGTTGTTGTTAGGTCCTCCTCTGGGACCACTGGGACCACCAGGGCCACCAGGGTTGGGTGGGCCACCCCCAGGGTTTCCTGATGGGTGCTCTTGGCCATTCACTGGTGTGTGAGGGGGGAAGTCCCCATCTTCCAAACCTTGGTCATCATCGTCATCAGGTCTTCAGAGGTCATTGAACAAGGACGTAGAGGGATTCTGTGGAGGTTCGTTTCAATATTGGCCCCAGCTGTTGGATTCCGATTGCTGGGCTATGAAGGGATTAGGTGACTGGTTAACATCAGATTGGTGAGCAGTGAAGCCACTGTGAAGGTAGGTTTCCCTACAGGATTGTTGGTGAGGAGCGGAATCCAATCCAAAGAGGAGAGGACCCTCTTTTGAAGTGGAGGCAGGAATATTGTCCATGGTATAGGTTCGGTTGTTGGCCATGGAGTTGCAGCTGGTTTCTGGAGGAACGGTGAAAGTGGAAGACATGATTTAGGAAGAAATTTCAACTCAAGGGTTTGAGTTCAAATATACTGTTAGGATCGTGCCAATAGGATTGCGGCAGTAATTGTACATAGTGGAATGCCGTGGGATGTGTCGAGCATAGGTGAAGCTATTAGCAACGACACACCTGAGCCGAAGCCCTAAGATGAGTATGGATGGAAGTCTGCAGAGTGATGTAAGAGAGAAGTCCAACGGATCAGAGTTCCATGGACTGGAGACAAGAGTGACTTAGAGTCAGAGAGAGAGAGAGAGAGATTGGGCTGAACCAAGTTGATATTCAAACTCAGTATCTACAGTGTAATTCTAAGGTTTATATACTAGTTAGGAGTCTGATCTAGTTTCTACTCGGAGTGGTCTACATTCTAGGGTGGTCAGTGGTTGTAGCCTACCGGTCGGTAGCTGATGGAGTCCGATGACATGCTGTGCTTAGCAATGTCAGGCTATTGATAAATTAAAATGGAGAGATTAAATATAGAATGGGATATGAAATAGAAACTGGGAATTGGAATCTGTAGGATTCCGGGCTGTGGTTTGTTGGGTTGAGTGGAAGTCGGATTTCTGTCGGCATGCTTGTTACAGGCTCATTATGAGGTATGTATTGCATTAGTGGGAGTCAGAGTGACCAATTATTGATGATTATGAGGTTGATTATGGCAACAATTATGAGTCTGATTATAAGTTGTAATCATCATCATAATCACTCTGGCTCTGACTGTATACCAATTAAGGTAATAAATGTAAAGGGGAGGATTCATAATCGCTGTTCATCATCGGTGCTATAATTGTTTCCATAATTATTTCTATAATTGTCCCATATACTCTGACTCCCACTATTTCTCCTCCACTACTTTTTTGATAGATGAATCATTTCCACTGTCCAGGGTAAGATTTTGTCCATTATATATGGCCATGTTGGGGTATAGCTTGCAGATGTCAATACCCTTGCCAATCCCCTTCCTAGGACTCAGGAGCCATCAGCATCACTACCATACACTTACCCACCTTTCTTCTATCAATCTTGCAACCAAATTTCACCCTATGATGGATCAAATTCGATCTGACAGCTGCGCTGAAACCTCACTGAGATGGCTTCCTTGATTCTGTAGGCAAGGATACTACTCTGACTTGACACCAATGATCATCTTTGAAGCAGCCAATAAGTGTGTCCAGTGACTGCACTGTTATAACAAGAGGGTCATATCTGGTATTCTCATAACCCACTCCTCCATTTCTCTTGGCCTCATGGCAACTCAGACAGATATTCCACCTGATCTTACCAATGAAGACAAAGCTCTTCTATTTCACTATCTTGATGCTGAGCTGAGCTCCCTAATTCTCCAAGCATTATTGCATGGTGGGCAACAACATCCAGTGTTTGACATGCAGGTGTTGAATAATGACAGGCATATACACTGGCATTCTTGCTGTCACATTGTGGAATATATGTGAGCCAGGAGCATTTCTACCATGTCATCCAAACTAACATGAGTGGTACAGTCATCAATAAATGTTCACCTCGCCACCGAGCCCTAGTCATTGTTATTATTCTCCTCCATGCTTTGACTACTATCTCTTTTGCTGTCCAATGGTCATTTATATGCTCTGCATTCATCCAAAATGGACAAAGCTTTTGGACTGTATACTCAAAGTTGATTGCTGTGAACAAAGCAGTCAATTTGGAGCAGGGTATTGCAGCCTGCATGAGTACCATTCTCACAGACTTATATATTGTGTGTGCTACTTCACTGGTGATCCACATCAGCTTACCATTGTTTTGACTTTAGATTTGGTGCTATTGGATGGTTTGGGGATGACACTGACTTATTGTCCTGCTCCCAATCATTTCCCTAATTTCTGCCACTGGTAAAGTGTCCAATCTCATCTACTCCTTCACATATCCAACTTTACATATGTCTAGTGATGAAAATCATTGAGGTATATTATGAGAAGTTGGATGCATACAACTCAGTATTTGTGATGCCCTATGTGTCCCTCATCCTGGCAACAACATTATGGTGCACACTGCTCATCATTTTCCGCATTTTGACTGTTACCAGGGTTAGACATGGAGGTGGCAGCTGGCTAAAAGTTTATTACCATTTTATTGAAGTGCTAGTGGAATCCTCCGCTCTCTATTCAATATCTCTGATCTTATATCTGGTTTTCTACAATAACAATACTTTTCGATGGTATTATCTTGATGTCATAGCTGGCATTGCAAGGGTGTGTTCACTATCCTGGTCTCCTTTATCATTTATCAAACACCCTGTGTAGGGAGTTGCACCCACACTTCTTATTGGCAGAGCAGCTGCTGGACACACACGCCCAACTGAAGAACAAGATGAAAGTGCAACAGTATCAACCCTTCGTTTCCAAATGTCTTCACAATCATCTCAACCTTCACAACCTTCCACTTCAAGCTTTCAGGAATCTACAAGGCAGAGTGCAGTCCTTGAAATGGACATTGAAGCCCAGACAGAGCAGTTGGATGAGCTTGTGGTGGTTGTTGAAAGGGCATAATAGAGCTCATGGTGAACATCTGAAAGTCTGGGTGAGACTTTGGGCTTGATTTAGACTGTAATTTTTTATTATACTATCTTTTTTTACTATTGCATTCTCTACTTACTTGATTTTTCAATCAACTATATAGTATAGACATATTTCTTGACCCCAGCTATGAGGAATACCAATAACGCAGTGAGGAACAATTAGAATCATGACAAATTATTGGTACATCAGGTGATATCAATATTACCCAATCTACCTAATGGAATGTCCAAAGTCACCAGAAACGATGTGGATTGATATCTCTGATGATAGCAGAGTCAGGGTTCCATGTAGTATACTGGGATCATCCTAGATCAAAACTGAAGTGCCATGCCAGAACCATAACCATCTGGAAAGACTGCAAGAATGGCATGTATGCATTAATTAGAATCGAATCCTTGAACAACACCAACATAGTAAGGTACCTCTACTTTTTGGAGCCACTACCACTTCCTCTTCTTCTTCTTACCCTCCCCAGGAGCAGACCTAATAGCCTCCATAATTTGATCATCCAACACACCCACATGCTTTTCTCGCTTCTCCTTCAAGTCTCCCTCCAAAGCACCCTTCTTCCTCACCTTTTTGAACATCATCTCAATCTCATCTATCTCCTTCTCCTTCTCCCATTTTCATTTCTGCTTAGGTTTCTCTGCCTCTTTCTCCTCCTCTACCTTGCCCTCTTCCACAGGAGGTTCAGCCTTCTTTTCCTTCTCCTCCCTTGCCTTGGCCTTCCCAACCAAATCCCTCCACTCCCCTGGCCTCTTCTTCCACACATACAAATTCAATGCCCTAACAAAAAACTTTCCATAAAACAATGCAGCCAAACCCTGCTTGTAATCCATCACACTGCACGTGATTTCTTCCTGTCAGCCACAATGGACATCAGACCCACATCCCATACACAAAACATAAACATACCTTCATATACGTATCACTCCACCCCCAACATCTCTCCCCAACCTGACTCCCAATCCTGTCATCTACCAATTCATGAAAATGCCCTAGGAATGCTAAGATGAGCCGATGCTTGGCTTTGTGTGGGACTGTGAGAGAGTCGAGGAATATGTCGAGGACGCGGGATGAGATGGGGTGCTGGGTGAGGGGGATGAGTGATGTTATGGGGAGAGATAGGATACTGAAAAAGAAAAAGTTTAACAAGTCAAAAAGCAGGGAGAGCACTGCTAGCTAACCTCTCGATGATCCCAGCATTGTATGGGTCCTTGAGAGGAAGCATTGACTGCAATAACAATGCTCCTTGGACATTCGGCTCTGGAGGTGTACTTGCAGACTTGTAATCCTAATAATTCCACTCCATGTTAGCTAAGTCCAATCCAGCCAGCCAGGAATAAACAAACAAACCTCAACTGTCTTCAGATTCATCACAGCCCTAACCAACACCTCTGTCTCATCCTGCTCCCCACACCCAAACGCACCCTTCAACGCACTCCAAACATCCTCCCCACCTCCCCCAACCTCCACCATAGCCTTCACCACACCCATCCTGCCCATCTTTATGGCCCTCCCCCACCACCCTGTCCCCAAACCACCAAGCTGCGTGGGATTTGCCCTACTCACAGCTCGAGCCAGCACGTAATTGGAGACCACATGTGTGGCGAGCCGTTCGATGCTGCCATTCTCTGGGCAGAGGTACGTACCCCAGAGAACGTCAAATACTGGTTGAGGAGCTTGGGTGACGATGGTTTCGAGTAGGTGGGACAAGGTTGCATCTTGGAGGAGGGTGTGGATGTAATCTGACTCAGTGGTGGGCATCAAAGAGTTCACTAATGGTCATGAGTATGTCCCTAGATGCATACGAAATAGAAAGTACTCACACGTTTGACTGACCATCCCAACCAATACACGGTCCATCAAACTGCTGCTTTTGTTTGACATACCATGCTTGGCTTCGACTTCGATGAGAACCTATCATGAATATCAATATATGCCAGGAAACATGAAGCAATGACTGACATCAAGACCAGGACATGCGACCTTACTCCCTGCACATGCTCTTACCTCATTATCACTCATCCCCTCCCTGAACACCCCTACGATCTTCCTTGCTGCCTTGTCAAAGCTCCTTGGCCTCTCCCCCTTCCCCTCCTCCCCTTTTTCTGATGCAAAGAGACTCTGCATCTCGCCTTGCTTGCCTTTCCAGCTTTTACTGTGTTTTGATGTTTGGGACTGCATATGTGTATTTGATGTGGGAGAGAGCAGGAGAGCGAGCGTGCAGATGATGTGTGAGCCAAAAGGATCATGGAGAAGTGGAGGCAGGATGGGGAAGAGTTCCTGTCCATGCAGATGTAAGTAAGATTGGTCTGGGTCTGGACATGATAAGAAACATACATCACATAAATCCAGTATGAGTTCGGTCATCATTGGAAGATGTCCCTTTTTTGCGTCACTTTGTGGTATCTCAGGTAGTATACCTTTCATCTACATAGAATAAATTAGCCATTATTTTCAGCAAGACTCGATGAAACTCACCTCTCTCGAAACAGTCTCCCCAGAAACCTTGAGAAGGGTATGCGATGCGAACCGATGTTGAGCTAGTGCTTCATACCTAACCTCATCAGCGAAACCACGAAATAAAAACAAAACACCAAGTCACTCATGACCCTGTCAAACTATCCATAAACACCCTCCTCGCAAAATCATCCATTGAATGCACCATCCTCTCCAAAACCACCAAACACTCTGGGTCAGTCGCGAGTTGTTTTTCCTTGCCCGTCATCTCGGTGAGGGCAGCAAGGAAGAATGTGTGTTTTTCTAAACAAATACGAAAAATTAGCTTTCTCTTTCCTTTCCTTACTGCACACTTACCCTCATCATCCACCTCCACCTCCTTATCCTGCCACTGCCGCATCTGCACGTCCACAGTCCGGAAATACGCCTTGACGTCCACGTCGAGGTACCCAAAAGGTGCTTCCGAGTCTTGCTCCTGCTCTTGTTGGGGATTTGGGATGATCCAGGACCCATGATTATCCCCCAAAAGGTTTCATCAAAAGTCTGGACAAATTTTCGAAAACTCGGGGGCGAGGTTACCCCAGAATCTGGACAAATCGACCCCCTCAAAGAGCAAGGTTTCCTCATTGTCTGGACAAAAGTCAGGTTTTGGGCATTGTTGGACACTATCCAGGTGCCACCAGCAGCAAAAAATTACATAATGTGTCCAATAAAGGAAAATTTATGCAGAGATGGATCGAAAGAAGGAAAAAATCTCAAGCTTTCCACGTCAGTCTGGACAAATTTTGAATTTCGGCTTGGAACAAAAGTCCGGACAAATTTCTGAAAAAGGCAAATTTTCTGATGAAACCTCTTGGGGAATAATCATGGGTCCTGATGATCCATGATGGTCCAGCTTCGACTTCAGGCTCTGGTTCTATTTCTGCGCTATGTTGTTGTTGCTCTGTGTCTGCATCTGGGGCAGGCTTTTTGTGTTTCTTGCCTCTTTTTCTGTTTTCTTGGGGCATGGCAGCCGGGAGTGAAATAAAGAAGTGTGTGTGTGGCTGTGCAACTCACGTCTATGCCTTGATTTCCACCAGAATATGCCAACCCTCTGTGCAATTGAGGATTACATATCTACATACTCAGGTGTCAGACACTTGGGCCATGGATCCAAGGGCAAAGGGTGGATTCCATGCAGAGGTGTAGTTACATCTGTATCAAGTTGAAACCACGATTTCCGACCCGAAATATGAAGTGCAATGCTTGCAGCCCGAACAAGTGCGTCCCATTCTGACTCTCCTATTCAGGGTCCTGAGATGACTCATAGCCTCCTATCTATGACTCTGCTTTTAACTCTCAATCTATCAGTTACTTATTTCTCCAAAATACATATATCACTGTCCCATGCCTCTGTTTCCACCAGCATACATCCCTGCTTCTCCCATCCCTTCCAAGCAATGTAAGCTTATCACCTTCCGACATTGTCTCAATGTGACTGAACTTCTCACACAGTAATCCGTATGTTCAGCACACCTTCAAATATCAACCCAAGCTGGATCTTCTTTATTACATAGGAAGCTTTGAAGCTTTCCATGAGCCATGGCAAGGTCCCAGTAGGGATCTTTTAATGCAGTACATCCATGACTGTCATCAACATCGATACATGTCCAGCAATTTTGCCTCTATCTATTCATCATCCGGAACAGGCAAGTTGCGCATCGTGGACATGACCCTCTTCTGTTTTCCTATGAACATATGGGAAAGACTCGATGGATTTTATGGAGATTTTACCTTCCTGTTCTCACTTCATTTACCAGGCCATAGCTTATCCTCCCAGCGATACCATCCTAAACAACTATCTCGTTCCCTCCCAGGATCAGGTCAACAACCTGAAACTGATGTACAAGTATGCCCCTTTCTTGGCTACTCTGTTTTTGTATACCGCAGAGACTCTGAAGAGTGACTGTGAGGAAACATATCCGACACCAGAAGCTCTGGCGCTAGCATGGAAACAGTGCCTTGCAGCAGGTGAGACAGCCACCACAGTAGATCCTTTTTGTTCTGGCTTCTATGCTGAGGTGGTTAGAGTATGTACTATTTGTGAACAATCTCTGTTATATTCACATGTCCATCCCCAGTAAAAATCAAGTGGAAGCTCGAGATAGCCACACAAGACCTCGTCAACATTTTCAGTCAGAAAGTCATACCTCGGCGCTATGACAGGCCCTTGGAATTCATCATCTATCTCAATGAAGCACACACTCTGACATGGGAAGGCGAACTCGGTAGCCATCCTTCCAGCACTCTGGAAATCTTCAATACCATCTTGGGATAGCTAATGAGGTTCCCATTCTTCACGATATACATATCCACAACAGATTCAGAGGGTCTCCTTGCCAAGGATAACCAACCCCAGCTAGTCGGCAAGTGCCTCGTCATCCTCGCCCAACAAAGCGCCATTTCCTGCTTCCTCCCTTCCTCCCGATTGCCACTCGGATATCTGATAGCCCACGGTCATCCAGTTCCCGTTCTGGTCTTTCTCAACCACATGTTCAACCAGAAATGGTGAGACTCTATCTTGAGCATCTGGCCTGTCAGTGATGAACATGGACCCCCCTCTCCACGAAGCATTCAAGGATGTCTATGTCAATTTCACTCATTTCACTGAGGCTGGCGACAGCAAGGTCATCCAATACCTGCCTCATATGATGCTTTGGTTCTTGATGTACAGCTGCTGCTCTATGAACTCTGTGGACTTGATCACTGCAATGCACCATGGTTCTCTCCAGAATCCTCTCTACGATAGCTCGACGTCTCAGCTGGCTTTCCGGATCCAAAACTGTGCTGAAGAGGTTCCAATTTTGGTGAAACCACAGACTGTTATGCCGGCTCAAGAGGACCTTCCTGTGCTGTCATAGTTGGGGATCGAGGATAGGTCAAGGCATCAGGTCAAATCATCCAAACCAGGAGCGCACACCGAGAGCATCCACTGGAAGCATTATCAGATTAATGCCATTGGATGTTCTTCCGAGGTTTTCACTGTGATTCCAGTGAAGGAAGAGTGTACCTATCAGAGACTGTTGTGTCCAATGCCTATGGATAGCTTTACTAGAAAGCATAAAGGTATGAATCTTTCAGCCTTTCATACACAGAAACCGGCATTTTTCGCTGACAAAGTCAAGTTGTGGAACTGGCTCCAGGACATGATAAAGGGTGAGGAGGATATCAAGAAAGCCTTGGTAATGTGAACTTGGATGTGTAATGTATGCAATTCCACAATTCTTATATGTAGCAACATATTGTAGGAATAGCATGTGTGCTTTTGGATGTAGGAGATCAGTGAACACGTTACAAAGTCAAAAAATGTGCAAGATAATCGCCCAGGTGGTCGATAATGTTCTAATGGTCTATGCATTGTATATGTTTTCGACAAGTTATAACATACTGTACATTGACTATCAATCTTGAGCAATGTGCTGGTCATGAAGGATGATCTTCTCAGTGTGTGATTGGGTAGTACAGAGGATGAGCGAGATGATTGCTTATGGGAAGGGATGGAGTGGTGATTCGCAACATTACTTGGTTCACTGAATACATTATGTACTGGGAGAAGGCATCAAGGGGAATTCAAGAGAGTAAAGACACCAATGCCAGTAATTGGGTTTGCGAAAGCCAAAGCCAGAGCCTAAAATGACCAGAGCCAGATACATTCTTAAAGCAAAACGGTCGAATCCCGATCACAAGTAATGCCCATCGAATCAATCAACTAAGAAAATCTGGAGGAGGTTCGAGCAGACTATTGATAACATTATTAGCATCTCAATACCATTAGAGTATTTTACACAATAGACTGTTGCATTACTCTTCTAACTGTTGCAATAAATACCCAAGAATAACAATATCCCAGTGCTCCACAAGTCTGAAGAAAACCAGTTCCATCAGAATGCAAAATTGTGCTCAGTCGCACATCTCAGGCACATCATTCTAAGGGGGGAAAGATCAATTAATACATTGTGAAATTTAACTTCACAAGAAAGGCTCACCTCTCGAATGAATGTCAGCATATGGCACGTAATGTAGCCCTTAGCAAAGCCTGCTCCAGCATAGGCAAACAGGTACATCCATTTCCGCTTGAACGATTCATACGACTGCTTATCGTTTAATCCAGGATAATCCTTCGCAACCATCTCCTGAGTCAAATTCTTCTCCAGCTGCCTTCCCCACTCTCGGAGTGTATGCGGGTAGTTGTTAAGCACTAACTCTAATCTGAGCCAAGGCTGATCTCTATCCTGTCACTCGCATTTGGTGATTCAGTGTTAGAGAGGCGCTGGTAGATTGCGAGAAGTTAGGTGTCACTTATAGCGAAAGCAAGGAGCTTGTAAGAGTTAGGAGTATATAACCTTAGCTGAAGCTGGGGTCTAAGGCCACAGCATAGGCTAGCTTAAATACATGTTAGACTCGTACTAAGAATAGTATCTACAAGGGCACGTGCAATGAGAAGTGCGTCTTTCAACGAATGAGGAGTGAGGACACTAAAAGAAGTGTACTCCTGACGAATGAGAGTAAAGAGCACATATCACCTGCATCTGCGTGGGACTCCGTCTGAATAGGCTGCATCCCGCAGACTGCCCTCGACTGATGGTCGACTCCCGTCCAACTACTAAGAAGTGTGATGCCATCAAGAGAAGCATGATGGCACATGCAGGTCATCGGTCATCTGGGGTGCGGCAGCTGTGAACTGGGGTGACGGCAACCAGGTAAATGGGTAAGGAGTTGTCAACAACCAACTAATATCAACTTAGATCAACTAAGGATCACCACTCGCACTTCGGTGGACGATACTCTTAGAGGTCAAAGTAGATTTAGAGAGTGGGCTGGGACTTAGATAGTCACAAAACTCGGAGTATGATTTGGGTAGATTAGACCTTAGCCATAGCTGGGGTTTAGGCCAGCGAAGGCTGCTACTTAAATACATGATGCGTAAGCTAAAAATAGTACTGTGAGAACTCATCCGTTTGAATCATGCATAGGAGTAAGCGAAAACACGTAAGAAAAGAAAAGAAAATGATTAAACTGTAACATTACCCCCTCTTTAAGACTCATTCATCCCGAATGAGCTAGTGTCGCTCCTGTCGTCCGCAGATTCACTGTAGAAGGATAAGTCATCGTCGGGGTTAGAGTCTGAGTCCCATCTTTTGTGGACCCTTTGTAGATTTTTGAGGTCTGATTCTTCGTCTGTTTCGACCTTTTCATCACCTTCGATCACAGGTATCCTGTCCGCCTCGTCAGTAGTAACTGTGGGCCATTTTCCTTGGAGGAAACTCTCTTCGAGTTCTGGGTTGAATGCTGGATGCCAATTATGTGCTCGTACATCTTCAGAATGTGAGGTTACGGATGAGGGATAAGAATCTTGTGGGTCAGTATATGGTAATCCATTATCCGCCTGTTCGACCTTCTTCATGATCCGCTGGATTCTGGCCTCATATTCATTGACTAGTTCCTCTGCGTTGGCCATATTTGAGCGTTTCACCCAGGAGTTTTCCTCCTTCAGGTATCCCTTCCATTTGACAAGATATTTGGTGATGGTGCGACGACTTTGCCCATGTCCTACCGCTTTATCCCTTTGTTCCACTATCTCTTCAATTTCGTATTCCTCCTCCTCCTCAATAAGTTCTGGGGGTGGCCTTTCAGGTTTAGGTTGATTGGGGAATGCAGGGGGTATGTATGGTGTAAGCAGAGCCTCATTGAAACGATTATGAACCTTCCAACCAGTCGGTAACTTGAGTTCGTAGGCGGAGACTCCCTTTTTAGTGACAATTTCGAAGGGTCTGACACGTTGATCCCCAGGCTTTGAGGTTGGGTGGGGTAATCGTAGGTTCATTGCGTCCAGCCATACTTTATCACCTGGTCGGTACTCTACGGCCGCTTCTCTGTGCTTGTCATATGCCCTCTTCATGGATTCCGCTGCCTTGTCTAAGGACTGCTTGGCCTCGCTCTGGGCTTTTTTCATTTCTTCTACCAGTTTAGTAGCCACAGGAACCGCGACCATTCCTTGGGAGTCAGGGAGTGTTTGTCCGTCCCTTCTGAACACCACTTTGTAAGGGGAATATCCAGTTGCAGAATGCTGATGGTTATTATGGGTGAAGGCTGCCAGAGGCAACCACTCACTCCAGTCATCCTGTTGGTGGCCGATGAACATCTTTAGGTATTTTTCGATCTCCTGGTTAACCCACTCGGTTTGGCCATCCGTCTGGGGATGATACACTGTGGAGGGATTTCCTTGAACGTGGATGAGGGTGTAAAACTCCTTCATAAACTTGGAGATGAATACCAACCCCCAGTCGGAGATGACTTTCTCAGGCATGATGCCATAGGGCACATAGACATAGTCTCTTAGAACTTTAGCAAAGCCCAAGGAGGTGAGCTCCTCTGTACAGGCTATAGGGATTATGGTCTTCGAAAAGCAATCGACAATGACCAGGATGGAGTCATAACCTTTGGAATCCAGTAGCTTGGTAATCATGTCTACCGAAATGTGGGTCCACGGGTGCAAGGGGACCTCATTGGGATGTAATGGGGCCTTCTTGGGTCTATGGTCTGCCTTGGTTCGCTGACAGGTTTCGCATCCTTTTATGTAGGCCTCCACGTCGCGACGCATTCGTGGCCACCAGTAATCACGGAGGATAAGCTCCTTCATCTTCTCGATACCGGGGTGTCCCGCCATGACATGGTCGTGCTTTAGGGCAATGACTTCTCCTCGGAGACGACGGTCTATTGGTAGGTAGATCCAGCTGTTGTAATAGAGCAATCCTCCTTCGTGGGTGACTCCCTTTTCATGGTTGAGGGAGTCTGAAATTCCTCTGTCCCATTTTAGGGGATCATGAGTACTCTGCTTGATCCTCTCATGCAACTCCTCCATGGTGGGCATTATTAGGGCCCGGAAATACTCCGCTTTTAGCACCACTACATCTCAATTATCCTCCTTTCCTTGATTGTGATCTGCTCGTCTCGATAGGAGGTCTGCCTTGCAGTTTTGGGTGCCGGGTTTGTGATGTAGGGTGAACTGGTACTCGGCCAGCTCGGTTACCCACCTAGCTTGTTGTCGATTAAGCTTTTGGGGCTTGCAGAAGTATTGGAGGTTGGAATGATCAGTCCAGATCTCGAAGTCCTCCCACGCTCCCATAAGGTATTGGCGCCACTCCTCTAAGGCGATCATGATGGCCAGGAGCTCCTTGTCATAGATCTCATAGTTGTGCTCAGTGATCGATAGGGCCTTGGAAAGGAATGCTACAGGCCGCCATTTGTCATCCTGCCACTGGGACAATACCACTCCCACTGCGCCTTCACTTGAGTCGGCTTCTACTCGGAACTTCCCTTCATCGAGCGGAATCGCTAGTACTACATCCTCTCGGAACAGCTCTTTGAGCTTCTCAAAAGCCCCCTGTTGAGCCTGTCCCCATTTCCACTCCACCTTTCCGGTCAAGGAAGTTAAAGGCTTGACGTGTTTACTGTAATCGCGAATAAAATGCTGATAGAAATTGCAGAACCCTAGGAACGACTGCAACTCCTGCTTTCTCCAGGGAACAGGCCAATCCAAAAGTCCGGCGATCTTTACGGGGTCCATACGAATCTTCCCCTCGCTGATGAGCACCCCCAAGTACTTGGTTTCCTCCACTTCAAATTTGCATTTCTTGGCTTTCAGGAAGAGTTTGTTTTCTCAAAGAATCTTGAGCACCTTTCGTACAATACGTCGATGTTCCTCCTTGGTCTTGGAGGCGATGAGAATGTCGTCCAAATACACGGACACCTCTCTGGCCACGATGAGGTCCTTGAATATATCGTTCATCATCCACTGGAAGGTGGCCAGGGAGTTGGTAAGGCCAAAGAACATTACCAAAGGTTCGTAGAGGCCACGGTTGGTTCGAAATGTGGCCTTCCACTCATCCCCTTGTTTGATCCTGACGTTATTGTATCCCCACCGCACATCCAGCTTGGTGAAGTACTTGGCCTTCTTCAGTCTGTCCATTAGCTCTCCAATAAGCAGGAGTGGGTATCAGTTTTTGATGGTCATCTCATTCAGTTTACGATAATCCTGTACCGGGCAAAGTTTCCCATCCTTCTTTTTGACAAAGAAAAAGGGTGATGCCATTGGGGATTTTGAAGCCTGGATGCGCCCCATAGATAAGTTCTCATCAAGGAATTTGTCCAACTCTTCTTGTTCCATCAGGTTGAGTGGATAGACTTTACAGTCCAAGTTGGCGTTTGCATTGGGAATCAGCTCGATGGCATGATCCCATGGTTTCCACAGCGGTAGTTCGTCGAAGTTCTCTTTGTCGAATATATCTTTGAATCCTCAATACTCCTCTGGTACTATCTCCTCAAAGGACTTGGCCATCTTCTTTGCATGGGCCTGGGCAGCCAACTCATTGGCTTTGGTTCCCATGGCTCGTACATGGAATGCCTCTTCGAAGTCTATCACCAAGATGGTGTCTCCTTCCTCATATTCCTCCCATCGAGCAGAAGGATCAGTATTGGGAAGAGAGAAGGGAACCTTCCTACAGGTGCAACAGGCTAATGTCACTGCTCCGGTATTCCAGTCAATCAAGGGATTATGCCTCTGCAACCAGTCATGCCCGAGAAACAGGGGTGTGGTACCTAGGTCCACCATGGCTAATTCGATTTGCTCGGTATGATCCCTGATGCGTAGCCGGACTTCAGCATACTCCATAATATCTCCCCCTTTATTCCTTGTGCCATCGGCATTGTAGACTGGAATGGGATGGGCCACCTTTTTAAGGTTGATGCTGTTTTTGGTTACCCATCCTCAGTCGATAGAACTTCCCATCGCCCCGCTATCCACTAATGCTTTTAGGGTGTAAATGTCCCTGGTGTCCATGGTTTCTAGCTGTACGTTGATGGATACATTCCACCCCTTCCTCCCTTGTATATACATAGGTGGCTTCTTCAAGTCCTCCATCCATTCTCATCTGTCCCTTGCCTCAGCAGCGGTCTTGGGCTGTTCCTTGAGGGTGTCGCATAGTTCTGGGGTTACCTCCCCTTTTTGACAGGGGTGTACCCAGTTGTTCAACATGGCACAGGCCGCCAATTTGTCAGAGGTGAGACAGAGTGCACGTCGAGTCCAGTGTATACCGAAAGGCTCATAGTACATGTCAATAACCGCTCGTCGAGCCTCGGGCGCTAATTCTGGCTCGGGGGTCACGAAAGACTTCCCCTTGGGTGGTGTGACCGGAATGTCAGACTGTAAGTACACTTCTTCATCTGGAACCTCCTCGATTGTCACTCTAGAATGTTTACCTTCTTGTCCTCATGGTGGCATCTGGTCACCAGGCCAAAGAGGGCCCTTAGGCGGCATTTGGTCGCTGTTCAACGAGGGGATGGAGGAGGGCTCGCTGCCCTGTGTTCGGCCCTGGCCAAGGGCGCTTGTGCTTGGCATTGTAACCTCCACGGTTTGGTTCCTCTTAACTCCTGAAGACCCGGAGGTACTCATGGTAACCATTCGCAGACGCACACATATTGGCTCCCCTTGAGGGTCCTCACCGTTTGCGACCGCATTGTCGGTTACTACTGAGTGAGGGTGGTCCTCTCGGTTCCCAGCCTCAGCTGCTTTTCCATCGCTGACTGGAGGAACAATTGGGGTAGGCCCACCAGCCGAGGTTGTCGACCATTTCTCCCGTCCGGGGCGGCTGTGACCACGTCTGGCCTCAGCCTGGACTTGACATGAGGGCCTCTCCAGTACTGCCAGAACTTTCCCCATACTGTCAAGCAGGGGTTCCTGGAGTGGGACAGCCCCTCAGGGTTCATTACTAGGCGCAGACCGCGTCAAGTGGCAGAAATCCCCTCTTATGCCATCTGCATTTTGCGATTCCTTTTCCTTAATTTCTTCTACTGGTAACGTGGCGAAAAAGTTGGTATATTGTTCATAAGGAGTACCTACATATACAGAATGAGCCCGACTAGCAGGGAAGCGCATACCAGATGAAATTAAGTCCTTTGCCGATGTCATCAAATCGCTTATTTCGACGCCGGCTCATCTTTTGACGACTTATCGTCCTTGACCTCCTCCACTTTCATGTCCTTTCCTAATTCTTCCTTCTCTGCCTCGGCGAGTAGCTGGCATAGTCGTTGAGCAGGGATCTTCTTGTGCGGTGGGAGTTTAACAGGGATCCACTTGGTCCTGTCAGTGGGACACTTGTGGTCCTGGCTCCACCCGGTATTGCCGCACTTGAAGCACTGCTTCTCGCTTCACAGTTTGTCGAGTTCCATTGGCTGTCCTGCTCCACCATATGTCACCCCCATGGTGTCCTTCTTATCTCCGGAATTCCCAGAGCTGCTGGCTTTTCCGGAGGTGTTTTGGTTGCCTCAACCCGAACCAGTATTTTGGTTCAAGGAGGTCTTACTGCCCTGTTGTTGGGCAAGGCTGTACCGGTAGTTGGCGTCGATCCTCTCGATCCACCACTTCCATTCAGCATACATGGTGGGATGCATGTTGTCCCCATGCATGATGGTGTTTCGAACCGTTGGTCGTACGGCAGCTTCAATGGCTTCGAACATCTGCTTCTTGTCTCCAAACTCCTTGCACTTGTGGGCCAGTTCTTCGAACTTCGCGAAGAATTCGATGGCCATTTTGAAGTCGGCTTGTCGGAGTTTCCTCCACTCCTGCTTCCAGATCGCTATCTCCACTACTTCTCAGAATCTCGTTGTGAGATCCTCGGTAAACTCCTGCCACGACGGCAACTTCCAGTGCCCTCGTTCATCCTGGTATCAGTAGTACTGGTCGTTCCACCATTTCTGTGCCTTCCCTTGCAGGTAGGACTGTGCGAAGGTGATTCGATAGGGGTTCTGTCCAGCTTCGTTAAGGGTATAATACATTGGGAATACCTGGAAATACAGCTCGCAGTGATGAAGATAGCAGGTGATATCCGATGATTCCCCGATAAAGTATTCTGGCTGCATGATTAGCTTCGGTTTCATGTCGTTCCAAGGGTTATTCCCCGCTCCCGGCACCAACTGCCATGGAGGGATAGGGTCCGGCGGGGGAGGTGGTACAGGTGGAATAGGCGGGTTCGGGGGTTGCGGTAGAGACCTTAGGCTGGGGTTACGTCCAGGGGATGGGTATCCTCCAGGCCTTGGCGGTACTGGTGGAGGCAGCCCTCGGGGTGGCTCCCTCAGTGCTGGAGGAACCATGGACCCCTTCCCCTTATTGGGCTGAGAGGGTTCCGCTCCCTCATCCTCCATGAATCCTTGGTCTGTCCCTCCTCCTCCAGCCTGGAATCTGGCAAGGTTGATCAGGTGGGGCATCAGCACTGGTCGTCGGTAGGCCATGCACCCAGGTTGCGGGTACTCCGGATTGCAAATGTTCCAGATGATGGTGGCCCTATGCCAGGCATCAACTTCAAGGATATTCTTCATCAGGTATACATCCCCCGAGATCCTTGCATCGAGGTAATCCTCCCTGGCTTCTGTGAGAAGCCACTGCGGGTCCTGGACCATGTCCTCCACGATGATCTCATACATCGCATCCCACTGCAAGAGGCCCAACTCGGTTGGCACCTCTCGTATGGGTTCAGTGAGAACCCTCTTCACCTGCCTCATCACCTCCCTCATTATCGCGCTGTTGGGTGGTCTCCTCAGCATTCCACTGTCAGCTCGCTCTCGTCGACCACCCCGACTCTCTGTGTTCTCGTCGTCGCCTCTCTCAGAGGTTGCGCTCCCTCCTCCAATTCGCGAGGTCGGAGCAGTCCTCGTCAAAGACCTCGTTGAGGAAGCACGTTCTCACTTCATCTCGGTATATGTCGTCAGATGTTCTTCATAGGACCTCTCGAAATTGAAGCTCGGCTGCTCCGACTCTTCAACAGGCCTCATCATCCGTGGCGTCTGGCTCAAAGGGGAGGTCCTCCAGGTCTCGGATTGCGTGCCGCTCCGCATTTCGGGTGTGTGCGCTACTCGTTCTTGCTCTGTCCATTCTGGCCGCTCCTTCTGGGGTGACCTGGGCAGCTTGAACATCGAAGTTGGACTCGACGAGCGCGTTGTACTCATTGGTCCATGGTCGCTGATTGAAGGGGAGTGAGGCGGCGAACGCCCTTGGTGCGACTGATGGGGTGAAAGCGGGGACTCCAGGGAGTTCGTCGGTGGGGGTACTTTCTGTAAGGGTATCAGGGTGAGTGTCCGGGTTGTACGACTCAATGGTGTCCCAGATATGCTGCTCCATTTCGGTGGGAAGGGCAATGGTCCGCGGGACTGGGGTGTCCTCGGGCCCAGGGGTTTGGGTCGAAACTCCGGCCACAGGAGTTTCTTCCCTGGCGAAGACCCAACTTGTGTTGGGGTACCACGCCACAGGGATTCCCTGCCACTCGCTTCCTCCTCCTGGCGCAACTCTACCATCATAGGAGTCTGTTCTAGCTGGACCGGCAGTAGTTGCGGCAGAGGCCCCAAGGCCAAGTTCTCCACTGTCCTCTGCAAGGTCATCTCCGTGGAAGTACTCCCTGGTGTCGGCTTCTGCTGCAAGCCACTCGCTTCTGGAATAGGGGTCATCCCCTTCTTCCATCGTGACGCTGTTGAGGAGGTCTTGGATCTGGGTCCTTTCGAAATCGCTGAGGCTGTCACCTTCTTCGCCCTCGTCCATATCCCCTCCTTCTTCTCTTCTAACGGGAGAGATGTCGAAGATTCCTGGAACTGGGATGCTACTGTCTCCAAGATTGACTCCTCGTACATCTGTGATGTCGACGGAGGAGGCTTTTGGGGTGGGGGAAGACTCCCCGGAATCTGAGGATGGTCCTCTGGGTGTGATGGGTCGTCCATCGTGTAGGGTTGGTTGCACTGGGATGTGCGGGTAAGGATTTACTGGATACAGGATCGGGAGATGGGGAATGTAGTGAAAGGGTAGTCATGCCCTTCGACGTTGGATGCAACACCTGTATAGTTGCCTCAAGGCAACAGCAAGGAGTGCTCCTGCAAGTAATCCAAAGGCTACTGCAATTGTTGGAAGCAGTTCAGCAAGTGGCATACGAGCAGTCGAATGGCGATGAGGGTGAGTGTGACAAGAATGGTAATGATGAGGTTGATGTCAGTTTCGTAGTCAATCATATAGATCGGGATGAATTGCACTTGTCAGGATTAACAGTATTACTACTGCCAACACGGCGAGTTGGATTATTGGGATATAGGGTTTCAGCATTGCCATTGGTCCACCCGTGATATGCTGACAGTCACACACTGTCCTTGCGAGCATATTATGGTGACTTCTCTGGTCAACGCGAAGAATGGAATATTTCTTGTAAGTTGTTAGGCAGCATTCGTTCTCTGACGTGGCACTGGGCAATGTGTGTATGAGCTATGGCTAAATGTCAACAACCAACTAATATCAACTTAGATCAACTAAGGATCGCCACTCGCACTTCGGTGGATGATACTCTTAGAGGTCAAAGTAGATTTAGAGAGTGGGCTGGGACTTAGATAGTCACAAAACTCGGAGTATGATTTGGGTAGATTAGACCTTAGCCATAGCTGGGGTTTAGGCCAGCAAAGGCTGCTACTTAAATACACGATGCGTAAGCTAAAAATAGTACTGTGAGAACTCATCCGTTTGAATCACGCATAGGAGTAAGCGAAAACATGTAAGAAAAGAAAAGAAAATGATTAAACCATAACAGGAGTGTGCCAGCGGAATATCATGGGTCCAAGAGATAAGATAGGCAGGTCTGGGGTTCCAAGGGATAAGGATAAGATAAGATAAGGAAAATAGGGGTAGGGTCATAATAATACCCCCCAACTAAGACTGTCATCCTGACAGTCCTTTAGACGTCCTCATGAATCTTCCTACAGAGGGATTCAATTGAAGGAGTTAATGGTGGGTTCCATATCCAATTTGTTGATGAGCCTAAACTTCCATGGCAACGGCAAAAACCAAAACTCTAGAGGAGTTCACAGCAAATGGCATGTAGCGGCAATAAAGGCTTTGTTGTTGTGCGAGTGTTTTGGTGCACCTCCGTGCGATGAATTCCTCAAGAATGCAAGTATACACTGCGACTTTTCAGTCAGCGAAGTAGTACCCTTAATGATTGAGTACTAGAAAACGTTGGCTGTAAGCCGGGAAGGGTCTCGATAGACGAGAAGGAACGGAATCCGGTATAACTGGGAATACCGGCAAACCGTGAACAAAGTGACGGCAATTAACTGGTAAAAGCTGTGGGCGATGTTGACAGAATTAGAGAAAATGCTGTCAAAGAGAAATACCATTGGCAAGATAACAAATACCGTGACGGCAATAAACGAAGACTGTAGTTGAGAAATGAGAAACTGGTGGTGAAACGAAGATAAGATGAGCTGGCGATGATATGAGGGGGAACTAGTGACGGCAAAACGATGGCTGGGACTGGGCTGGACTGAAACTGAAACTATACTGAGGTTAACAACGGCAAAACGAAACTGATACTAATCCTGAGTCTACACGGAGACTATCCTATACTGAAACTGATGGCAAGATACCAAATACCATGACTGATGATCCTATACTGAAGCTGTTGACCGAAATTCCATGACAGATGCTGCTGGTGGCAATAATGATCCTAATCTGAGTCCACACGGGGACGTAACGATCCTGAACTGAACTGGGTAAAACAATGGCAACGTAGAAGGTGACAACTGATGAAAACGATCCTGGCTGGTGAAAGTGAAATGATGCTGGCGGATTAAAAGATAAAAGCAAGTTGTGGACACCGAATTCCGTGTATTGGCACAATATGAGCATACACCAATACCGTTAGAAGAAAAGCCATGACAGAGAGTATAACTTGGAGTGACTGTGTTGTTATTGTCTATCTCCTAGCGAGTACAAGCGATAACGGTGGTTGATAACGTGGATGATGGCTAGTGTCCAGTAACTTCCGTCTAGCAACTCCTACTATACTAGCTTTTATACTACAAGTCCGGAATAATTTTAGAATACTTGAAACGAGTCCTTAGTAAGTCCTTAGTACATCGATTGGTAAGAAATGATACAAAATGCGTGCTCCCAGAGTTCTAAAGTAACAGCACCCACACAGTTTTACTGCGTATAGACTTAGTGATCAGAAAGAATTCCCCTGACATATGGACTCTTGGGCTGCTGTGTTGCTGCAGCAAAGTACACTGAAGGTAGTACACTGAAGTAGATGCGTGCGGCATTATCTTGGCGTTGTAACAGCCTTAGTAAAGTGAGTGGAAAGGTCACGGTATTAGGTCTTTTGCCATGGAGTTGGTACTTTGACTGCGGCATTCTTCTAAATGATGCTTGATGCTGAGGTCATTGATGGCTGTGCTGGGCGATCAATGATGGTCCTAAATCCGTGAGATCTGCAATCAGGTGCCTGGCGGCATTAATGAAGTGGCGCATATTGATACGGAATACGAGCTGGGAAGGATAGTTGGCGGTAAGAGTGGGTATTGCCGTGATTGCAATCATTGACTTAGTGAAAGTCCGCTAAGTGGACAAGGCATTTATTATAATGCTAAAATCCATGAATTCTGAGTGTACAGAGCCTTGAGGCTCATCAACGCTCCCAGTTTGTGGTTGAGCATAAAGTGGTATTCTGCTAATTCAGTAACCCACTGCGCTTGTCTGTGGTTGAGTTTCTGGGGTTTGCGGAAGTATTGCAGATTCGAGTGATCCATCCAGATTTCAAAATCTTGATGGGTACCCATAAGATAATGTTGCCATTCTTCCAAGGTGATCATTATTGCTAGTAATTCCTTGTCGTAAATCTCATAATTCTGTTCTGTCACGGAAAGAGATTTTGATAGGAATGCGATTGGGCGCCATTTCCCTTCCTGTTCCTGTGACAGGATGGCACCAATTGCCCCTTCGCTGGAGTCCACCTCCATGTGAAACTTGTTGTAGTCGTTTGGCATTGCCAAAATGACTCCTGTTGCGAATTGTCGTTTGAGTTCCTCAAACACCTCTTGTTGTTCCTTCCCCCATGTCCAAGGGTTTTTCCCCATGAGTTTCATCATTGGTTTGACGATTGCGCTATAATGCCAGATAAATTGCCGGTAGAAGTTGGTGAATCCCAGGAATGACTGTAGTTCCTGTTTCTTGGAGGGTGCTGGCCAGTCCATGATACCAGCGATTTTTACTGGATCCATTTTAATGGATCCTTCACTGATAATGACCCCAAGGTATTCAGTCTTGAGTACTTTGAACTCACACTTTTCCGCTTTCAAGAACAACTTGTTCTTGCACAGAATCCTCAGGACTTCCCGTACAATTCTTTGGTGTTCCACCTTGTCCTTTGTGAAGATGAGGATGTCATCCAAATAAATGGTGACTTTTCCCTGTGCAATGAGATCTTTAAAGATGTCATTCATCATCCACTGGAACATGGCAGGCAAATTGGTTAGTCCAAAGAACATAACCATGGGCTCGTAGAGTCCTTGGTTTGTGCGAAATGCAGCCTTGAATTCATCTCCTTTCTTGATCCAAACATTGTTGTATCCCCAACGGACGTCTAGCTTAGTGAAATATCTCGCATCCTTTAGCTTATCCATAAGATCGGTGATAAGCGGTAGAGGATAGCAGTTTTTGATAGTTATTTCATTAAGCTTGCAGTAGTCTTGTACTGGCCGCAGTTTTCCATCCTTTTTCTTGATGAAGAAAAAGGGGGATGCCATTGGGGACTTGGAGGGTCGAATTCAGCTGGTAGCCAGGTTTTCATTGAGGAATTTGTCCAATTCCTCTTGTTCCTTTGGGTTCAAGGGGTATATCTTGCAGTCCAAACTGGCATTGGCATTGGGAATCAGCTCAATGGCATGATCCCAAGGCTTGCGAGAGGGAAGTTCATCGAAATTTTCCTTGGCGAAGACATCGATGAAGTCCCGGTAATGTTCAGAGATGATCTCCTTGAACGATTTTATTTTCTTTCCCTCATTGGCCTTGGCTGCTAAGTCATTGGCTTTATGCCCCACCACTCGTATGTGAAAGGCTTCTTCAAAGTCTATGATGAGGATGGTGTCCCCATCCTCAACTTCGGTTCCCCACTGCTGTTCAGGATCTTCATCTGGGAGACAGAATGGTATTTTGCAGCAGTCACAGCATGCCAAAGTTACCGAACCCGTGTTCCAGTCGATAAGTGGGTTGTGCCTTTGTAGCCAGTCATGTCCTAGGAAGATGGGTGTGGTTCCTAGGTCGATGACTGCTAATTCAATACACTTGCTGTGGTCTCCGATTTTGAGTTGGACTTCAGCGAATTCGGTGATGTCACCACCTTTGTTGCGAGTACCATCCATGTCATAGACCAGAGTGGGGTGAGCCACTTTATGCATGGTAATACCATGATCACGGGTCCACTGTCAGTCAATAGCGCTTCCAGTACAGCCACTGTCAATCAGGGCCTTCACGGAATGATGGGCCATAGTATCAAAGGTCTCCAGTTGTAGGGTGATTGTGATATTTTGCCCCTTCACTCCTCGGACATATTGGGGTGGTTTGGTAAGCTGGTCCATATGCTCCAGCTTTCGGTATTCGTCCAAATAGGACTCTCTGACTTGGTTCTCCAAGTCGGTAACTAGTGGCTCATCCACCTCTGCTCATCGTCGAGGGTGGACCCACTGTCTGAGAAGTGACATCTTCTCTCCTGGGATCTTGGTGAGTCACATGGCTCGCCGAGTCCAGGCGGCTCCAAAGGGCTTCAGCCATTGGGAGTCCTGAGAGTACTCCACTGATATTGGCAGTATCGGGGTCTTCCTCTCGTCGTCGCAGTCCATAGGCCGCAAAGGCCCTGCTCCTATGACCATGCGACCAGTCAGTTCCCTTTCACCTCGGTGCGGACACCCACTCAGGTTAGTTGGGACTTCACTGGATTTTGGAGAGTTCCATAAACTCTTTAAATACCTAGAGTCACTTTTGCTGTTAGTGCCTTCCTTCAAGGAGGTACGTACCTGGGAAGGGGAGCCTCTCTCCCCTGTTTGGCCTGCTTGATCCTTGTGGGTGATTGAGCTTTTTCGGCCGGTGTCCTCTGGGATAGAGGTGGCCATTTCCTGGGTATCCTTTCTACTTGGTTCCATGTGTGGTGCTGGGTTTTCCCCTGAGGCTTTACAACAGTCCACCATTGGGTCTGCTGGGCTCCGCCGGCCCTCGGCTTTGTCCCTAGGCTCGCCTGGATTCCCCGACCTCACCATCACTGAAGTGGTCTGTTGTCGGGGAACCATGATGCACGGAGGGGATGCCAGTTCACCATCATCTGGATCCACTGCCACTATATGCAACTTTCCTGGGAGTTGGACTATGTAGTCCTCGTTTTGACTTCCCATATGGTGGACGTCGCCCACAGGGGACAACGACGTTGCACCCTCAAGGTTCCACCCTTGGTCGCCTGTCGAACCAGTAGGCTCCGCTGTGTCGTATGTGCACCCCAAAGGGGTATTTGCAGTGGCTTGGACACAGCCAGTACTGCCAGCACTAGGACTTGGCTGGTGGGGTTCATTGCTAGTGAAAGCAGTGGAAATCCTGTGTACGCTGTTAATGGGCAGACTCGAGGGTCCCCCTCCTGCTTTTAAACAAGCATTGAATGGCTGGGACAGGCACAAGGAGCCCCGTCAATCCTGGGCTTCGTTCCTGGTCATACCTGGACTCTTGATCCGTTGATCGAGAACTCAATCCAGGTTCTTGATCGAACAATCAAGAGTTGCTTCTGGATCTTCGATCGACTGATCGAGATCCGTCTTGCACTGGTACGGCCTCGAGTCACTAGTCAGGTCTGACTCTTTCGTGCCCAACCCTCGGGGTTCATTGCCTGATGGGCAGTGGTAATCCCCTGATACACCATTCTTGTTTTGTGATTCCTTCATAGTGTGAGATGAATGCGATATATTGTTACAAGTATCTACAGATACAACATAAGCATGAATATTCGTGTCATAAGGCATACCATGATAAACCCCAGCCGACGAAGTAGAATTGCAGAGTCCTATGCCAGCATCTCTTTTATCTCCTCGATCTCTGTTGAGCTAGCAAGGTCTTCTTCCTCTATTTCTGCTAGGACAGCTCGGAGATGGGTTGCAAAAGTCAATGGCTTCTTCTTCGGGAATTTTAGCCACTTCGACTTGTCAGGTGGGCATTTATTGTCCCACCCCTGGTGTCCAGTGTGTCCACACTGGAAACATCGCTTTTCTCTTTTGAGACGATCAATGTCCATAGGTTCGCCTTCACTGCCATAGGTGAATCCAGTGGCATCCCTTCTGCTCTTCAAGCCACTCAAAGAGCCTCCCGCTGTTCCAGACTTGGAACCAGCGGTCCTGCTGGGATACTTCCCACCTTGGGCAAGATGAACTTGGTAGTTCTCGTCCATTTGTAGGACCCTGCACCTCCACTCCCAGTAGGTGGTAGGCCACATATTATCTCCACCCATAATAATCTGTTTAATATTGGGCCAGATTGTGAGGGTGACCACTTCCTCCATTTCCTCATCATTGTGGAAGCATTCAGCTTCCACAGCCAGTTGTTCGAACCTCTCAAAAAATTCGATGGCCGTCTTAAACTGCGCTTGTTGCAGTTTCTTCCATTGCATCTGCTTGATTTGGACCTCTGCTACCTCCCTGAAACGTGTTTGGACATTTTCCTGGAAGGTCTCCCAGGAGGGGAGGCAGTGCCTCCCACTGTGTGGGTCCTTGTAGTGTCGTTGCTGATGGACCCACCAGGTCATTGCTTCCCTGCCAAATCGGTGGGCTGCAAAAACTACTCGACTTGGGCCATACCCGTATGCCTCGTTAAGTGCGAAGTATTGGGCAAAGACCTCGAAGTAGTATTCGCAGTGATTAAAGAAGCAATCTAGGTCACTGGCCTTCCCATGGAATTTGTCAGAGACCTCTATCAATGTCAGTTTCACGTTTCCCCAGGGGTTGGCTTGTCCGTCAGCAATGACCCATCCATCTGGCAGATCTGGTGGTAAAGGGGGATTGGCAGGTCGTGGTAGTGATCGGAGGTTCTGATCATTATGAGGTGATGGTGGTTGCACTGGAGGTTGAGGTGGTATAGGTGGAGGTCCTCCTCCACCACCTCCTCCTGGTCCTCCTGGGCCACCGCCACCTCCTCTGGGAGCAGCGGGTGCTGGTTCACCCTTTCCTCCCACGGGCACTGATTGTGAGGGTTCTCCACCCATGCTACGGGCATGGAAGGTACCTCCTCCTGCCGCTTCTAGTCCTAGTGTGCTAGATGGTGCCCAGGTCATATCCAGGATCAGATTTTCTGGGCCTACTATTCCCAGGTTAGGGAACGATTCGTCACCATAGCGTCTCCCTGGTGCTACAGGACGATCAGGGTGTATCTTGTTCCAATCAATGGCGGCATGATACCAAGTTTCAGTATGAAGTATCTGGTCCTCCAGTGCGGAACCCAATTCCGCAGCATTATATGCTTGTCCTTGGTCAGATGTGGTCCAATCCACATTGTACCGCAATCGTCTGCTTGTCCATTCTAACATTTGCTGCCATGTTAGATCATATATTTGTCAGTCTGTAAGCCCCTGTGCTTGAGCCCTGGACGAACTCGGGTGGGTTGTCGGAGGGGCTGGTACTGCGGAGGCTACTGGGCTCATCCTCCTGGAGCCATTGTTCGATGACCATCCCAGCTCTGGTCCAGGGATCTGACCTGTTGTCATGATCGGGCAGGTAGCTGATGACCTGGTATCTGGAGAATATCATATATCCTGCATCCCAGTCATCGTTCCACTGCCATATGCCCCAGAAGTATCAGCAGTACTCATCCCAGATCTCCAGGGTGTCTTCACATCTCCAGATCCAGGTCCATAGCCCTCGGGGAGGGAGGAAACCTCCATCGTATCCGTCGGGTAAGAACCCTCCTTCTGGTACAAGGAAGGGTTCAAGCTCATCAGGGGGTTTTGCTCCCTTGTACTCGACTGTGGCCAGGGCTCTGAGGTGGCGACAGATGGAGCAGTTGCAGTAGGGGTATGGATGGGGAGGGGTCTGGTCAAGCTCCCTTGGGATGCGGTTTGGGAGGATGATAGGGTCTGGAAGGGGTTGGTCTCTGGCAAACCAGTTGAGGATTCGGTCTCCCTCAGGTGTGTCTCCTGGGAAGATAACCCACTGTCCCTCGCTAATCGGGGATCCTGGGTGGGTGTAGTACTCTGGGAGCTCCTCATTATTACTGTCAGAGTACTTGGTGAATATGACATTGTCGGATCCATCTTCGATGGCGTTGTTGGTGGAAGCCTCTGAGATGTGGGCAAAGCGTGGCTCAGTGAAATCTCTGAGGTCAGCAATGGTGATGAGGGTCCTAGGGAGGACCTCGGATTCGGGTCAGGGAGAGGGCCAGACGAAGTCTGACTCATGGATGGAGTCGTCGTCCCACCATGAAGAGGGTCCTTCAACTCTGTAGGTTCCATCAGGGGTGTATGACGAGAGGGAGGTTGGGGCATCATGCCACTCTGGCTCTGGAGATTCATCTCTTCGATGTCCTCCTGCGTCATCCACTCTCCATACGTCCCCTGGTCCCCGGGTAGGGAGGAACAGGTTTTCACCTTCTTTGAAGGTGGTTCTTTGCCTGGTTCATCCATGGACAATTTGATCAAATATGTCGACATAGAACCTACTCGTTCCTCTCTGGTAGAGACGCTCTCCATTATCGTCAAACCCTGGGATGGCTGCTGATAACTCTGTGGAGGTGATTGATGGCTCCCTGGAGTCATTGTCGTTGCCCCATGTCATGGCATCCCAGGACCCGTCCGTATTGGTCCAGTACTTGGTGGTAAATCTGGGGTTGACTTGGTCATCTCCATTGTCTGGAGGGATGCCGAGTTGTCTGAGCTCTTCTTCCCGAAGGGATTCTTTGCCTTCACTGTCTCAGTGATCCTCGCTCTGAAGCTCGAGCATGGGGGCTCACTCTTCTCTGTTGGGTAAGGGGTGTCAAAGTGCATCTCGCTCCCCCCTTGGCCAGGGTGTGAGTGAGCGGAGCCGGACAGTGCTTGTTGTTCGTGAGGTTCCTGTTGATGAGCCATTGAGTCCATGTACTCTCCCTCTTCCAGGGGTCGGTGCTCTTTGGCATCGGGTTGGTCGGATGATATGGATAACTGTGACTGCAGTTAATAGTGTCAAGATACTGAAGGTACTTCTGAAGATAATGGCAGTGTGGTCTGAGGGGGTGAGCAGCATAAAGTTCATTGTACCACAACGAATGTTTATGATCTCAGGGTATGGTGGGTGCCGTTTTGAATAACGGGCTGAAGGTTTCTTTTCTTTGGAAGTATAACAGTGACTGCCTTGAAGCGATACAGTTACTGTTGTCAATGGTAAGGGTAGTAAGGGCAAGCTTTGGCTAATTGTTAAGCACTAACTCTAATCTGAGCCAAGGCTGATCTCTATCCTGTCACTCGCATTTGGTGATTCAGTGTTAGAGAGGCACTGGTAGATTGTGAGAAGTTAGGCGTCACTTATAGCGAAAGCAAGGAGCTTGTAAGAGTTAGGAGTATATAACCTTAGCTGAAGCTGGGGTCTAAGGCCACAGCATAGGCTAGCTTAAATACATGTTAGACTCGTACTAAGAATAGTATCTACAAGGGCACGTGCAATGAGAAGTGCGTCTTTCAACGAATGAGGAGTGAGGACACTAAAAGAAGTGTACTCCCGACGAATGAGAGTAAAGAGCACATATCACCTGCATCTGCATGGGACTCTGTCTGAATAGGCTGCATCCCGCAGACTGCCCTCGACTGGTGGTCGACTCCCATCCAACTACTAAGAAGTGTGATGCCATCAAGAGAAGCATGATGGCACATGCGGGTCATCAGTCATCTGGGGTGTGGCAGCTGTGAACTGGGGTGATGGCAACCAGGTAAACAGGTAAGGAGTGTGCCGGTGGAATATCATGGGTCTGAGAGATAAGATAGGCAGGTCTGGGGTTCCGAGGGATAAGGATAAGATAAGATAAGGAAAATAGGGGTAGAGTCATAATATATTCGCCAGTTGAAGTTTAATGCATAACATACCCGTAACAGAAGGGATATGTTACCAGTCGATCCGTTGTTATGCAAGACTGACAGGAGGACCATGATGTCAGGCAACAGCGGTAGAGATGAGTTATGGTCATGATTGTTTGTTGTCTCAGTGGTGTAGAGTGCAGAGACAACAGTGTATACCTTTGTACCAAGAAGTGCCAAGAATCCCGAATTGTTGCCTAGAAAAGAACACATTAGTGTATGAAAAGTATGACAGTTACAGAAACTCACCACAGTCTGAAGGCAGGTAAGCAGGAGCAACCGGATCTGTCAGCTGCAGCATCTCTTCACGAAAATTGGCCCATATCACTGTGCAGTAAATTAAACAGAAAGGTGGAAGATCACATATGTACTCACTTACCACATAGGGAGAAAATGGCATCATATAAGCCCAGACCAGTATCTGTATTTCAGTGTCATCGTTGTCAGGCAGCTCTCAGTTGTCCTGAGACAAGATGGAAAAGACCAGCCTATACCACCAGCGAGTAGTATTGAATGACAGTTCCATCGGTGGCTCTGGTGGGCTATTGCCTTTGCAGAGTTGAACAATGTGAGTCTTGCACTCTAGCCGAAAGTCAACTATCCCTGCAAGTTTTGACCTGGCAAGCTGAAGAGGGCTAGGCCAAGATGAACAACTGGTTTTGTTTGGGTTGGGAATGTCAGCCTGGAGAATGGGTAAGACTTTGTTGTGGAATACAGCAAGCTGGGCAGATAGAGAGGGCGAGCATATGGTGTATTCTTCTGTAGCATCATAGGGAATCATCCCGCTACTACCTCTTCACAATTAATGTCTAAGTCTGCATCGACGAATGACCAGAACATTTGGAAAGAGTTTGAGACCTCAGACACCTGACAAGGTTAACAAACTGCGAGTATCCAGCTCTGTGTTGTCTGTGGGATGTCCCCATACTTACTTGTGGTCATAGGCTGAGACTTAAGGCCATTACACATTTGGTATGTTGTCGTCTCTCTGGATGCCTTTTTTCTGTGGCTTACTGGCCTTGCAGCGACTGCTATAAAAGACCTGCCTGAGCATAAAAACCACCCCCGGTGTATCAAATATGAATTTTTTTCGAGGCATCCAGGGACAGCTTGCATCATCGTTGGACGGGTTGGACCTGAAGGATCTGTCGACTATAAGTTTTGGTCCTAGTCATTCTCCTGGTATGTGGCCGTTTTCCAAGTATTTGTAGCATGCATTGGCATTGGCAACCTTTTTTAGTTTTAAAATAAACTCTCACCTGACAAGGTGAACACCGTGATTGTGCAAGCAATCGCCTTCTCGATGACCTCAACAAGGAAATCAACACATGCTGTGAGTGTCAAAGTGTCCTTCACTTTCCTGCAAACTTCATACTGACCTCAAGAAGGAATGTTAAGGACAGCATTCCTCAGACATCACCAAAATCATCGTCGACACCATCGCATATACAAAAGTGATCAAGCACATGGGTATGCATTTTTTGGGTCCAAGTTTTTCTTCTGACGCTAAGAGCTGTTTTTCAGGCTTCCATACTAATGTATCATCAACATCCTTTGCCACAGTACTACCTGAAGACCTCAAGCAAACTGTCAAGGCTTCAATGGGAACTGAAACATCTGACTCTGACATGGCCCATTATCCACTCCCTCTGATCACGTCATTTCCATCTCTGCCTATCTCATGCAACTCTCAGAGTACCTCCAGAAGCACATGAATGACATTGGGCCCAACCTCACCATCCTCGTCAGTGAGCTCGTTGGGGGCCCGACTCATCTTCCATGCTGGAAGCTTCATGTATCTTACCAAGCACCCAGTGAGTACTGTCCAAATCCTTAGCAACGAAAAGCCCTCTTTCGCACTCTGAAAACCAAGCATGGCCTGATATACCACGTGTCTCTCATTGGCCAGGCACCCTGGAATTAAAAGGCAAAATGGCGTGTATGGGTGTTACCAAAGCTGCACTCTCAATACGCCTGGATGCCCTGGCAGATTCTGATGGAAAATCGGAGCCTGACGTGCTGTCAATAGGACTTGCGCATTGGGCCATGCTCAAATCTCGGTTGCATGCAATGGAGTATGAGGATGGAGCTACCAGCATGTGGCAGTTTGCCAGGAATCAGGAAAAGCAGCAGCAGCAGCACTTTATATGTCAGGACAGATGGAGACGTATAACACTAAGGCTGATGATGTGGATTTCATGTCAGCACAGCAGAGGGATCTGATGGAGATTGCTGTCAAAGCCATTTCAGATGTGACAATGAACAGTGGTGAAGAAGAGAAGAAGGACAAAAAGAGGAAGCGGGGGGAAAGTAAGATTGTTAATGGGTATGAGGAAAAGGTACGAGCTTTTTCTTCCCTTTTCCCTGTTTTCTGACATTTTTCTGAATCAGTAGAATACTGAAGAGGAAAGGAAATCATGGAAAATAGCATGCAAGGCGGAAAAGGCAGCAGCAAAAGGGACAAACAGTGACTCATCACTGAAGAAAAAGAAGAAGAAAATCGGATTAGGCCTTGTTTTCATGTCAGCATATCATGACATTGAAAGCCAAAGTTTCTGGTCACTGCTTTGCCAGCCTTCTGGTCCCAGGATTGCGGTGGGGAAAGCTATGGTCATTTCATGTGACCGGCACAATTACTTCCCCCAATGAGCCATCATACCTTGAGGTCAGTAGGAGTAGTTTACTTCTGTTTACCCAAGCTGTATTAGCAGAGATGGCTAATCAATCCAGTCTTCCAGTCTTACAACAATCTTCCTAATGCACAAAGACATCTGCCTCCTGTGCCGCCAATGACCCAAGCGCAAGGACTACCAGTTCTGCTCTGACAGATGCACCAACTTAGCTGCGAAGAAGGCACCTCAGCTCATGAGGGTGCTGAAGGGGCATGTCTTCTATGAGAATGGTGAGTAGATCTCTCCTTAATTTCTTGACTGTTTTTTATATCTGTCTGTTGCTAGTTAAGAAGATGTTCGTGAAACAGTGGAATGATCAGAGGCAGCACCTGCCTACAATCATGAAGATCTACCTCATCACTTGGACTGCTTACCAGCACACATCATTTGAGAAGTATTGGTATGTTGACCCAGTTGAACTAGATTCCTTGCTCAAAATCCTCACAGCAGGAAGGTAGCTAGGATGCGCAAGATTGGAAAAGGCAAACTGAAGGAGGTCAGGTGCTTTCACTCTGAGGAACCCGCTTGTAGCCTCAGTGACAAGAGGTCAGATACTAAGTTGTGTTCGATGTCCAACTGTCGACTCTGTCCCACCATCCGGACTGCATTCAAATCGAGCTTGGAATATAAACACCAGATGGTGATGAACAACGCGACGTGAGTCTTCCTGTTCTGTGTGATGTCACTTGGGTAACTGAATTGTTGTAGGACTGGCATTCGCTTTGGGGGTGGGTTGTACATGTCGCCCTCATCCAACAGGTATGCATAGTATGGTGTTATGATCTTTCTGACTTCTGACTATGCATTAATAGGGCAATCAAATATGCTTTGAATCTCTTGGAAGGCTCAGAGTACCTCACTGTTCTCGTTACCAGGACTGTGCTCGGAAAGATGCAGTTCCTCAAGGATGAACAACACCACAGGCTCTCACCTGACAAGGGATATGATTCCGTGCATTCAATTTCATTAGCAATGGTGTTACCTCATCCTCTATCAGGTCAAGGCATGCACTAAAGGTGGTCCGTTAGAGTATGTCACATACCGTAAGGATGCAGTTCATCCTGCATATCTCCTTATGATCAACAAACACATGTAACCACGGCTTTACATGAGAATGAATGAGATTGCATGGCATTTCAACATGACAGACACCGAAATTTTTGTCCAATGAAATATGTTATAGACGTCAGCAAAGCCAGCTTACTGTGTCCAGTATTCAATGTGCGAGAACATGGATTGGTATGAAATTCCAATGTAAATAATATGATGGGCATAAAGAGATAGATATATAAGACTGGTGACTCATCTACTGCTTCAGAATGAGAAGATATGCTGCACGAATAGCATTGTGGTTATACATGACGAGTTCAGTGGGCCCACCTTCGCACCACAAACGCGACTACCTCGTATGTCATAAAAGTTCTGAATATGGTATCGACGGATACAGACTAGTACAGAAACCATTGTTTGGATGGTGGCAAGCGACATCAGTAGTAAAGGCTGGCTGGTTTGATGATAGTGGTAGAAAGAAGAATGGGTTTGTATGTTTGCTTCCAGCTCCGCTTATGCCACAATCAGATTTGCCTATGAACTTGGAAACTCCATGAATTCGCACAGCACATGCATAGGGAGTATGGTGATCACTGATATACCATCCATGGACTCGTCTAAATCAGTATGGTACTATACTCTCATACATGTACCTCCCATGTTCACTCGCCAGTGTGATTACAACTACACATGTCAGTTCTACAACAGAACCACACAGCGGTACCAAATACTTATACTCAATCTTTCAAGAACACCAACGACTAATAAAACCAACTTCCTTCCTTCCTTACTGAAGCGCACAGCACTGAAAAGGAAAGACGAGTCATTCACTCTTGCTTTTCTTCCCCTCAACTCTCATTGTCCCTCGCAGTTATGGGTAAGGAATCTGATCATTCTCGAAGAGCTGTGAATATTCACTTATGTCTACAGGATATGCACTATGGCTGATAGCCTGGTACCTATACGATGACATGAGCAGTCAGTACTAAAGTGAGATAGTAAGCATAGGTAATTATGCAAAGGAAATGAATAAATACGTACTCCTCAGTCAAATGACGATGATGGTGAAAGACTGAGAAGAAGGAAATGGTAAATTACGAAGTAAGTGTCCATGGTCACATGTGACATAAGGCATAAGGCGTGATCAGCATGATCATCATCGTGCCGATAAGTCCTATGGTACGCTAGTACCTGCTAGTGCCTATCCCCAGCCAACAATAGCTCATCCCATCCCCCGAGGAATACAAAGCCTGGGAAAAGCTCATGGAGTTCTGACCACCTGATTCCTCAGTGGAGCCCGATTCTAAATCATATCCTGGTTTTTCTCCCCACATTATGCTCGCCACATTCACCAATTTACCACCTGCTTTTGATACAGACAAACTCCCTATCTACGATCTCAGGCCTCCTGTGATGAAGTTCAAATCATGGAAGTGAGGTGACACGTACCTCAGCACTCTCATCATCAAGCTATCCAAGCCTCGCCAGCTTAAGCACCTTCATGGAGCGATTACCAACTATTTGGATGACCTCAACACTGAGTGGAAGAGTCATAACTTTCCACACATGTCGGTCTTCTATGTTGATGAGCCACAAGAGCACCTTAAATTGGAGGAGGGTTTGAAAGACTACAAGCAGATGAGGACTTTTGGTGACAGTGGGGATCTGGACCTGCACAGCCGATTCACAGGAACAGAAGTCTGGCTGGTCGATTGCATGTGTTCAGTGAGGCAGTGGAAGGTGATAGGGAAGAGGTCACTCTCCACATACAGGCTCAGAGAGCTTCATTCCTGCCACACAGGATCCATCACCTTGCTGGTGCCTACCCAGGCTGTGACAACCACTGTATCATGACCCACAGAACCACAAAAGCATCACCCTAGTGAAATCAAAAAGCAGGAGGACCCCTCCCCAGGAACCCATCATAAATATCATCCTTCAGTGCCCATCACCATGCCAGTACCTACCCAGGCTGGTCCTCCTGTACCTGCACCTGCACCTGCTTCCATGCCCGCTGCACAGATAGTAATGAAACAGCCTTCATATCAACCACAGTATGCTACGTCACCACCCACAGAGAAGAGTGTCCTTCCAACCAGGAGCCCTTCTCGTTCTACACCGAACTCATCGAAGACAACCACTCTTCATTCACACTCACCTGGGTCGTCAATTCGAACAGCGAACAACGTATCATGTCCCAAAGAGCCACAAAGGTGTCATCCTAGCGAATCATTTTCATCACCATCTCCACCCGCCCCTGCAACCACCTCAATCTCGGATGCCCCAAAGACGCCTATCTCACCCACATACACAGTACAGTGCACACAGCCAACATGCCACAGCCAAGCAGAACTATCAATAACCGCTATGGATGTTGATCCACCATCTGTAGGAGCTGCCCCACATCTTTGATGCATCTAGCTGACATGACGGGTCAGTGGCCCAGCTACCTAGTGATGAGCTATAGTTGTTTGCATACTCCAGTGCTGATTTTTTCCCCTTATATTTATAGCCCTCTCCAGCAGGTTCCCCTTTACTACACATCTAGATTCCGTAGATGAAGCATAAAAACTATGTACCAGTATCATCATGGATAATATCGACTTGTAGCAGTGTTAACATACAAAATCCGAAGCCTGATTTTGACTCTGGTTACTAGCACTGGGCTGATAAGAAAGCATCTTCAGCATAAGATAGGTTTGCAGCAGAGTATCAGTGAGAACAAGACATTGGAATTGTACATGTATGACAATGAAATAATATAGGTGTCTTCATTACTTCGCTATGATGAGGTATGCCAGACATGCCATGTTGTGGATGGAATACAACAACTTTGGTCAGCCCAACAAGGGGATGTGCCTCCATCTGTAACTGACAACTGTTATTCAATCAATGCACCTCAAAAACCGAAATTCATGCTCACAGAATCATATCCCTTATCTGGCTGGAGCCTATACCAATTGTCAAAGACCACCTTCTGCAGGTTTCCCAGGACTACCCTCATTGTGAAGACTGCTTTGTATTTAGATCCTGAACTGCCATTATCCACATACTGGAATGCCCTAGAGACATGTGCATAAGATGAGGTCTGTGAAAAACTTGGTGGTCATGTACTTCGAGGACGATGGAGCCATGTATATACCACACCCAAACCGAGCTCCTCGTGATTCGTGGCAGGGATGATCCATGATGGTCCTGCTTTGGGCTCTGGTTCAACTTGGCCTGTCCAACATGGAGGCTCCCTAGGGATTCGAGGTCGATAGCTGGGTCTGTTGGACCAAGCGCTGCATAAGGTAAGGTAAGATTCAATTTCCCAAAAAACCAAACACAGACCTTTCGAATTCTGCATCATAATGAGGACTTCACAACCAACAATCTAACTCAGCCTATAGTTAGGGTTCATTTTCCTCTTCACCAGCCAATTGGCACACCTTTGTGATCTTCAGCATCTTGTTGATGGTAGGTATGACCTCGTCGTATCCATGTATCACTGGTCCTAGCAAACAATGTCATTGGGCACCATGAACCTTGGCTGAAATACTTCAACTTATGAAACTTATTCTGCATGTTGCAGATGAGTATAATAGTCGACTCTGGGTGGATGGACATTGTTAGTGGGTGGGTTGGAAAGGACCATGATGGCGGAGTTCTGGTATGGGATCTGAGTCAGTGTCACTGGATCAACCTTGGCTTCAATGATCGAAACTGAGATGGCCCAGAGCAGGTTGAACTTTACAGTGTCAACGATCACACAACGTGATGAAACTAGAAGCTACATCAAACTAAAGGAGATACAAACAATAGGTGAGTCTTGTAAAGTACCATTGGCTTAGACCATAATCGCCATTCTGATGTGTTATCTTGTATTATTAGTATCACCTGGAAGTGACAAGGATTCTGAATGCTCATGCATCAGGAGTTGCAGCATCACCTCCTGGATGTTAGTGATAGTACATGCCTTTCATGACTTATGGGTACCAAGATAATGAGCCCATCTGTGAAGCCCTGTCTTCATCACTCAACAAACAGGCATTTCCTCTCATTCACCATCTTTTCCAATCTTTCCTAGGTGCCTGGTTACTCTTCTGTGTAACATGATATAACTGCCCTCCAATACCATTGCACCATGCCAACATTAGCCTTGATATCAATGTTTCTATGTCCCAGCAGTCTGTTCTCTCAGCTCAATTCAGTATTGGCCCATGTCATGGTCTTTGCCATCCAAGTGATTGTTAATGAAAAAATGATGATGCAGAGATAGGTTGACTCAGACTTGGAATCCAGATACACTGCACAATGCCTACCTTCGAAGATGCACCAAGTACTGGAAAGGAAACAGCCTCCAGAAGAGATCAGGATTCTTCAAGCTCATCATGAGGTACATGTTGCATTAGTGGGAGTCAGAGTGACCAATTATTGATGATTATGAGGTCAATTATGGCAATGATTATAAGTCCAATTATAAGTTGTAATCATCATCATAATCACTCTGGCTCTGACTGTATACCAATTACAGGTAATGAATGTAAAGGGGAGGATCCATAATCGCTGTTCATAATTGGTGCCATAATTGTTTCCATAATTGTTTCTATAATTGTCCCATATACTCTGACTCCCACTATTTCTCCTCCTCTACTTTTCTGATAGATGAATCATTTCCACTGTCCAGGGTAAAATTTTGTCCATTGTATATGGCCATGTTGGGGTATAGCTTGCAGATGTCGACACCTCTGCCAATTCCCTTCCCAGGACTCAGGAGCTGTCAGCATCACTACCATACACTTACCCACCTTTCTTCTATCAATCTTGCAGCCAAATTTCACCCTATGATAGACCAAACTCGATCTGACAGCTGTGCTGAAACCTTGCTGGGATGGCTTCCTTGATTCTGTAGGTAAGGATACCATTCTGACTTAACATTGATGATCATCTTTGAAGCAGCCAATGAGTGTGTCCAGTGACTGCACTGTTATAACAAGAGGGTTGTATCTGTTATTCTCATAACCCACTCCCCCATTTCTCTTGGCCTCATGGTGACTCAGACAGATATTCCACCTGATCTTAGTGACTCAGACAAAGCTTTCATGTTTCAATCTCTTGATGCTGAGCTGAACTCCTCAATTCTCTATGCACTATTGCATGGTGTGCAATGACAATTATCACCTTGGCATGTAAGTATTGACTTATGACAGGCATATACACTGGCATTCTTGCTGTTACACTGTGGAATATATGTGAGCCAGGAGCATCTCTACCATGTCATCCAAACTAATGTGAGTGGTACAGTCATCAATAAATGTTTGCCAACCCGCCAAGTCCTAGTCGTCATTATTATTCTCCTCCATGCTTTGGATACTATCTCTTTTGCTGTCACATGGTCATATATATACTCTGCATTCATCCAAAATGGACAAAGTTTTTGGACTGTATACTTGAAGTTTGATACTGTGAACCATGCAGTCAATTTGGAGGCGGGTATTACAGGCTGCATGAGTACCATTCTTGCAGACTCATATATTGTGTGTGCTATGTCACTGGTGATCCACATCAGCTTACCATTGTTTTGACTTTAGATTTGGTGCTGTTGGATAGTTTGGGGACGGTGCTGGCTTATTGTTCTGCTCCCAATCCTTTCCCTAATTTCTGCAATAGGTAAAGTGTCCAATCTCATCTACTCTTTTCACATATCCAACTTTACATATGTCTAGTGATTAAAATCATCAATGTATATTATGGGTACTTTGGTGCATCAAGCTCAGTATTTCTTATGCCCTACACATCCCTCATCCTGGCAACAACATTATGGTGCACGCTACTCATCATTTTCCGCATTTTGACTGTTACCAGGGTTAGACATGGAGGTGGCGGCCGACTGAGAGTTTATCACCGTTTTATTGAAGTGCTAGTGGAATCCTCTGCTCTCTATTCGATATCTCTGATCCTATATCTGGCTTTCTACATTAGCAATACTTTTGGATGGTATTATCTTGATGGTATAGCTAGCATTGCAAGGGTGCATTCACTATCCTGGACTCCATTATCATTTATCAAACACCCTGTGTAGGGAGTTGCACCCACACTCCTGCTTGGCAGAGCAGCTGCAGGACACACACGCCCAACTGAAGAACAAGATGAAAGTGCAACAGTATCGACCCTTCAGTTTCCAAATGTCTTCACAATCATCTCAACCTTCGCAACCTTCCACTTCAAGCCTTCAGGAATCCGCAAGGCAGAGCACAGTCCTTGAAATGGATGTTGAAGCCCAGACAGAGCAGTTGGATGAGCTTGTGGTGGTTGTTGAAAGGGCACAATAGAACTCATGGCAAACATCTGAAAGTCGGGGTGAGACTTTGGGCTTGATTTAGACTGTAATTTTTTGTCATGCTATCTTTTTTTACTATCGCATTCTCTACTTACTTGATTTTTCGATCAACTATAGACTCGTAGCCTATCTAAACCTCTATAATCCCTCCTTGCCTTTAGACCTTTATGTATGAGCTCACAGGACAGTCCTAAGGAGTGTTGTTATTCCTACGTGTTCATGAGTATGGTAACTGCAGAGAACGTAACTGATAACCCAGGCCATACTGTTTGCCTGATTCAACGTAAGTATTTGCTATGTGTCTACCCTACATCTTGCTTCGAGGGTGCGCCAGATTCGGTGCACTGCATCGTAGAGGAAGCATAGGGGGACCATCCTAGGTTGAAACTGAAGGGCCGTCCGAACCATGACCATCCGGAAAGACCACAAGAATGGCATGTATGCATTAATTAGAGCCTAATCTTTGAATGACACTGACATAGTAAGGTACCTCTAGTACTACTTTTCGAATGCAACATCCCAAAGACTACCGCTTCCTCTTCTTCTTACCCTCCCCAGGAGCAGACCTAATAGCCTCCATAACCCGATCATCCAACACACCTGCATGCTTTTCTCGCTTCTCCTTCAAGTCTCCCTCCAAAGCGCCCTTCTTCCTCACCTTCTTGAACACCATCTCAATCTCATCTATCTCCTTCTCTTTCTCCCGTTTTCGTTTCTGCTTCGGTTTCTCTGCCTCTTTCTCCTCTTCTACCTTGCCCTCTTCCACAGGAGGTTCAGCCTTCTCTTCCTTCTCCTCCCTCGCCTTCGCCTTCCCAACCAAATCCCTCCACTCCCCCGGCCTCTTCTTCAACACATACAAATTCAACGCCCTAATAAAAAACCTCCCATAAAACGACGCAGCCAAACTCTGCTCGTAATCCATCACGCTCCGCGCAATCTTTTCCTGTCAGCCACAAACAACATAAACCACAACTCATCCCACATCATCGAAAACGCACCTTCATATACGTATCACTCCACCCCCAGCACCTCTCCCCCACCCGACTCCCGATCCTATCATCCACCAATTCATGGAAGTGCCCGAGGAACGCTAGGACGAGCCGGCGCTTGGCTTTGTGTGGGACAGTGGGAGAGTCGAGGAATACGTCAAGGACGCGGGAGGAGACGGGGTGCTGGGCGAGGGGGATGAGTGATGTTATGGGGAGGGATAGGATGCTGAAAATTTTTGAGTTTAAAAAGCGGGGAGAGCACTGCTAACTAACCTCTCGATGATACCAGCGTTGTACGGATCCTTGAGACGCAGCATGGACTGCAATAACAACGCTCCTTGTACATTCGGCTCCGGAGGTGTACCTGCGGACTTGTAATCCTGACACACATTAGCATAGTCCAATCTAACCAGTCAAGAACAAACGAACCTCAACCGTCTTCAAACTCATCACAGCCCTAACCAACACCTCCGCTTCATCCTTCTCCTCGCACCCAAACGCGCCCTTCAACGCACTCCAAACGTCCTCCCCACCTCCCCCAACTTCCACCATAGCTTTAACCACACCCAACCTACCCATCTTCACTGCCCTCCCCCACCACCCCGTCCCCAAACCACCGAGCTGCGTGGGATTCGCCCTACCCACGGCTCGAGCCAGCACGTAATTGGAGACCGCATGTGTCGCGAGCCGTTCGACACCGCCGTTCTCCGGGCAGAGGTACGTACACCAGAGAACGTCAAATACCGGTTGAGGAGATTGGATGACGATGGTTTCGAGTAGGTGGGACGAGGTGGCGTCTCGGAGGAGAGTGTGGATGTAGTCCGACTCGGTGGTGGGCGTCAAAGAGTTCACTAATGATCACGACGATTATATGAGTATGTCCCCGGAGATAGTAAGTACTCACGCGTTTGACTGACCATACCGACTAAGACGCGGTCCATCAGGCTCCCGCTTTCGTTTGACATGCCATGCTGGGCTTCAACTTCGATGAGAACCTATCACGAACATCAATATATGCCGAGAAACATGACCATGAAGACCCACATCAAGACCAGGACATGCAACCTTACTCCCCGCACACGCCCTTACCTCATTATCGCTCATCCCCTCCCTGAACGCACCCACGATCTTCCTCGCCGCCTCGTCGAAGCTCCTTGGCCTCTCCCCCTCCCCTTTTTCCGACTTGAAGAGACTTCGCATCTCGCCTTGCTTGCCTTTCCAGCTTTTACTGCGTTTCGATGTCTGGGATTGTGTATGTGTATTTGGTGTAGGAGAGAGCAGGAGAGCAAGCGCGCGGACGATATGTGAGCCGAACGGGTCGTGGAGGAGCGGCGGGAGGACAGGGAGGAGTTCCTGTTCGCGTGGCTATAAGTAAGATTGGTCTGGGTCTGGACGTGATGAGAAACGTACGTCGCATAAGTCCAGTACGAGTTCGGTCATCGTTGGGAGATGTCCCTTTTTTGCATCACCTTGTGGTATTTCAGGTAGTATACCTTTCGTCTGCATAGAATAAATCAATCATTATTTTCGGCAAAAGACTCGATGAACCTCACCTCCCTCGAAACAGTCTCCCCGGAAACCTCGAGAAGGGTCTGACAGACATGCGACGCGAACCGATGTCGAGCTAGTGTTTCATACCTAACCTCATCAGCGAAACCACGAAATAAAAACAAAACACCAAGTCACTCACGACCCCGTCAAACTATCCAAAAACACCCTCCTCGCAAAATCATCCATCGAATGAACCATCCTCTCCAGCACAACCGAACACTCCGGGTCAGTCGCGAGTTGTTTTTCTTTCCCTGTCATCTCTGTGAGGGCAGCGAGGAAGAACGTGTGTTTTTCTAAACAAATACGAAAAATTAGCTTTCTCCTTCCTTTCCTTACTGCACACTTACCCTCGTCATCCACCTCCACTTCCCTATCCTGCCACTGCCGCATCTGCACGTCCACCGTCCGGAAATACGCCTTGACGTCCGCGTCGAGGTACCCAAAAGGTGCTTCCGAGTCTTGCTCCTGCTCTTGTTGGGGATTTGGGACGATCCATGATGGTCCAGCTTCGACTTTAGGCTCTGGTTCTGCGGTATGTTGTTGTTGCTCTGTGTCTGCGTCCGGGGCAGGCTTTTTGTGTTTCTTGCCTCTTTTTCTGTTTTCGCGGGGCATGACCGGAAAAGGGTACGAAAGTGGGTGGCTGTGCAACCGAAGTCCATGCTGCTTTCGTTTAACCCATTGCCTTTACTTCCACCAGAATACATTCCTTCAATCCCATCACTTTCTACCTGCCATGTCTCAATCGTGAACGGACAATTGCAGTAATCCGTACGAATATCAACGCGGCCCTCGTCCGGAAAAAGGCGTGCAAGACCTTCTATTTCCAAGAGACCGACTTTCTCCTCCCAACGAAGTAAGAGGCTTTCCTCCCTCCCCCAACTCAAGCTGGATAGCTTCGAGGCCTCCCTGCGAAAGACCTCCTCCTGCAGTACATCCATCGAGACCTTATTCATCCGGAACAGACAGCAACCGCCGCGCAGAACGTAACCACCATGTTCCTCCAACCCAGCCATTATACAAGTTACGCCTCCGAGCTCTGATGATGATCCCCCACGCCCACACCCACAAACACGTCGCTGAGTTTTTTCCCCGTCTCCTCAACGTCAAACACTCCGAGTCCCGGCAGGCCTTCATCTATCGCGCAACTGCAAGATATACAAGCGGCTGTTATTCTTCCGAGCCCTCCTTCATGCTGCATGCAAGTTCGGGCGGAAAAAAAAAAACAAGGTTCCAGTTTTGGCGGGATGAAGGGAAAGTAGTAAGAAAGCGCCCAATAGTTGATGCTGATCATGGAACTTGCCATCTCATCTCAGGCACTACGAAACCCTCATCCTCGCATCTCCAAGCCAAGCCCACGACCGACCAAACCCAGGCTTGAAGAACCTATAGATGGGGAAACTCAAAATCCGCACTCCTCTCCAAATCTATATGCCACAAGAGCGAAGGGTAGATTCCGTGCAACTAAATGCTGTTCATAATCGCAGTCCTGACTCGTCCTGAGAGCCGCATAAAAACTCTTATCTACATGTTTCACTGACTCTGCTTTTAATTCTCAATCCATTAGTTACTCTCCAAAATATATCACCGTCCCATGCCTTTGTTTCCACCAGCCTACATCCCTGCTACTTTCATCCCTTCCAAGCAACGTAAGCCTAGGCCTATCACCTTCATGTCTCGACGTGACTGAAAACTATTACAGTAATCCGTACGTTTACCTTCAAATCATGATGTCAATGTCAACCCAAGCTGGATCTTCTTCCTTCTCTACTACTAGGAAGCTTTGAAGCTTTCCACAAACCATGGCAAGGTCCCAAGGACCTCTTAATTCAGTACATCCACGACTGCCATCGCCATCGATACACGTCCGGCAATTCCGCCTCCATCTATTTGTCATCCGGAACAGGCAAGTCGCGCATTGCAGACGTAACCGCCGAGCAACTCTTCTGTTTTCCCATGAACATACGAGAGAGACTTGATGATGGATTTCACGGTGAGTTTATCGTTATCTTCCCGGTTCTCTCGCTTCACATCCGCTGCTTATCCTCCCAGCGATACTATCCTAAACGACTATCTCGTTCCCTCCCGCCGGGGTGAGATCGACAAACCGAACTTGATGTACAAGTATGCTGCTTTCTTGGCTACTTCGTTTTCGTATACCGCGGAGACTCTGAGTGACGAGGAAACGTATTCGGCACCAGAAGCTCTTGCGTTGGCGTGGAAACAGCGCCTTGCAGCGGGTGAGACAGCCCACCACAGTAGGTCCTTTTCGTTCTGGCTTCTACGCGGAGGTGGTTAGAAAGTCGGATGAGTATCTGGATATAATTGTAGGTGCCCACATACCACCGCTTCTCATCGCTAATGACCTCCCCTCCCCCAAACACACACATACGCGTTCCAGGAAAACAGATCAAGTACGTACTGCTTTTTTTGAACAATCTCTATCGTATTCACGTGTCCATCCCCAGTGAAAATCAAGCGGAAGCTCGAGATAGCCACACAAGACCTCGTTAACGTTCTCAATCAAAAAGTCGTACCTCCACGCTATGACAGGCCATTGGAATTCTTCATCTATCTCGACGAAGCACACACTCTGGCGCAGGAAGGCGAACTCGGTAGCCCTCCTTCCAGCGCTCTGGACATCTTTAATACAGTCTTGGGATGGCTAGTGGAGTTTCCGTTCTTCACGATATACATATCCACAACCAATCTTGAGCCAGCGGCTACTATGCCTTCTATTTCTGTTTCTTACCCTCAGGCTGTGCCTCGTCAGGAACCCAATACTCCATTCACCGAGCTCCCCTTTGACGTATTCGCACGCGACGTCGTGGGGTATCTTCGTGCTCTAGGAGGAGGACGCATTTTCCTTGAAGACATGCATAGTGAACAATACCTGAGAAAGTTCGGGCGACCTTTGTGAGTTGCCTCCATTGCAATACTGAAAACAAAAAACTCCGACTCGACTACATAGATGGAACAGCCACTGTCTCGAAAACTACCCAAATAAATACTGGATCCAAGATGAACTAAGCGCCGGGCAGACCATCAGAGGTCGGGAGGACCTCCTTTATGCATGTGTGGGCCTTACTGTCCAGTTCGACTTTGACCGCTCGTCCCCCGCCGCCCGAGCCACGCAAGCCAAACTCGTGCGATCTCACTTGAAGATTCCCCTTGTCGTCCCTCGAGACGGGCAATGCACGATCACTGGGTACCCATCAGAACCCCTCCTCGTCGAAGCAGCATCCCAGCTATTCCCAGGAGGTCAACTCGAAACATACATCCCACACGCACTCGACAAGGCAGATTTGGAGGGTATCCTCGCCAAGGATAACCGACCCCAGCTAGTCGGCAGGTGCATCGTCATCCTCGCCCAACGAAGCGCCGTTTCCCGTTTCCTCCCTTCCTCCCGATTGCCATTCGGATATATGGTAGCCCACGGTCACCCAGTTCCCGTCCTGGTCCTCCTCAACCACATGTTCAACCAGAAATGGCGAGACTCCATCTTGAACATCCGGCCTGTTGGTGACGAACACGGACCTCCTCTCCGCGAAGCGTTCAAGGATGTCTATGTCAATTTCACTCATTTCGCTGAAGCTGGCGACAGCAAGGTCATGCAGTACCTGCCCCATATGATGCTTCGGTTCTTGATGTACGGCTGCTGCTCTATGAACTCTGTCGACTTGATCACTGCGATGCACCATGGTTCCCTCCAGAATCCTCTCTACGATAGCTCGACGTCTCAGCTGGCTTTCCAGATCCAAAACTGTGCTGAAGAGGTTCCAGTTTTTGGTGGAACCACAGACTGTTACGCCGGCTCGAAAGGACCTTCCTGTGCTGTCGTTGCTTATGCAGTTGGGGATCGAGGATAGGTCGAGGCATCGGGTCGAGTCACTCAAGCCCGGAGCGCGCACCGAGAGCATCCACCGGAAGCATTATCAGATTAACGCCGTCGGATGTTCTTCCGAGGTTTTCACTGTGATTCCAGTGAAGGGAGAGTGTACCTATCAGAGACTGTTGCGTCCGACGTCCAGAGATGACTTTGCTAGGAAGCATAAAGATGCGAATCTTTCGGCCTTTCATACACAGAAACCGGCATTTTTCGCTGATAAAGTTGAGTCGTGGAACTGGCTGCAGGACGGGATAAAGAGCGAGGAGGATATCAAGAAGGCTTTGGTAATGCGAACCTGGACACGTAATGTACGCAATTCCGCAATTCTTATATGTAGTAACATACTGTAGTAATAGCACACTTGCCTTTCGGATGTAACCAGGTCAGCGAACACGTTGCAAAGTCAGAAAACAAGCAAGATAAGGTCGATAATGTTCTAGCAGTCTATGCATTGTAATTCGACGAATTATCACACTGACTACAAACCTTGAGCCGTGTGCCGCTCGCGAAGAATGAGCGAGGTGCCAATTGCTTATGGAGTGGTGATTCGTAATGTTACTTGGTTCGCTGTATGCATTACGTTTGGAGAAAGTACCGAGAAAGCTTTTAAAAACGTTCCCGGTTCTTAAATCATCAGTGGGGAACAGAAGCAATAGGAGCTTACTTTCCCAGTATACGTACGTCCGGCTAGTCTCCTCTCGGTCGAAATCGTGCTGCTCGGTGAAGCCAATAACTTTCAGAGATCGATGAATGGTTTCATGACGGGAGAGAATATTCGTTTAGCCTCAAGAATTCGAGAGAGTAAAGACACCAATGCCAGTATTTGGATCTGCGAAAGCCAAAGCCAGAGCTTAAAATGACTGGAGCCAGATACATTCTTAAAGCAAAACGGTCGAATCCCGATCACAAGTAATGCCCGTCGAATCGATCTACTACGAAAATCTGGAGGAGGTTCGAGCAGATTATTGATAACATTATTAGCGTCTCGATACCATTAGAGTATTTTACACAATAGACTGTTGCGTTATTCTTCTAACTTTTGCAATAAATACCCGAGAATAACAATATCCCAGTGCTCCGCGAGTCCGAAGAAAACCAGTTCCATCAGAATGCAAAATTGTGCTCAGTCGCACATCTCAGGCGCGTCATTCTAAGGGGGAAAAGATCGATTAATACATTGTGAAATTTAACTTCACAAGAAAGGCTCACCTCTCGAATGAACGTCAGCATATGGCACGTAATGTAGCCCTTAGCGAAGCCTGCCCCAGCGTAGGCAAACAGGTACATCCACTTCCGCTTGAACGCTTCATACTGACTGCTTATCGTTCAATCCAGGATAATCCTTCGCAACCATCTCCTGAGTCAAATTCTTCTCCAGCCGCCTTCCCCACTCTCGGAGTGTTACGCGGGTAGTGAGCAGCATGGTTCTCAACTCGCTCAAGGTTAAAGTGGGGAGAAGCCGCCTGAATCAAGGCAGATGCCGAGGGAAGACATGAATTCGGCCACATGTACTTGCGCATGAAATCTTCAGCTTGGTATGAAGAGTACCGTGATTCGGGGAAAGTCGAAGCGGATACGACAGCGGTGGCATTGTGGGGCTTCAATGCGAAAGAGACGAGTCGGAAATAATTGGAGTAGTGTTTCGACCCGACATGCTCAAGCATCTCGACGGAAACAAATGCATCGAAGGCATTTTCCCATTCGGATGGGATATCCCGGTAATCGAGGAGGTGGACGCGGATTTTATCGGAAAGACCGGCAGCAGCGATTCTTTCCTCAGCGAGCGTCTTCTGCTCGATGGAAAGAGTGAGGGTATCAACGGTGCATCCGAATGTGCTAGGCAGCCTGTAAATGAGAAGGTGAGAAAAATGGTATCACTGAAAGGAATGAAAGGAAAGTTACTTACCTCGATCGCGAGTCCTCCCCATCCTGAACCGAATTCGAGAACACGGTATCCCGGCTTGAGACGAGCCTGACGAAGGACATAGTGTATTTTTCTCCGCTGCGCGGCTTCGAGGTCACCAGGAGTCGGACCGATTTCAAGATCACCTCGGACTCCGCCCTCGGATTCGTCCCAGAGAGCACATGAATACATCATTTCGGATGAAAGGAATGCTTTGAAGAGCTCGTTCGATTGATCGTAGGATGCGATCACGTTTAGACGAGCGTTACTTTTTGTCTGGCCAAGGAAGGAGTTGTAGAAACTTGACAGGGTCGAGGTGATGCGACTAAAAGTAGAGGACAAGGTGTCTTCCATTGCAGACTGGTTATCGAGCCATAGCTAAGACGCATTTCAATCCCCGTGTATGTCTGGACTTAACAGAGTACGCACATTCATTGCTGCTCTCAGGTCGGGTAGCTCGATCTCGCCTATCATGTACGCTTCGCTGACTAAATTGAGTTAGCTCACAACTGATTGCTGATTGGCGGTTACGCGGGGCACATACAACCAAGATCACCGGAGCTGCAGAAGGGAAGTGGTTAATCCATCAGCAAGTCAAAAAAATTCAGATGACTACATACAGCATAAGGCGAAGCCAAAAGTTGTCGTTTCTGACTTTGATGTGAACGAGATTGCAGCCTTTCTCATTGGAGCCATACGCATGAGAGCCTTCGGCGTCATCAACGATGAGATATCCAGATGAGATAGCGCTTGTAAGCGCTGACAGAATCGATTGGCGAGCAAACGAAGTAATCCATAATCGGGGAGAGGCGGCCATCATGAGAACATTGGGAGATGAGATAGCAGCCTTCGGTGGAAAATTGCATGCTGGATTTCGAGGTCATTGCTAAGAAGAGAGGTTGAGGTTGATGGTTTGAAGTAGTGGAAACTGAGCGATCTTTATACATTTCGGAACGGGAATGACTTATCACTGAGTTCTAAACGCAGCCCGAAAGATATCCATGATGCATAATCAACTGTTCAGGGTGACCCTTAGGGTCGACAACTTTGAACAACAACGTGTCAGATCTGTATCTGAAATTTCTAAGAGCATGCCGCAACTGAGACGAGAAGTATGACCTACTGAAGTGGTGTATATAATTCAATAGCGACAAGGCTACAAGACGTGCCGAAGGAAGCTCGCCTACTCTTAACGGTCGACCTGCTAAATATCCGCCGGCCGACCGGTGTTCCATGGATTCGTTCGACAGGTGTAGCCATGAAGCGTGAGTATCTATCGGCGCATCCCATCAAGCATAACCAAACATGTCCTCGGTATCCGTTTGCCCATCCACGAGCGTCAGAGGGTGATTAATGGGCCGAAATTTGAAGGAAAGCCTGCGAGACGGTTCTTCATTTTGTACTCTGAGTCTCACTTGCTAGACAATCTAGTGCAATTATGCCATTACCTATGGATCCCTTGGCGAAGGCCTCTCCATGGATGCCAGAGGACAGTCAAATTGTCGCACAGGAGGACGATGGCCATTTGCCTCGTACCACGTACGTCCGGATCCGTGGAAACACGACGACTGCCGGACTACAGCACCGCAGATTGCCCGTGGAATACAGGCATCCGCGGCAATGGACAGTAGATGCTTGTGATCCGGAGGATTTTGTAACCCTGAGTCGACTAATGGGTGTGGAGCCTGTATAGGTTGTGTCACACGAATGGGCCCACAATCAGGGCGCTGTTCCAGGCAAAAATAGGCCTAAGGTGTGGCCTATTCCACAGTCACGGTCACCATGAAACAAACACAACGAGGCCCATCGCGAATCAGATCTGTCGGAATCCGATCTTTGTGGACTCCGATCGAATTTGTAGGTGCTTGTGTACACCACAACTTTCGTCAAGGAGTTCATATTGGTCGAGACGGCGCCAAAGAAAAGTGAGTGAGGTATCAATATTATGACTTGAATTTAGTTAGGCTATCTTCTGTATCCGTTGTTCAATTATAGTGCAGCTGAAGAGACAGGAGGACCTCACATGCAAATCATTGTGAGACGAATGAGGTCTAAGTCCGCATGAATAACAGGACACCTTCATACACAGCCCAGGCTATTGCAGAACTAAGGACTTTTCGGGTGAGACGCAAAGAGGCGCCATCAAAATAGCCCGAGACACCACGTTGCTAGATAGATCTTTCGGACATCGCCCACCACGGACTGAAAGTATATGCACGTACCTTCCAGATCGTCCCAACTGTCCTCGTAAATCCATGGTACCTGTCCTCGGAACGCACTTGTATTTTCGTCTGTGAATATGGGTGAGTCCAGGGTAAAACACGATGCAATTAGTCAATCAGGTTCCGACTGATTGATAATCAAACAGAGGTCTTCATACCTTAATCACGTCGAAAGGATGGGTCAACAAAGTTGACATACCTCCTGCTAATGCGGCAGAAGCGCTGTGTATGGCAGCGGACTGGCTGCTTGATGTTGGAGGTGCGACCAAAGCTGGATTATGATAGGGTCAATAACCATTCCACCGACGACGATCACATGTAAAGAAAGGGTCGCACAGGCCTCCCGTTTGATTCCCTCGTAGAAGACCACGAATAGGCCGGCATAAGGAGCGTCTCGTAGTGACGACGCGAAAAATCCTCGGAACAACTCAGAAGGACCTTGCCGGATGATGGAGGTCAAAGCCTGCGCAACACTCTCGTACGCGTAGATATTGCTCTTCATTGAGTATATCACCATAAATAAAGATCACGCACGGAGCTGTGAGCGGCACGTTCATCACAAGAAAGTGTATTATGCACACCTCGAACCGAGCTTTCAATACAGAAAACGGGTTTAGAATGAACCCGATTCCCACTCGCGCAGTAGCGCCTGCTATCAAATTTCCTTGGCTACTGAGTTTGGGGAGCACCGATGTGTTCTTTGAACGATCATCCGAGGGCGTACGAATACGGGAAAAATAGGGAGAAGTTGCCATAAATATCCTGAGTTGTGTCAAGCTGGTCATGTAGAGGGCTACGCCCGGAACATTTCTGTCTCTCAATTGATGATGAAATTTACGCAGAGACGAGTACGGCCTACCTTAAAAGGGTCGCAGATGTACCTCTCCACAGTCCCTGCACACCATGAGTGGAGATAACTTCTTTCGTTGTCTGTAAAATGACCGACGTGTGTCTAGGGGAATAAAGCTGTTTCAATAAAGAAACGACACAAAATTCTGATGAAGTACCGGTATCTTATTGCTCCGTCACCCTGCTGCAGGCGTGTTTTGATGAGATCAACTTGGAATGGCGTAAGTGTAATCGCCTAGGAAAGCCGAGAATTTGTTACAGGGTTGAAGACATATCGTGGACGCAAATCCAGAGAGACCACCTGGTATATGCCATTACGATGAAATTCGAATATGACCCAAAGAAACTTACCCGACAAAAGATGAAGCTGGACATTGCTCATATGAGAAAAATCGACCCAGGTATACCACGGTCAGAAACTGAGAATGGACGATTAGAGCACAGAGGGAAGATGACAAAAGCTTCAAGCGGTACGGCGCCGAACGCGTAAGGTGGGACCGTGACATGCCACGTGATTCGTGACAAAGCTGATCGGGTCCTTCGGCATCAGCGGTCAGTAGGCATCTGAAATTTCCCAGGCTCCTCATTACATTGACAGCACGCCTTGCTCTCCTCCACGGACTTCACAATCATTTTTTCAGCTTCTCCAGTTTCGCATCTACAACTATGACCGCCGCGATACCTGCACCGAGAAGTCGGCAAATGCGGGCATGTCTGCTCTGTTCTGTTATTCAAACATCTTCCGATTTTCGTAAAGACGGATGCCCCAACTGTGACTCGATTCTCCAGGTTCGTCGTCGCTGTCCACGATCCCGTGCATCTGAACACCTTCATATTCATTCATAGCTACGAGACAATCCCGAGCGTATTCAGAGCTGTACTACGCAGTACTTCGATGGCATCATAGCAGTGACCGACCCTGAGAAGAGTTGGGTAGCCAGATGGCAACGAACATGTACGTCTGTGCCCTTTCTCGCTTCTCGTCTTTTTCTAAAGCCTTTTCAGCAAAATTTGTTCGTGGGATGTATGCAGTGCGAGTCAAAGGACGAATATCAGAAGATATAGAAGCTGAGTTGGAAGCAGCGGGGATCAAGTATCGACCACGAGATCAGACAGAACAGGATTAAAACATTATACAGGCTCGTGTTATTATGTGGTAGTGTACATACGTTTGTAAAATTATTATGTGAAAGATGCTCACGTCTAAAGGGTTGACGGCAGAAATACGATGCACGGTACATGTAAACATCAGTCAGAGCAGGTCATGCAAAACGCTGTCATACTTGTGTGGAAAATGGGCACTGTTAAAGCAATATCTCAGCAATGGTCCCAAACAATGATGGCGCAGTCCCCTACCTCAGCATATCCTTCGCAAATAATATTTGTGAAAAGGTCTTCTCCACGTCAAGAACTTCGAACAATCTCAGTTTATCTGGTCCAGAACTTGACTCTCCTGAACGATGTGTAGGATGCAGGTCGCTGTCTCTAAGGGCCCAGAGTAGCCGACCTGGCGGAAACATCTTTTTTGGCTGTTGCATGTTCGCTTCTAGTGTCTTCCGCATAGCAATAAACTAGGGGAAAAACTCCAGACCTCGTTGTATAGAAAATGTGAATCTTGGCACGCACCCAATCCGGATCATCTTGTGAGCCCATTCCAGCCTTCCACTTGTTTGCACGGTCTGTCACAGCTGCATAACCCGACTCTCGCAAGGCACCCCCTGCAACATCTGCGTCACACAACCACATGGCTGCATTTCTGAGGTCCTTGACCGTTCCTATGGACAGCCGAGATACGACATCATGAGAATACACAAACGACACAATCAGATTTTCGGACAATTTGGCAAGGGGGACATCAGTAGTTGCCCTAATGAAAGAATCAGCTTATGAGAACTACTCATTCGTAAAACGTACGGTGGGGCAAAGCAATACACAGAAACCCGTCGTTTTACCGGGAGGCCGCTCGAGCGAACGGTCAAACACGTCCTCACGTCTGCCCACATCTAGAAAGCTATGATGACAAAGAACATCATCCACATCACATGAGGAGACATACCAGACCCAACACTGCCGCAACGCCTGCACCAAGACTGTGTCCACAAATAACCAGATCTACGACATTAGTGGGTAAGAGTAAACCGCACAGGAGGAAACAGCGTACCATATCCAGGATTTCGATGTAACGCTTCTTGTACGGCAATTTGAACTGGTTTTCCGACATCTCCCATCGCCTTTGCCATGCGAAGAATCCCACTGTGGACCTGATACTTCGGTAATGGTGGTTCTGAGGTAGGAAAAGAAAACTGTCCAGGAATAGGCGTCTCGTCATGCTCTAATGTTGTTGTTCTCGACGGCGCAAACTCTTCCGGATCGCATGTCAAATCTACCGCAATCTCATTGAGAGACATCGTGCCGCGAATTACGAGAACTACTTGTCGTCGACCATGATCGGTCAAAACCCAGAAACGAGGCATGAGATGCTCTTGTCCGATTACTACATCCGCTTGGATGTGTTCGTTGGAAGACTTTGCAAACTGTGAGAAGATGTCATGGTCGTGCTTCCCGAGCATTACATCCCACCAAGAATACGAATCTGGTATTGGTGATGGTACCTCTCGTTCGGACAAGTCCCCACTGGCTTCAGCTTCAGAAGCATTGATAGCGCGCGCAAGCTGGGCCTCCTCCGATCGTGCCTGCGGGGAACCGGCAGGCATAGACCCAGATGGTGTCAAGGGTACGCCGAAGAACAGCAGCGTCGGTCCGCCGTAACCTGCGAGGACCATTTTCGAGAGCCTACGCAAAGTTGCTTTCAAGGCAGCATTTGAGAGTCTTTTGGGTTCGACGAAGACTTGTGGTGATGATTTAGTATGCGCTACCTTGTGGCGGTGGTGGGCTACGGATTGGGCGCGCGGAGGCGCCTCTCCAATATCGGCGGCGATAATTTGGGCGCGATTGCCAGGAAAGATAATATCTGATGTGACACGCACACGGGATCCTCTAAATACCCAATGATAAGCAGGCACTCTTCTGTTGTATAGACAAGATGCCACATACCGGCGAGCGTGTAAAGATTCGATGCTTCGCGGCGGATCTCGAACATGGATTTCTCGGAGGGACTTGAAGAATCTTTTCTCTTGCCACTCCCGGGTAACTCCTTGTAGAGAAACCCAAGCAATGACACCTCTCGCAACTTGGGTCAACCCATACTGTTTTTCAGGAAGATTTCCCGCATGACCAAGCTCCTGCCACTCTCGTTTGAGTAGGGCAAGAAAGGCGACCAAAGAAAAGGAGGTTTCACTGCTTCCGGGGAAGATAACGCTGAGAACGTTGATGGAGCTGTGAGCGGCAATTATAGATGTAGATGTGATATATTCGCTTAGAAAAATAGGCGCCAGGGTAATCTGCTCGGCGAAGGAAATGACAGAGGATACGGCGCCACCTACGACTGGCTGTGTGACATCACTTCCGCCGAAGAGAGTGTTGTCTACAACGGAGGTCGTTACTTTGACGGCTGCCGATGCTACGTTTCGTGTAACCGAGAACTGTGTGACCATCAATAACCCGGGACCGTCGAAGGACTAGGCGAGACGTACCCCCAGTTTGGTACCTGCTTTGACGACCGAAAATCCAAGTGATGCAGCAGAAGAGGCCAAATCTAGAGTATTTCTGCCATAGGAATCCCAGTTTTCCATAATGGCCATAGATGTAGCATATCAAGGCTTGCAGCTTGCGTACAGCTGCTTGGAGATGGCAATGAGGAGAGTTTCAGCATGTGAAATCCGGGTCTATTGGGTATCGGACCGTAGTTCCGACTACTTAAGTTTATGCTATTTTGCAAGTACTAATGTAACTAAAGTAGTGTAAGGAAGGTAATATAAAGCAGCCAAATTTCGAAATAACAAGATATCCCAGTTGCTCTTCTCTTCTCGAAGAAGCGTAATGCCAGCCGCAGTTCCGCGAAGGAGACCCTCGGACATTTAATGCATCAGTTATCGTATCGATGGGGCAAGATGGAACTAGACTATTTCATGCGGGGTCCAGGTGGGAGATTCTTTTCAATAATCTGTCGTCTGCATGCGTAATGCTACAAGAGCCTCCGGCGATGAAATCCACCAACGAAAAAATGGCAGACCAAGGTTTAAAGCGGATAGTTCATTGCTGCCGGCATGGATCAGATCAAGTTCTCATTGTCGAGACTCGAAAGAGCATAAATTGCGTTCCATTAGCACAGCCATTTTCGAGAATCGAACCGAAATGCGGAACGGCGGAAGAGTCTTGCCCCAGCCAGAATCTGCCTACAACGGGTTTCTTCACCGATTTAAATATGAATGCCTCGAGGATGATTTGAGCACGGCAGTGATTCAACAAAAGACACGGTTGGGACTAAGGGTACGGTGTTGTGGACTGCGAAGCGCCAAGAGAGACAGCCAAGAAGGATAGCATTCATTGCTGACTGAACTGGGGTTCAGCCACTTTCGCAAAAAAGGAAACGAAGTTCGTTGCGAGGTAAAAGGGTCCTGAATGTCCGGGTCACGGTAACGAGTGAGTGCCTACAATGCTTACATTGCCGCCAGAGATAAAATCCTGTCAATTAGCTGACATCGGCTTCGAGGATAGTGCGACGTTCCATTTGCCCTCGCCACGGTCAACCAAGACATTCATGGACCAAGGGAATCCTGGCAACGGCTAGCTGCTACTAGTCAGTTAGTCAGGGAACATTCAAGAGATGTAATGAGCAAAAGAAATAAAGACTGGGAAAGCTATCGGACCAAATGAGAAGCACTGGAGACATTGCCCGACGCGAATGTCATTGTTGCCGTGCAAATAAAAGATATCTATCCGACATCCGCGTGCGATATTGATGCACAGCCACAAAACGCCTGCTCGCCCTCTACCATCAGCCACCCCTCATCTCTCTTTTTTTTCTATTTCTTACCTCCTTCACCCTCTCTGTCTCTGCGGCTCGCTCTTGAAGCGAGGCACCTCCATTTTCTTAATATTATTTTGGAGGATTAGACATGGCAGAGGCTGGTGACGGAAACATCAAGGTTGTCGTGCGATGTAGACCCCTCAACTCTCGCGGTGTGTCTATCGACCTCTAGTCTGCAATTCTTTCTCATTTTCTACTGCAGAGCTCGCCCGGGGCGCGAAGCCACTCATTCGCATGCAAGGAAACCAGACGTTTCTTGACCCTCCAGAGCATGGCTCGCAACAAGACTCAAAGCGCGCGACGGAGAGGAAAACAATGGCGTTTAGTTTCGACAAGAGTTATTGGTCTGCAGGACCGAGGGATGAGCCTGGTTATTGCTCTCAGCAAATGCTGTACGATGATCTCGGCAAGGAGCTCTTGGACCACGGTTTTGCAGGTTTTAATGCGTGTATTCTGGCTTGTGAGCGACACATTTCTCCTCTGGAACGCTGAAAGTACTGAAGTTATGTTGTAAGATGGTCAAACTGGTGCGTTATAGAGTTTATAGTTAGCATCAAGGCACTGACGAGTGGTATTTACCAAGGGTCTGGCAAGTCCTATAGGTGAGTCGCTGATCTTCGCGACGCATTCAGTCCACTAATTATGATACAGTATGATGGGATGTACGTATGTTCGGCTATACGCGTTTTTTTCCTGCTATAAGTCATCACTTCAGATGGACCCGACAAAGGAATCACGCCTTTGACTTGTTCTGAACTTTTCGATCGCGTGGAGTCTAAAAAGCGAGCAGACCCTAACGTCCAGTTCACAGTAGAGGTTTCATACATTGAGGTATATTACCGAACCCTGTTTTTGATGCAACGCCGCTGACCTCATGGTGCAGATTTACAACGAAAAAGTTCGGGACCTATTGAATCCCAAGAACTCTGGCAATCTTCGTGTACGAGAACATCCAAGCTTGGGTCCGTATGTAGAGGACCTATCGAAACTTATGGTTAACAGTTATGAGGAAATGATGACACTGATGGACGAGGGAAATAAGGCGCGGACTGTGGCAGCTACTAACATGAACGAAACGTGCGGCAATTTTTTATCTCTCTGATGGGGTCCATTGACAACCATTAAGATCTTCTCGTTCGCATGCCGTATTCACCCTCCTCCTGACAATGAAGCGACACGATGTAGACACGAATATGGATACCGAGAAGGTCTCTCGAATTAACCTAGTCGATTTGGCCGGCTCGGAGAGAGCAAACTCCACCGGTGCTACCGGACAACGATTGAAGGAAGGCGCCAACATAAACAAGTCTCTTACCACCCTTGGGAAAGTTATATCGGCCCTCGCAGCGGCGAGTGCCGCCTCAGATAACAAGAAGGGCAAGAAACACAAGGCAGACGAGTTTGTTCCCTATCGTGATTCGGCAAGTTTATGTGACTGTGACGATCAAGGACTTGAAGCTCATACTCCTTCAGGTGCTGACATGGTTACTGAAAGACAGTCTGGGTGGCAACTCCAAGACGGCCATGATTGCAGCTATTTCCCCTGCTGATTACGAGGAGACACTAAGCACCTTGCGGTACGCTGACCAGGCCAAGAAGATTAAGAACAAGGCCGTAGTCAACGAGGATCCTAACGCGAAGCTTGTGCGTGAGCTCAAGGAGGAATTGGAACTGCTAAGGGGTGCGTGGTTGTTTTTATCGTTCGGTAGATATTAACGTCATGCCTGGCTTCTCCTAGCTCGCGTGATGGGCGCCTCTGGGGAAGACACTTTCGACCCCAAGGTACCTCCAGAGAAGCAGAAGGTCACCTATCAAACGAAGGACGGTCGGATCAAGACCGTAACGAAAGCTGAGCTCCAAGAACAGATGGAAACCAGTGAGAAGTTGATGCAGAGTTTGAATGAGACCTGGGAGGAGAAGATGCAAAGAACCCAAGAGGTGCAAAAGGAGCGTGAGAAGGCCCTCGAGGAGCTGGGCATTACGGTGGAGAAGAACCTGGTGGGCGTGCATACACCCAAGAAGGTAAGCGAAATATTGTCTTTGCGCGTATACCCGCTGACTCCTCGGTGGTAGATGCCTCATTTAGTCAATCTGGTACGTTTCTCTCAACGGTTCTCTATTCGAACTTCCATAACTAATGCCTGGAATTAATCTCACATAGAATGAAGGTTTGCGCTGATCTCTCTTCAGGACTTCTTGATAGCCTCATCGTATCCACAGATCCACTCATGAGCGAATGTTTAATTTACCAAATCAAACCTGGGAAAACGATGGTCAGTCATTCTCTGATCTTCACTGTACATGTGATCGAATGTTTTGGTAGGTCGGCAGGCTGGAGGGCGAAAAGCCTGCGGCCATTCGACTCAGCGGAGACAATATTCTTGAGGAACACTGCTATTTTGAGAACAACGATGGTAAAGTCTTCATATATTGCATGCCGGATAGCGCCACGGTTTGTGATTCTCTTCTGACGCCAATCACATTAAAATTCTAATATTTCACGTCTAGTTCTTAAACGGAAAGCAGATCACTCCTGGACAGGTTCGTCTCCATTAAAATGTCGAGAAGCGACCGATCCTCATTTTCGAATGATTAGCCCTACAAACTTCGTTCTGGCTTCAGAATCATTCTCGGTAAGCTGAACATTTCTAAGCGGGTGCTGTGATTTCTGATTCGTCTGAAGGTGATAACCATGTCTTCCGGTTCAATAATCCCGAGGAGGTCCGCAAGCAGCGGAATAGGGCTACCATGAAATCCAATTTGCAGCAAGGGTTCACCGCTGCTGACCTTGAAAATGGCGGGGAATCAATGCCCGTAACACGGGCGGAATCTACAGTGTCTTCGATTGAAGATGACATGGATTGGACATTCGCTCAACGAGAGGCAGCGCTGGCCCGTCTAGGTCTCGACCCCACCTTGGATAATCTGCCGGATGACGACTTAAACAAGCTGTTCGATAAGATTACTCAGGTCAAGACCATGCGAGATCATCATCTCAAGCCTCGCCCAGAGAGTAGCCTTAGTCAAGCAGATGACCTCTGGAGCGAGACGGGGAGACAGTTTGCTAGCGATGCTACAACTGATGATACTAGCGTCGATGCCTTGGGCAGTCCGGAACCCGAGACACCGCTGAAAGATGTGCAGAACCAGTTGGAAAACCGTTTGCATGCGATTGCGGAGTCATCTCCCGAAGCGGAAGATCTGAAAGTGGAGAAAGATCATATGGAGCATCAACTTCGCCTTGTGCGCGCTCAGATGAAGCGTATCATAGACGCCAGGGCCCGTGGTGAAACCGAATTAGAGACGATGGATTTTGAACCCGTCATTTACTCAGCACGGCAACTCAGGCTTATTCGAAAGGTCCTTGACAAATGGAGAGCACATCGATCATTTTCGATGGCGGAAGTAGTTCTATCCAATGCAGTCGTCGTCAAAGAGGCCAACATCATCAGGTAAATACTTCTCTTCTCGTCATTGATCGCTTTCAATCTTCTTACCATATCTATAGCAAGGAGCTAGATAAAGATGTGTCTTACAACTTCACGATTGCGTCTGGCGGTTCATTGGCAGCCCCTGTGTCTGCTGTTGACACTATTGCAGGGTTGGACCAATTTGGTGATGTTTCGGACCCTGTGCTGGCTTCAGCAACTCAGCCATCGGTGGCCGTCAAAATACTTGATAAGCGGCACAGTGCTATTTATACGTGGTCGCTCGATCGTCTGCAACAGCAGTTGCAGCGTATGCGCAACCTAACCACATATATTGACCGCCCTTCATACACGCAACACTTTTCTTCCGATGAACCCTTCTACGACTCCCCCCCTCCGGAGTATTCATTTGTTGGAAATGCACTGATATCTCTCGCGCCTCTATCACGCCGGTTATCCTCTATATCCACCGTGCCGATATTCTGTCGTTACACGTCAGAGGCCATCGGTTCATGCAGAATCGACATCAAGATTGTCAACGTTGTCGCTTCTTCCAAATACCCCAATGGATCTATACCCTCTACTCGCGCACCCTCACCCGTTCCAGCGACTATATCCCCAGGCAGTAAACTCAGCTTCTTTGTCACTGTTGACACTGTAAAGGGTTTGTCGCCTCATGACTTTTCAGCTGTTCACCTCCAGGTCCGATTATCTTCCTTCGCCGGACCCACTATATCGTCGGAAGAAGTATTCCCATCTACTACCGTGGATCTCGAATCTGGTTCTCTTTCAGAGTTAAAGTTCCGCCGTAGCTTTAGCATTGTCGCCACATCCAAGGTGTTGGCGCATTTGCGTCAAGGATATGCGCCGATAGAGTTCTTCGCGTCCATCAGGCCGACGTACCTCGAGCGTTTGGAGCGATGGGATGAGATGCGGGAAATCAAGCACGTTCCTCGCTCTGGGACCTCTAGCCCCGAGTCACAAACCCGGCCCGCGAGTTTGCCGTGCATGCGTAGGTCAGAAACTGACTTCGTGGTGCAACAAACACATGACGTCGTGGCCTGGTTACAGCTTTGTGAACTGGCGCCCGACGGACAATACAATCCTGTCCCAGTCATCTCGCAGGGTAGTCATGATCCAGGCTCATTTTCGCTTCACCAAGGTCTCCAACGCCGGATAGTGGTTTCTCTGGCGTCCAACTCTGGCCAACAGTTCCCTTGGATTGAGATCACCAAGGTACGGATAGGCAATGTCCGGCTACTTGATCCTAAAGGTCGCGTGCACGAATCAACGTCAAAGGCTTTGGTGACGCTTCCTTTACTTAAGGATCAGACACTAGAATTTCGACCTGACGGAACCGGTCTGTTGTCAGCAGAAGTTCTATGGGATTCCAGCGTCCATGATTCGGTTCTATTGAATAGGGTGACGGCAGCCAATCAACGGATTCTATTACAATTGAGCTGGGCAGTAGCTGTCGAGACTTGCAGTGATCCTGTTCAGTTCAATGCGGATATCGCCATCACCATGCAGACACGAGATGCAAGGCCGCCCTCACGGTTCCTTACGTTCCTGGGATCGAACAAAATACTAGCGAAGAGCAGTACATTGTTCAGCGTGCGCTTGTCACCTCCTCTCACGAGATCCCCCAAAGATCTATGGCGTCTAGATACGTCAGAGAAATATGTACGGGGTGAGGAGGCTTTGGGCGTGTGGAAACCACGGGGCATATCTGTGGTGGAAGATTACTCCCGCTTGATCACAATGGAGAGACGAGCTGCAGATGTTCAAGCCATACGTGTCATACTTGGAGCCTCGCCACCCAAGCATGTGCAGTCTGATGCACTTGCTTGGCGAGCCAATGGGCTTCTGAAAAAATCTCTAGAACTTTGGCAGAAGCGATTTGGACAAATGGGCGATGTGAGTTTTTTTATCTATCGCCGGTCAGCGCAGTCTCTGATTCTCCTTTTGCTTAGATCATTCTCAGCCAGGAGCCAAGTGATGAGGGTAGTTGCCCATCGAAGCAGACCACAGATCTAGATTCCCTTGAAGGCATCAAGTTTGTTTCTGAGACAAAAGTCGTACCGAGAAGGTAAACGATTCGAGCGCCGCTGATTTTTCTATTAACATCATTTCAGCGATGGTGCTACAAAAAAGGGCCATTTAATGATCCTCGTAGACGCCGGCCAGAACATATGGGAAAAACGGTGGTTCGTCCTGAAAAGGTGCGCACTGAGGTCGTGGCTTTTCTAATCTTCTCCTGATGAATTATCAGACCATACCTTCACATGTATGCACATTCAAATGAATTGGAGGAAGTCGGGGTGGTTAGCCTTACCGGTACTAACGTGGAAAGTGATCCGCAGAAGGAAATTTTGTTGGGGGTAAGTCATTTTTGCATATGACTGAACTCAATTTCTCAATCTTTCATGGCAGAAACCGTTTTCGTTCACTCTTTTTACGTCTTCCAATTCTCATGCACTCGCAGCTCCAAACAATAAAGAGCTTCATTCATGGGTTGTGAAGTTGGATCCCACTCGTTTGGTACCCTCATGATAATTGTTACGATTGATTTATGCCTTGTTCAGCTTATTATATCTGTCCTTTCTGTCTAGTTTTCTGGGTTACTTTACATACCGTGATTTAGTTTTCGTCATCTCGCAAGTGGATTTCATGCATACATACTCATATCACTACCCTCGCTATCTGGTCGTTGCCGCTCATTGTCTAATTTATAGATGTTAAACCATATGTACCATTCAATATCGGTAGTACTGTTATTACAAGCTATATAGCCCACAGAGACTACTTCATGTATTACGTCGAAGATTGGATGTCTGATACAGGTGGAAAATAATTCAACATTGTAATTGCTTTCTTCATTCTAGCACCTCGGCCAGAACCACTGCATCGAGTTAACATGTTCCTCTACTATCAAAGAAGTATCCATGTGCTTCCCGTCTAACCTTGAAAGCTGGCCAAATTGCTGGCAGCATGGTCGGGTCATATGGTCAATTGTTCGGAAGTTGTAGAGTAGTAAGCGATTTGAACGAGATCAGCACTTCTATAATTATACCGGTCTCTTACCAGAACATTATTATACGGTCAGGGCCTTGTGTGAGGAAAGTTCGAAGGAGAGGCCCGTGATCTTAAGTTCTCAGACTACGACTCTCTGTATACATACTGGCCCACATGTGCCATGTACGGGAAAAGCAGGATGGAAGCGCGCAGTCTATATCACCCAGTTCGTTCTGATCGTATGACTGGCGCCACTTCGGGGCCACTTGTGTGGTATGATAAAGGCTTAATGGGGGTCGACTCATGAATGTTACTCCCAATATCCTCAAGGAGGCCTCGACTAGTCTGTCTTTACCTGACAGCAAAGGCGCTGACTTGGTAAAAGTTCATGAATCATTGTGTTCATTTGTCATTTGAGTTGAGCGTTCATTCTGTCCTCATTACCGACTAGGCTATACGGAGAGTCTTGATGCCCGCAGGGATCTTGGAAGGACTTCGAAAGAGCAGATCCCTAGGCCCAGTAGTTGTGTGAAGTGCTTGATGATTCTACCGTTTTCAACCGGTGCATACTGTCGGATCCTGTAGCTATTCCGTAGTCTTACCGACTAAGATGCCTAGTTGACATGAGAACGTTTTCAAGGTCTTGGGTATCCCAAGGGACAGGTCAGTCTGATTCAATTCGCAGGCAGTTCGATCTCGTGAGAACATCCGGGCATCGCTGGACACCGTGATATCGAACATCAGACCGAGATGAAACCGAACCTAATGACTTCATGACTCTCACAAGGAAACTCTAATAGTGCGTATGGACTTCTTTGCGAGAATGTGCTTGTACAAGAAGCGCAAGGGTCATACCAATTCAACAGTGATCACACTCGCGCTGTTATCCAACCTCCGAATGCACATTTCGGGCGATAAAAATTATCAGGTGTTTTTATTTCAACGTTTTGAGTGGTATAATATACATCTTAGTAATGCATGTGATGTCTAGTAGATGCAGTGTTATGCAAGAGGACCTTAGTTTGCCATTCCAGAATATCACCGACGAAAGCTGCGCGAAGACTGAACACCCGAACAATAAGGGCGAATCAAATGGTCGAAGAGGAAAGATAGAATGTGTGTGAATTCGAGTCCGTTAATCTTGAATATGAGCGACTGATAATGATAGTATTTGGCAACTCCTTGACCCAATTAAAAGGATCAGCTTAATCGCAGATTTCAGGCGCATCATTCTATGCGATAAGATCAATTTAGTAAAATCGAAACATACGACGAAGCTGCAAACTGACCTCTCGAATGAACGTCAACATATGGCACGTAATGTAACCCTTCGCGAAACCTGCTCCAGCATAGGCAAACAGGTACATCCACTTCCGCTTGAACGCTTCATACGACTGCTTATCGTTCAATCCAGCATAATCTTTCGCAACCATCTCCTGAGTCAAATTCTTCTCCAGCCGCCTTCCCCACTCTCGGAGTGTTCGCGGGTAGTGAGCAGCATGGTTCTCAACTCGCTCAAGGTTAAAGTGGGGAGAAGCCGCCTGAATCAAGGCAGATGCCGAGGGAAGACATGAATTCGGCCACATGTACTTGCGCATGAAATCTTCAGCTTGGTATGAAGAGTACCGCGATTCGGGGAAAGTCGAAGCGGATACGACAGCGGTGGCATTGTGGGGCTTCAATGCGAAAGAGACGAGTCGGAAGTAATTGGAGTAGTGTTTCGATCCGACATGCTCAAGCATCTCGACGGAGACAAATGCGTCGAAGGCATTTTCCCATTCGGATGGGATATCCCGGTAATCGAGGAGGTGGACGCGGATTTTATCGGAAAGACCGGCAGCAGCGATTCTTTCCTCAGCGAGCGTCTTCTGCTCGATGGAAAGCGTGAGGGTATCAACGGTGCATCCGAATGTGCTAGCAGCCTGTAAATGAGAAGGTGAGAAAAATGGTATCACTGAAAGGAATGAAAGGAAAGTTACTTACCTCGATCGCGAGTCCTCCCCATCCTGAACCGAATTCGAGAACACGGTATCCCGGCTTGAGACGAGCCTGACGAAGGACATGGTGTAATTTTTCTCCGCTGGGCGGCTTCGAGGTCACCAGGAGTCGGACCTGATTTCAAGATCACCTCGGACACCGCCCTCGGATTCATCCCAGAGAGCACATGAATACATCATTTCGGATGAAAGGAATGCTTTGAAGAGCTCGTTCGATTGATCGTAGGATGCGATCACGTTTAGACGAGCGTTACTTTTTGTCTGGCCAAGGAAGGAAGTTGTATGCACTGGAAAGCGTGGAGGTGATGCGCGTGTACGTAGATGACAAGGTTTCTTGCATTGTAGACTGGATTATCGAGCCACAACTGGGGATGAATACGTTTCAATCACCCTCAATGCCTAGACTGAGAAAAGGTACTTACGTTCATGGCTGCTCTGAGGTCCGGGAGTTCGATCTCGCCTATCATGTACGCTTCGCTGACTAAATCAGGTTAGCTTTCGATTGATTACAGATTGGCGGTTAGGCGAGACACATACAGCCAAGATCACCGGAGCTGAGGAAGGAAGAAAAATTAGTCCTCGATGTCATCAGTCGGGAAAGGGGAAAACAACGTACAGTATGAGTCGTAGCCAGAAGTTGTCACATTTCACTTTGATATGGACATAATTACACCCTTTTTTGAGGGTTCCGTAGGTATGAGAGCCTTCAGCATCATCGACAACTAGGTACCCAACAGCGATAGAACTTGATAGTGTCGATAGAATAGACTGGCGAGCAAACGAAGCGAGCCATGATCGGGGGGAAAACAGGGCTAGGGCGCCCAGAGGTGAAATGGCGCTCTCAGAGGAGAACTGTATGCAGGACTTGGAGGCCATTGGGAGAAGGACAGACCGCTGGATGATGGCATTTGAGACCAACCTGGTTAATGCCTTTATAGGGTTCGGCGGATAAGAGAATCAGTTCAATTTCGAAGGGTAGTGCCTTGAGAATCATAATCATTGATATTCTTGTCCTCAGGGAGAGCATCCAGGGTCAACTCTATGCAATCGGATCTGAATCTTAAGTTCATTTAGAATGCCTGAGAAGACCGTGCAGACTTTTCCACAGAGAAGCCTAAGACGGAGACCAGACCCAGAGAAAGCAGTTTAAACACCGGATAGTTAGCTTATAGAATGGTATGCATGGCGCGAACCTAAAGTCTATCTTCAGCTCAAGGGAAGCTCCCCGAAACACTTACCAGACCATCAACACGACCAAACAAGTCCCCGGTACATCCCCTTTGGTGTGATTTCGGAACAGCGGTCAAGTTGCACACTGAGCGCGACTGAGCCAAATGTAAAACACGGCCGATAGAAGAAAACCGACTCCATGTCAGCTTTTTATACCTCAAACTGTGGCACTGAGCGGGAGAAGAGTGAAGCGACCATCGAAATTTTGCGGTCTGTGATACCGTGCAATCCATAGTTGGTCCATAGATGAAGTCGTCCGTGGACCAATGGGTACAACGAGGACCGCCCTGTAGATCTCTTTCCCTTCTCTGTCCGTGGATCTACTTGTCGCGCGAAAGACATATCATCAAGATTATCTGAGATTACTCGAGGTCATTTAGAAAAAGTATGAGTCGCGGTGTATCGCGACCCTGCCTTTCCGCGGCCAGTCCTCCGTATGACATCGTCCGAGGCTCACTAGGGCCTACCCGTCCCTTGCCAGTCGTTTCCGTCCGTGGCACGCGTGGTATTAGGCCATTTGTATCTGATTTTCGCCTCCATCTGACTAAGCTCTTGATACCTTTGCCACGGCAAATTCCTGAACTGTCAAGCCATGACGGATACGAGTTCGAGCACATCCCATGGCGAATAGCTAATCACCGTGCATCTTTTGCTCTCTCGGACTTGTGTTGTTGACCTTCTCCATTCCATTCCGTGGCGTAGCGGAGACTACACATGTATGATCTTTCTCCCGTACGGCCCTACGCACGCGTCGAAATTTGTGACCAGTCCCTGTTGCGTGTCTTACGTTCCCATGGATCAGCGCAGCAGGTGATCAAGTCATTCGGAGATCCACTGAATACACACGTAACAACCTCTATGTGTGTATCAGCTCACGAAGAGCTATTCCGTCTTCATAACTTTTGTCCAATTTTTGGGGGTCATCGGGAGCGAACACGGTTGTAACGTAATCAAAGGAGAGTTTTGTGGTGTGCACAAAGAATGATGCGCACGCGAAAGCGAGCAAAAAGAGAGAGATCTTACTCCGCATTACAGACGGAGACTCAAAAATCAGAGCCTGAGAACCCATATACCTGATTCTACTCACCTAGCTGCGATTTCACCGTGGGAAGGCATACGGAGTCATTTGAGGGTATAAGCGTGTCCTTCATGGTGAACTTCGCGGGGGATGGCATCGTGGGCGGCAATTCTTCGACTGCCCCGTTGTCAGAGGATGTCGGTGTTTTCGGATGAGAATTATCTTGGCAAGAGGGAATGTTCGCGTGCTTGAGAAAAGAACTACCGTGAATTCCAGAACATAACCTTATACCGCTACGTACTCCGGCGGCAGAAAGCTTGACGGTATTCAAACGGAGGTTGCGCTTGTATTGATATCGTGCGGGCGGGAAACGGGAGAAGAGTCGAGAGATGTAGAGGAATAGTAGTACAACCTTCCAGCTACGTCACTTACAACCCAGTCAAGCCCCTCAAACACGTTAGCCCCGGTCATTGCACTGCATGCGAATATCTTCCAATGGTGAGATTTGATGCTGTTGAGGTCAAGCGACTAGATGACAAAAGTACGGGGATCATAATTAGAATTAGAAATCTGGAGGAATGGACAAGACACTTGCGGCTATAATCTCGGCAATATTCAATGCCCCGGGAAGATCCTGCTTATTCGCAAACACGAGGAGGGATGCACCTGCTAGACGCTATACATAACAGTCATCTCAGCGCCACATTACACTGAGAAACGCGACTTACATCCTCACTTAAGAGACCCTGCAGTTCCTCCTTACAATCTTGCATGCGCATTCGATCCGCAGAGTCAACGACCCACACCACGGCATCCGTTTGCTCAAAATAGTTGCGCCAATATGGCCTGAGAGTCCGTTGCCCCCCGACATCCCATATGTTTAGGGTGTATGGTGAGGATGGTAATGAAAGCGTCTTGATGTTGAAACCAAGTGTAGGAGACGTTGCCGACGTGTCTTCATGTGATATATACTTCAATATGGTCGTCTTCCCGGCGTTATCAAGACCGCTATGACATGACAATCAGGTTCTGTATGAAATGAATACCGGTGGATCTTTGAAGACGTACAGAAAGAGAATACGCATTTCCTGCGCTTTAAGGCGATTTTTTCGGATGATAGTGAGTAGTCCCATGCTGATGAACTTGAAGAACTTCAATAGAATGCCACTATCGGCGCAGCACAGGCGGCGAGTCGCGTGAGGACTTGATCCTTGCAGGTCAAGAAACGATATGCTGACAAAGCCATTTCTGCCTTGATCCGATTTCACGAAGTCTGACGCACTCGGCACCGATACTCGTTCAGAAAGGCCTACGTCGACAAACCATGGCACCAAAAAACGCAAAGGGCAAGAAGGGCAAGAAGCACAATGACGATGATTTCTGGTGCATATATTATTATAACGTTCATCCAGCGTGCGGATACTAATGTATCTTAGGGACAAGGCCGGTGAATCTGTCCCAACTAATAACATCGTCAACCTCACTCTGAAGGATGACGATGACGAAGTCAAGGGCGGCGGGGGTGGATTTGCCGCGCTTGCAGTCGATAATGGTGTAGAAGAGGAAGAAGATTTCGGTGGGCTGATGGTCCGTTTGCTGCGCGTAATATCTTCACCGTATTGCCGCTGACATGCATTCCACAGAGCGCCATTAAAGCTAGCAGTGGAAAGAATAAGAAGGACAAAAAAAAGGCTAAGCAACAGCCTGTAGATCTCGACGATGCGGAGGAGAATGAAGAGGCAGAGGCGAAGAAACAGCCGGTTGAAATGACGGCGGAGGAATTGGCCGATGAAGAGTGGGGTCCCGTCAAGGACAAAGGGAAGGGCAAGAAGGGAAAGAAGGGCAAGGCTGCTAAAGGGAAGCCGACTGAGGATGAGGAATTGGAAGTCCAGACAAAAGGTAAGTTCCCTATATCTTTGAGAGAAGATTCTCATTCTTAATCTATTCCTTATCAGAGGAAGCTCAGTTGACGACCATTGAATCATCACCAGTAATATCCACACCTGCTGCTGATGCCGATGAAGACGATGCAGAGGGTGGCGGCGTCAAAATTCTTTCGAAAAAAGAAAAAGAAAAGCTGAAGAAGGAGCGGGAAAAGGCGTGGTTCTTTCATTCGCTCAATAACTGACGAGACTAAACGAATACTTGTAGGCCAAAAAGAAGGCTCAAGCAGTAGCCAAGAAGGAAGCTGCAGCGCCTAGCGCACCCGCACCAACGTCCTCCGCCGAACCCGCACCCCAAACTCCTGTAGGTGACGATGAGGGCGATGGTGATGAAGGTGCTGCTACAGGTGCTGCATCGAAGAAGAAAAAGAAGAAGAAGCCCGCCAAAAAGGACGATGAGCCCGCCCCGGCTCCAGTTCCTACCAAGAAAAAAGCTGGCGGCATCAGTGCCCTGAAGGCCATGATGGAGGAGAAGAAGAGGTTAGAGGAAGAAGCAAGGAAGGCCGAGGAAGCTGAAAGACTGAGGATTGAGGAGGAGGAACGCAAAGCGGCAGAAGAAGAGAAACGGAGGGAAGAGGAAAAACAGAGACGGAAGGAGAAGGAGAAGGTAGGTTTCAATCATCTCGTATGATGAACTAGATCCTGATTTTTTTTACAGGCAAAGAGGGAGTTAGCGAAGAAGGAGGGTAGACTGCTCACGAAGAAACAAAAGGAAGAGCGGGCGATGGCTGAAATACGGAAAAAGGCATTGATTGCCTCCGGTGCTCAGATTGAGGGCTTGCAGCAACAGCTGACTGGTGGTCCTCCAAAGAAGGTCGTCTATGGGAATAGGAAGAAGAACATCAAGAAAGAGGTAACGGAGTCGAGGCCTCGGACACCTGAACCTGAGCCTGAACCGCCCAAGGAACAGGTGAAGGAGAAGGAAGATGTTAACGGGAAGAGCGCTGCAAAGGAGGACTGGGATGAGAGCAGTGAAGAGGAGAATGAGGATGCCAAGAAACTCGAGGGTGTCAAGGATGACTGGGACGCATCGAGTGATGAAGAGCCAGAAAAACCTTTAGCTGCACCGATCGAGCAAAAGAAATCTTCGACACAGAAAGGTGACTAGTCATGTATTAATCCTTCGTCTCAGCTAATGGTGTTCTCAGCACCTGTCCCGGCTCCGACAACACCAAAAGCTGCAGAACCAGCACCATCGACATCGAAAGCTGCCCCTCCACCGGTCGCAAAATCAAAAGCCGCACCTGTCGAAGAATCTGGAGAGTCAGAAGAAGAAAGCGACTCCGGAGACGGTTCTGACTCTGACTCTGATTCTAATTCTGACGACTCTGATTCTGAAGAAGAGTCGTCTTCTGACGATGAACTAACCAATGTTCAGAAGATGGCTGCTCAGAGGAAAGCAGAAGCAGCTGAACGACGAGCGAAAGCCCACGAAGCCGCGTTGGCCGCCCGTAGTAAAGATAACCTACGAAGTCCAATTTGCTGTATTCTGGGACATGTCGATACTGGGAAGACCAAGCTACTTGACAAGATTCGACAGACTAACGTTCAAGAGGGCGAAGCCGGAGGAATTACGCAGCAAATCGGTGCAACGTATTTCCCCGTTGAGGCCATCAAGACCAAGACCGCTGTCATGAACAAAGTAAGGATAGGCTCATGTTCCAATGCCTTATCTTATGATCTTGCTTCTAGGACGGTGCACAAGAGTACAAGATTCCGGGTCTTCTGATTATAGACACACCAGGACACGAATCTTTTACCAATTTGCGGTCTCGTGGAAGTTCCCTGTGCAATATCGCTATATTAGTCGTAGATATAATGGTATGGCCTTGTTCTCTTCCTCGGGCTTTTAGGTGTCTAAACTGTTTCCCTTAGCACGGCCTCGAGGCTCAAACCCTCGAATCGTTACGTCTACTAAGGGACCGTAAAACGCCTTTCATTGTGGCGCTGAACAAGGTAAGTCACATGTCCGTGTTTCAAGGACTGGTGGTAATATCCAGTGAAGATTGACCGTATGTACGGCTGGGACGCCACCCCCGATGGCGCTTTCCGCGAGTCATTAGCAAAGCAAACCCGTGCTGTCCAGCGAGAGTTCGAGGACAGGGTGGCCAAGACTATCGTGGCGTTTGCTGAGGAGGGCCTGAATGCAGTGCTTTATTACGATAACAAGAACTTTGCTCGGAACGTCTCCCTCGTTCCGACGTCTGCAATAACTGGGGAAGGTGTACCGGATATGATCATGCTTCTGGTGAACCTGACCCAACAGAGGATGAGCGATCGGTTGATGTATCTAAGCGAGCTGGAGTGCACGGTATTGGAAGTGAAAGTTATCGAAGGTTTGGGTACGACGATTGATGTGGTGTTGTCGAATGGTATCCTAAGAGAAGGGGATAAGATTGTGGTTTGTGGTTTGAACGGGCCAATAGTCACTCAAGTGCGTGCCCTGCTGACTCCTCAACCCTTGAGAGAGCTTCGGATCAAGGTTAGTTTTCATCTGCTCATGATTTGGCCAACTGAGTTACATCGATTACAGTCTGCCTATGTACATCACAAGGAAGTCAAGGCGGCCTTGGGAGTAAAGATCACGGCGCCAGATCTGGAGAAGGCGATCGCTGGTTCTCGGCTGCTTGTGTGTGGGCCCGATGACGACGAAGATGACCTTCGAGACGAAGTCATGTCCGATTTGACATCGTTGTTGAACAACATTGACAAGTCTGGTCGCGGCGTTTGCGTACAATCTTCGACGCTTGGTTCATTGGAAGCCCTTTTGGACTTCCTCAAGGTCAGCAAGATCCCGGTGTCTGGAATCAACATCGGACCTGTCCACAAGAAAGACGTCATGCGAGCTGCCACGATGTTGGAAAGAGCGCGGGAGCTCGCATGTATACTCTGTTTTGATGTCCCGGTTGATAAAGACGCTGAGCGAATGGCGGAGGAGATGGGTATTCGCCTTTTCAAAGGTGACTAATTTCCCGTTCCCCTCCCTGACTTCTGTGAAACTCATCGCGCACTGTAGCCGATATCATATACCACCTGTTCGACAAATTCACGGCGTATAATGCTGAAATTATGGAGGCCAAACGACGAGATGCTGCGCCTCAAGCTGTATGGCCCTGCAGACTCAAGATTATTGCCGCATTTTGTAAACGAGACCCCATTATTTTGGGAGTTGACATTCTAGATGGTACCCTGCGGGTAGGAACGCCGCTCGCTGTGGTTAAAATCGATGCCGCGACGGGTAAGAAGGAGATAATTGATTTAGGCAAAATGTGCGTTATCCTTGTTGCGTATCTGTCGGAACCGTTGATGTGTTAACTCGTCGGCGCAGAACGTCGCTGGAAATAAATCACAAGTCACAAGAGGTGCGTGTTGTTTCAGTAGTTGAGGACCTCGGTTTCTGATCTGTCAAGCAGATTGTCAAGAAATCCCAAGCAGGTGGAGGGGTCGCAGTGAAGATTGAGCACGCGGTATACCAGTCGGCAAAGATGTTTGGCCGACATTTCGATGAGAAGGATGAACTGCTTAGCCATATTTCCCGGCAGAGTATTGACGTACTCAAGGTATGGGATTCCAGTTAATACTAGGGTACTCTCGACTAATGTTCCGTGCCAGTCTTCTTTCAAGGCGGATGTTTCGAACGAGGAATGGCTACTCATCAAGGCACTGAAACCTGTATGTTTGTTTCCTTCTTCTCACTAGCTTTCAAGCTAAGTCTTGCATGTAGCGCTTCAACATTCAGTAGAAAGGTACAAGGGGCACAGACCATGCGGCACAAGGGCGCAGGCTACCTGATCTGGAATTATCATCAATTGACCAAGCAGTTGTAAATATATACAATTTTCATCTTTGATCCGGTCACATCTCCTACACCTCCCATCTCCACCGACGAGAGATACTGAGTATGTCCACGCATTCCAAGGCATCCCTTGAAGATGTGCCTCCGGCTGAGGTGCCGGCCGACCAAGACCAGTTGCAATTGGTGAAGATGCTAGAACTCCGGAGGGAGCCTTGCAGTTGATGGGTCGCTATCTTGGTAACGTTCAATTTCTAGTGGGTATACTGGAATGGCTGCGGGTATCCTCATTGGACTTGTGGGTTCTCGTCCGCTTTGGTAGCTGTCTCGGGCAGATGACGGTTTTCACTGCGGAGGAAGGACCGCAACTCCTTTGAGGGTTGAGATAATACCGCTTGAACCTGATCAGCGCTCAGACCTGCGTAGGGAAGCCTCCAGTGTTTTAACCCATTTTTTTTCGCTCCGTCGAGGAGCTCTGTGCAGGCGTACTGACCTATTTTTTTGCAGCAAAAACTGGGATATAAACAGGTAGATAGTCATATGTTATTTTGAGCCATGGCCTGACTGACCTGTCATCATTTTCTTTTCTTAGCAACTTCATCGAAGCTGGAATCTCATCGAAAGCTTCGCGGCGAGTTTTTGTGCCTTGAACTTTATCGGAGGTGTCAGGTTAGTTCTTATCTCGTCGTTCGCGTGGGTACATAGCTTAAACCTGCCGCCGAAAGGTCGGGTCTCTTCTTGGGGCTTCTCGCCGGCGGTCCTGCTGCAGTATGGTAGGCATATCTTCATCCGCGTATTCCGTCGTCCAAGACCGTTTGCAGGTCTTCGTATATTATTACGATCGTGTTCATGCTTATCACGGCGGCGGTCTTGGCTGAGATCTGCTCTGCGTTGCCTCTCAGCGGTTCTATCTACATCTGGGCTGCGGAAAGCGCTGGGCCGAAGTATGCTAGGTTTTTCGGATTCATCGTCGCCTGGTGGGCATGCACAGGCGTGGATGACCTTTGCTGCCGGGAATTGCCAGGTAAGTTGAGGTACATGTCTCCTATTTTGTTTGTATATTTATAATATTGGTAGACCACGGCGAACTACATAGTATCCCAACTACAAGTCTGGGAAGTCGATTTTCCGGGTGGTTCTTCCAATGATAATGTCAAATGGCGCGCGTTCATATGGGCGTTATCTGAGGCTATGCTACTTTTAGCTATAGCTATCAACTACCTTCCGCCGAAGCTCTATTCGGCGGTGTTTCGATTCTCCACGGCATTGATGATGGTAGATTTCTTGCTCTGTGTTCATCTGGCTTCCCATCGGTGTCTCCAAAACGTATGGCTTCAGGGATGCGAAGGAGGTGTTTACCATGACCTGTAAGCTCCTGTATGGAATAGACGAATCCTCTTTACTGAACGCGACAATACAGATAATGGGACTGGAGCACCCTGCTGGATGGAACTTGGATTTTGTCCTTGTAAGAGTGTTCTTCTCGGGCATGAGATGATTGCTCACTTAGTATGTTGCAGCCTTTTTCACTGCCGGAACATTGACGGGATTTGACGCCTCTGGACACATTGCGGAAGAAACGAAGAACGCAAGTGTCGTAGCAGCCAAAGGCATCTTGACGAGCGCCGCGGCTACCAGTATCTTTGGGTTTCGCGACTACCATCTTGTTCTTATTCTGCACGCCAGACTTGGACACAGTTGTTCGCCCTGGATGCACCGCAGCCTTTCGTCCAGATATACGCTTTGGCGCTTGGTAGAGGCCCCAGCATTTTTATGACCATAATCGCAGGTGCTCGGTTTGATTCCTGGTTCGTGTTTATGCTCGATAACAGACAGTAGTGGCTCCGTCTCATTTGCTTCCCAGAACACTAGCATAGCCATTGTAGCGGCATCGAGGCTCGTATTCGCGGTCGCCCGAGATGGTGTTCTTCCGATGTCAGGATGGATCGGAAAGGTGGATTCTCAAGGACAGCCCAAGAACGCGGTTACTGTTATGTTCGTTTTCGGGGCTGCTATTTTGTGCACGATTCTTCCTAGTCAGGTCGCATTCACGTCGTTGGTGTCTGCTGGTGGTGTGCCCACCATCGCTGCATACGGGCTGATCGCGCTCTTTGCGGTTCACTTTGACTCCGAATCATTTCCGAACGTCGCACTTCCTCTTGGGAAAGTTCGCGATGCCCTTTTATGCAGCAGCGGCGTTGTTCAATGGGTTGATTTTTGCGGTACTGGACTTTCGGTATTCTATGGAATGAACGCTTTGCTGACGGTCGAATAGGTCATGATCTCACCTTTCTACTTCCCGACTACCGCCGAGACTTTCAATTTCGTGAGTGAAAGCCTATGTGAAGCTGTCGTTCGTTCTGATGTGATGTAAAGGCATGCGTGATCTTTGGTTCGGTTACGATCTTTGGTGTTCTTAGCTGGTACTTCACTCCGGAAGACAAGTGGCTTCGTAGGGAGCATGTCCTTCAGTCGTTGAAGGCTGCAGACGGCAATGCGAGCAACGATGATTAAGTTTCTTCGATCTTTCACTTCCTTGTGCTGCCTTATTGGCGTATTCTTTAAATTTCATCCTATCGATACACGTATTTCTTTGCTCTTCCTTCACTATACATTTGCGTCATATTGGCAGACACGAAAGCGTTCTTTCTAGACCATTTTTTACCAGAAGCATGTCCGACAGAAATGCGCAAGGAGAAACCCCCTGTAAGACGAATGGCCTCAATGTATCGAGTTCGACAAACCGACATCCAAGTAGCAAATGTCTGATGCCGATGGCTGAATATGGTCATACCAGGCTGAACGGAATCGGTGAACAGGTACAAAAATTCCCAAATAGCCGCTACCTCTTGTCATCATTGCGGCCGTCGTCGAGCTCGACGTTCCGATTGACTGTATATCCGTCCCCGATCGTTCAATGTCTACAATCAACCTCCTTCTGGCGCGTTCCCTGAAGCGAAACATCAAGCTCTCCCATCTACGTTCTGGCATCACTTTTAGCTTATTTTCTAGTTCTGCTGTTCTCGCGTTCTTGATTTCAAAGTGGAGATAGAATCCCACCAAGCCTGTTCAATTAGCAGAAGCGCGCGTGCTCTCGCTTTTATCAAACATGAAATAAATGTCCTGAAGGATCGACACGTCCTAAATCGTAAGCTTCAGAACAGTAACCCCCTCCTGCATCAACGCCCTGCGACACTTTATCGACACTCGTTCTATGGCTCACTCAAAAGTAATAGCGTTCGCTTCTCCATTATTTGCAAGACTTCATTTTCTCTGTCGACACAATTAAAAGATAACAGTTTTTTAAAAAAGGAACGACAGTGTAAGAACAAAAAAGAGAGTAGTGCGCCCTGCTTGGCCCTGCTGAGGCTGCTGAGGTCCAGGCGTTTGAGATTCGGACGCCGGCTTCCTCAAGCTGCGTATGCATTCTAGCATCTGCGTCAACACCGCTGTGTCTTTCCAGGACTCCGGAATCCGCCACTGCCAGCCGTTCGATCTGTAACCTTTGGCGGTCTCCAAGAACCTGCGACCGATCTAAGTCAGGGATCATTTTATACAACATAAGCACCTACCACTCAGGTGCTTGGTCTTTCATTCGTAACTGCGACTGAGACTGGCTAGGCTGAGGACTGTAGTTAAATTGATGGTGCTGTACCTCCCAGATGATACACTCCGCTATGAATTGCGGCACCTTTTGAAAATAGTTAGATGAAGCGCTTTTGTTCTACGACGCAGTATTCACCATGATATCCGTGAAAACGTTGAGGACGGAATTAGCGACACTTGCTGACAACAAGAGGCACTCTCGGGGGTAGTGGATTGATCCCATCACATATCCCGCAATGAATGTTACAGCAACGACGCATGTCAAAAGGATGGCAAGAAGATCTTTCTTACTCGTGAACTTGTCCAATTTGTCAGGCTACGATAGTATCAACGGATAATTGGTACTAACCAACTCCCGTGGGTAATCTGGTTTTGCACTGAGAGGTGTTGGGTTGGGTGATGTGGTGGTTCGGATTCCTTTGAAGCACATTGAATATGCCAGAACAAATCGCGCTTCTATGAGACGACAGTAGTAATGACCGCTTGTTGAAATGTGCTTGCATAATGGCACTGCCCTTCACCGTTAGAAGTCTGAACTTCATGGTATATGAAATGTACTTGCGTTGCGCCGTCTGCAGCAGCTGCGCTCACAGAATCCCTTGATTTCTGTGATATCCATTAATGCAAGACCATCGACATTTATAGGGCTCACGAACAACATCATCCCTGACCATACGCAATGCATAGTACGTTGAGCTCACGATTGCCACCACGATGGTTTGCCACCCGTGATCCAAAGCAATAGCGCAAGGCGAGAGAATCAAGATACCCAGGTTTACAACCGGGCCGATTCTGTAGATAGCTAACTGACATGGTGTGAACTAGAGATCATGAGTATTATGTTGCAGGCACGACTGTGCGACTTACCTGACCCTCTAATCCTTCAAAAAATTTGAAGATCGCCGGATAGGGCAAGACGATTGCCCAGAAACTTATCCAGCACTTCGTGGATGTTTTCCATACAGATGAGCATTTATCACAGCCCCGAGTCCAACAACGTCCACACGTAGTCTTGATGGAGCTCCAAACCCGCCGGAGGAAGTCCCGACAGCCCGTGAAGATTCTGAGCGCAATCAATTGACCCCGGTAGTGCCAAAGGAGAATCATTCCCGTAGCAAAGACCGCCAGTCCAATGGTAGCAACAATGATTACCAGCCGTTTTTTTGAAGGCATACTATTCACACCTGGAGGTGATGTGTCTGATGAAGTAGGAGATTCTAGTGTGGGTAGTTGGAGGCTGAATTGGTAGGTGATATCGCGATGCACGCCGTGGATGCCTATCATGGGGAGGGGATGGTATACAGGTGTAAAAACGGAAAGGTTGCCTGCAGTAGGAAAGAACATGATTTGTCGGGAGAAAAGAGCTGATGTCGCCTTAGCACTGACCAGGTTCTTGTTCTGTGGCGGGACCACCACAGATCATAGTCTGCATTCGATATCTGTTAGGCGAGTTATCAAAAAAGCACAACGAGGTGAAGGGCGATTACGCACCGAAAATTGCACACAGAGGACGTTTGATGTGGGCGTGAAAACACAGATGGTTTGGATATCAAAGATACGGGGAAAGCCACGGATGCCGCTAACAGCGAAAATAGAGAGGTATACAGTAGGAAGAAATACATAGTGGAAGGGAAAGGAAAGTAACCTGGCCCTTCATGAGGTCAGCTCTATATAAAGCGGTCTGACTGAGACATGTTGATCGCTTGATCGAGCCTCTTGGACGTGTCGGCAGCGAACATTGGGATGGACCAAGAGACCCATAAAGCTGGTGTAGTACATTATTGAGATGGACAGCGGTCGTTGGATTAGGAGTCGAGGTAGACAAGTTAGAGTCAACTGTAAAATGACGACAACGGTGCAAGTTACAGGACGGGGGGATAGGAAAGTGGAAAGTGTTGCGACCATGTGAGTCACACTCCAGATCTGTGACCTACCCCTTCCCAGGCGTCGGTGACGAGCGAGCACGGCATGGGGGACGAGCCGCTCGAGAGATTGGTGACCGCGCACGCGATGAGCGAGTGAGGGCGCGCCGTCGGAGTTTGAATTCGGATTACCGAGCCGGTGACGGAGCGATCGGTCCTGTCTTGTCTTCAACTGGCATGGCGCTTCCATCTGAGCTCATCTACTGCATTCTCTTCGAACTCTGGGCCATCCAGTCTTCCACCGAGGACTACATCCAAGCATTCTCAATCTGCTCCACTGTGTCCAAACAATGGTCTGCCATCATCAAGGAGGTTAATTCCACGCACTCGGTCATCCCCTTTGACTATAGCGGAGGATATCTATACACTATACGATCCATGCATACAATACCTAAACCGCTACTCTGCCGCACAATAACATTCAAGGTGGACAACCTGATCATGCCATGGTCTATCAAGAATTCAGGATGTGAACCCTCCATTACAGCTAACAGGGGGATAGAATCGGTGCTTCGAAAGATATTCTGTGGTCCTATCTCACCCCCAGATGGCATTCATATCTTCGTAGACTATCTTGACGATCCCCAGGTCCACATCCCCCACTTCTGGGTTCCTCTACAGACCACCCACTTAACAATTGTCTACCACCACCGATGCTGGGCAGACGTGGCTTTCCCAAATCCCTATTATTGTCAATGTATCCAACCCATCCTTTCCCGACGAGTCAGCCATCTCTGCATCATAGGAACTACAACCTTCATAGTGAAGTCACTCATAACCCCTATCAATGAATGGGAATGTCTAGTTTCGCTGGCTACGGATGTACTTGAACTTGATATCCCAATCCCCTCTTTCACACGGAAAACGTATAATTATGAAACGCTAGATATAGGGTCGGAATTCCTGTCTCGGGTTATGTTTGGCGAACGAGGATTCCGTTCGACTCTTGTCCCCATGCAGCATCGTACGTCACCATACATATTTTTTGGGCATTCTAGCTCAAATTATCCAGTTAGCACACATACCTACATCCCCATGTTTGAACAAGCTATTCCTTTGGGCTCAGTAGGATATATTCATCCATTCACTAAGAAGTTCGTCATCCTGTTCAATGCCATCGATCCGGCTTCTTCGATGGAACCAGCGATCCGTCACATCCCTTGCCTCCTCAAGAACGGCAGGACGAAATTAATCACTGACCCAAAATATCCCGTCTCCCGAGCATGGGATTATGAATATAAAAAGTCTGATATTCTGCGTAAGCTTGGAGCTTGGACCAAGGGAAGATCGTTCGTGTTTCTTTGTGGTCAATATTTCTCTGCTTCTAACGGAACCAGAGTGTATAGTATCACTCTGGCATATAACTTCGTCAAAACGCTCTTTCTCGGGCTCGGGAATGCAATTTCCCGGGAACTTGTAGGAGATCAATTCGAGAATTGGCTATCCGAGCACCGCCAGACAATTATCGATGTGTTTGGAGACCGCGATCCCTATATCCGAACGCACCTGGGACTCGGTGAAGCGATTGTTCATGTTATGTATACAAACTTTATGGACTGACCATCTGGCTACATTTCAGTTACAGCCACAGTAGACTCGTCGCAATATGTTTGGTTTGTCCTTCTGAGAACTTACCATGCCAATTTTCTAGACAAAGTAAATGTATCATCTGTCTTTGTGTTTACATCAGTACTAACACTTGTGCAGTACTACTTTGAAGTTGACCCTCAAGCGTCGTCTAAACTTGGAACGTCTTGGGGGAAGGTCAAGCCTCCTAAGAACCGTACTCCCGTGTACTGGAACCACATCTCCACTGTGGGGCAGTCGCCAATGACTGTACAGATTCGTTGTCATTTTATCACATAGCTTGGATCTGTACATTTCCTAATCAAGGATATCAATCTGTCCGTACGGGTTCCTTTGTATTTTCTTGTTCCTGTACTTTAACCGATTCGGCGCTGGAGACTGCTAAATGTTGCTGTCCCAGACCATAAATCTGAGGAGTCACTTGGTAGCCATGGTTTCGGGATGGTATGTAGTGAATCCTGCGTCGTCAAAGGTGCAGCTATTATAATTTGGGTGATTACGCCAAAGAGAACAGCCTGAGCTGGATCTGCTTGAACACCCCATTGAAATCCTCGTCGTCTCAGGGAGCGTCCGTCTGCACTGCCATATTTCCATGGATACTGATGATGCTGGTACCGCGGCGTTGTTGCTGGTAATCCCTCAGCCCTCCACATTGCCGACGCTGCAGCCTGAAATCTCGCTGCTCATCTCCCATGTCATACTAAAGCTGTATTCATAGAAACTTGAAAGACGACAACATTTGGACACAGTCATTATTTTTACGTGTAAAACCGCATCCCAGAAATGAAAGAAATAACACGATAAGAAATGAAAGAAATACGACGCCACGAAAGGACGGAAACGACGCCAAAAGTTATCGGGGCCATAACATTTGTACTTGTTTGGCACACCGCAACGGACGGGTCCGATGTGAGGTCACATCCGGCCAATTCTCCGGGCAGGGCATAATTCTCCTCTTAGCGCTCGCAATAACAAAACATCGGACATAGTATGTACCGTCACCATCCTCTTCGATTTTACTGATGGCCATCACGATATCATCCCGGTTGATGATCTCAATGTCTACCAACAATTACTCTCTGGCTATCCCTGAAGCGAAGCGTCAAACTCTCATCTACGTCCTGGCATCACTTTCGGCCTATTTTCTAGTTTCTGTTGTTCTGGCTGTCATCATTGCAAAGTGGAAGAAGGCTCCCACCAAGACGGTTCGATTAGTAGTACAGGTATGCATGCACTCACTTCCGTCAATCATAAAATGAATCTCCTCAAGGCTCGACCTGTGCCAAATCGTAACCTTTCGGCACAAGAACTTCTTCCTGCATCACGCCTTGCGATACCTCGTCGACATTCATTCTATGGTTCACTCAAAAGTGGCCGCGTTCGCTTCTCCATTGTTTCCAAGACGCCGACGCGCCCGCCGAGAGCTCAGATGCGTCGTGACAGCTCGAACCAAGATCTCTCTTGTCAATGTCCTGCGAATTGTCTTGGATGCCTGGCTCAGAATATCGATCGGACAATATCGAACGAGTCTTTCGACGTGGCAAAACGCAAGGACACTTTGGTTAGATTCTCGCTGCAGAACTCGCTGGTGAAGTGAAGAGCTGGATCCGGTGTATCGCATCTAGAACGTGACTATATGCGCGTGGTTACAATGTTCTTTTCTGTTCTCATTCAATCCTGAGTTTTACTTTCGGTCTTGAAGCGAGATCTGAAACGTCTTTTGAAGGGCGGTCCGTGGCGGAGATAGGATCGATAGGGTCGATATGTACTCTGTGTAGATGTAGAGTTTTTCCGAAACAACAGCAGCTCTACGTGTATCGTTTTTAGCTTGTTATGGTAGTGGTATTTGTCGAACTTGCCGCAAGGATGTGTCAGCACAAACATCTTGATCATGGACCTCCACTACTGTCGCACTAGCGTCCCATATCGGCCTTACTATCAGCGGTTTCTCAAGGGCTTGTTTGATCTATGAATACCTCTTGCGAGTCGGAGGCTTGGCCCTGGGGAAACACAGCGGGCGGCCTCCCTAGGACTCATTAGAAAATGTCTTATATACGCGTCGAGGTACGGCCTATTCTACTTTCCAATGGGTAACGGGCGAGAAAAGGTACGTTCCATTGTATTTTGCGTTGATTTGTGCATTCATTTGCTACCCAGATGAACGAAGCAAACCCACGCCTGGATGATGTTGATACGAACCCGCTGAGGCACATATTCGTACCTGCGTCATTGAGTTTCATCAAGCCATTAGCGTTGTACCAAAAGATCTCGACTGTTCAATGCATCACGGGTGGTGGTACTGTGCAGTTTGATCTGGGCTTGCACATCGACATGAAATGTGGCAAGGACCAGAGATACACATCACCACCCATACAGCGAATCCCACCTGAACTGCTGATGGAAATCTTCCTATGGGCCAGAACGCAATATGATTCGCTCGACTTGGCTGACACCCACAGTCTACCGTGGACACTCAGTCAAGTCTGCAGTTCTTGGCGAGCAACAGCCATGTCGTTGCCCGAAATCTGGACAAACTTTACCCTTAATCCATCCCGTCTCATTTGGAAACGCCAGCCCCTCTCGCTTCTCACCGCCGTCGTCACTCGTTGTCGTCATAACCTTAATTTTACGTGGAGAGACTTGGCTATTGATGGCGGTTCAGACGGGGAGCATCTACTCCAGGCGTTATTCCAGGTGTTAATATCTTGTTCCGATTCGTGGAAAGTTGTCCAACTGGAATTGCCATTCCAGCTTATACCTATGCTCTCTCAACTTCATGGACGTCTGTCGTCCTTGACGGATCTTCATTTTTCATGCTACTCTTCCAGCGTGGACACCATAGAAGGATTCGAGATTGCTCCACGTTTAACCAACGTGAAGATTCGCGGCTTGGGACCATATACACGATTCGCCTTTCCGTGGAGGAACCTCGTCCATTATTGCGATCACCGCATTCCAGAAGGTAGAGCCTTTGATCTAGACATACTCAACAAAGCGCTCCGTCTTGAGGCGTTCGAAAGTAACGTTCGACAGCAAATCCTTTCCGTACCCGTTCCTGTATTCCACGACAGTTTGACGCGTCTCAATGTGCGCGATAGCAGTTTCCTTGATAGCTTGACGCTTCCCGCACTAAGGGAGATCACTCTGCGACCCTACATCGTAGTTGAGACACGCATGGATGCTATCCTCCCTGCCCTCCTTGGGCTGATCACCCGCTCCAAGTGTTTCCTGCATCGTCTGTCTGTGTATGATGCAGCCCCAGACTCGGACCTGGTGCATATCCTTGAATTATCGCCCGAGCTCGAGTCTCTTAGCCTAAATATCCCTCGTTGCCGGGATCCGTCCAGCGTCCATCTGAAGTCCCTTATGAGCCGTCTGCAGGGTGCGCTGGTGAGTCGGTTGGGAACGCTAGCGATCAATCGCTATGATCGGGACACAAGTGAAGCGATGGTGTTTTTGGACGAGGTTTTCGTGGAGATGATTGCAGAGAGGCATGCGAAGAGGGTATTGCGTGCGGTAAGATTCGACGTATGGGTCCCAGAGGCAGGATCGTACAAATGTCCGTTATCAGAGCGGAATGTTAGGCGGCTAAAGGAATTTCAGGCCGAGGGATTGGAGCTATGTATCCGGGCAAATGATTTTGGAGCATCAAAGAGGTATGTGTAAGTTAGGTACGTGGGCCCTCTCTGATTGGTTTACTTGGCACTGATATTGTCAAAGCACAATGGTTAATCTTAGGCGATGTGGCCCCCGTGTGTGAACCGTTACATGAAAAGAAAAGAACCAGGATTCTGGAAAAAAAAAACTCGAGACTTCCATTCATTCAAGCAATTGTGATATGTGAAACGATGAACTGAGTGGGGCTTTCAAGTTCGCGATCACAAGGCATGTTCCGGAGAAAGTGAACGCTGTCAAACCCAATACTACCTCGTTCTTCTCACGACGTTGCTTCCCTCAGCATCGGATATCCACCAGAAATAGGCTCAGAAAATGAAGTACAGAGTCGTGCCCGAGAACGCGTGATAAACTAACAACCATAAGTAGGTGTGGCTACTTATCTCACCCACCCAACAAGATATCCATGCTTGGTCTGCAAGGGATCGCTCTAGTCACAGGCGCTGGTTCGTGTCGCGCTTGCTCGTACATTGCCTTGACTCTTTATTGAGGTTCTTCTACAGCTCGAGGTATCGGTCGAGCGACTGCTGTTGCATTCGCGCGCGCTGGAGTGTCCGGCATACACCTCACCGACGTGCGTAGCACGCTCCTCGAGGATACAGCCAAGGACACTGTCAGCGTTGCCACGAATCCGAACTTCAGAGTCTTCACCTCCGTGGTAGACACCACAAAAGAAGACCAAGTAGTTCAGATGGTCAACGACACCATCAAGACCTTCGGAAGGGTGGATTACGCTGCAAATATTGCTGGGGTAGGATGGACTGCTCAAGAACGATCCTGTTATTGAATAATATCCACAGGTAGTGGACATCTCATCTGTGACCACCGATGTGACGATGGCGGAATATGATCGTGTTAACAATGTCAACGCTCGTGGCGTTTTCATGTGCATGAGGGAGGAGCTTCGGGCGATGATCAAGCAAGAACCCGTTGTTCACATTCCTGGACGCCCCGCTATCCGAGGGGCGATCACGAACCTCGGGAGCGCCGCTGGACAACTGGCTGTTCCGGGGATGAATAGCTACATTGCTTCGAAGCACGCTGTTGTCGGAATGACGAAGGCTGCTGGTACGTGATCTATTATGCGACAAGAGTCGAGGTGCGGCTGATCAATCAGCTTTGAACCACGCTACGGATGCTGTTCGAGTGAATGTCGTCTGTCCTGGGTTCGTTGATACTGAGATGCTGGTGAACGTGGGGGATATGGTCTATAGTGATCGTATTCGCGAGGCCATTCCGATGAAGGTATGACTTTGCCCATAGCTACTATGGTGCCATTCGTCTGACCAGACGTCGTTCATAGCGACTGGCTTACCCGGAAGAGATTGCCGACCATGTGCTGTTTTCGGCGAGTCAGTTGTCTAGTTATATGACTGGTCATGCGTGGATAATGGATGGAGGTTATAGTCTTGCCTGACTGAATTAGCTGGCTACCTCAGCTGTACGATATGATTATAAACCTGGAGTATGTGTATACGATTTCACGTACCTATTTTCCCATGATATACGTTAGTAAGTGGATATTCGTCGGAGCACTACTTGTTACATGGTTCGGAAATGTTGGACACTGCTAATGACTTAGAGAATCTCAGAGACCAACAAGACCGGCCGATGACCTAGGATAAATTAAGATCTGAGATGTATATCATCTCTAAGTACTGCCTTACAATTACAAATACTTATCCACGGGAACTTCACAGTTCGAGTCATCACGACCAATTCGAAACGGCGAACTTGCTGCGAGCCGTGAAGGCGACGGCGTTCCTACTGACTCGGGGAGGCAGGCGCTGTGCTTTGAAAAAGAGACCCACACTCTTACTTCGCATCACCTATGGCCTTCGAGCTCCCCCCCGAAATACTATGCGCCATTGCCGACTTCATCACCCCTGATTTCAAAGCGCTTGCTGCCCTTTCTCTCGTATGCAAGACATGGCTGCCCCCCAGCCGTCGTGTGCTATTCAAAAGTTTGGTCGTCACCCCAGAAACGATGCAAGGCTTTCTAGAGCTCTTTCAGTCCCCACTGGTGTCGATTCCTAATTTCACCCAGGAGCTGAAGATATGCAGGTACAAGATGGGTGATACACGCTACATCGATAGCTGTATTTTGGAAAGCCTAGTTCCAGCGCTGGAGAAGCTGGAGAGGCTGACGCTACTCAGATTCGAGCACCTTTTATGGGAAACATCCAGGGAGACGGGCTTGGGAGATTTGCTCAAACCTTTTGGGGGTGTCACGTCGCTTTGGTTGGAGAACAACAAGTTTGCAGACATGCAACACTTGGCAGACTTCATGTCGTGCTTTCCTCATTTGCAGGATTTGACGCCGGTCTACACGGTTTTACCTCCGAACGACACTGACGACCTTAACGGTACAGGCGTCCCGCGAGGTCTTCGACGACTCTGCATCATCGGCCCCAAACCCGTCAATAGCATCATAGCTTGGATCGCCGCATCGCCTTCCCCCATCTCACTGCAGCGCCTAGAGTTGGGAGGGATTGGGTTCCGAATTACTTCCCACGTGCATACCTTGCTCAAAGGAGCAGGTCCCCATCTTTGCGAGTTAATCCTTCGTCCTACATCTCGTCCATTCTTTCCAGGCTGGAGTCCAGGTAAGATTTACATTTCCGGTACCTCGAAAGAAATATCTGAACACTGGTTTTCTCCCGTACAAGACGTTCAGCAGCATCTCGACCTTAGCAACAACAGGGAGCTTCGTAGCCTCAGGCTCGCGGGTGCAATCCAACCGCCATTATGTGATACTATCATTGGCGTCCTCTCGACCATTAACAGTACCTCCATTGAGGAAATTGTCGTGCCTATCCTCATTCCCTTCACAAAGGAGTGGCAAGAACGGCTCGAACACCTACGTGCCAAGTCTGTGTTTGCATGTGTGAAGAAGTTCAGCCATCGCTCTGCGTCTGTGGCGTAATGTCATCAAGTGCAGCTTGAAAAAGAGATGGTCCGAGTCTGGGGACGAATTATGACACAGTAGCCGCTGCCCTTAGTCTTTGATGTGCGAGGGGTCAAGGCGAAGGGTAATATTTTGATTTATGATCCTGCACCTTCATACCTGTTTAGCACGTTTCATTTATGAATATTGAAGAAAGACAACACCGAATCAGAAGGAGTCATATCACGTCGGGCAATCAAACAAGGGCGGCATCAATGATACTAAGACAACCACGGCCGCCCAACAATGGCGCCCTGAAACAAAGCCAACCCTGGCTGGGTATATAAGCAGGACTCCACGCTCCCAGTATCACCAGTTCACGTTCGGCCTTGAACGACCTCATTGAGCCCGTCTTTGATTCTTGGCTCTACATAATGCCACTACGTCGTCAGAACGCCATGTTGAGTATAGGCAGCGTCCGCCCAGTAGCGCCAGCCCTTGCGCCACCAAGCCACCCAGCCATCGTCCGCAGAGCCTCAACCATTGGGCAGCTACTTGCAGCGATGGGTAACATGGGTATTGGGTCCTCCGCTCCTACCCCCCCAAACACCCCCCTTAAAAAATCGCTGTACAAGGCAAAGAGAGGTCCGTCCAATCCCAAGGTCACCTCCAGGCGCAAGGCACCCCCTCTCATAGCAGAATACAAATGGATTGCCACTGATCCCTGGGTCGACGCTTCCAACATTAAGAGCAGGCAGGTCTTATGCGTAGGCTGCCGCAACACCATTCAGTTCAGCGACAGCATTTCTTCCCGCTCCGCCAGAGAGGAATGGCTCGAGCATAAGGTGAATTGCATTGGGATACGCCGCCAAAAGATAGCCAAGCAGCAGAACACGTTGGCGGGTCCCGTATGATTTGTAGGGTCGGGTTCTGTGTCGACGTTACGTCGAGTGTTTAGTTGGTGTCTTCTTGCGCACCTTGCATAATATAATATGACACGGACAGTATACCTCAGTTTTCTTGTTTCTCAGTGGATAGCGGAATCTCAATACTTAAAAGCGTTGAAAATCCATTTGCATAAAAATCTAAACATTATATGAGAGAGTAGCTGTACCAAGGATGTAAAAACTCCGTACTAAGAATACAAAATCATGTAAAAGTCAACAACCAATAGGAACAACCACAATATGCAATAAAACACGCAACAGCTATCAGCGTTGTGGAACCCATATTTTCACTGTCTGAATTACACGGTAAGGTGGAAGAGGATGCTAGTAATGTAAAGAAAATCATACCTGATCGCTGCTACATGTCGCAATAACGTTCACCAACGCAGGTGGCGCATTCGGGTCTGCTTGATCCGATGTCTGCGTAGAAACAACCTGACGTCCCCAGGACATTGCGGTCACAAATCGCTCGTGAGCTTCTACTTTCCGTGTGCAACGTCCAGTTTTTTAGGTCCCAGATACGGAATGAATGATCATCCGATGCCGTGAGGAGATATTGCCCGTTTGGATGGAAAACTATAGAGCGAACCCAGTCATCGTGTCCGATCTACAGAGGAAAACCGGATCAAAGAACGGCAGAATAGGTACAAGATCGTCACATACTAAGGTATGCAAGCATTGGCCCCGGATTGCATCCCATATCTTGACGGTCTTGTCTCGCGCTGCTGTGACTGCAAAAACGATGGAGGCTTGAGCCGTTGCTTGTGCGCCTTGCGGAGCCTGTGAGTTCGAAAGATGAAAAAGCTGTTATATGGAAAGTTAGAATCGACACTCACCTTAAGGGCAACTAGTTCGCGAATGGCAGCGACTGCATGAGGCGGACAGAACTGGGCAGCCTCGACGACGTTTTCGTGGCCCCGAAATTCTGTCTTGACGTCACCAGAGGTTGTATCTACGATTTTCGCTGTCTGTAAACAGTCAAATTAGGACTACGAACCTCGGAAATGTCACATACATGGTCAGCAGAGCACGTTATGATATATCGGCCGTCGGTGCTGGGAACAGCACATCTGATCCAGTCGTCATGGGGTGAAATAACTTTAATGCAATGCCTGGAAAAGGGGTCAGCTTTTTGAAAAAATGACGAGGCTCGACCTTTCCACGAGGCCAAATAATGCCATTTGAGAAAGCGTCAAAATCACGGCTCCAGTTAGCAGCCAGTCTTTTAGGCGGCAGTGGATCTAATAAGTGAAAAACTCACGTAGTAGAGACCTCCCATATTCTGAGGGTATGGTCGCGACTAGAGCTCACGACACGATCGTCTCCAGGTAAAAAGCGCGCCGAGGATATGGAGTGTTCGTGTCCTCGCAACGTTGCGGAATTTTGATAATCATTGTCGATATTCCATAGCTTAATGAAAAGGTCATACGAGCACGTCACTGGAAAGCGAGTTTCAGCGTCACGTTCGACATATACTCCAAAGCCACGCACCGAGCATCGTCCCTGTCGAATTAAACTGACAGTCCGAGACTCGCTTCGTATGAGCCTTCAGTGTTCGTTCGAGCTCCCCCGTCTCCCAGTCCCAAATCTTGATGGAGCAGTCATCGCTGGCGGTAGCAATGACGGAATAGAGAGGATGGAATGCCACTGCATTGACGCTGTCGCGGTGGCCTGTAAGGGTGTGTTTGGCAGAGCCAGAACTTGGTATCCAGTCTGCGTCGTAACGTCGAGCTGAGCCGTTGGGAAGGTGCACCATATGCGCGCTGTCCTCTAGTGCCTGCGCTAGACGGGATTCAAGGTCCATAATCTAAAAGGTATCCAGAGTCAACGTTTCGTGCAAAAAAAGGCAGACGCACCTTCTTTTGCATCCGGATGACACTGGTCCATTTCTTAACGAGAAGACCGCTGCTATTCTGACTCAAATCAGATCGAAAGTCGGACTACTAGTCTTTGATTAACGAGCGAAATTGTAGAAAACTGGTCGACAAACGGGAAGCTCCTGCTTAAACTGGTCAACAGTCTTGGAAAACCCGGCGCTGTTGAGGTAGTCCAAGATTGATTTATGTCTAGAAATAGTCAAAAAGGTGAAAGACAGGTATCCCGAATGCTTACAAGTCGTCTCTCTGTCGTTCTGAGAGAGTAGATGCCATGGTATCGGTGTAAGCGATGGGTCGGATTCGAAAGAAGATAGAATTTAGATGTTCAACATGAAGGTATCGTTTCACGGCAGATTTCCTTTCTGAGATCATAATGATAACTTACGTAAACATAACCAATGGAATAACACTGCGTTGATTGTTCCCACCGCCATTGATCACCTTTCCGGGCGAGACCACCATAGCACTGCCGTGTTACTGTCATATCAAGTGGTAGAGAAGTTTTATTTATCAATCACCAAGCCATTATTCTAAAGGAACATACCCCCGCAACTACAAGGACCGCGGCGTGAGGTGCATCAAACTTTTTTAAGGTATTTTCTTCCGGTGGTGTGAAGGAGATATCCAGGCTCATCCAGGTAAGCCTCTAGCTGTGCCAGTTGGTCCAAAGCGCATAAGCACCTACTGATGCGTATTTGTCTAATTTTGGCAGCGATGTATGGTACCGTATTCGCATGTTTAACATTCACCAGTTGAACTACGGAGATGCGCGCTGCCAAGTGGCCGATTTGTGTCATATGATGCTGTCGAATAGTGTACCATGATGTTCTGGATAAAACACAAGGCTAGTGATACAGTGATACGGTCCAAGACCTAGTTGAATGACAAAACCGCCAGTGCTTAAGACCCATACTCCTTCTGAATGAACTTGGCAATAGTTTGCAGCTGAATGTTCGACGTTCCTTCGTAAATCGCGCCCTATAGCAAATGATCAGTACGCAGAAAAGACAGATGAACGGTAAACATACGATTTTCGAATCTCGCCAGTACTTCTCCACACCAGTCTCGCGTGTGAACCCGACACCACCCATCCACTCTATCGCCTTGCCACTAACGCTCTCAGCGACCTTACTCGCCCACCACTTCGCCATCGCTGCCTCCTTGACGAAACCCAAGCCCATCTCCTTTCTCCGGGCTGCATTATACGTCAGAAGACGGGCGGTCTCGATCTGTGTGGCGGCTTCTGCAAACTGGAAGCCCATACCCTGGAAGGTACCAATGGGTTGCCCAAACTGTGAGCGTGTGTATGTGTAGGGAACCGACAACGCAAAGGCCCCCTGTGCAAGACCAAGCATTTGGGCAGCGATACCAATACGGCCTTCGTTGAGGATCTCAATAGCAATCTGTAGAAGAGCATGGTTAAACATGGGTAGAGTAAATGCGGTATGACGCCAATTACCTTGTACCCGTTACCTTCTCCACCAATGATGTTTTCAGCGGGTATCTGATGTCTTCTATTAACGGTGGAAATGAAAGATGAGCTTGAAAGATTGGTTACCTTTGCGTCGTCGAAGCTAAGAGTACAGGTCGAGGACGCCCTGATCCCTAATTTCTGCTCCTTCTTTGCGATTTCAATGCCCATGTCCTTGGTAGCAATGAAGCAGGTTATTCCCTTGTATCCTTTTGTGGGGTCAATCTAATACAATAAACGTTAGAGTAGTGAATATTGAGAGAGATAACTGATTATATGTACGTTGGCGAATATAAGGAATATTTCGGCCTCGTACGAGTTGGTGATCCACATTTTGGTACCGTTGATAATATAATTATCTCCGTCCTTTTTCGCTCGAGTCTGAAGTGCAAATGCGTCTGAGCCGGAAGCCGATTCGGACAAGCAGAAGGATCCAAGCTGGGGGATGTAAATGACTTGGTTCAACATGTGAGAATGATCATACCTTTGACTCAGACAGCTGGGGTAGCCACTTATCCTTTTGTTCTTCTGTACCATATTTACGCAACACGGTGTTAACGAGAGTGTTGTGAACATCACACAAGACAGAGACCGACGGGTCAACTTTGGCAAGTTCCTCAATGGCGATGATGGCTGACGTGAAGGAAGATTCAGAGCCCCCGTGTTCGGCAGATGTCTCGATACCCATGAGCTAGACACAGTGAGCAGGGTATCGAATCGGATTTGGAGTAGGACATACTCCTTGTTCGAACAAACCACTGATGATGGAAGGATCCATTTGTTCATTCTCATCCATTTCTTTGACTTTGGGTCGTACGACATCGTTTGCAAATCGTTGCACTAAGCTGCTGATTAGCTGAGGAGTGCAACTTATCTGTCAGAACACACCAGTCTCTCTGATCATCAGCTCCTCTTCTGTGAACGTATCCAGACAGGCTATTCGGGCTCCTTCACTTTCTCTGCGGATCCATGTCGACGAGAATGACCTGTTGAGCTCGCTGTCAGCAATGCTAACTCCAAGTAAGACGGCTCGGAGAATGACCTAGCAGCACGAATGGAACGAGCAGATTTGAGTGATAAAGCTCTCAAGGACGTTCTGAACATAGTGGCTGAAGGACAAGGAGAGAAACGGAATGCCTCAAATGTCAAGAACGGAATTGAGATGAGCCTTGGAGACCTAATGGCTGTCCGGAAAACACAAATCACGGACCAACTCCGCACCCAATGATCCGGGGTAATAGCCGGTCATGTGATCGTAGGCAGATCGGTCCGGTTCGTTCTACTGGATCAGGGCTGTGCTCGGTTCATTTCGTCTTTCCTTATTACCTCCTCAACGCGGCCAACGATGACCAGACTGGCCTTTCTCTTTTCATTGCTGCCAGTAGCGCTAGCCTTCTCCGATACTTTTCCTATTATTGCTTGGTCATCTCATTCGTGCGTCTGAGTGACACATACGACCCCATCATATTTCTCAATCAGTTTGCAGCTCAAATGTGCTCAGCCGTCTTCCAAGTAGTACACATTCAACGGACCTGTTCAAGACTATTTTGCTGAACGATGAAATATGTGTACATGAGGCAGTGATTGTAGTCGACCAGCCAGGAGTGCGTTGTCGTCTCCCTAGGTCGCCGTCGTAATTTGCTGACGTCCTCCAGCTGCATGCTTCCGACCTACGAAACCTACCTTCAAATTCTCATATCGCACGGTCCCTAAATTCTTCGACGTCGTCGCGCCAGTATCCATATGTTCGCCATGATGACTACTCATCATCAGGAGACCTCATCACATTCGCCCAGTCCGTCTCTGAGAGATGCAATGCGCGTCTCGTCAGTCTGACCCCTGGGTATGGCGATACCTCATTGAATGCAGGAGAGAAGGCGGTTGTCGTTGTAAGTCTTCCAGAGCTCTCGGTTGAAGGGTACGCAAGGAAGAACAGTATGTTGAGACGTGGTACATCCTCTCATCTTCAAGTGCTTGTAAGCGCCCTTAAACTTTGCTTTACAGATGACCTCCTGGAATTGACATTATCCGCTCTACCATACTCTCAGCACCTAACTATATACAGCACTTCTGTCCTCCCCGTGCACCGCAAGCGCCAGTCTCCTGACAGCCCGTCTGTCTTGGACCTTCCTTTAACAAACTCGCTGGCGCCTCCGAAAGGAGGAATTCTTGCACGTTACCAGCTCCTCACCCCAGGCCTCATTCTTGTCCTCCTCATTGTCGTAGGAGTTCTGTTGCCCATCATCTATTTTGGTATCAAGGCTTTGGCAAGCATCCAGAGTCCCGTTCGCATGGACGCCCCCAAGGGATTTAATGCTGCTGATAAGAAAAACCAGTAATTTCGGGAGGAGAACCGGGATGGACCACAGTCGGTAGATACCACGAAACTATATGCTTTGATAATGCGAAACGACGAATTCGAGGGGACATAAATGTTTTCGACTGATGACAACGATGGATTGGTGCGTCACCCTCCTTCTACTCTCCTTTCAGATCTTCAAGAGCAGCACTTCAAAACAAAGCGGCAACTTCGAGAAATTGGGGCTGTAACTTTTCTGCGACAATAACCTTAGCACGGTGTAAGTGGTCCCTATATTGTGCGAGTCAATCATGCGGCGTGTGAAACTCCATGATCCCCGATCATACTTCAAGGCGCCAGCCGAAGGATCTTTAGCGTGGTTCTGACATTACTTTACGTCTCTGTCGACAACCCTGATAAAAGATAAAAACGCCTTTTTTTGAAAGCATCTATAACCTCCTGTACACCTGTAAGTCGCCCGTTTATGGACTCTGGGATCTCTTTGAGCTTACCTTTGTGTCAAAAGAGCATCATGGTCCAATGTTCGGAGACCGATTGCAATACTGAAGCTACGCAGCGCTGCTCCAGGTGCAAAGAACGCGTGTACTGTAGCGTTGAATGCCAGGCAAAGGTACAAGCAGCACCTTTCTCACAAGGAACCTTCAGTTGATAGAATACTGGAGGACTGGCCAACCCATAAAACGCAGTGCAAGAAAGTAGCCGCCCAACCTGGCGCCCAATCGAATTCATCTCTGCCTCCAGGTTACATGACGGGTCCATTGGGCTCCATGTCTATGCTGGGGACCATTTATAATCCCATGACGGGCGTATCTACTCCCGCAAGCAGCAAGAGCCATTTTTTCGCGGATATGTTCGGATACAAAGCGGATTGTCCTGAGCGCGTGTATAGCGAAATTGTCGATACGTATCGCATCTTCCGCTCAGGCGAGTACTTGCAGGGTACGGGACCTTCATCAATGTCATTTGAGGAGTTTGTGGCCAAGGCCGAAAAGTCCGGGATCCTGCCGGATTGGTGGAAGGAGGAAAATCGTGATGGACTGCTCAAATTCTCGAAGGAGGATGAGTGGGGAAAATTGGAGAGACAGGTGACCAAGGAAGATATCAAGAACCATCTGGACAAGCCTGCTCGTATGCTGAGTCTTGAGATGATGATTGAAAGGATTAACAATCAACGTTAAGTTCACATTGGATTTCATGTTTCCTGCAGATAGATGATGGTGAAGGGCAAAGGAAAAAACGCTTCATGCTGTTGTCTTTCATTTCTTGCCGAGTTACTCTGTCCGAACCATGGGATCATGATTACTAGACTTTCTTACCAAACTCATGCTCGGTCTCACTGGATATCGTGTAATTGGTTGTATTTCGTTACTATGACTGCTACTACCACCGCTACTTACGATGTCGTTGCCCATGTAACAACTTGCACGTGTGGCAGATACCGCGCCAAGGTCAATCACTGTGAACGTCTCGACATATCGCAAGTGGAATCAGAACAAGTTTCCACTATCTTGGATTCCTGACAGGCTCCACGATGGAACCCATCTCGATAAGTGTGCAATGAGATGGCGAATTATGTCGAGAAGGGCCGGATTCAAGATATCGGCCGAAATCTAAAGATTGAGCGACTAAGCTCAAATAGGTTAGAAGTTGGAACATGAAATAAAATGTGCCTGTAGTGTCTTCCTGTAGACGACACCTGCAGGAAAAAATAACTTGAAAGAACTTGGCCAGGTCACTGCCAGTATGCTTTTAGCCGTGCATGTCGCACGAAGTAAAACTTAAAGGGTCCGGCCGACCTTCTCCTCGGACCTTTGAATTTGAAATAAATTGCCAAAATTGGACTTGCAGGAAATGTGGTTCGCGTATTGCCGGTTTGCCCTCTCAATGTCTCTCAATGTTGCGACAACGAATGAGGAGATATCCAACGTAGCCTATCTGGTAGCGTCGTCATCCTCTCCGGCAACTATTGACGCCTTTCGACGACGCATTGCAGTACGACATACTGGTTCCTCTTTGCTGGATTCCTTGCTTTCGAGCGTTCATGTTGCCGCCACTTCCTACATATATCTTTTTCGGATTATACGGGGAATTCAGCTGGACTCGTTCAATGATCTCGATTTCAACGGCCTAAATGGTGAGTACTTTGCCGCTGTAAATACAGCACATACTCATTGTTCTCAGTCGTAGAATCATCTTCGTTCTCTCCCCAGGATATCGTCTTTCCTACGTTTCCGGCGAAGGCTCTGAGGACTGTCATATCTCATTTCTTAAATTCCGTTCGAATCCGTCTCCTTGATGATATCTCGCACGATGCGTCCGTTCTTGGCCGTCTCAATTCGGGCTTCCTGATAGCTCATTCCACGGCTTCAAACGAATGGAGTGCGCCGTGGGCCATTATGAGGTAATTTTCTCACGCATTTTACCTTTCTTTATCTAATGGACTCTTAAGGCCTCTCGTGTACTGTCACCTTCAAGTCCATTTAATGTCGTCGCGATTATTGATACACCCTCTTGTCATCCCAACGTCCTTTCTTCCTGTCACGCCATCCTTGACGCAAGGATCACCTATCTTGCTGCTGCCCTATGCTACCCCGGCTTATTTCCTCGCGTCGTATAAAGGTCCATGTTCCGCTCTGTCGAAACAGTTCAAAGAATGCTTTGAGGGCCTGGGCGTGTCATCCTGGGACCCTGAATCCTACATCATTGCCTGGGTCAGTGTCGAAAATAGGCAGGGCGAAGATAAGGGTGTCATGATTATATATCCGACGTCGCTCTGCGTCCGATCACTGTCCCCCAATATCCCATCTCTACCCCATATCCCGACTTTACCAGCTACCTTGCAGTCTTCTCCGCAGTCAACTCCATCTTTACCTTTCCTATCGGTTTCTAGCCCCACGTCCGTAAGCGCGTTTCGGACGCTTACGATCTCCAAGAGCCGAGATATTAAACGAGTAGCCAAGGAAGTGGGTAGCTATGTCGATGCTGTCGCAAAGGAACGCGAACGCGAACGAGAGCGTCTCAAAAGAGAGAGAGAAGGCGTGGGCACGAGTGTAGCGCAACCTCCATCAACGCAGGTCCCGCATCTATATGTGCAACAACAAGCACAATTACAGCAACAACAGCAGACACAGCAGCAGCAAATGCAGCAGCAGCAGGCACAACAACAACAACAGATGCTTGATTTTTATCCTTCTCCCCCTCAAACAAACTTGATGGTGCCTCCGCCTTCGGGTCATGTTTCGCCGACAGTTCCAGTTGCTGCACCGATGGATGTCGATCCGCAGCCTAATCCGGCTCCTTCACAGCCTTCATATGAACCGTTCAACTCTAACTGGATGGATATGGAAGACTGGATGAGTGGCTTGGGCGACACTGTCAACGTCGGTAATGGTGGAGACAGAGGCATGGGTATAGGCATGATGGACTTTGAAGCTGATTTCACGGAGGACGATTTCAGTTTTTTTGATGATAAGCCTCCTCCTCCCATGCCTGCCGTGACGGGTTTGACTCCGGCCGCGCCACTAGAGGAACCACACTGGGAGATCGAACCAACGCCAGATATCGGCACTGGTTTACCATCTCCACCGGCAGAGTCCGTGTTAAACTTTCGAGTCGATGATATAAAAGTGCAGATGAAGGTTGATACTGCTGGTGGTCTATGGGATGCGATTCCTTTCGCAGACAGCTACCGCGCGACGGACGGCAAGTATAACATGGGTAAATTCTCTTCTTCCCCGGGCCGAGCGGAAGGATGGCGGAAACGGTACGAGAAAGTTACCGATCCTCGGCTGGGCGTTGTGAAAAGGCTAGCTTTGAGGAGAGCAAAGAGCGTCGATGAGCCCGAGAGAGATGACTGGGAAGCAGAGTGGCGGGAGGGAAATCCGGAACCGGAAGAGGATTCGGATGGAGTGGATGACAGTGATGAAGACATGGAGAGCGGCGGAGAGGAAGAGAGTGTGGATGAAACCGAGGGAGAAAGGCCTTGTACTCCGTTGCCTGCATGGATACCGATGGGACCTGCCCTGCTTCCTATGCACTTTCGGCACGAGGTCATGCTTCCACTCAGCGCTCCCTTGAGGTCTGGTGTTGTCGGTGGCAGCAGTGGCGTAGGCGCAGGCGTATCGTCTGTTCCAACTCCTGTATCCCCTGGTAGGGTCGGGAAAGGAAAGTCGTTGCAAGCTGCTGCCGAGAGTTTAGGGAAAGAGATTGTTGAAAACAGCGTTTGGGCAGCAGTATGGGACGGAGTGAATGCAAAAGGGAATTCTGGAGGCATCGGCAGAATTCTTTGGGAGAAAGACGTCCAGGTCGTTAGTCGTTTGTTTTCATCTGTGCAAGATATCAACGCTCCGGTACAGCTGGAAAAACTGTTTGGGTTAGGTAAGTTGTGTGCGCTTTTCAGGTTACGCTGGAAGCTTATTGTGAACAGCAGGATCGTCTGGTACAAGCAACGGGTCGGAATCGAGATTGGAGAAACTCGAAGCGCCCATGTTATTGGTGGGGAAAGGGGATGCTGTGATACAGGTATCACCGCCTGCATTGCGATTCTGGGATAAGCTAGGCCTGGGACCTAGAAGTGGCAAAAAAGACATTCAAGCATTCGTTGTATTTGACAGTACTCAAGAACAGATGTCTGACAAGGTCAGCGAGTGGTTGATCAATTTCAGGACCATTTATGAGGTAAAGTATAATTGACTATACGTGCAGCACAGTCTCATTGGTTTTTTGTCAGGGAAAACATTTTGGTAAGGTTTTGTTAGGCCAAAGTCAGTTCTGCGAACAGGACATGAATGGTGTTGTGCCAATCCGCTACGACTCGGCTCTGCGGAAAACTTTGGGTAGGTGAATTCATATTGATGCTTTTCGTTTCCTTGACTTTCTATTTAGATGCATTTATCGCTGGATCGTCCCCTCCACCTCCCAGGACAAGCATTGTCGTCTTCATCGTTACTTCCATAACGACGATGACCTTACTCTCTCATACCCTGCGCCAACTTTTCTCCATCGTGCGCAAGGCTTCTGCTTCCCATCCTCAAATGCTCTTCCACTTCATACCAGAACAAACACTCTATTCCGAATTCAAACATCTACTTCGAGGACCTGTGCAGTTCGGTGTACGACCGTATACTAGTTCCTGTTGTTCGATCTATGTCAAGGAAGTTATCCTCAGCGGGAGAGGTGACGAAATTTCTAGAGGACCCTGCATTTGTTCTCGCAAGGACGCCCGAGGAATCCAAGGTAGTCTACAGTGGCCCCAAAGCAGATGCTACTGCCATGATCTTAGGAGTCATGGACAAGGGTACCTTTCTGCATGTGGGATACGGGCTAAGCGAATGCGGAAAGTGGATTTTTGCGTCATGTAATGATCAAAGAGGTGATGGACATGATCTCGGAGTGTGGCTGACGAGCAAGGGAGGAGGTGAAGCTAACGAGGGTGAAGACGAGATGACTTTTTTGGTCCATAAAGTGTGGGACTTCACTGCACGTTTCGCCAAGAAGGCGAATATAGAGTGGAGAATCGTCATTGCTAAACTGGGCTCCATGGGAGAGGCTGAATTAGATGGTAAATGCATACTGGCTATTAAGAACTTTTACTGACAGTTGCTTTCTAGCATGGACAAGATATCTCGAAACCGATACAGAAATGGGCCCGGTTCACGTGTCCGTTGTCGCTGTAGAGCCTTCGACGCCTTGGATGTTCACTTCTCGCCCCGAATTTGACACACCCAAGTCTGTGCCTCCTTCGTTAAAAAGTGTCGGTCGTTCAGCATCTGTCTCATCCTCGAAGCCCTCCAAACACAACTCACACCCTGTTTTCGTTGACATCGCATTTAGCACGTACGCTTTGTTCCAACAATCCCCACTTCCCGTCTCCGTTCCCCCGACTCTTGGCGATCTGGGTTTGGATCTTGGATATATCCCAGACCCTTCGCCGTGGCATAGTGGGGAGGAGACCCATCCTCAGAGCCCTTCTATCGAACACGACCATAGCAATCTCCCCCACGTGTTGCCCCTTATTCCACATGCGAGCGCGACACTCATTCGGGTACCTTCTACGACTGTCGCTACCACGACCATGCTACATATTCATTTGTTGCACGTGATTCGCTCAGTAGGATGTTCGTACCCTGCGTCAGACTACAACCAGCTATTCCGCGATATCACTCATTCGTACTATGCTCTTTCAGTCCTTTCTTCATTGAAATGGCGCATGAAAAGTGCCAATCCGATTCTGCCTTCTCATCTGGGTGCTGTGGAAGCAATGAGAACAGCAGTTATGTCCGGCGGTTCTGTGGACACGCCTGAATGACGGTTTATCTTGTTTCTGTTTATTCGTTCTGCGCATTTGTTGTCGTCATACCTTGTCGCATATAACCCCTGTTGTAACTGCTCATTTGCATATCTAGACGCTACATATCATTTCTGTACAACACACGTCGTCATTCACTCTTGTATAATACTTTCTTACCTTACGCTGTCATATGTCTTTTGCTTGACCTCCCACAAATGGAACTAATTTATGGAGGAATCTCTGCAATAAAAATTTGATAGGCACTTTCTGATGCTTTAATCATAATTCATCATATGTGCCATGTTCAAGGCCTTGAGTCCACCTGGACTTAAACATATCACCACAAAGGAAAATGTAGATATCTGGTCATATGTATCAAAGGAAAACCATTCATTCCCGTTACACAAGTACTACAAGGTCCCGCCATTCTAACTTTTCAGCTAATCAAATCCCTGAGTTGTGATTAGGAAGGCAGGTCAGCGCATCGATTGCCTGTCCCCTTCAAGCTGGGGGCGGTTGAGGTTGCTTAAATTAAATACAGTTAACTGAAGGGAACTTGGTCCAAGGAATTAGCCGTATTGATCCCTTTCCTTCACTCGTCAATAAGCAGGCAAACCGTTCTGGAATACGGTTGACCGTTGGGATTGCGCGTCGACGATGCGCAATTTTCTCTCGAGTCTTCGCTATGGCTCAGTCAACTTCGTCGCCTGTCTAGTGCGTACATGTGTGCATCGATGTCTTTACAAACTTCACCAGTGAATCTCCTCGCGAGTATATCCATGATATTGTATGAAGAAGGAAGAACTTGGGAGGGTCCTGCGCTGCAGCACTTCATAAGACGCACCATTGGGTACCACGAGCGGCTCCTCGAAATCTACTCTATCCCCTCATAGTATCAATGTCCAATCGTTTTCCTTCATATGTTCGCTACTTTTTATCCGATCCGGTCCCTAGACTTTTCAACGAGTGATTGGGCTGTTTTCAGAAACATATGACCGGATAGTCGCGCCTTAGATTTATTATCAATAATTCGTTTATTGTTCGAGTGTTTTTTGACGAAAAATGCTCATCTGACGAAGGAAGAGACAAGAGACAAAGGGCGTGGGAAAATCTTAATATTTCTTCCTTTCAGTTTCCGCCATGACTTCGCCGCGCCCCCCAACGAACTCGAACCCCTTGTCGTCGTCCACCGCCGCGATGGCGCGCGTCGACACCCAGACAACCGTCCTTGACACTGCCCATGGTCGGATTCTCTGCATTGCAGACATTCGGGGCCGTCTTTCGGCCCTCAATGACCTTGCTCGCGAGAATCAGGCCATTGCCATCATTCACACCGGCGACTTTGGTTTCTTCGAGGCCACAAGTCTCGACAGAATCAACGATAGGACGTTGCGGCATCTTACTACCTACTCCCCTTTGATTCCCGCTCCCCAGCGTAGCCACTTAACCAACAATAACAACCCATCATCTCTTCTCCGTTCGACAGTTACCGTGTCACTCCTCTCGGAATTCCCTCTTCTTCTTGCCGGTCAAATACAGCTCTCCGTTCCAGTATATACCACCTGGGGCGCATGTGAGGACGTGCTTGTACTCGAAAAGATACGTCTTGGCACCTATTCCGTCCCCAATTTGCATGTACTTGACGAGGCCACCACCCGTTGCATCGATGTCGGTGGCGTCAAGTTACGTCTTCTTGCACTTGGCGGTGCTCTTGTGCCGCACAAAATGTTTGATAATGGAGAAGGAAATGCTACTATTGCAGGTGGACAGGGTACAATGTGGACAACAGCTTTGCAAATCGGACAGCTTGTTGACACAGCTCAGCGCGTCTTTGACCCGACAGAAACTCGTCTGCTTGTTTCTCACGCGAGTCCTGGACGTGAAGGTATCCTCGCTCAGCTGGCGCTCGTTCTCAGGGCAGATCTGACCATCTCTGCCGGATTGCACTTCCGTTACGCCACTTCCTACAATGAGTTCAGCATCCAGCCAGACTTTGAAGCTTTCCGGAGCAAGCTAACAAGTGGCAAGGAGCAGTTCGACAAGGTCTGGGAGAATGTCAAGACACAGGTTGACGCTGTCATCGATGTCAACCAACGTGTTCTTCTGGATAAGGCCCTTAGCGTCGCGGAGAAGATCCCGCTCCCACTCCAGGCCACTGAAGAGGCCGCCTGGAAGAATTGTTGGAATTGGAATTTGTGCGATGCCGCATACGGTGCCTTGATCCTGGACATCAAGGACGGCCGGGTCAGTGCAGAGTTGAAGAGTCAAGGTAAGGGCCTCTGATTCTTCATCCTTGCCACTCATTAACCTTTGCAGGCTTCAACTATGCATATAGACGCGTTGCGCCTACGCCTACGTCTGCGGTATCTTCTCTCCCTCACCCCAACCCTGTCAGCAGCCAGCCGCCAACGAAAGCAGCGACCCCTGTCCCGCCTGCGAATAAGTCCACTCCACCTCCGCCTCAACCCCAGTCTCAAGCCAAAAGCGAGGTTGAGCTGGCAACGGCAACGGCAGCGAGTCCAGTGGCTGATTCAAAACCTGACAAAAAGAAGAAGGAGAAACGGGAACGAAAAGACAAAGAAAAAGAAAGAGACAAGTCTTCAGCTGCATCTCCTGTTCCGGCATCCCCTGCACCACCACCACCGAAAATGGCGTCTCCGGCTCCTCCAAAACCTTCAACACCTGCACCGAACGACGATATCATCAAGTCTCCGGCAACAGAATCCTCGGGTGCTCGCACACCACAACGAAACAAGCCTCAACGCAACCCTTGGACAATATTTATGCGCTTGACCATACCTGCTACTGACGCCGAAGTGAGAGACTTCTTTGGTGATGCCAAAGACGGTGTACGTTCAACAGGAGTTTGATCTTTACCCCTTGATCTTGACATCTTGCATTTCAGATCACTCGCATAACGTTCCCAGTGGGCAAGTTCAATAACAGGATGCAAAAGATTGCCTACATCGAATTTGGGGACGAAGATGCTATGAAGGCCGGCTTGGAGAAGCATGCGGAGGTGAGCTAGCTTGACTGATATGCGAGGCAATTCTCATGGGAATCCAACAGAAACTGAAGGATACCGTACCTGAGGTCAAGCAGGCAACGGACAAAGAGACGCGCCAGAGCGAAAGCGCATCTCATCGGGGACGGGGAAGCGGAGGACGAGGCAGAGGTGGAGGCTTTGCGGCCCGAGGTTTTGCTGCTGCCGGGCTGACCAGACGCGACAGTGAGAAGAAGCCGGAGGATAAGGCGGAGTAAGGGTCACCCCATTTATTATTTGTTTATTTCGTCGGATGCTCTCGTTCTACTGTATTTGCTTGGTGCCATCGTATAATATGTCTCCTCCTCCTTCTATCTCCATACTGTTCTTTGGATTCGCTTGATACCTGGTTTCATATGTTTTCTTCGGCTACCATCATCCCCTACGTACAGTAAGTAGTTTTTTTTTTTTTGATGTTGTCGTTTCTTTGCATGCTAAGGTATGGTGTTATGCAACGTGGAACTTTGCTGTGGACGCTCAAAAAATCGTTCGCGTGTGACGAAAGTAAATAATTAAGGATTTTCCATCTCAAAAGTATGATGCATGTAGTAGTAGCGTAACGGCCCGTGATCCCCGAAGATAGATTTCGAGATTTCATAGACCCTAGTTTAGGGTTTTGACGGTGACCATCATGCACCCGTCAGCCAGCACGGAATCCTCTCATCGTCTACCACGTCCCCCATCTAGCGCGTCCCGACGTCAACCACCGAGCCGACCAACGTCGAGCCTATCAACACGACCTCCTACTAGTGCAAGCACTGTCGTTCCGCGCCCTGCTTCCAGCGCGTCTGTTCGGCCCCATTCTCGTCTCACGCAGCGTCCACAATCACGACTTGCTCGTGCGAACCATCAGCGGCTTACCGGGCTATGTGAGGATCTCGTACGAGGAATCATTGGCAATACAGATCAAGACGAGTTCAGGGAACAAGTCGCGTATGCAACGCGCTCATTGAGTGCCGAAGGCATGACTCTCAATAAAGTCGGTATTGTTCTTGGTGAGACGGAAGTGGATAGGATGATTCGTGGGTCGGAATGGTTCATCGTCTTGCAGGCTTGTTTCTAAATGTTTTTTTCAGACATATCCAGAAAGCGCGAATTCAGTCCCGAGACGCTCTTGCGGACGCTCTTCAAGCGTCACACAAGCTGCTGAAGGTGCAGATAGAGAAGGAACATGACTTGGATCAAGAAATAAAGGTACGACGCCTGCGTCTACGTTGGCGACTGAGATTTAACTGCGAGGCAGTCTGTCCATGTACCTGCACACCTTCAATTACTGGTAAGGTATTACCAGAATATTTATATGCATCTGTTGAAATCCTTTCAGCTCGCTCTAGCTAGTCCACCCACTGAAGGAACCCTCGCTCATGCGTCAGCATACCTTACTTCACTAACGGAGACTCCAAAAGAGCCCGAAACTTTAACATGGAAGAAAATCCTCGAGGAAGAACCCTTTGAAGGCGAGCATTGGGAAGGTGTTTACGGTTTGCCACCGGGTAGCATCAAGAATTGGCGTGAACCCGATTCACAAAGCGATGTTTCCTCGGTGTTGTCGCTGGACTCGGAAGACTTGGACCTCGATGATTCGTCAGAGTCGCTGCCTACTCCTCCTCGATCGCCTTCTCCTTTGCCGACTGTTGATAAGCCTACGCACCATGTACGCGTGTCAATATCTCATCGTAAAGAGGTGGAGGATCTGCAGTCACGACAGTACTGGCGAACTGAGTGGAAGATGCCAATTGAAGGGACCAAAACAAGGTTTGATATAGGTGATGCGAGTACTTTAGGTATGTTGTCGCTTCTTCTGTTGCTCATGAAGGTTCTCACACGAGAGCAGGGCCTACATTACAGAATGTCCTAGGCCGAGATGGGCTAGGCCTACCGACAGAGTTAACGCATATTCAAGACGTGAGTAACTGGTCTTTAAGTCTTCTTCTGCATTTATTCATTCAAACAGCGATATATCTATGAGCATGATGCTATACGAGAGATCCTATTTGCGTTGCAAGGTCGCAACAACATAATGCTTCAGTGGCGACATGGAGAGTACCGAACATCTGTTACTCCCCGGCTTCTCCACTTGTCTCTAGCATCTCAGGCGTCGATTTTAACGACTCTGGCGCGCCCATGCACTGCTATTCAGCATCTTCGTGACTTCATAAGTCATGTCTTCCAGACACCTGGAGGTTCAAAGTCGAAAACACGAACGCTTGAAGCTTTCGCCGATGCTTTGGATTCAGAGATACGCATGTGGGATGCTTGGTGCGCTAGCAAGGAAGAGGCGATATGCAAGGCAACGAACGGCGTGGGCTCTGATGATGGCTTGGTTGTAAGCTTGCTCTCCCTAGAAATGCAAATTCGAGACACATTTGGCGGGTCGTTCTTCGTCTTGCTAGACGTAGTGCGAACGGTATTTGGAGATGACTATTCCGCCAAGGCTTCACCGTCGACGGTAACAGCATCATTGTTGGACCATCTCTTCGTAGCGATACAGAAACACTTAGAGAGAGGTGAACGGATAGCGGCCGGCGTGGTCATGAGGGTGTTCATCAGGAGTGCAGAGCCATTATGGGGAATGGTGGGACGATGGCTAAAGGATGGCATGGGCGTGGGCGATGCCGATGATTTGGATGATGAATTCTTCATCGAAAGTAACGGGCTCGGATCGGGAGCATTTGGTGTAGGGCTGTTGGACCCGGATTATTGGGCTGATGGGTATACATTGAGGTATGAAGATGAAGAAGACGGCAGTAGGAAAGGTATACCAACGTTCTTCCGGCACATTGCTGAGCCTGTTCTGAGATCTGGTAAGGCTGTGGGGCTGTTGAAGGCCCTTGGTATCAATACAGCTCAGGATCAATCCGTTCAGTGGAAATGGCGACCTCTTGCTGCACTTGTGGCAAATGAGACAGGACAGGACGAAGCACAGGGACTATTCTCAGTGTCCATCGACATCTTGTCCAGTCTTATCCATGATGAGCTTGCGCCTTATTGCTTTATGACAGGATCTTGGCTATCCAACGCTGTAGTGGAGGAGTGCGATCTTTGGAGACACTTGGGAACCATCGAAAATCTTTTTTTGATGATGAAAGGCGATGCTATGAGCCATTTTTGTGATGGACTTTACGCCAAGGTCTGTGCCTCTGTCTATTGTCGTTAAGGGTAAGTGTTTGATCCTCGTCTTTTTTTAGATGGACACTCAACAGCATTGGAATGACTTCCACTTCCTCAATGCTACCTTTAACGATGTGGTAGAAGCTGGGACTCACGTTGGTGCGAAAGAGTGGGTTCAACTGTCACTGGTACGATTTTCGTACCGTGGTAGCCGGGAAAAGGTTGCTGCAAAGACAGTAAGAGTCCTTGACGGTCTTCTCTTGGAATACGCGGTGCCATTCCCGTTGACGTACATCTTCACGCCTAGAACCCTTCAGGTGTATGGGGAAATATTCGTCTTTCTTTTGCAGATCAAACGGGCAAAGAACGTGCTTGAGAGGATTCTCGTGCGTGGCGATGATAGGAAAGTGGGGAATGAGCTCAAGACTTTCTATGCAATACGAAGTCGACTGAGTTGGTTTGTGAAGTAAGCGCTCCTTTGTTTATGCCACAACGTAAGTTCGCTGACGTGACTAACAAAAGCACCCTTCTCGATTTCGTGACAACCTACGTACGTTCCGTTTACAGTGTTCTCCTTATAATTCCTTTAACGATGTTACGGTATACAGGTCATTCACGTTCAAATTCTCAAGTTCCATGAGGCAATACGCGCTGCAAAATCGATGGACGAGATGATACGTTTACATGACGAGCAGTACGTTGCATCGCAATGAGAAACAGCCATTGAATTTACACACACACACCCGCCAGTCTGGATAAATTGCAAGGGCGATGCCTATTGCAGGGCAATGTCTGTATTGCGGTTCTCAATTGCTGCCGAAGCTAACATCTCCATAGACAACAGCACTTCATCGCACGATCATATCTATATTGGACATGTCCCTACACTTCAGTGATATGTTTGTAGCCTTCGCAGGAGACACTACCACACATGATATCTCACGACATTCCCTTATCACGAAGCGTCGACGAACACGAGGACAGAAGCGAGCACGCAGAGATGTCATCGGCTTTTCCCAGTTTATGGAAGATGATAGTGACAGTTCTGATTCTGACGAGGAATTCGAGGCTTTCGTGGCACCAGAGTCATCCTTTTCTGTTGGAGCCTTCCACGATGTCTTCTTCAATGGATGATGGGGCGGTACGACTGGATAAGATGTCCTCAGAGCTGGATGCCCTTGTGCGCTTTGTGCGAAGAGGAGCTGAGAGCCTTGCGGGAGGGACAGGAGAGGCTGCAGCCACGTTCGGTGTCATCGCATTCACTCTAGAAGACTGGGACATCTAATTATTCCAAGAATCAAGGTCACATAATACAACAGCATGGTAAGAAACTAAACGATAACGCAACTTTGAATGTCTAACGATCTATTACAGACTTAGCACCATGGTTGTCAACCCGACGGTTTATGCCTCCAATGAGCGCCTTGATGAGATATTCTCCAGTTAGTTGTCCATGGTGCTCAGTCGTATCAACCATGTCCTATGAATATATCCGATCAGCGGACGCTATAGCGCTTAGAACAAGGAGAAACTCACCCGAATGCCATACTGATTACGAAGGTCGTCGTCTAGCTCCCTTAAGTATCGAGCAGATTTGCTCGAATTACCGATCTGAATGAACTGTATACCGACCTGTTCATAATTTGAGGCATGATTATCGCAGAGACATGACCGTCATACCTGCGTCTGAGGGAAATACCCTCTGTCGAGACGTTGCGCCACAGATGCGATGACCGTGGCGGGATCATCCGCTGGCGTACGATGGTGAATTAGTAAGGAAAGTTCACAACTACATCTATGAGACGCTTACTAGCTTGGCCGTCGGTTATGACGATGTAATTTCTATGTTTAATCTGCTTCAACTCCTCATAAGTCTTGGACTCAAGGAGATGAAGGTAATCTCCCAATAGATCATCTAACCTCCCTCCTATGGGTGTGACACCTTTGGGACGAACAGACGACAAAAGTGTTCTGACCTCCTCGTCAGTCTGAAGGCGGAAGTTACAATATTGCTTCAGCATAATGTAGTCTCAAAGAATCACCTTGATGTTTCTTCCGGACTGGGGGCTATTCAGGAAATAGATATCTATGCCGTCATCGTCATATCTACCAGCCATGTTTGCCAGGGCTGATAAAGCCTCTGTAGCCTGAAATCGACCTTTAAATGTGTTCCCCCCTACTCAAATATCACGTACTTCAGTCCAAGAAGGACCATACATTGAACTGGAATCATCTAGCACAATGACGGTATCAAACTTCCGCAACATTTCAAGAGCATCTTCAAGAGATTTTTGTCGATAGGGAGTACGGAAATCTACGTTATGCGTGTCAGAGAATAGAACAAGGTCAAAACCAATGAGACGTGCTGATACTTCTTCGGTTGGCCGATGCTATTGCATGATAAGATTCAATAAACAGACACACTGTTGAAGAGAAGAAACGTACTTCTTGAAGGAGAAGATGGCCGTGATGAGCCTGAGGTACGCCGCTGGCCTGCAAGTTGATATGGATGACTGAGACTCAAATTCGAACTTGAATGACTTGGAGTCAAAAATTGAGCATGCGACCGAGGTGGCGTACGTGAATATGGCGGAGGCGGAGGGATATCTTCAAGGTCAGTACGGTGAACTGCAGCACTTGCAGATCTGCTCCTTCTACGACCAGAATTCGATGCTACGTGCACTGGATCACGGCTTCTGTGTACATCGGTGTCGTCCGCATGAACTTGGAGATTAAACTTGGGTGGGAGATCAGTGTCTCTGTATCTTGTAGAGGACGAAGACGAATTTCCCATTTCTGCGGAAGATTGGAGTGCTGGCTATGTGGTTGATGTGGGTGAAGGTGATGGTACTAACCGGAACGTAAAATCGACCCCGCTCTAAATAATATAAGAATTCGGCGCCAAATATAGAAATGCGGTGTCATCCGAGATCTGTCATACAAGTAAAGGAACCTTTCGAGACCTACATACAGCAAATAACCCAAAACTCTTTTGTTCCTGTAGCGAGGCTCTACAGTAGTAGTTCATGTGGATGCGCCATTAGAACGTCTATACTCTATATAATCATTGCAGAATGTATCTATCCAAGACTGCAAGAGCGCCAAGTGGCTCCGAAGAAACTGGAAATGGTGAGCACTGCTGTGCAGGTCATAGCTGCCGATCAGGGTGCACGATGAGTGGCTTAATTGATTAAGAGGAAGGAAGAAAGCTCACGCGGAAAAGGAACGAAAGCTGCAACTATTAGCCAAGATAATCGACACAAGGTAGAAAAAACTTACATCGGCGGGGGTTAACCTTCCCATAGCCTAGGAGAATTCGTTGAATCAGTAGCGGAGCTGTAGATCAGTAGAAAACAGCTTACAGAGTCGTCCGGTGATAGGGTTGCGTCGACCATAGCCGATTTTTTCTCTTGAAGCTAGGAAAAGTTGTCATCGCCGCACTTCTCGCTTAGAGTAACGGCACACCGCACCTGGACAATCCGGCTCTCAATGCTATCCTCAACTACTAATTTGATTGCTTTCACCGGCCGGTGTTGTCCTAAACGATGGATCCGATCCATGGCCTCTGTGTCGGGCTTTGTAAGATGCGTCTACGGATATAAATACCGGGAAAACTTACGGTACTCAACCTGTTTCATGTCAGTTTATTAAGACTGGAAGATGAAGGGGCTGTTACTTACAGCCGGGTTCCACCAACTATCCATAAGGTATACTCGAGAAGCTTCTGTGAGGTTTAGAGCCACACCTCCAGCCTTCAAGCTGACAAGGAACACGGTCACATCAACATTATTCACTACATAATAACAGTCATGAGACTCGTCCAAGCGATATGGACTTCCAAGACTTACTAAAGTGTTTAATGGTGGCATCACGGGCCTGTGGACTCATGGTCCCTTCAAGGCGACAAATCTGTGGCACATGATGAGGAGATAAGTGCTGTCAAGCAAGTATAAACTCACTGTAAACCCAGCCTTCTGGAGTCTGAAAGCGATAAGATCAAGGAAATTTACAAACTGGCTGAAAACGAGGCTCTTCGTCGTGGAATCCTGCATACGCAAATTGCTCAACTCTTCTACGAGTGCTTCAATTTTTGTGGAGGAACGCCAAGTGTCAATGTTAAGCCGGCCAAGAATTCCTTGTCGCGCTTGGGCTTGTTCTTCTCCCAGCTCTAGGGCAGGCGCCTCCAGATCGATGGTCAAGACCAGATGACATACGGGGCATGCCGGCTAGAGCACAATATGAGCGAAAGCACCGGAAACGCCAAGTCAACACTTGCATTTTGTTCAACAGCTGTGTTCAGATACTGCTTGATACATTCCCGGTCGAAGATGTGCCGACACTTGGACTGAATGGCGTCTTCGGCAATGTCATTACAAAGTCGGCAAACGGTGGCCTCGCCCTCAGCTTCTTGTATGAATTTATTAGCATTGGTTTTGCTCCGAATGACAAGATCCGGATGACAAGCCATTTGCCGCATACGAGTAAGCCTTGATAAGAGACCAGGTAAGTGTCAGCTGGTCCAGAAGATAGGCGCGCGCTTACAAGCTGAAGATATTCGAATAATCTGCACGAGAGTGAGCACCAACTACAAGACAATGATCTCAACGAATACCTACTATTTAGAATGGTTCCTTGATCCAGGTATGTATTGAACTGTCTCTTGGCATCTGAGAACAGGGATGTATAGAGCTCTTTCTCCTCCGGACTGAAATAGTCTCGACGGATAATCACGGTACGAGGGGGTAAGCCAAGGTCGTCGGCGCGTTGAAGCTATAGATGCTCGGTCAATTTTGCGACGAAGAGGGAGATAGACGAGTGAATCTTACCTTGGTCCTACGCAGCATCATACGGTCCAACAGTATCTTGAGCTTCTTGAAGGCCGGTTTTCCTGGTCCTTGCATCCCATGCTTCTGGATAGGGGTCAAGATTTCGTTGTTCCAGAAACAAGTCTGATAAAGATTATTGTGAGGGGCCATTGTTCATTGTCAAGCATTTATGCACCTACATGTTGCATTGGGCTATGTCCGCAGTCTGTACTAAAGCATCAGCAGTGCGGGAGAGGAAGCAGCGAATCGAGATTACCGTCACAAGTGCGCTTGTCTGTGAATCGCCAGTGCAGTGATTTGCACGGACATCGTTTACCTAGCAAAGGATCATCAGGATGACAGATGCGAGAAACGCAGGAGCCTTACAGAAGTAGTAGGAGAATGGATCGCCACCCAAGAATCGAACGAGACTGTATAGCTCTCCAACACGATTTTGTAGCGGGGTCCCGGAGAGACACCAGCGGTAGTTACCCTGTAATTCAAAGGCGGCCTTGGCGGTATTGGTCGCGCGTTCTTTGATATTGTGTGCCTCGTCCAACTACGAAATTTATTTCCTACCTATTGAAACAAGATAGCCACTCACGATGATTCGGTTCCACTGTATTTGATGTACCGGCGACTTTTCAGTAATGAGCATTTTACGTTCACCCTTTTTACGCTCGAAGCCTTTCTCTTGCTTTCGGAAAGAGCTAGTCTACAAATTCAGAACCAAATATTTAGAGCAAAACTGAGAAGACAAACCTCTCTAGGACTGCGTAGGTACTTAAAACCTATGCAGCCATTAAGAACGCGAACAGCCACATATTGCGGGTACCTTACCACGTCATACTTCTTGAGTTCTTTGACATCAGATTCTCGAGCCTGGCCATGCCAAATAAGAACTTTCATGCCGTCGGTATGAGCTTCGATTTCGTTCTTCCACTGCATGATTGCAACGGTCGGGCTATCGGGAGAGCCTGTAAATATATCAAGTTACGGCTACCAGATGGACACATACGCGATGACGAGATTTGGTTTCTTTTTATCAGAAACCAGAAGGGCGATGATTTGAATAGTCTTTCCCATTCCCATTTCGTCCTGTATAGGAATACCATAAGCTGCGCAGCCCGCGAAGAGCAACAGTAGACCTACGGCAAGCATACCACCATGCCATACACCTTGCTCTTGCTGTTTCATCCAATACAGACTCTCCCGTTGGAATGGCAGTAGGGTGAGCTTTATGCCCTCAGGCTGTTCGGCCTTAACGGGCACGACAATAGGTATAGATTCCTCCAAATTCCCCCAGACATTGCGAAGCTCCTCGTGATAGAAGTGTAAGGCGATGGTCGATTTTTCCGCCTAAGAACGGATATCAGAGATGAGTAAATTGAGTAGATGATATACTGACATAGGTAAGCCTCCTGCCCAAACGTTTTCGCATTGCCTTTTCTTCCAATCGCGTGGCCTTAGTCTCCTCAAGGTTTTTGTTTTTCGCCTCTCTGCGGAGCCTCCGTAGTTCTGCGAAGGTCATAATTTTAGGGGGGTCCACGGAAGCCTTGCCTTTGCCTTTGCCCTTGGCTTTCCCTTTGCCTCTCCGTGAAAGTGGTTCGTCTTCTGACTCAGAAGAGAGTTGGCCAGTAGACTCCATAACCGAGTCATCGACATCGATGCTCCTGTTTGCACGAGCAAGTCGGTGTTCAGCCGCAGCAGCACGAAGAGCAGCTGGCGACATTGGCGTAGAAGAGGACTCTCTCGCAGTCCTCGCGATTTGCATTGAGTGAGTTACGAACAGCGAGTTGCAACATAAGTGCTTCTTCATCCTCAGAGTCGGAAGTCCACGCCTGTCATACACCTCAGTCGGCCAGGGCCGACAGAGCCTTCAAACGCCGATTCATCGTCTGAAGCAACGAACTCAGATCCGCTGGTATCAGACTCATCGAGAGATTGGTCTTCGTCATATTCTAAAGCGCTGTTTTGGTCGTCATCACTGAACGGCTGTCGCTTTGGGTCGCACGGGGGCCTTGCCCTTGTTCTTGCTCTTCACTGGAGACTCGGCCTAGTAATACTCGGCGTGAAGATCATTATGGCAGAAGAAAAAGGCTTACAGCTGCGTTCTCCTTTGCTTTTGCTGCTCGTGCAGGCACCTCGACGTAGACACGATTTCCTCCTACTGCACGGCGTTTGGGCGCCTGCTTGCCTCTTCGGCTTGGTTTTTCGCTTGTTTCACTATCGAAATCTTCACTTTCAGCCTTACGCTTCGACGATGCTCTTGAAGATCTTGCTCTCGTTGTAGCGACCTTGATTTCTTCCGCCTCCTGATCTCCATCAGAGGTCGGGAGGAGTGTCTGCCAAGGACGTTCTTGCACTGAAAGTGGGAGATGGATTTGTGGTAGTCGGCGTGGACGAAGCTGCCTGCTGCTTGCGTGCCGACTGTCGAGTAACACGGGCCATGTCGATGTCTCTCAGATGAGCTGAGAACAAGGGTGGTGGATTGCAATTTTCACGTTCCGCCGGGTCCGATTGTCACAGCAACCTTATTAATTAGGTGACGTGATCACGTGCCACGTCACGTCGTGGCGAAACAGCGGAAATGGCGGGACCGGCCGTCGACAACATTTTATCGAGCACGTAGTATCTACAATATACATCGTGGTACACGAAGTGAAAAGAAAAGGGTGGAAAACCAGATACGGAGCTGTAATGGCTGGGTTACCATCACCTAGAAAAAAAAATGAAGAAAATAATACACACCTTAAAAATGATGGCCAGAATGATGGCCTACATGTGCATGCGAATGAGGGTGAACCGCCGTCTGTGAGTGATTGCCATAGCTGTTGCTATGATGGTATGAATGCCCCGGCGGGCTTACAGGGACATTATGATGAGGTGTGTATTGACCGGCGTATGGATGTGCGCTGTGATGTGAAGGGGAGGCTGACTGCTGTGAGGGACCCCCTGAATTAGAAAACGAGAACGGATTCTGTTGTTGTTGCTGCTGCTGTTGCTGTTGCTGCATGGCGCTGGCCATCTGCTGTGGCTGTTGTTGCTGTTGTTGTAGCGCCTGCGTCATTTGCATCGTCGATTGCTGCTGTTGTTGCTGCATCTGCATGATGTCTTGCATAGGATTATACGCCTGCTGCTGCTGAGACATACTCATCTCCTGCAGTTGCTGCATATTCGCGTTCATTGCATCTTGGTAGTTCGTTTGAGCCTGTTGGGTAATGGCCTGTAGCTGTGCTTGATAGTCAACAGCGGGTACCGCCGCGGGCTGATAGCTTTGATTTTGGAGGTTCGTAAGTTCGTTAATGATGGACTGATAATCGACGCCAGGCGCCTGCTGAGGGACCTGTTGAGTGATAGCATCAATGATGGATTGGTAGTCGGCTCCTGATTGACCCTGCAGAACACCCTGTAGCTGCGAAATATCAAATGCTCCAAGTGCATCTCCAATGTTGAGACCTTGAAAAATGGTCGAAAGACCATCCGAAGGCATCACCACTCAGTATTCCGCCTAGTAAGAGTGTTCAGGGCTGCACTACCAGCATATTTCAGTGCGGCTGTTCCGGCAATTTTCCCCACGTCAGTCAATAAGGATCTATTCCTGGTATCTGAAACCGTTGCAGGAGGTGGCAGAGTCGAAGTGCCTTGAAAAGAACCCGCTGTTGGTAGAGGAGTGGGGGGAAGGTGGGGAAGGTGTCTGTGAGTCTCCGGCGGGGACTGTGGGAACCGAGTTATTGTTGACGGTGATGAATGAGGCGGCGAAGGATTCGGGAAACTGGTGTTCACGGATGACGTTGGTGGCGAAGCAAGTTGAGGCATACTATTACTAGGATGTGCCGAAGTAGGTGCAGTCGGGTAATGTGTAATTGGAGATCGAGAGGGTATTGTAGGAGGTGAAGGTACATGAAGAGGTGGTGGTGGTGCAGATATGCTAGCTGGTGCTGTTCGGTAATGTGAAATAGGTGGTCGCGACGGTATCGCAGGAGGCGGAGGCGGCGAAGAGTTATGCTGTGGAGGATTTGATGGAGCTGCAGTAGGATTTGGTGTCGAATAACCCTTGCTCTGTCCACTGGACGCTGGATCTGGCCGACGTGCAACGAGAGACACTGTAGGAACATCCGTGGGACCTACAGTAGTGCCGGAAGGAGTGGGGTATGTGGACGCGCGTTGGTGACGGAAAGTTTCCGGAAGGAGCGGGGGAGCAGGCGGAGTCTGATGTGTTCGTACTCTGAGAGGAGCAGAACGGCCTGTGTCAGGAAGGGCTGCGTTTTGGGATTGAAGAGTTGCAGTCGGACGAGACGGCTCAGTAACATCTGGAGAACTTGATTGCTGATCACTATATTTCGGAGGAAGCGCGCTGGCATACAACTTCTGAGCAAAGCTCAAAGGTTTCTGTGGGGGAGAAGCAGCGGCCATGGCAGGAGGCGAAGGAGTTCGTGGCACGGATCTATTTTGCGACTGATACGAATCTTCGTCGTCCCTCTCAGTCTGAATATCAAACCTGTAAACATAAGAGTTGGCCCTAGTTAGCTCCCGAAAATCCTACACGCCTCAAACGTTACCAGACGTTTCCCCTTGAACAGATATAAGGAGACAAATTCCAGAAAGAAGAGACAGTTGTGCTCACTGTTCATCGTAATGGGGAACCCAACCTGGCGGCAGCGGTCTACCATTCAGACCATCCAGAGTGCTCATCGTACGTCTATACTGTATAGACGTGAGGAAAGCAAGGGGAAGGTATACATCTACCCGTCTTTCCGACCTTTATACCATGTCCATGAGGGCGAACTGTCAGTTTCCAGTTTGAAACTTGACGTGCAGGGTATATAGTGCCTGGATCCACTGCCACTGCCAACATGAACGCGTCTTATGATTTACTTACGCGTCCAACGACATAGCAATGCGCCCTTTTCAAAGAGGCAGTAGTCAAATTACAAGGAGATACAAACATTCAATCAATTAACCCTCCATCATCTCTTCAGGCGGCGCCCCTTGCCCTTGTTCTCTATCTTTCCGCACAGCTTGCACTACATCGTCTACGCGAAGCAACATACGAGCGGCCTATGATTAAGGGAGTTAGTATAGAAATAGGATATTTTGACCCATTCCTTACCTCAATGGCAGTCTTCAAAGTCTGAATCTGTCCAGAACGTCAGTATCACATTTCCGCTTTGGGGAGAGGTCTTACCTTGACACTTGCTGATTCGTACAATCCGTAAACCTTCATATCAACCGGTTTACCTGTATCACCGTTGACACCCCAGGAGTTTTCGCCACCCGCATGCTTAGCCTATGACAAGGATCATATCAGAAATGATCACGTTTGAATAACCTGAGATTGTACCCTCAGCTCAGTCAAAACTCGGATAGCGTTTCCGCCACTGTTCTGCACCAATGTTCGAGGAATAACTTCCATCGCATCAGCTACAGCTCTGAAGGGCCATCCCTCCACGCCCACAACGCTTCTTGCCTTAGCGTGCAGACCAACACTGATCGCCATCTCCGTTGCACCGCCACCTGGAGCGAGAAGAGGGTTGAACACGACATTCCGCGCGACTGACATAGCATCAGCGAGGTTCCGATCGATCTCGTTGAGAATGTCCTTTGATGGGCCACGAAGGAGTATCGTGCAAGCTTTGGGATTGTTGCACTCTGTCAAAAAAGTGAAGTATCTTGGAATGGAAATGAGATGCAGAAACATTGGATTAAGATACATACGTACTCATCACCAATCTTCTCAATGTTGAAAAGACCACAGCGGGTACCAACATCAGATTCCCGTAGATCCTCTGCTCGGTTAACAATGGTTGCACCAACGGCGAGAGCAATACGATTATTGTCCGATTTTCTCACCCGGCGAATGGCAGAGACATTGTGCTTCATAAAGAAGTGCTGGGCGATGTCTAGCATGAAGTGAGGACATACATTGGGAAGAAAGAAAGTCCTGTATACCTGAGACGCCCTTTTCTGTGATCACCAGATCCGGCTTGAATTCTAGGATCTTGTCGCACAGGAGCCGTATCTGCTCTTCTTCGATAGCCTGAGCTTTCTCCCAATCCTCAGCTTTGGAAAACTCCATGTTGGTTTGACTCTCGCCCTTCTTATACTCCAAGGGACAATCGAGGAGTATAATCCGGGGATTGACGATGCGTCTTCGCATGTTGGGATGTGTGATATCCTTGTTCAGCATAACACCGCTCAACACTCTGCTCTGCTCGATCTCTCCCCCGGGAACCTTCTCCACTCGCGCATAACGCTTGATGTCTACCGTTTTTAGGCCATTTTCTTCCTGGGCAACCGTTCGTACGGCCTGTAGGGCCAGTTTGCACATGAGATCAGACCAGCGCATGACAAATTTGGTGCCAATGGATGTTTTAATAAGTGCTAGCATTTCCTCATCGTTGGACGTGTCGATGGGGACCGATATTCGTTTGATGATTTCGAGCGCCTCTTTGAGGGCCTTGTTATATGCCGAGATGATGACGACAGGGTGGATGTTGCGTTCTAATTGTCCAAGAGACTGCGCAAGAATTTCTCCGGCTTAGAGATATCAGGAAACTTCAGAATGGAATAACGTAGTAGAGAACACACCAAGGATAATGACGCTCGTCGTTCCATCTCCACATTCTTCATCCTGAGTACGACTCAGCTCTATCATATTTTTCGCAGCTGGATGGGCGACATCAATTTCGCGAAGAATTGCATTGCCGTCATTTGTCAGTCTGTGAACAGTCCCATCAACGACAAAACGGCACGAAAACCAAAGAAGACAAACAATATGCCTCCCATAGGATCCAAGATCATTTTGAGCATAGCTTTTGGGCCGAGACACGTCCTAATAACATCTGCAACAGTCTTCAGAGATAATAAGAAGCCGTTGCACCGCGATACAGAAGTAATGTACAAACCTTGGCAGGCAGTGATATTTGAGATCTGAGCTTTTCGTCCTGACTGTCGTTCAGGCGCAGTATCTTAAGAATTGTGTCAAAACAGCAGAGCGAAGAAAGAGAAAAAAGCTCACTCATAACAAAAACAGGTGTTTGCCCAGACATCTTGTAGTATTAGCGTCCTGGAAGGCAAGACGAGAGAATAGGGATTTTCTAAGTTCAGCGTTAAGGATTTTGATGACTAATATACAGAGTAAATAATATTTGGAAATTATTATTCAATAAGAATTACTGGTGTTAACGTCCACTGTGCTGCCAAAGCCACTTCCGTTAAATTATCCTTGAAGAGGGGGTGAGAGAAGCTGCACGTACTATGTAACAGCCTCTCTCTGCGAACGAGAATCCAGAGGATTACGAATCCCCCCAAGAAGATCTCGAAGGATGAGAGATCAACAGTCGGAATCCTCTGGGATCCGACTTCCCCAACTATACATTAATAGATGCTAACCTAGACATGGATTCTTTTAAAGAGCGAAAGTTATCTAAAGAATCACCGATGAATAAAGGCAAGATCTCTTCAATACTTCGCCAATATCTGAGGAAAGCTTTTGATGACCATCGGCCTTGTTTCATGACCACCCAGGGGTCGACACCAGACAGGAGCAGGAAAGTCGCTCCACCAATCCGGAAACTGTGTCCTAGTACGGTCTGCAACCCTTCTGCTTCCCAAATGGAGTTGCAGCGAGTCATGAATTTTTTTCTGTCGAGTGCGGTCCACGCAGTCTCTCCCGAACGAAAGGCAAATAGCGGTGCATCGTCAGGGATATCGGAGTTGACATCGAGATGATGTTGAATCGCGCTCAAGGGATCAGTTGGGTCTGCAGCCGATGTCAAGGTGACCCAATCGCCTTGGTATTTTTTCGTTTTCGTGTAGGGAATAAAAATGCTAATCCAAGAATGATTGTTAGCGGCTGTTCCAGTTGTCCGTGGAGAACGGCGTAAAACGTTACGTGTTGGATCAAATTGAGAAGGTGACGCCAACAGAATCTCTCCGAGCCTCGTACAACCTTTCCATGCAGTCAACGCGGCAGCCCATACAGCGCAGTCGAAGGGGTCTGAGAGATCCAGATGCTTGTGTAAAGTATCAATATGTTTTTGAGTGACGGGTAATTTTGGTTCTTCGGGACAAGGATGGGGGGCGAGCGTATCAGCACCCTTTTTTGTTCGCAGTAGCATATCACCTCCTAACCACGGGGCATTGTTATACTCATGCCTAGCGAATAATTAACTGGGGGGGTTTCCTTGGTATTCAAGAATGCAAATACCATAGTTTAATCCCATCAATCCAAGTATCGATGGTAGACTTTTTAACTTTGCCTGCTCCCATTTCTGCGACAAAAATCGATAGCAACGTATCATCGGCAGGCATTCTTTTATCCTCCGGAATTCGAAACTTGTCGCAAAACTGAGTAAAGCGCAGGAGACCAGCGCCATAGTTCTTCAACGTATCTTCTGTTACTGAAGCCAGCATTACATCTTTCCAAGCTGTTATTAGATGCTGGGGATAGATAGACGATAGGAGAGCAAAGGAATTGATTGAATACGGTGTTTTCCAATACGGAATTCGCTGCGACGCCAACCGGAGCGGCCTAAAGTCAGAAGGTTCAATGCTTGAACCTTTCTTGACACGAGGAGACTTCAAAGTAGGGTCAGGCGATTTTGACGGCACACTGTTACCACCAACTGGGTGCGGCAGACTTGTCGATGCCAGGGACAGCCCTCCAGATTGGGGAGCATCTGCACTGGCAGATGCACGACGAAAACGGATCCTATACATAGGACAAAAATTCCTTGAGCTCCAAAGGGAGCTGAAACGTAATATGGAGTCGATCCTCGTCCATTCCCACCTCGCCACGAGAGATGGGGTCTGCACGATTGTCTTCAGACTTCACATATACTGGCAATAGAGAGATATTGTGAGACATCAATGAATTGGAAAGGCGACGAATGCATGCGTTACGATGAGGGTTACGAGACCTGCCTTTTTTATAAGCATCAATGGAGCTAGAATTGTCCCCATGCACCGGGGCGTCGCAATCTGATAAGCCCGCCGTTGATGCCCACATGGCAAAGAGCTCTAGAGCAACAGTTTCAGCCCATCCGATGTCTCGACCTTCTGCTTTCCAACCTTCCTTCAATTTCCATGCAGCCCAATGGCCACCGATGAGCATACCTATCCCCCATGACGTTGAGGCATCTATCCATGCATCGGTATCACGAACTATTTTGGGTTTCAAAGTGCGGTGGTAAGATTGAACTGAGAGAACATTAAACCACCATTTGGAGTCAGTGATGACCGGGGAGGGGATATGATGAGAGACAAATTTGTTGGGAAATTTGGAGAGGAAAAGGGACAGCGAGGGAAGGCGAGACCGGCCTTCCTTATAAATGAAACAGATGTGCTGTAGAGTACCATGAATAGAAGCAGCCATGTCATATTTGACCGTCCGGTTCTCTAGCGCTGTTTCCAAGAAGGAAGTCAGCTTCGTCAAGTATTTTACCCGCTTCCTCTCTGGGAGGGAGACAGTTTTCATCTTGAGGTCCCAATGGAAACCGACATAAACTGTTTCGTATGCAAAGTCGTGTCCTTTTTCTGTCACAGGATGCCATAAAATTCCCAATGGGGAAGATATGTCGAGAATGGTCGACAGGTCGAAACAATATTGATATTGGGAGGAGCCATCGTGGTGAGTGATTGTTGAACAAGGGTAACGCCAAATATTGAAATCGTCAACCCATTTGAAAACTTCAAGCATGATTAAGATGAACAGGAGGATATCTCTTAAAGCATCAGCAACTTCGCCCTGAATATTTCCGGCAGTGCACAAACCGAAGGGCGTGCAATGGTTCCCCCAAATAAGATCTCGCCAAAATGTGGCAATGTAACATTTGTGCTTCGCTAGGATGGGCGAACATCGGTATGCTTTGACCCAGTCCAGCGCAGCGGCTTGGGTTCCCGGAGGAGCCTTCACCACCTGAAAGACATAATTAGGACATGTACATTTGTCATTAATACAACATAAAGGGCGCAATGGGGCGTCCCGAGTTCATTTAGGGAACTGAACATATCAGATGTTCAATAGGAACACCGTAACATGGAAGAGAATAGCTCTTCGAAAAATTTTGGGCATGGAATGGCCATGGCCAGCGGAATAAATGCGGAATAGCCGCTGGAGAATAGCTCCATACACATAGGGAACATCCCAAGGTTACGGAGAAATTTAGCTCACCGCGTCTGCAAAAATCGCCGCCGTATACCATTTGGTAGGCTTCTCTTGAGCATCGAGCCAAGAATTTGTGCTGTTGCCGCTCTTGTCTTTTGCTGAAAGGTTGTGTACAATTCGAAACTTTGTTTCCTCATCAATAACTGCCATCGGCGCTGTTCGGAAATGGCCTCCAAAGAAAATTTCAGCATCTTCGATTGACAAACCACCATACATCCTTCCTGCATCAATCTCGTCCGTTATGTACTTGTCAATGATGTCCATATATTTTGAAGCCGAGGCAGAATTACGAGGAATGAAATTGGAGGTAAGAGGAGGAGGGGAACCGATGGGAGAACCGTAGATAATGTCATGTACGAGATTAGGGTATTTTTCCTGTAAACCGCACCGTTGGAGAGTATCACGCCACACCTCAGCACGGTAAGGTGTGATGACCTTTTGACCTTCAGTTACGAGGACATGTGGAGGCGCCGTGACCTGTCTCAGCACACAACGAGCAGATGTGGAGGGCATGGTCGGTGGGCATCGTACACTTGTTTGGTCCTTGGACATTGTGACGCAAGCAGACGGGCTGGTTATCAGAGGTGCGGTAGAGATATGTTCCCCTCCAGGCGACAATGAAGGATCGTCCAGGTTTGTTAGGAATACTCTCGCTGCAGGCGTCGGCTTTATGCCCTTTCTTTCCGCAACGGAGGCAGAGGTAATCAAAGCTCGAGCGTTCGCCATCTTTACGAAAGGAATACTGAGATTTGTCAAAGGGCTGAAACCGGGATTTGTTTTTTGTGGTCCTAGTTGGGCCATTGACGGCTGGGATGTATTGAGCAACGGCAGTCTTGATCTCCTGGGCTGTCGTACGCCTAGCGACCCTTTGCACGACGCGGTTCCAACCTTCAATGTACTCTTTCGAGTTAACATCAATAATAATGCCTCCCCTAGTGAAAAATTGTGGTCGTAAATGGTCGCAGTCGAATTCCTTGTGAGCCTCGAATGTCGCCTCGATGTCTGGGTCGGTAACTGCTCGCTGGTGATGTTTCACAAAACCTTCGAAGATTCGCTCTCCTTCACATAACTCCGAGATAAAGCTCAAGAAGTTTTCGTACGCTGCGAGCCATTGGGCCAAGGTCATGTCCTTTTCGTTGGGGAAAGTCGAAGTATCGAGTACTCGAATGTTCGTCGATGTAGCACCTCGTGCGAACTTCCGATACGTTACGTCTCTTCCGAGCCTAATATTCGTGAGCGTTGTGGGAGTAAACATCGTCAACGGTGGTGAGATTCCATTGCGGGCAAGAACGAACAGGTCTTCGGGATATGAGGACTCTACGGTGCGATAACCTCCATTGGCCAAGGCTTTCGCGTCCGCAAATTTGAAGCCTGTCTCCGAATCCTTGGCATGGTCCTTGGAAGCAGTGGACATAGTCGGATTGTTTTGATGAGTACGCACAAGAGAATTCATTCGATCAGCCAGCTCCTTCTCATCTTCATCTTCTGAAACCTCGCTAGCATCATTGGCCTGCCTTCTCCTTTCCGCTCGCCTAGCATTTCTTCCTTTCAATTCTTTCATCATCTGAGCAGCCATTGCTATCATGGTGACGTCGAAGCCCGTTCCTTGATTTGCCGAGCCATGAGGTCTTCCGGATGAGGTTGAGGGAGCATTGTTGGTTTGAGCAGACATAGTGGATGATATGATAAAGTAATAGTATTTCTGGATGACTGAAAGCGCAACGAAGTTGCAAAGTGCGAATAAGGTGCTGACTGCGAACGAGGAGAGTCAAGGATGAAGGCTGATGATGATGATGAAGGTCTGGATTGGTGACCCGCAACACGCCTCGTAGTGGGCGAAGACGCGGGGGTACAGTACTCTACTGCTATGTATGACTGTACCGCTACTCGTTGTAATACTAATCTACTTGTCAACTCTATGGTATGTAAAACTCTCGGGTAAAATTCTATGTAGCTTCGTGTGTTTTAGGTGTCTATTCTTCGTTGCGAAAATCATTGTCTAGGGAAAAGAGATAGAGAATAAATACAATAGAAAAAGAGTAAGGGAAAAGAAACAATGGGGGGGCCCGGTAGCGCTGTGATGTAGTGTTCTATCCATCATCCTCTTCTTCATGCGGCTCTGGTTCATCTTCCCAGAGCGGCATTCCCACCTCTCGCCTTGGAATTCCGGTCTTTGTAAAGGCTCCAGACTCCGCTAGGAACCTTGTGACCGCTTCGATGCCCTCTGTCGTGCCCAAAAGGTCGCACATCACTAGATTCTGTGATCCTTCACGTAGGATCTGTCGATGGTCGTTGTATCGTGGGCAGGATCGTATGATGTGATCTCGCGTTTGTAGTCGCTCGCCGCATTCGCAGTCCGTCGCCTCTGGGATGTTAAACAGTTCGTAGAACTCGCCCATGTGGGCGTGCCCTGTTCTACACTGTACGAGCCTTCCAAACACCTCGCGTGGTGTCTCCTTGAACCTCTGGGTTGGTTTTAGCTGTGGTTTGAGTCGGTTTGCGAGTCCAAAGCGGCCAGTAGGGCTTGTCCTTTCCCACTCCTGTACCCATTTCTTCTGTACTCGTTCTCGCATCCTTCTCCTTGCGTTTGCATATGTGCGCTGTCCCATGTCGAACATTGTACATGCCTCCTTCGCCAAAGCGTCCGCTTTTTCGTTTCCAGGTATGTCCTGGTGGCCGGGTGCCCATGCTACCTCCAGCGATGTTTCTTCGTCCTCTTCCAAGAGCTCCGTGGCTATCTTGAAAAACACTGTTGCATGCTGTTGACCTGGTCCCCGTTTGGGACGTATAATGGAGTCAACTGCAGAGGAGTTATCGGCAAAGAAATGAATGTGACGTACGCTTGGGTGGGTTGCACGCAATCGTTGTACATTTCGTGCGGCCCACGCTAAGCCTATAAGCTCTGAGTCATACACCTCAGCATGGGGTCCTTCAAGGATGAAGGCAAGATTCAGCCCTTCTCGTTTGCTTTGTCAGCACCTTATGAGCATTGCCTCACACGTTCGGCTGATGCTCAACGCCCAGCTGCATGCAAGTGACGCAAAAAACTTTTGCTTTAATCGCTACGGACACAATTTTCTCACCGCTTGTCGAGGCGACGGGATGCACAGATCGCTGTACAAGCCCAAAGCACTTCCTTCTGTGATACGATGTCAAAGCAGGTAAACTGGGATGGATATGCAAGATCTTTGAGCCTGAGGTCGCCGCTGCATAGTAAAAGCAGATTTCTTGCTAACTCTTGCAAGTGCGAAGGATGTTAGGCTTCTTGTGCTGTGGATTAGGATATCACTCGTCATACGCCTCTTTCTCTCGTGGGGTGCCGGTGAGTTCTCGGTCTTATTTGTGGAAGCTCTCTTATCTGCTGGTTTTCCGTAGTATAGACTAAACTGAATTCTATCGGATAGTTACTGGCACCTTCGACTTTGGCAGTCGCCAGAGGTGACTTAACATATCGATGACGACGACGAAGCCACCCCAAACTTGAAGAAGCCCAATGGACGTATAAGGCCGGCAATTATAGTCGTTGCGTGGGTATGCACAGTGATTCAAAAATTTAAGCTTCAGCTTCAGGTGTCATGGCAAACTTGACGATGAAATGCCTCTGGTATCATCGATCATCTAGGCTGTCTTTTCCCAATCCGCATTACCTCTTGTTTCTTGCTCATGTTATACAGGCGGACTATCGATTCCCAGTACCAACATTGTTATTCGATGAGCTGACTCAGTGTTGTCCCTTGAAATCGCAATCTGGCTCTCCAATTCTAGAGGATTCGACGATTTACAGCGGCTTTGGCCCAAGCCTGCGAGGATTACATACACGACGCCCGCTTTTATGATCGCTAGAAATCAAATATTGGAAGTTTACACGATTTATTATCTTAATGCCTGGTCACTATAGCGCCTATTATCGAGATGTTCCCCAATGCGAAATGCAAGACTGAATACCATTGTTACTTCTCCCGGCTCCGTTCCGATTCCTGGATCAAGATTTACCCTTGAGTCAAAGAACAGTTGAATTCGTAAGTCGCGATCGACTCGGATCCTGCGATCGGCCACAACTTACTTATTGCTCTCCTTTCACGAAGACGCACAAAGACGCAAGTGCTCGTCGTTTCAGAGTGCAACGATCAAAAATAGTAAGTTGAAATTATGCTTATCGTTCTTTCTGATATTATACTGGACCATCTACGGCGGTTGAGTTCGCTCCTTGCAACCTTTTTATATACTGACTTGTCGCCAATCAGACCGATTATGTCCTCGGAATTGCAATCACTGATCTGCCCCCGGTATCAAGATATCGAGCGTGTGCCCAGTACCGTGTAGAACGTTTTACCTTGGTCGACCCCAAAACTTATGCGCTCAACCGCTGCGCGACTTTTTGACATATAGAACTATGGAGATCAGACCGGCTATACATCCAGGTTCTGGTCACGAAACACGGTGAAGCCATAGGCAGTCTTTCAAAACTGGCCCTTCCATATCTGAGAAACCTACATGGCTCATCATGGGGAGAGATAACCGGGACAATGGGGCCACCGTCTTACCAAGCTACCCCAAGCCGAGGGTGTATGGCGACACCGTCATATCATGTCGTCCCTTCCCCAGCGAATCAGGGTATGGTGTAGGTGGAATCATAAATATAGCATTCATACGTCTCTGTCGTCAAATGAGGAATGAGGGTGGGCCATCACGACGCTTTCCAATGCAATGCGTTGAACAATGGAATACGAAACTAGCAAGAATAACGGCAGGTGCGGGACGCTGCTACTTAGGAACGCGAGTACTTGCCCGGAGCGGTGCCCGGTGCCGTGTTGCAATCAAATCTTTCGGAAAGCCGCGATCACCCTTCACGATTACGAGATGCTGCATCCCTGCATGGTATAAAACCATGTCTTCGCCCTACCTCGAGTTTGCCTCCCCAAAGAACTATGTCTACGCCAGTGAAGACCTATCCATCACTTTCGCGCTCTGTACCCATCTTCTCTCACTCAATATTCACCCATTTGTTGACCAAAGATGGCGAACTCATCGGAGGACATGCCCCAGAGCTACCCGCGTTCACTGATGCGCCCTCAGGAACGACGATAAATCGTAGACAACTGAGAGACTTCAGTCTCTCCCTTGGGCATGGTCTCAAGAACTTAGGCGCGAAACGCGGAGATACCGTCCTCGTGTTCTCGCCCAACTCGCTGAATTATCCCGTTATTCTTCTCGGAGGTGCGCCGTAATCCTACATTCTTTCAAGGTTCTGTCGTTAACGTGTAACGTAGCTATTTCTGCCGGCCTTCGCTGCACCCTTGCAAATAACGCGTATACGAGCCATGAACTTGTTCATCAGTACACTGACAGCGGAGCCCATCTCGTTTTCTCGACAGAAGATGGCCTTCCGACTGTTCGTGCGATGTTCAAGGAAATTGGTGTCGGTAAAGAGGGCGAGAAACGGATCATCGTGCTCAGCAACAGCTTGGCCTGGGCTGGCGGACCGGACGCCGCTAGCACGCCTGAATCCGCAGGACTTCCACGCATGGAGGACCTTCTTTCGAGCGGCTCTTTGGAAGAGGAGGAGAAATTCGACGGGGATCTCGCCCATGAAACTGCATTCCTGTGTTACAGTTCCGTGAGTACCTCCGGGCTAAATCTTTGGGGATCTATACCTACTAATTCTGGCATCTATGCAGGGAACCACAGGGAAACCCAAGGTAACTATACTACCGTTGCACTTATACCACACAATGCTGATGATCATCAACCTAACCCTTCAAGGGTGTAGAGGTCAGTGTATTACAATACTTCTTTGACGTAAATCACTCATTCAATGAATTTAGACAACACACCAGAATCTCACCTCTGTGGTTGACATCGTCAACGAATCGTATCCCCATGAAATCGGCGGCTCAATGCTCGGTTTCCTCCCTTTCTATCATATATACGGTGGGTTTGATAGTCTTAACAAATGCATCCGTCTCACCGATCTCCCCAGGCTCTGTCATGCTTCTTTTCCTGAATATCAAAATGGGCGATCCATGCTACATCATGCCTCGTTTCGACCCCGTGCAGTTCTGCAGCAATATCCAGAAGTATAAAATACCTGTCGTGCTTGTTGTTCCGCCAGTGCTCGTCTTCCTTTCTCGGCACCCTGGTATGCTTCAATCTCTCATACTCTCATCTCCCAGCCCACCTGACAACGGCTTTCAGTGGTGCAAAAATTCGATTTCTCTGCGCTCAAACTTTTGATTTCCGGGGCAGCGCCGCTGGGTCCTGACTTGACGAAGCAGGTCAGTTCAGGTTCTTCCTTTCATCTAAAGTAATCTGATAGAATCTTGGAAGGTCACTGAGCGCTTCCGTTCCATGGACGTCGACGTTGCGGTTGTGCAAGGTTTCGGCATGACGGAATCTTCGCCGACGACACATCTACTCCCGATGGCCGACGCTGAGAAGAAGACTGGTAGCATCGGTGTTCTGCTCTCGAATTTAGAAGCGCGTTTGGTGGACGAAGGAGTCGATGCTGAGGAGGGTAAGCCCGGAGAACTCTGGATTAAGGGACCAACTATTATGAAGGTACATTGCTGCGTGTCTCTTTCATCGATTTCCCCTGTTTATTATCCATGCTTAGGGATACCTCAATAACGAGGCCGCGACAAGACACACTATAACGGAGGACGGATGGTTCAAGACCGGCGATGTTGCAATCAGAGATAAAGAAGGCCACTTCTTCATCGTCGACAGGGTGAAGGAACTGATCAAGTACAAGGGTTTCCAAGGTAAGTTACTGATGCGTGCTCTCCTTCTTCGTGTTATTCACCTGGATTTTTATTAGTTCCTCCTGCTGAGCTGGAGAGCGTCCTGTTGGGTCACCCCGAAGTTGCAGATGCTGCCGTCATTGGTGTGTACGACCATAAGGAGGCCACCGAGCTCCCCAGGGCCTACGTCGTCCATGCGCAACCCCATAAAGTCACTACCGACGAGCTTAAAGTTGCGTTTGGTCAAGAGGTGGCGAAATCTATCGAATCAAAGGTTGCTAAACACAAGTTCTTGCGTGGAGGTGTTGTCGTTATCGACGTCGTTCCTAAAAGGTGTGTTCTAGCTGTCTATAGCTAACACCCTTGCTGATGGATTCATCTTCCAGTGCTGCGGGAAAGATACTCCGACGGGAGTTACGCGAGCGGGCAAAGGTAGAACTAGCGAATGGCATCGGGGCTATGAGCCCTTGCCCACCCTGTTAAGGCGGACGAATTATTCGGTATTTAAGACAGTCATATTTTTTCTTGTAACTGTATGCATAAACTCAAGCACATGTACTCGCCATAGACATCTTGTCGAGATAATAATATAATATGAACTCTACAAGACGGGTGTTTTCTTGGGTGATGTCGGTCTCCAACGCCTGATCCTGGATTCCATTCAAACAAAGCATGAACAGCATATGTGGTCGGAGAAATGGTACAAGGGGTAAAACATTTATAGAGTAGCATCGTTGTTTTGGGCTGCACTCCCATCAATTTGGGTCTCTAAATCTGCCATGGACGTCGGACAAGATGAGTTTGAAATCATTTTCCTGTAATTTTATATAATGAGTTGTGAATCCCATTCTATATACCGAATAGATACCTTTTGTTCCTTGATGTGACTGTGCAAGAACTCGAACTCGGCTTGGCAAGGAACCAAACAACCAAACATGACGGTGATCGATCGGGACTGCTACGTTTCAAGGACATGAGCGGCAGTACACTCAATGCCAACTCAATACTCAGGCAGCGTCGAACAATTCATAGTTTCAGTAGATGATTATCATTTTTTCTCTCTCTCTTCCCCATGCCCTGGGCTTACAGAATTTATGCATTCTGCGCCTATTGCTTTCGTTCTCATTCTTTCCTTTGGTAAATGGTCTCGCCTCTCTTTCGACGCAAATTCCTTGGTCTGCCCGTCACCATCAGCGCCTCTGACAGTAATGACTCCGCCCCCTGAGCCCATCGTAATTACCATCGTTCTAATGGGCGAAAGCGTCGCACATGAAGGAACCATCGCGATGAAGTCTGCAATCATGCACACGAGTCGGCCGCTGCACTTTCATCTCATATGTACCCAGGACAATATCCCGTACCTGGAGAAGAAGTTCGCCTTGTTCACACGACCAGCTTACGACATACAGGTCAGTACCTTGACTTCTTGTATTCGCTAATGCAACGACCTGATTTGCAGGCAACATATTATCCTCTAACCGCTGAACGCGTGCGCGAACGAGGCCACCGTGCTGGCATAGGAGAGAACTGGAACGTCCTCACCAAGGTCTTTATGCATGAATTGCTCGTAGACGTTGAAGAAACTATATTCATTGATACCGACATGATATTCCTCGTTGATCCTCTAGAGCTCGTATGTGTGCTCAATGCTCTGCTACTACCAGAATTCATGGCCATTTGCAGTGGAACGACTTCAAGCATTTTGAGACCCACACTTTAATGTCATTCCCTACACTCGGACCCACTTCTCATCCCGGACAGATCTGCAGCTGCATCATGCTCATAAACCTTGCTCTCATGCGTGATCCATCTACCATATTCATGCCTTCAAGCCTCCTTCCAGAAACAGAGCAATCCTCTTTAGCCTCTATGCCGTTCGCTCGAGGAATAAGTGATGGAATACCGAGTCCCATGGCCGATGAGATGGCGCCTTTCGATCCCCACAATCCATTCTTCGCCGACCAGGGCATATTTCACGTCATCTGGTATTACAGACCGACGATGTTCAGGCACCTATCATTGCGATGGGATGTCAGCACATGTCGACAGCAACTAGGCTTATCGTTAGGCCATTTTGGGGAGGATCTTGAGGAAGATATGACGGAAGAGGAGCATATTGCACGGCAAATCGCGCTGGACGGGAGCGGGGAAGAACATACGCTCATGAGCCCTGGCATCTTGCACTTGTATGGTGTTCTTGTCCACTCTTTTGCTACGGCCTAACACTGCTTTTCAGTAACTGCCAAGGCGATAGGGATGACATCTGGATTTGGGAAGATAACCATAACGCCAGTGCGAAGTTTGGTCCTGTCATCCCAACCACTTTACGATACAAGTGAGCACCGCAGATCATTCCATTCGCTCCAGCTGCTAACTTTTGTAACTGCAGATGGGTGGGGCTTAATAGGGGAGATGGTTCCGCCAGGGTGCAAACACGAACAGACTCTGATGGCAGGTGGTGGGATGAGCGGTTAGCGGAGGCCCACGCTGCCAAGTAAAAGAGCGCTGTGAACACCGGAACGCCTGCAGCTGCAACTTTATGTATTTTATTTATCTTCGCCGACCAAAAATCAGGACGTTTAGCATTGACGCTTTGGGAATCATTGGAAGCCTTCCATAGACATCTTAGAATATCCATTATGCTTTCCGCTCTCCCTCCAGCCTGAGTCTGTGACCCGTCGTGCAGTGCACGCAGAAAAGAAATAAGCTACATAAGACGATTGAAGACAGGTAGGGTTTCTGGACACAAGGCAAAGGGAGAATCAGCAACAATTGTGGAAAGGGTTTGAGGTTCGCAAGTCTCGTGTGAATAGGATCCTCGACATGACCAAGGTCCTGTGATGGTCTTCAGATGAGTTGGTACAATATTTTTACTTGGAGCATGCAATTATAATAGCACCGACAACGACAAGAATCCGAAACGCGTGAACCTGAAATCACTACGGAGAAACATTGACCCAGTGAAACTCCACTTTGAATTGAGTGGAAAGAGAACAACGGTAGGTTTAAGAGGAGACAAACGAAGAGAAGCAACATGTGGTCGAAAAAGAAAGCTGTAGTGCTTCGCCTTGAAGCCTTCGTGCACCTTGACTTTTCAAAGACCTTCAGCATGACCAAGAACTGTGACGAAAAGGGAAAATCATAATGGGTCACGAAAGTCAAAAGACCACCAAGTCCGATTAATGGTCAAAGATGCTGACGGTTTCGGCCCGTCATAACTATCATACGGTCGTATTCACGGGGACCGGGTGGGTATCTATGCAAAATCAATGTGACTATGGTGCTAAATATAAAATCTGTGTACCGCACAATTACAATACAACTTTCAGAGTACACTTTGGTCATGAAATTGACGGCCTTGTGGGACGACTCTAGGGTTCATTGAATAATGTCGTAGTTACTGAAGTCGTATGAGGGTAAGTTATTCCATTCTATCATAGAGAGCATATACGGACCTCAGGAAAGTCGTGTTCCCCCTATAGGAATGCCACACAAATACAGTTGTTGACAACTACATTGCACAGTGTTGCTCAATATAACGTCGGTATGTATACCGCGGCCGTAGCGTGTAACCGAACGTTCTGTTTTTCTATTCAAACGTGCGAACTTGCGGCCGTCTACGCCAGTGACAAACTTTGGAATCTAAGTATGGGAGATAACCTTTGTAAATAAAGCCACAAGGAGGAAAAAGTACCTATTAAAGTGGATGCCTTCGGAGGCACAACGCCTCCTTAAATAAGCCATGAGCAAGAACAAGTCACCCCATAATGTCGTCATCCGGACAAGATTTGCAAGGGAAAAAGTGCTATGTCGTGTTTCGTCCGAACAAATCAACTAAGTTTCGCAAAGGCTCGTGTATTTTGTCCACTGGACGTCAGAACGGACGTCTAAACGATGCCGTGTCATGGTCCGGACATTCTGAGCTGACTTCGTGAAAAGATTCAGCGACAACACTGGCTCGCATTCTTCAGGGCGACCCGCAGTTCATCCCCACTTAACCAATTTTTTCAAAGCAGGTGAGAATGCCATGTCAACTATCCAGACAACCACTAGGAGATTTGGCAGAGGGGTTTTATCCAGACAAAACCGACTGATTTTCCCGTTTCGTGTCCGGAACTTTCTGGACGGATTAGGCATCCTGACACGGCCTCCCCAGGGCTCCTCCAAGAACCTATGTCTGAATACCCGAAGAGTTATGAAATTCCAAGGCTAGCGGCAGCGCAATACTCTACAAAAACACGATAAGATTAGCATCAACGCGCAATCATGGAGTTGAGACGGCACGAAAATCCTAAACGTCCTTAGTCATGTATCACGGAGCAAAATCCTCAACTCCCACTTTCATTTCGGCGAAATGAGAGCGAATGTCGGGAACAAGACATCGATAAGTATCCGTCTGTGGTAAGAAGACCTTCCATTAACGTCTTTCTGTGTGCATGAAGTGGAACATGTTACCAAGATCAGGACCCTGCCGTTGAGACGCCAAGGTCACCCGGGGCGTATGCTTCATACAAATATCGATTGCAAGTGTATACAAACAATACAAATGGGCACAGTTACAACTGGAGTTGAAGGAAGAAAGAAGAACGAAGCAGATAAGGAACCATTTTCACCAATCACCGCCATCTTGGTCAGCGCCATCTTGTAAACCATCTTGGTATGCGTCCATTTCGTTGTCATTGATAGCATCTGCGAGCAAAGCTCCACCGAGTAGACCACCGGCGCCTAAAAGAGAATGAGGGATCAAAGCAGGTGACAAGACGGAGGCGATACGCACCGAGAGCAAGGGCACCGCCCATGCCGATACCACCCGACTTCTTTGGTGGCTGTTGTTGGTAGACGGTTTGTTGCGGAGGGTAGCCTTGGTTGTTCTGCTTTCCGCCTCCAAAGAGACCGCCAAGTAATCCTATGGTAGATGGAGGAATTAGAACACATCAGTTAAAGCTGTGAACATCACCGACCTTTGCTTCCCCCACTCTGCTGTTGCTGGCCGTACCCGTCCTGTGGGTACCCACCATACCCTTGCGGCTGTTGTGGATATCCACCGTAACCCTGTGGCTGTTGTGGGTAGCCGGGGTTGTAGCCACCGTATTGCCCCTGGGGATTACCGTATCCACCATAGCCCTGTTGCGGCGGGGGCTGGTTGTACCCCCGATTATCAGGAGGCGGGGGGCCGGCTGGAGGACCGTACTGGCTAGGCGGGGGGCCGGCGGCCGGCGGCGGCCCTAGTGGATGGTTCCATGTAGTAACTGGCGGCTGAGCATGGGTATTCACGTAGAACCTGTGCGACAGTCAGTGACCCCCAGAAAGATCGAGAGCGGCAACCGTACCAAGTCTTGTAACTGTAGAAAGTGAATCTCATCGATCGTGATAAGCGACAGTTGAGGACACTTACTTGCTGTCATACTGAGAGATCCAGCCAGGTGGTAGCTGGCGGGTATCTGGGTTAACTTGGGGCTCGCTGCCGTACGACGGAGGCTGAGACATTCAGAGGAGAGGTAAAAGATGGTCGTGGTCAATGAGAGAGCCTTATAAAGCGTCCGATTTTGCTCCCGGCACCGCATCATGCAGCGTCTCGTGATCTCGCTGTCGCTAAATAGTCAAAATGTTAAACAATGTTAAGTACAGCATAAGTAGAATACAAAGATTATTAGAAGATCATACATAGTCCAAAACACGCCCCTCTCATCACGCCCTCTTCTTCTTGGTCGTCGCGGTCGATGCAGGTGCCGAAGTCTTGGCTTTCTTTGGGGCTGGCTCTGGTGAGCTCTCCTCCTCAGAACTCTCGCTGGAAGATGATGACGATCCTCTTCCTCTTCCTCTTCTTCTTCTTCATCACTCGAGCTAGATTCCACAGGAGGTGGTGCCGTCGTTGACTTTCTGGGCTTGGGCTTGGCTTTTTCCTGCTCGCGTTCCTTCTCTTTCTCTTTCTCTTTCTCCACCACCTTTTCCTTCTCCAGCTCGCGTTCTTTCTCTTTCTGCTTTTCCTTCGCTTTCTCGGCTTTTTCGTCCTTCTTCGTTTTCTCCTTCACCTTGTCGGTCGCCTTTTCTTTTGGGGCACGGGTAGTCTTGCTCTAAAATACGTCGTCAGCAGCCAAGAAAGTGCGCATATATGCAGAATCGCAAACCGTGGCAGCAGGCGCTGAACCTTCTTCATCCTCGCCATCGACCTTCGGCAGCGCCTTGTATGCAGCCATCTCTTCTTCATACTTTTTGTTCAAGGGCGTCATGCTGATCAACATATGTCTGCAACAAATGATGAGAGACGAACAATTTGGGAAACGATCACCGCACCTGTTTTTCTGCCGCCGTCATTTCTGACCACATTTTCGACATCAGGCTCGTGAGCTCTTGGAATGTGATGTTGGGGTGTTCGAGCTTGGTTGCCTTACGCATGTCATTCTGGAACAACAGGTAGGTCGAGGCAGGGCGTCGGGGCGCGTTGGGATCTTTCGTCTTCACGAGGCGCTTGCGTTTGCCATCGACAACAGGCTCTTCTACGTCAGAGTGCTTTCGTTTGCCCTTAACGGGTTTCACATCCTCTTCCTGTCCGTTACCAGAAAATGCAGCCTTGTATGATGTGAGGTACGCCTCCGAAGTCTCGACGCAGTGTTTCATCGACTTCACCAAGTCTTCGAGACCGCGTATCATCTGCACAGACGTGTTAACAAGCTAACATGACGCGTCAGTGAAGAGAATATACCTGAAGACGGTCGTGTTCCAATTTTGAAGGGGCCATGGCAGATCCCGAGTCGGCGAGTCAACGATTTTTTTTGAACCTTGCTTAGCTTTGCTTAGTTTTTGAAGCCTTGTTCAAGGTTCGTTTATAGGTCTCACCATATTTTGTTAGGTTTTGTTTTGAATCGGAGCTCAAAATCTGACTTTGAAATAATTGAAGCGCCGCTCTAACGACCCTAGTCGCCCGTTTGGCTCGCTGTTGGAGCCATTCGACACTCAAAAGGCGTCGCACGGACCAGCTACCACTGCGAAAGACGTCAATAAGGCCGTTGTCGAGCAGATTGGCACAATTGGCGGCGCGCAGAGCGGTCCTTTGTGCTTATTTTCCTCACTAAAGGCGTCGTAGTTGTCTTACCGTCCATAAGACTCGGTAAGAAAAAGGAAGAGAAAAAAGTCGCGATGGACCCAAATTATTTCAGTCAATGGATTTCACCGCAGCAGCAGACCCAAATCTTGACCGAACCGTCGCAGCAGACTCGTCATGAACGTCCGACATCGTCCCTTGAAGACTGGTCCAAAGAGCGGACAGCGTCGACAGGGGCGTCGACCTCTGCACCGACTGTAACGACGACAACGGCGCCAGCGACGCTAGATTTCGCCGATATCATGGGTGACATTGCCGGTGCGTAGCGTCCAGGGTGCTCAAGCTGTTTCTGTGACACTTCTTCACACAGCCACAGGCTCACCTTCTGCGCTTTCACCACAATCTGCGGCGTTTTATCAGTCCTTTCAGAATTACTTCCAGGCGCCGTTCAATTCGATACCTTACGGCTCCACCTGGAATGCCCAGTCGACGCCGACGGTACCTTTGTCCAATTACTCCAGTCTCAATGGCGCAACGAGCGCAGGCCCCTCGTCCTCACCAACTCCCCAGCCAGCAGCCCAGCCCTCCCAGCCGGCACCGCAACATTCACCTCCACTGCAAGCTCAATCACCGCCCCAACCGATGATTATCGAGTAAATCATCATATCTTTCATCAACATCACGGGGCTAACTTTCTTTCAGCCCGGCACTGACAACGCTCAATGGCGCAGCCACGAACGGCCTTCAACAATACTCCCAGCCTTCTTTTCAACCTCAGCAAGCACGCACTTCATACCCATTCACGCATCTTTCATTATCACTCAGCAACTCCAATCCATATATGTATTCACATTCGTATCCACAGCAAATAGCAACAGCATCTGCACAAGGGACCCTGTCACCCCAGGCCCTACACTCGCCCTCCCAGTTAATGACGACCATCGTACCATCACAATTCTACGGCAAACCCCAACCGTCAGGATCTCAGCCCACACCGCCGGCAGCACCCCAACCAGCACCTTCTCAGCCGCCAGGATCCACCCCACAGGAACGTAAACAGCAATTCCTCACTTCGATCAGGCCTCTGTTACAAGCGTCCGCGTTCACCGGAGCCCAGGCCGTTAACACGTTGGCATCTCGTATATCAGATTACGGTCCTCAGGACGTCGATGCGGCTACACGTCTCGAGATACTAACCAAGATCCGTGACGGTGCAGGTAATCACTATTTTCGTGCCTGGTCCGAAAACCCAACAGCAATGGATATCTCTCGCGAGTGGCTCAAGTCCGTACTCGCAACAAAGGACGATAGTACCTTAGTTGAGACGATAATGCCCCTTTTGCATGTGAGTGTCACATGTGGTAGGCTCAAAGTTTCTCACAGGCTTCACAGATCATCGATCGATTACCGCTAAACATTGACGCTTTGAAAACGTACAAATTGGGCAAACTGATAGTGAAACTGTCGAAGGACCCACCTTCTCCGGGTGAGTTGTGTGTTTCTCTGCCTAATGCAAGTGGACGTGTGCCCGACGTGCATATGGCATTTCTTTTAATAGTAATAGGCGTGCGATGAGATAAAATACATGTATCTAACTTGTTTCTTGTGTTCTATGCAACGCAGCGATCAAGGATATGGCTTCGAACATCGAACGAAGATGGCGTCAGATCGTTGAAGTCGCGAATGACACGAAAAGCGAGGGTGAGTCATGTCAGTTTGAAATGCTGAATATTTATTAATGCTCGATTTTATGTTGGTTTAGAACCGAAGACGAAGAAGCGGAAACTGGAAGTACCTGTTAGCAAACCTTCTGCTGCACCCGTGAAAAAGGCCGCAGTGACTTTGGCCCCCGCAAAGACGGTGACGAAGAAGGTGATGGCGCCTGCGGCGAAGGATGCCAAGTCGGATTCATCCTTTTTCTCTGCACCGAAACCGAAACCGAAGCTGCCAACATTCAAGAAGGCGCCGGTGGTGAAAAAGGAGCCTGATGCAAATGTTTCGCAGCCACTGTCTATCGACCCGTTCCAGGAGGCTCTCAAGTCGATGGCAAAGAGTCGGAAAGAGTCTCCCGCTCCTGCCCCTGCTCCGACGCCACCGGCAGCAACGACGGGTAGCCCCCCGCAGGCGGGTCCTAGCAAGCTTGGTAAGAAGAAGAAATCGGTGTCGTGGGCTCCCGATAACGACCTTGAGTCGGTACGGTTCATAGAGAAGGCTGTCTATGATGACGATCCCGTAGATGTCAGCAGTTCGCTTTTCAAAAATCTTACTTTAAAATTAATATCCCATAGGGTATGCATACTGCACACAGCGCACGGGAATTGGAAAAGGGTGAGGGAGCTGCACTTCATCAGCATGTGTTTGAAGAGACGATTGACTGGTCTGAACCTCTGTGTAAGCGTTAAAGACGTCTTAGCTGCGCGTACCACCTGACAAAGTGTGAACAGTGATTGACATACCGGTCGATATCGAAATACGGGCACGGGGAGAGGCTAGTGAGGAAAGGGCTACACAAGAACAGCGAGAAGAAACAGCGTTGGGTGCGATGTATATGACTACGGCACATATTCCCCCATCTCCAGGCGAACCGGCGAAGCAAATAGCGGATGAAGAAGTCGATAGAGACGTGCAGATGATGACGTCGGGACCTGATGTCGAAGGCATTTTCTGGAATAATGCCGAGGCAGCGCCATCAAACCTTGGAGTAGCGGACCTTGTTGCGCAATTGGCGGGCACGATGGAGACGCCGGCGGCAGTGCGCTTGAATGGAGATATTAATGTACCTCCTGTTGACGCATCTGCATTATCTACTCTGGGACCGGAGCAGCTACAACAACTTCTGCAACAACTGAATCCAACACTGTTCGGGAATGGGAATGGGAATTTCGGCGGTGGTGGTGACCAGAATTGGGCACAGCAGCCGGGGGGATTTGCCGAATATGGGCAGGACGACGCGTCGGACGGCTGGCGAGGCGGAGGAAGAGGGGCGCGTGGAGCAGGACGGGGCCGTGGCCGTGGTCGGGGTGGACGAACTGAGGATGGGTATAGACACAATAAAAGAAAACCATGCAGTTTCTTTCAGGCAGGAAGGCGAGCATTGAATCAACATATGTCTAAAATTGGACGGAGACTGATCGTTCCGTAAACAGATGCAAGTATGGGGATCAATGTGACTTTGCACACGAATACGTGTCATGACAAACGTGGAAGATGGCTAGGATATACGGGATGGTGTAGTCTACTACTTATTGCAATTTTATTTTAATCCACTATACACTGGTAAGAAAGGTTAACAATGCTAGCTGATGCTCCTTCGGTCATTTGACTCAATGCCACACGGTGAATGCCGTAACACAGATTCAACTACCCCCATCCCCGTTACACATTGGTTTTCAAAAATGTTCGCTAGTAAGTACAGGTTACAAGGAAATATAAATAACAACAGCATAAAACAAAATGTCTCCTGGTAGAAGTAAGATATCCATGTAGAGTACTAAGTTACAATCTATGGTGCACAAAAATTAACTGATGCAAATCGGAGAGCAAAATATGAGCCAAAAGATAAGCACAACTTGGAGATGCTATCCCCCACCAGTAGTCCTCCCCCGCTTTCGCGTAGCGCGTTTTGGAGGGGGCTGCTCTGGTCCCGTCGTTGGTGAGATATTGCCAGATGGTTGTTTGCGCTTCAGCGAAGCATTCGATAGCGCAGGCGTGTTCGCTGTCGATGTGGGCGTCGACGAAGATGCTGTTGACGACGATGCATTCTGGTTATGTGGAATCGTCTTGTGCTGCTTCGTCGGCGAGTTATGAGCTGACGGCGGAGCATTTTGGGGAGAGCTGATCGAAGATGTGGGCGCCTGAGGTTGGGGGAGTGGGGCAGGGTTAGTCACAGAAGTGGGGGCGCTAGAATACAATGTTGTCGACGACATAGCGCTTGCCGTGGGAAATGAAGCAAAGGGATGTGACATCATGCCACCGCCAGTATTCATTTGGTTCATCCCGTTCATCATATGTTGACCTCCGGTGAGCGGTACAATCGGCATCGCATCCCTTAGTCGGTTTGCATACTTGTTCAGAGCATCTTATCGTATCCTTTAAAAGTCTTTATCGATGTTGGCAGAGGAAAAGAACGAACCTATTGGCCCTAGTTTTGTGTCGTTGGAGAAGGTTATCAAGTCAGTCATCTGTGCTACACTTTCGGCCAACTGGAATCAAACAAACAAGTGTCAATCGAGGCATTTGTGCGATCAAAACCCAAGACGAACCTCCAAACATCGCATCGTGGCTTGCGGTATCCCAAATGCATTGACAGGCTCCCCTGGAATGGACCCTTGTTCAATGACAATTCTAGGTTCCTCCCACTTCTTATCCTCATCCTCTTGATTCACGACACCATTGGGTCCTGGCGTGGGTACATTGCGCATCCGTGGCGTTTTTGGAGATTCTATCATTCTCGTGCCAATGATAGACTCAAGAGCAATATATTTATCGTGATAGTTGGCGTCGAACTGGAAATCGTCGAATTTCAGCACATAGTTCCCAGTAGCAGACGATGTTCCAGGCGGGTGCGGTGACGTTATCACGACATGTGCCGTCAGAGGTCCCCGCAGCGTAACCGTGTAGCCATTGTTGTACTTGTACGTCCAAACTGCCGTTACGCATTCAACAACAGAGTGACCCTGGGAATACATTCGTTCTCGAGCCCCGTCCAATGTTAGTGTCATGGATTTGACGCCCGACTGGGTCGTCACCAAGAAGAAGCGGGGCAATATAGGAACACCAATTTCTAATCAGTAACAATCAGCATCTCTGCGAATCAATAGCAGGAAAAAGCGGTACCAAATGGTTTTGCTTCAGTTTTTTGGTTATCTTTCCACAAGGTTATTTTCATGACAGCTTTCTGCGTAAAATATTCCTTGATTAGGTCATTCCACCAAGAAAGCTGCAATTTCTATCATGGAAATGAGTGCCTGGTAATAAGCGAAGCGAGCAGTACGTACCGTTTTGCTCTCGTTCGATAAGTTACCACTAAACTGCAACAGTCGTGTGAGTCCTTGGCCGCTCCCAAGTGCTGTTGTCACACTACATAGAACATACTGTTCAAGCATGCTATTACAATCAAGAAAAACGGATCAAACTTACAGGCTTACAGGCGGCGGACGGGGAGCAGACGCCGGCGCGTGTTGATCAGTCGATGAAACCGTAGATGAAGAGGCCGGAGACCCATGAGTAAGATTGCCCTGGGGCTGATTCGGCGGTCTTGGCGGTCCAGCAGGTTGACTAGAGCTCAGGACGGGCGGCGGCTGGAGTCCAGACTGTGGCTGAGGGCCGGTATGTTGAGACGGTATGCGTCCAGTAGTTGCAAGTGCAGTATTTGTAGGGAGCTGGGATTGAGTGATGCGGGGAGTATGTGAAGAGGAAGGTCGTCCGGACTGTGACCGCGGTCGAGAGCCAGGACGGGGATATGTGTTTATATTATCGGAGGGTGACGGAGGATGAGAGGACGGCTGTGACTGCGGCAGCGGGGCGTGGTGGTGATTGTGCGATGGTGGGCGGGGAGGAGGCGGCATACCAAATGAATTATAGTTTTCAGTTCCTTGCTGTTGCATCTGCTCAAATTGTTGAGCTGGAGTCAGCTGGAAGGCGGTCCGGTTCGGTGGCGTATTGGCAATGTTAGATGGTAGGGTTCTTGACATCTCCCCCATTTGTGTTGGTGGTGTTGATGAAGGCACAAAGGGAAATTGGTTGTTGCCCCCCGATGATGTCTGTCCTGGAAACTGCGGCGCCGAAAAGTCCATAAAAGCCATGGGATTGTCGGATGCCATCTGGGGACGATTTATGTTAGGCTGCGACGGACCCGGACCCATATTCATGGCAGGGGTATGCGACGATGGATGTGAAGGGGGACGGGGCGAAGGAGGTATTTGCGCGGTCTGATGCTGAAGAGGAAGGGGTACAGGACTCTGAAAGTTGTTCTGATGCGACGATTGCATCCCACCTTGCATAGACTGCGGCTGACCTGGCTGAGGAATACCATTCATGATTCCCATCTGTGCTGACCCCGTCCTGACAACGTTCTGAGGAAGCCCTGGATTGCCGCTAGCGCTCCTCATCCCCATCGCCATTTCGGGGGACATATGACCAGAGGGCTGGCGCATCTGCGGCTGCTGCGCCTGTCCGTGTGCCGGTGGTTGTCGCATTTGAGTAGGCATATTGCCTTGCTGGTTTATTCCCATGGGCAAAGAGCCTATGTGGTTGCCGCCTGGGGGTAGTGGTTGGGTATGAGAGACCCTGCGATTAGCGATAGACTGCTGCTGCTGCTGCTGCTGCATCATAGGATTGTTGCCGAAATTGATGTTCTAGGGAGATGAAGAGAAATGAAAATTGAATAGAATATCAAAGCGAGTTGCAAGGAACACTTGCCATATGCGCGCCACCGGGGGACGGATTCATAGACTGGACGGGTCGCATCAGCATCGGACGCTGTGTCGGGCCCGCTGAAGGATGCTGCTGCTGGACTGGCATTGGATACCGCTGATGCTGAATAGACGGGTTCTGATTAGGTGGGCCGCCGCTCAACATGGCCATTGGCGGCACGGTCGATGATGGCATACCCAATTGCTGCTGCTGGCCAGGCTGAGGAGGTGACTGCATGAATGGGCCGCTACTGAGACCCAGCATTGGTGGCTGACCCATGCCTTGACGCAACATTTCAGGTCGAACGTTGACGTTCATGTTCGTAAAAAGTTGCCCCGGGAAGAAACTGCGACGCTCGGAAACCTAGACAGGCGGCTGCAAATAGAGTCTTCGAGCGTGTAGACGCACATAAAAGACAGGGAAAACGACGCAGACTGGTTGCAGTCTGCGAGCTGGAGAACTGCAGAGACACCGAGACAGATGTCAAAAAAAACGGAAATCTGTGGTGATCGGCAGGGCAAAGCGCACGCTGGCGACACCGGAGCTCGACGGGCAGAACGACAACGACGACAACAAGAATTGCCTCGGGAGCGACGTCGATAGCGTCGGGGGAAGAAGAGAAGTGCGGGAAACGAGGCTAGTCAGAGGCCAGCGCTCGTTGTTCAACGAATTGTTCCCACGTGGGAGCGTGCTTCGCTTCCTCTTCCTTTTTCGTATCTCTCTACTCCGGACCTCGTCGCCGTCAACGACGCTTTGACAACGACGACGACGACTGCCGCCGCCCGTCATGGTTCGCAAGCTCAAGTATCATGAGCAGAAGCTCCTTAAAAAAGTCGATTTTCTCAATGTATGTGTCTTTTTCCGTCGTTTTTCCACTCTCTAATGTTTGTCTCAGTGGAAACAAGACGCCAATCTCCGTGAAATCAAGGTCATGCGTCGTTACCATGTCCAGGACAGAGAGGACTACCACAAGCAAGTCTTTGTCTCTCATGTTATCATTGCTGTCGCCGACCTTGGGTCACAGGTACAACAAACTTTGCGGTTCTCTGAGGTCCTTTGCACACCGGATCTCGATTTTGCCTGCACAAGACCCATTCCGACCTCGCATGGAGAGCCAGCTACTGGCGAAACTGTACGATATGGGGGTCCTTAACTCCACGGCGAAGCTAAGCGACGTTGACAAAATCACCGTCGCTGCTTTTTGTCGCCGGCGTCTAGCCGTGTTCATGTGCATGACCAAGATGACAGAGACTGTTAGCGCAGTGAGTGTACTCCCATTTATCTCGGCGTCCTGCCCTTAGCGGAACAGGCCGCAAAATTTATAGAGCAAGGGCATGTTCGAGTCGGACCAGACACAATTACAGATCCCGCGTTCTTGGTGACAAGGTGTGTACTGTTTTTTTTTTGCTGATTGCTACTGACATTCTGGTAGACGAATGGAAGACTTTGTCACCTGGGTCGATACGTCTAAACTCAAACGGACAATCATGTCCTATAATGACGAACTGGACGACTACGACCTCCTGTGACCAGACTGACCGACGAAAGTATCATCATGTTCAATTATTTGCCTTTTGAAGGAATGCTTTCACGGACGCAATTACGTGTTAATGATACCATTCCTGCAAATCTCCTTCGGTCACCATCTGGACCAACATAGCACCATATGAATCTCGCATCATTAGACGCAATCTGAAGATGGGGCTACGTTCCTTGCGCTCCGGTTTGCGTCAGCCTTTCGGGAATAGACCATGGAGATGCGAATAGTGGAAATATTTGTTTTTAGACGATGGAGGAATTGCAGAGGAAATTTGATGTAGCGTCAGACTCCTTCCCATTCTCCTTCATGGGGGGTAAAAGCTGCTTCGCAGCTGTGGGGTAATCGAATAGCTTATATATTATCTTATCTTATCTTTCACGTGATGTTTTGATCTTTCTGAACCTTATTTTTTTTTACCCCCCATTACGGAGACTGGCGTCTTTTGCTATGGCGCGTTGCACATGTTTGGCTGAGCCATCCCTTTCTTACCTCGGAACGCACTAAATTGTGATGCTTGCTGCCCAGCTCCTGATGACTGAGTCTTCTTGCTCGAATAGAAGATCAGCGATATCTCCCGCACTTTCTCGTAGAGCAGCCCGAGAAGCATGGAGGTTTTGCGCAACGTGCCCGAACCGAAGGACCTGCACCAAGACGTCCAATATCACAACGTTGTTGTGATTGAGAATGTTATGATCTGGTTTAACCAAGGTATGCTGCTTTGTTCTTGTGTGTAGCCTACCATGCTGAAAAATAAGGTTTAGAGAGATTAAAGATCACGTGAAAGATAAGATAAGATAAACATTTAGTCAGCTCGGATTGCCCTCAGCTGCGAAGCAGCTTTTACCCCCCACGAAGGAGAGTGGGAAGGAGTCTGATGTAGCGTATATGTTGCCTTTGGTTGTCCTGTCCACTGTCGAATACGAAATTCATGTTTCTCAATTTCATCCTGTTGTATATTTGAGGAAAATACCGGCAATTTGTCCAGACAGTGCCAAACAAATGATCCAATCTCTTCCTTGTCTTCCGTGGCCACCAATTTTATGTATGCCACCGTACGGCGCAATGCCCAGGCCCTCGTCACTACCATTGCTGCTGGTAGCCAGACTTTGTCGCGACCTCTGATACAGAAACCGTCCGTTTACGGCCAACCGCTTCACCCATCACATCCTCACCTAGGTACTCGTCTCGCTCCAAGGCTTCGTCTAACTCACGCGTTCCTCTGTAGTTCAGCCAAATGAATTGACGGCTGGGATACCACATGAAGAATATGAGAGGCGGCGGAAGACGCTCATGGAAAGCCTGCCGGACAACAGCATGGTTGTCGCGGCAGCGGCACCAGTGACGTTCATGAGCGGTGGTACGTGGTTCTTAGTCTATACGTTGATGGATCGCTGGCCTGACATAGTCAACCAGAAATATTGTAAGTGGGTTCGCGTTTCTTGACCAGTCACCGATTGAACAACATCCAGTCACAAGTACCGACAGAATTCGGATTTCTGGTATCTTACCGGCTTTGAGGAGCCTGATTCTGCCGTTATTCTCGGTAAGCACTGTGACGCCGTGGGCTTGTACATCCTGCATGGAAATTTTGAAACTTCGCGACATTTTGAACATGAGTCCCAGTAGCGAAACGCGGCTCCGACCTCGGAATCAGCAAAGAAGACTCCCCTCGTTGCAAAACAGCGAAGGAATAAACCCTCGGCAAGAATCCAGGGATTTCTTTCTTACTAAGCCCATGAGCCTGCGAAAAGTCGCGAGGAATCATATGTGGAATAACAGGCCCACGTCGCGAATACCTGTTCCCGTTCTCCCGTGCTGATGACTTCACAGAGAAGAATTCGACGTCGCGCGGGTATTCAATGACTTTGTTCGTTAACGAAAAGGATGCATCCGAAGAGAAATGGTCCGGCACTAGAACAGGAGTCCGCGCCGCCGGAGAAGCCTTTCGTGCAGACGATGCCCAACCCATAACATCCTTCCCCAAGTATTTGGGCTCAATAGCATCCTCCTATTCTCACATCTTTTCTGACCCACAGTCCCACCAAGACGATTCCACGCCCAAAAAGTTCCTCAGATATCTATCAAACCCTCTCAAGAAACGTGCTCGTGAGATAGACGCGACCATGGCTACTATCTCTGGCTCACGACAACGCGCGCTAAAGTCCAAAGTCGCGCCATTGAGAGCTATAAAAAGTGAGGTAGAAAGACGCGTTATGCGAACCGCAGCAGACATCAGTGGGCGTGCCCATGCCAAGGTAAAGACCTGTATGTTTTTGTTCAGTGTGTTTTTCGTTGAAATGAGCCCAGACCATGCGGTTCACACATCCTGGAATGTCAGAAGCCGCATTGTCTGCTCATTTTGAATATCTGTGCTGTCTAAATGGCGCTCAGCGTCTAGCCTATGTCCCGGTAGTTGCTTCCGGGTATGTTCCTTTCACGAGATGTACAGAATATCGACGCTGACGTTTCTGTAGCCCGAATGCTCTAATCATACATTATACATCAAATAATATGCCGATCCAAAACAATGAACTCCTTCTCATCGATGCAGGATGTGAATATAAGTTCGTGTGCCTACTCACTTGTGATCAGTGATGCTTACTTTCTTACAGTGGTTACGCGTCTGATATCAGTAACGTATTCGCAAGTTCACTTGATGCATATCATGCTAATCCACTCTCATTTCAGCACGCACCTATCCCGCCAACGGAACCTTCACTAGACCACAGCATGATCTATATTCCGCCGTTCTTTCTGCACAAAAAGCCCTCGTGGCGTTGTGTCATGAAAGTGCCGGAGAGACCTTGTCCAGCCTTCACGCAACATCATGTCGACTACTCCGAGCTGAGCTTACCCAGATTGGTTTCAACGTCAGCACATCTGATCTCGCAAGAGACCTGTATCCGCACTCCTTGAGCCATCCGATTGGTATAGGTTCGTGTACAGTAATCTTCTCAGTTGATCCCTGTTCAAGCTTTTTACAAACCAAAACTCAGATCTGCACGAGTCACATACCATCAGCCGGGCGGCGCCGTGAGTGACTTCGTTTGTTTATTCTTTTCGCATCTTTTTCACCGCCAGATGACAGTCTCCAAGAGGGTATGGTTATCACGATTGAACCCGGTACGGGACAATAAGCATCTTCAGATTCTTTTGCCCTCATGGCATTTCTCCTGCTAGGCATCTACGTTCCTCCGCTACCTCAATATCCGAAGGCTTTCCATAATATGGGAATCAGAATCGAGGTTCATTCGTGACCCTGGATGTTTATTTCTACATCTTATTTTTTTTTTCTAGGATGAGGTTTTGGTGGGCAAAACGGACCCCATTGTGCTGACCGTATCCGCCCCCAAGGAAGTGAGTAGAATCCTATCCTTACCGGTGCCTCCCCTCCTCTTGAACTGATGACTATGATGATAGATTGCCGACGTTGAGGGCGCTTGTCAGGGTCTCTTGGGACTAGAGCCTTACTAGAATGAAATCAGACAAGCTTCGGCCCACGTGCACGAAGGAACTTTGATCTCTGTGGTTCGTCTGTTCGAAAAGAAAGATGCTTTGAACTTGCACCGCCATTATCTCCACTTCCTAGCTATGTCCGAGGCGACGTTCCCAAGGGTAGAGAACAATTGCAATCCTTTGTTGAGCTGCTATACTTGTTTGATAAATCTTGCTACACTGCTCCAACCATAACTTTCCCAGTAAGCTATACGCCATGAAACATGCGAAAAGACGGCAACATGCCACTTCGAGCAAGTTTGTGTACTTGGTGAAGGCGAGCACTCACCGCATAAGGTTACGGCAATGCGCCATTGACGAAGGGAAGGAGCAAACTTTGCAGAGGATTACCCTGGAGGTGGAGAAAGCCATCGAACACTCACAATGGCCGAGGACTAGAGTCGACTGCATCAGAAATAGTAATGCAGAGATTGTGAGGGTGATTCATCCCCAGTGTCGAGTAGGTGCAATGAAAACGTGAGGGGGACCGTCGCCCCTTTCTTCTCACAATCTCAGAACATAAGAAGAGCTGATATGAAAATGAACATAACTACCACGTATCTGCAACAGTAATCCAGAGCAAGGCGTAATGATGCAACATCTCTTCACTCTCACTCAGCAACTGTCTCCTGGCACCATTTCTCCACCGCCTCCCGTTTGTCAGATCTAAACTCTTTGTCGATAATTGTCTGAGCATCATCCACCCCATCCTCTTCCATGGTAGCTCCATTAGCTCTCCAAAGCCAACTGACAAGATCCGTCGCTGACTCTCCAACAGACGATTGGTGGTATCTCTGTTTCCTACCACCAGAAGCAGAAACCTCGTTGTCCGCCTCGGTGTAGTATTGCTGGGAGTTAAAACTATTGAGAATTGATCGGCTGCCTTCATCCAACCATAGGTGGAGCGCAGTCGCCCCATAGTGAAAATGGCATATGAAGAAAGGTGGGAAACTTGAACGGTCGTCAGGCATTCGGACGAATTTGTTTGACCACAACCGCTTCCCCTTCATGAAGTCCAGAAAATTCCAGTAGGCATCTGTGTCCAGCATCTGAAACTGTAGATACGCGTGCTGGGTATGTTGAAGAGACTCGGGAAGGATAGGCGGTGGGTGGTCCTCGGGATACAACACATCCTCCATGGTCATACAATCATTGGGAACCTCAGTATTCAAAAATAAGCGAAAGGTTGGTGACATCCAGGAAGAAGAACTCACATAAAAAAAGGCGCAAGTTTGGTAAGCTAGCCCTTTTGCGTGAATTTGTCTATTGATGAACATGGCGTTCTTTTCGTTGTCTATACCACCTTGGAACTTGATGCGCTCGTCGAGTCCTCTCGCTCGAATTATCGCTTCAATATACTAAAGATAAAGGAAGATAACGCTGTCAGCCGCTGAATAGCATACCGGGGAGCCTTTATTGTGGGGCAAAATATGTGCAGCTTGGCAGGCGGCCCATCTAACGGCTTCGCCCCAGTGAGAGAAACCATCCATGCGCTCTGCTGTTCCAGGCTCCATAATGATGCATCTCCCGCCATCCCGGCTGGCAATCATGTCCCTGTTGTGGTGCCAGCTCTCTTCAGGATTGATGGACGTTCTGGTGTCACCGCACTGAGCGTCCGCAATGCGGAGCGCACCTAAGGGTACGACATTAGTAACAGTAAGACAGACAATCACTTAGTATGCATTACCCTCTGCCACGAAATCGTACGTTTCATTCTCAACCACTGGCTCTTCCATGCCCTCTAGTTGTAAGTCCCGCCCGTCATGACGCAAATACCCGGATGTCCCTGAGACAGCTGTGGCGACATATAGCAGCCATTTTCGCCCACGGCGGGCAGAGGCGCTAATAATAGCAACTGGAATTTTTAGGAGAAGGAACCGTTCGTTGGTTGGTTTGTCGACCGCTATTCCTGGGAGCACTGGAACGCGAAGGAATGCATACGTTGGCTCTTGCCCCGCTGCCAGGATAGATCGCTCTAACGGAGAAAGTGCGCATCCTCGCCAAAGTGGTAAGTTGCACTTGTGAAAGCGGCATAATGGTCAACGGTCAAAGAACAGCGCAGGAAAATCTCCTGTATATGAACTAACTACTGTTTCAGGAGTGATTCAGCCCTCGTCTAGAGACATGGAAGCCAGTGAAACAACGAACTTTTTCAAGTTTCCGAGTCGGCCCGATAAACCTGTACTGTACGATTCGAGCAGCTCGATCAAGGCATAATTTATCCTCGTCTGGTCTTTACAGTCTCCAAGTCGAGTCTAACATACCAGAGGCGATGCATTTTACTCTTTCTCAATTTCAAGAAACTAACTTGCATGAAATTGACACTTGAAAGCGACAACAATGGGATTCGGCATATGGAGAAGGAGCATCGACTTGGCTGTGAAGACCAGAAACAAGAATGTGAAATGAAAGCTGGAGGCTTCCCTCCTTCATCGGAACATATTGAGCCCCGAATTACGAGATAAAATGGCCACGAATCTGTACAGTCATTGGCGACTGACCCACAGTGGAGATGTGGTCCCAGTATAATCCCTTGGAGGTTTCATCTTACCCCATGGTCTTCCAGGGTTACGCGAAGCCCGAGGATCACGTTAAAGTAGAACTGTAGTAAAGAGTTAACGATGATGTGATCAAGAGACCGAGTAGAGCATTTACCAGTTCAAGTTCTCTGGATTCGTTTGGCATAATCACGTAGTCCACCTTAAATGTTATGGTACAGCAAAGCAGTGGATTAGGCATTGCGGACATCGACCCGACGGTATACAGATAACCTCCCTTATAGGAGAAGGAGATGACCGAGTGCATGGAATTCACTTTCTTGATGATGGTAGACCGTTGTTTGGATACGATAGAACAGATTGAGAATGCTTGAATGTGGCCCTCAGCAGATGACTGAATAGCCCAGAGTTCAGAAAGAATACAGGGGATGAGCTCAGATGAAAGCGCCATCGAAGCTGCGAGACAAGACTGGAAGACTGGATTTAGACTGAATTAGTTGGTTTGCGCCGCATTGGCCTGATCAAGCTGATCCTGGTATCCGCTTTCTGCAAATTCTATCAGTGTGACCAACGGTGATGCGTGTATCCAAGTTCACCGGAGGTTAATTCCAACTTTCCTCGGTCAATTCAAGCATGCCTTTCTCTGTTTGAGAACCTTCAACGTAGTGACTTCTCCTCTGACGCTCCAGCCCGAAATTCATCTTCGACAATGCTAGTGCAAGTCGTGCTTGATTACCTGCATGGTATCCGACAATTCCGACCAGGTGATTTCCCTAGCAACGAGAAAACGCGGACAGCCCACCGCCTACCGAATAATGCCTGCTCATTCGAGCATCTGAATGCTTGAAGTCCCAATAGTAGCGCTTAGGCATTAGCAAATGTATGTGCAATTGAAAGAGTAAATGTACAGTGATAATGAGGGTAATAAGCACAGACTTAACAATACATTTCAAAATGGCAAGAAAACCAAGAAGGATTGGGAGGCAGAACGGAGGGTCGACTTGGTTGATGAATATTCTATGATAGTATCGGGCAGCCCCAACAAGATTTTAGTGCGATATGTCTGATAGAGGGTTGGTGCTTAGCCCAAACGAGTAAGGCGCAGACGCCGAGTGACAGCAAGAGCTAGATCCTAACCAGATCAATCAGTATACCGGAATGATTGAGAAAAGCCTCACTATGACAAGAACAGATAAGCGTCTAACGTGGCCCCGAGGAGGTTCAGGCTCCAGGAGAGCCTCTTCGAGGGCAACCTCTTCTTTCGTGGGTTGAGGCTATCCAGGTGATAAGAGTGAAGCATTCACAACAAGTAGGTCACTCACTCGGGCCACGGTGAAATAAACACGGTCATCCCAATCAATGTCTCCGTCGTGAGTTGTAGTCTGTGCAATTTCCGGTTGAAAAAAAAAAGCGGTCCAAATCGCCAAAAAGTGTACACACCATCAGGGGGTGATTCCTGTTGAAGTAGCCATGGCCATAGGGCTCGTATCGAAAGACGAAGGAAGGCAAGGGAACGTGTTGGTAGTATATCGTCATGTTGGGAGGAAGAGAATCTGCTTGACGAAGAACCGAGTGCATAGAAGGGAAAAGACGGTCCCGAGTCCGGATCGGAGGCATGGTGAGGGCGAAGAAAAAAGAGAGAAAAGAGCGTGGTGGGAAAATCGACGTCGGTCGGCTACCCTTGTTTTTAAGTGCGCCTGTGCTTCGATATCGGAAGTAGCATCCGTATTGAGCGACTTTCCAGTGTGTTTGGCGTAAACACAGAATGACATAAGGCGAATATCGACCTTAATTTGATCCCGCGGAGACGCTCACTCGTTATAGCGTCATACTCGTCCTTCGAGACACCGGCAAGAATGACACATTCGAAAAGATTGGCCCAGGTACAAGGAGTCGTGTCCACAAAACTCCCTGCTTACGCCGGAAGCGTTCGTTCGAATTCGAAACTGGATTGAATACGCTGGAAATCGAATAGCAGCCTCGACGCCTTGTACCGGTTTATTCTGGCGGAAACTTGGCATTCTCGCTTGTGCTGTCTGTCCTCACGTCTGGCCATCTTACTGGTTACGCGTATATTCCAAATCTATGCCCTCTATGCTGTCAATGGCTGTATGGCACCGACGGAGGCAAATCGACTGCCCGTTATTGTGACCTTACATTACATAATAATATCACGCCTATCTGTGACGATTCGTGAGTCACGGCCCCTAGCAAGGCTTATCGTTGTACACCCACCGTAATCTCTAATAGGCCAGCCTCTGTCCTCCGTAGTTGCCATAGTCCAAGGATAAGGCAAACATAGTGTGCTTTCAAGACTGTTCACGGCCTAGCAAGAGCTGCAAGATCTGTCTGGACGTCAGGACCGCTACCTGCGAGTTTCGTCAAGGATAAGAGGATTACCTGAAGACCTGAAGAAACTGAAGACATACCTTCAAACATTCTATCCAAACACTGCGCCCCCAACCCAATTCAACAAAACCGCCCTGTTGTAGCCATCTCTGGAATCTTGAATATCTTGAGCGCCCTAAGCGAATGTCCATAAACCGGATAGACCTGAAGACTGAAGGATCCATCGACAATCCAGGGAGACTATTGCTATATTCCCAAGTTCAAGAGTGCCAACGGCTGATTTTTGTCGTCCGAGATCGGTAAAAGGCGACGGTGGGTTAGCAAGTCTCACTGCAAGCCTCCACGCGAGTCCTGGAAGGCCCGGAAAAGAACGAAATGCCGTCGAGAAGCCTTGAAGACAATAATGGAAGACCTGCTGGCGTCCTGAACGAAAGCAGAGTCGAAGGCATTTGATTTCGAGAAGATTGACCATCCCACTCTTCAAGTTTCTTTCCAAGATATCGAGGCTGTCATCTTGAAGCCTTTATAGAAAGGCCGTAAATACGAGCCTGTATCAAGAGAACGAGCTCGACGACAGAGGCAAGGATGGTGGTGGTTTGACATTGGTGTACATCGGTGTACATCGGTTGTCACACAAACAAACTGCCGTCCAAATTCGAATTATTTATGTCGCCGAGCACTTCAGAGCCTTTTCTGGTTGCCCTCTTTCTTGGTCTGCACTCAGATATTCACCTGCGTTATTTTCTACATTTTTATTTCGATTTTGAACCCCTCAGCGATTGTCTCGGACGACGGCAGCTGCCACTGGCTTGACGGCACCAATTTTCTGGTTGCCAATCGTTCAGACAAACTTCCGGATTCGACAATTCTTTTTTGCCACGGTCAGAAATAATTCCAGGGCCGTCGCCGTCGTCCGTCTCTTCCAGCCGGTTTCACGAAGTGCCACCTACAACTCGTAGGCTCGCAGTCACAAAGTTTGTTTGGACTGTTATGTAACAGCAACCTGTCCTATTAGACTACAGTCTTGGAAGTAATGGACCTGGTTTCCCCTTTACTGCTTAGATCCCGGAACCCATAGGCTGCTCAAGCTTACTCTGCATATTTAGTTCGGATGATACTATGCATATGATTGCTCTTCTACCCCGGCTCTAACACACGAGCGCCCTCGTCACTCGACACCTTGATCCGAATCGACCTCGGTGTAAGCAGGTGCCCATGCTTGGTTTTAGTCTTGAAGAGACTATGCAAACCTAGAGGAATCGCATAGGTCCCAGGTATGCATGCGGAATACTGCAACCCTTTCCTGATACTGACATTATATGTTGTACTAGCATTTTCCTTGCAATCGGTTGGCTATGCGAGTCTATTCCATTTCGATCCACTTCAAAGTTTATTCCCCCCCAAGTGGCTCCCAAGTGGTTTATTAATTCCTACAGGTGCTGATCTCTGCATCAAGCATGGTTGACGTACATCGTCGAGCTAGTTACCTCTTCCTCGACAACAATACCCTGGGGAACACTTTCGATATTGAAATGAATTCACATCTATTAGGGGAAGTGCTCCCCGGTCATCCTGAATACATCGACGACTTCTATTTCGCCTCCATTGCGAGCCGCAGTTCTTATCTTGAATGAACCGGCCCGTAGCCGCGATGGATAAGGCTGCCATATGCCCAAATTCTCATCCGCGCGAAGTCGATTGCACCCTCCGTTCTCTACGAATCGATCAACGATGAACATCCTTCAAGGAAAACATCGTCACTTGCGCTGCTGGCAGCAGACTAGCACAAATATGAACGTACTGGGTATATTCGCGCCACGTATAAAAAATGGGGCATCGCACCTCCTCCCATCATGGACCACTAATAACCCACCCACGAATGCGATCGACTGACGAAATCTCTGACAATACTATCAGGGAAACGACTTTAGGAAACGATAAAACAGAATATGACAGTAATTCTGTTAAGACATCCACAGGCCTGGAAGATTTTCCAGACGGTGGATTGAGAGCTTGGTTAATTATTGGAGGGGTGCGTTACTATAAGGCGGACGCCTACCTAATCTGACCATGAGTGCTTGTTTCCCAGACCATGTGCAGCACCTTCGCAACGTGAGCGTTAACCACAGCCCTCTGGCGCTGCTGACTTGCGTTTCACGGTCCAAGGGTCGGTTTTGTGAATGCGTGGGGGGTCAGTGTGATTTTTCGATCTTCGAAAGATTCCTGGTACTCAAATTCAATAGGTATACCAAGAATATTATGAAGAGACCTTGCTGAAAGACTCTAACCCCTCTACCATGTGAGTCTTCCTCTTTGCATCTTTCAAACACATCCACTAACCACCTGAATAGTGCATGGATCGGGTCTGTCCAGGTATCTTTGATTATCAATCTCTGCAATACGCTGGTACCTACGTAATGGAACAGTATGCTCTCATCTTCTTTCCAGGCCTAATAGTAGGCCACCTATTCGACATTGGGTACTTCAGAATCCCATTCATACTCGCGACTATCCTGCTAGTCGTATCAACTTTCCTCATTGCTGAGTGTTCCCAGTACTGGCATTTCCTACTTTGCCAGGGCTTCGCCATTGGGGTATGTTTTTCATTCGCATTCGCTCATCATTCTTTGAACTCGGTTCTTAGCTGGCCTGTGGGACGATATTTAGTTGCGTTGTAGGTATCGTCGGGCATTGGTTCCGACGACGACGAGGGATCGCCCTGGGTTTGACATCTGCCGGGGCGGCGGTTGGCAGTACTGTGTTCCCAATAGTTGCTCATAATCTTATGAAGAACATTGGGTGTGTACATTCTCTTCGCAACTTAGCTTACTGAGAGAATTACCTTGAAGATTCGCGTGGACAATGCGAGCCATTGCCTGCATCCTTGTCTTCAGCATGGGTATCGCCAACCTGACAATGAGACGCCGACTTCCCCCCGCAAACTCATCGGGAGGGATCTTCAACCTGAAGGCGTTCACCAACACACCTTATACTCTTTGGTGTCTTTCTACTTTCACCGCATTTCTGGGGATATATACAGGTGCGATTATTATATTCATCGTTCACCAATCAGCTTGCCCTTCTGATACCGGCGTTCTCCACAGTTTTGACTTATATTAGTGTCAGCGCCACTGCTTACGGCGTCTCGCCCGATATTGCGTTTTACCTTGTCTCTACCGTTAATGCCAGCTCAGGAATTGGAAGAATAATAGCAGGGACTTGTGCCGATCGATTCAGTATTTCCCATTCCATCATTTATTTAAACCCTGTTTCCAATTTATTTGCAGGGGCCTTGGATTTCTTCGGGCCCATGACAATCATAGCAGGTGCCCTCACCTACGCATGGCCATTCGCCCGGACTGTGACTTCCATGATCGTCGTCGCAGTTATCTACGGGTATGTTATCTCGGTTCTAAACATCTCGTCGATGCTCAAGCATGAGCAGATTCTCTAGCGGAGCATATGTCTCCTCGTTCCTCATTCCGGTCTTCGAACTAGGCGATATTAGTGACGCTGGACGACGCACAGGAATGACAATGTCGATAGCAGCCCTTGGGGCCGTTGCGGGTCCACCGATCTCTGGGGCTATTAATACAGCAACCGGAGGCTTTGAGGCTATGGGTTATTATGCAGGTATGAGAGTTACGATTCTTTGGTCTCGGAGTGCCAACGGTTTTAGTAGGGACAACTATCATGCTCGCCGTGATAGTGATGTACATCGTCCGGCATCTTATTGTTAAAACATCCTGAGGAAGATTTTGACCATAGTTTGTGGTTATATTTAAATTTGGATGATTTAGAAACATACGACTTCTTATAAACTAAGTTGGGACTGCGGTCATATTGAAAATGCATATTGTATAAGTATCTGAATGTACCGCTTAAATTCTTTGATACGAAACTTCAGTATGGCATTTTCAACAGATTTTGACAAGATGGTTCGTATCATTGCAGAAAGCTGGTCCGTGACCCTTGTTACACTCCTGACTATATCTTAATCAAGTGGTACAGTGCGATGCTGACAGGAGCTGTCCAGGCAGCACCCACGCCATATTTTCTAAAAGACGGCTGCGGTAACGGTAACCCTTCCCTTCTCATCCTATTCTTTTCATACAAGCCCACCTTCGGATCAGGCAACAGCGCCTTGATTGTGGAGACTAGCCATAGCGTCTCCTTGAACAAGAACATCACGACTCCATTCCTTGACCCTAGTCCAAAATAACCAAGTGCCTCATCCGAAAATAGCGAGCAAAATACGGCGCGCCCAACAAAACGCAATGGCTTGGGGAACCACTGCTCCTCAAATTGCTCGGCAAAGGCTTTGCCCGCCCGACGTGCCGTCTCGCTGGGCTGCGGCCAAGGCCGACGGCTCCAGTCGTCGTTGAACTTGACGCAAGCGTCAAAATCTGCGGGGAAGCGCTCAAGAGGGACAAAGGAACCGCCTTCCATGAAGAACCCTTTATAGAGCTCTCTAGCAAAGAGATACCAGGCGCGCTTCATATGAGGGGGGGTACCCGGCCAGACCGGCCAAGCACATCATGTTGTGCATTTGCACCGCAGCAACGGCGCAGGGCTCGATAAAGTCATCACAGTGATCCCAGCTACCCGGATGCTGTTTGGCGAGACGCATGTTTTCACTGTGGATAAGACTGCTCGGCCCAAACTCGAAGAGGGAGAGGAAGGACTCGCGAGTGTCCTCAAAGCGCTGTTGTTTTTTGTTGAATATTTTGTTTGTATGGACAATGGCGCTGAGGCCGACGGGGTTCATGACAACGAGAAAGAGGGTGACTGAGTAGATGATGTTGGCAATGAACTCGTTTACATGGTAGTTCATAAACGTTTTCACCATCTCCTCCCAGTCAGTCTCTGGGTCAAGAGATGCGAGATACTTGGAATCCTGGTCAGATAGTCTGATCCTGGTAGAGTAAATATAAGATACTTACAGCATCGATCCATTTATACCCAGACTTGTCGGGGGAGTATTTGGCAAGAGTGCCACCCACGTTTTCTCGTTGCTGGAAAAATGGCCTAGTCAGAAATTTTGGATGTCAAAGTTCAACATAAGCGGCCACTTGCGGCTGCACTGCCGGCGTGAATTTTCTAAGGAGTGACGACTATGAGTGTTCGGCGTGAAAACGTGTAAGGATTACACTACGTACCTCAGTAGGTTCTAAGACAAAGTAGGCATTGTCTGAAGGGCTGGTGATTAGTCGAGGTTGATGGATTCAATATTTATCTGTGGTCTGTTCTAGATATTTTACTAGCAGGAGAGAAGCGTGCTAGAATAATAACGATGTCAGCCGGAGAATGTAGTTCCGTCCTCTTCAAAGACGCTATTACTTACCGGGTCACGTTCGCACTCCAGCGGCGAACCCTTGCCGTACGTCAGCCCAGAAGCTCCCACCAAACTTTGTCCGGCAAAAATCCCAAAATTGTTCCTCAAATATGCAACTTTTGGGGCTCAAAGTATGCTAACTCTCGGACAAAGTCGCTTTCGGGCCTCCCGGGCCGGGGCCCGTACAAAACTGGTCGCCTGAATCGACTATATCCGCGGACTTCGCCGTCTAGCACTGACGACCGACTTTACCTGCTTTTGACATGACTACAAATTTTCGTTGGAATTTTCTGGGAAAATATTGCGCAGAGGAGTCAGAAATCCAAATCGGGACTGATACCGGTTCAGATGTCAGGGCGATAGTGTCACCGCCAGGCCAAAAATATGCTAACATCCGGACAAAGTTCGACGACGTTTGGACCCAAAATAGCCCAAAATATGCTAACTGCGGACAAAGTTTTTGCGTTTTTGGGGCCTAAAATATGCTAAAATCTGGACAAAGTTTGGCGGGAGCTTCTGGGGGCCTCGTACGTCGGACGCGTCCGCATTCAATACCGTATTATTTACTCACCAGATGACTGTTGGCGATTGCTGGATTTTAACAGGTATCATCACAGCGCGTTAGGGTTTTAAAGGGCTTCACTTTTGTTTCTTTTGTTGTACGGATATGGCGGGATAGAGACCTTCTGGTAGCTTGGAAATTTTAGTAACTTGAAGAAGTCATGATCAGTAATTACTCGGTCGCCTCGGTGGCAGCAGAAGCCACCACCAGCTCGCATTTTCTCTCAGAATTGCTGTTGGAGAGAGAGGAAGTTCGGCCGAGCAACTCCGTGGAGAGCGTAGTACTTGATAGTAACGTGAATTGGCACAGTGTAACATAAATTTAGGGCTGACAGGAGGCACTGGCAGGGCGGGAAATTTCGATGGCGGCAAAGTCCGATGACATACGGCTCGGCGAGAAACCACCCTCCCTCTCTAAGACTTTCTACTAACGTAGCAGGAATATCTCTTTCATTTCTTATCGCATCTCTCAGAAACTCAAACGCGATATTTCCACACTAGAAATAATTTGTCTCGCTTTTCATGATCCATAGTATGTGTTGGTATTTCACCGGCTATCGATATGCGAACTGAAGATGATGTTGGAATGTCAAGTGTCGCGCATCATGGTGCAGTCGACGTCGGGATCTTCAGTAGGAAGCACCGTTCATCTGTTCTCCTCCTCGGCTTTCCTTATTACATCTTATTGCTTCTATTAGTGTACACGGCATGTAGATAAATAGGTAGATGAACGACGATGACCCTCGCCTGTTTGCGAGGGTTCCCTGCTATATCCGGGTGAGCGGCTGGAGAATTACCGCTTATCTCAACAGATGACCACCCCCTCGATGACTCCGTCACGATGCGCTTTAACGCGCTTTCTGTGGACTGGAATGTTTCCGGCCATTTTAGCACAACGAGAGGCTAATTTTTGGCTTTCAGAGGTAGTCAAAACGTCTACTATGAGTGAGAGACCGATTTCGATGGTTCTACTGTGATCAGGGAATCGCGTGCGGAGAAGCGTCCTGGAGCTTGAAGACGACATTTATTACACGGTGAAATCATACGACCACGCACTCACTCTTGACAAAGAAATTTATACGTGCATTTGTTGGGCATTTCATGGTACCTACATCTTCCTCTTAGCCAGAAAATAGCGGCGGCTCTGAATGAATAGGGATCAAAAAGCTTCTCCTCTAGAACGTCCCATCGTGTTGTTCGTCGGCGGGGTCATGGCGTGACGGGGAAACATCAAATGGTCCGCTTGAAAATATCGAACTATATCCCTAAGTACATCCACAGGAGATCCGTTACCATTTCTCCCGTTCAAGACGGCGGCTCGATACTCTAGAACATCATTCATCACTGCTGCGGAATCATGGGATTCCATCCTTATAGAGTTTGCAAGCAAGAGAGCTGTATATATGTGTAAGTTACATAAGTCTAGTGGTTACTAGTTATCGCAGCAAACTGCACTCAAAACCTTCCTCTCAACGTTCCAATAACCAGATACCGGACGACGTACATCAGTATCACAGCGAGCATGACAGCGCTGCCTATCAGGACTAAGTATTAGCACAAAATTCTCGCGGACCGAATCACCCGGTTCTCATACCTGCGTAGTACCCCATGGCTTCAAAGCCCCCCGTTGTCGTATTGATAGCCCCAGAAATCGGCGGACCCGCAACGGCTCCAAATGCCGCTATCGAGAACGCCATACCTGTACGTCGCCCTACATCGCTTATCTCGCCTAGATTAATCATCGGGATGAGGAACGACGAGATATATGCTCCGCTGGAGAACCTATGTTTCCTTCAGCGTTACTCAAGTCAAAACTGGGAGACGACCGTACCCATAAATCACTGCGACGGCAATCATAGAAGTTAAATTCCGTGCGAATGGCCATGCATAGGTGACAGCACCCGCAATGATCGTCATGGGCCCGAAATAGTTCAGGGCACCTGTAAAAGTGTTAAGAATCAGTTCTGATCTATGGATTGAAAGGTCGGGTACCTAGTCGATCAATACACATCCCCGATACTATTCGTCCGATACCCGAGCTGGCATTAGCGATAGCAACGAGATAAAATGCGACGTCTGGGGAGACACCGTATGAGGCGGCGCTGATGCTGATATAAGTCAAAACTATTAGGCATAAAATTGAGAACGAGTGATATCCAATCGAGGGAGCATACACACCTGTATAGAGTCCTAGAAAGGCAAAGAAAGTTGACAGACACCAAATCGTATATGGTGCACTTTTGAACGCTCTCAGATTAAGAATTCCTCCGGGCGAATTCACAGGCGGAAGCCTGCGTTTCATTGTCAAGTTGGCGATACCCAAACCTACTACGAGGATGAAACCGATGATTCGCATAGTCCACGGGAATCTGGACAGAACTGAGAAGAGCTGTACTATAACGAAATAGATACGCACCCTACGGATTTGATGAGCCTGCGAGCAGCTATCGGGAACACGGTCCCCCCAATCGACGCGCCACTGGCCATTACACCCATAGCAATCCCTCGTCGATGCCGGAACCAATGCCCTACGATACCAATACTTGGACCAAATAATGTCCCACAAGCCATCTGGGAAACATGAGTTATGTGGTGGGAGAAGCAAACGCGGGTAGGACAAACCCCGACAGCGAAGCCCTGGCAGAGCAGGAAATGCCAGTACTGCGAGCACTCGGCTAGGAGAAACGTTGCTACGACAAGCAGGATGCTCGCTAGCATGAACGGCACCTTGAAGTGTCCGATATCGAACATTCGACCTGTAATGAGACCCGGCATGAACACGAGCGCGTACTAGATGATTGAATGCATCAGTATACTACTAGAATGTATACAGATGAGAGAATACCTGAACGGAGCCAATCCATGCACTGAAAAGGTCAGCGACGATCACTGAATGAGAAGAGGAAGACAAACATGGTAGAAGGATCAGAGTCATTCAACAAGGTTTCTTCGTAATATGCTTGAAAAACCTGTTGTAGTGTCAGCGTCATTTAGAACAGTGAATGAGAGAAATGCTCACCCCCCATGTATTTATGAATCCAAATCTAGTCTACTAGGTCAGCTCACTGAGAGGTGATTATACCGCTGCTAGCGCTCACGTTGAGAACGTGCTGCACATGGTCTGTAAATTCACCCAAGTGGTCAGTGTCGAAAGATCTTGAAGACGAGAACTTCACTCACCCCTGAGATAACCAACCAAGCTCTCAACCCGCCATCAGGAAAAGCTTCCTCAATGCCTGGGGATAATCTGTCGTTCTTTTTTGTTTTGGCTTCCCCTACAGGAGTTTCGGTGACAGTCTTTTCGGAAACATCGTCAGTCGACCGAGTCTGAGTGTGGGATATGTGATGGGCCATGACTGCAAAGACGAAGGAACACTCCAGTCCTCATTCATTGTCGCCGGTATGTACATAGCTGCAACGATCCATCTGTCACCGATAGACTGCCTCCGAGCCAAGATCGCATTGAGGAACCCCGATATGTTCGTTAGTACACGGTTGACACAAGATGTTGGACCGCGGCTCATCTTGGTAAGATGCCGATAGGCTTTTGGGTCTTCCGTCCCTGGCCGGGATGGCATTAATGCATTCGAAAGAAGCCTGGCAACTGATATCCGGCTTGAACGGTGCGAACGCAACGACTACCGAATGATTGGGAAAAGAATACCTAGAATGAGCGTTCGACTTCCGTTTTGTGGGAGAACAGTAACAATCATGTACGTCGTCGAATACAGTTCGATACATTGAAGCAGAAGTGTCCCATACATTGCTCCGAAATGACAGGTAAACGTTAACCGTCGAGGGGCATATGTTGATTGACCTGAATACACACAGTGGGAGAACGAACCTAACACGGGTGAAACTGTTAGTGACGAAAGCTGGCTACTGTACCTACCTACGCTTAGGTATGTTTTGGTTTAACGTCAAGTTCTTGAAGAAACGCTGAGCTGTCTGCTCAAACACTGGTTGAATGATACCGACATGCTCCAAACAATCTTTGTGATAGTGGATTATCGGCATCCTAAGTAGGCTTCATGCTGCGACTAGTGCAATGACTAAGACGGCGTCAGTCGCAGGTGGCATCTTCACGAAACCGGCTTGCAGAGACGGAGGACAGCGGCGGCCTTGGAATTATTTCTGACCGTGGCAAAAAAGAATTGTCGAATCCGGAAGTTTGTCTGAACGATTGGCAACCAGAAAATTGGTGCCGTCAAGCCAGTGGCAGCTGCCATTGCTCGAGACAGTTACTGAGGGGTGCAAAAATCTAAATAAAAATGTAGAAAATAACGCAGGTGAATATCTGAGTGCAGACCAAGAAAGAGGGCAACCAGAAAAGGCTCTGAAGTGCTCGGCGACATAAATAATTCGAATTTGGACGGCAGTTTGTTTGTGTGACAACCGATGCACACCGATGTACACCAATGTCAACCACCACCATCCTTGCCTCTGTCGTCGAGCTCGTTCTCTTGATACAGGCTCGTATTTACGGCCTTTCTATAAAGGCTTCAAGATGACAGCCTCGATATCTTGGAAAGAGACTTGAAGAGTGGGATGGTCAATCTTCTCGAAATCAAATGCCTTCGACTCTGCTTTCGTTCAGGACGCCAGCAGGTCTTCCATTATTGTCTTCAAGGCTTCTCGACGGCATTTAATTCTTTTCCGGGCCTTCCAGGACTCGTATGGAGGCTTGCAGTGAGACTTGCTACCCACCGTCGCCTTTTACCGATCTCGGACGACAAAAATCAGCCGTTGGCACTCTTGAACTTGGGAATATAGCAATAGTCTTCCTGGATTGTCGATGGGTCATCCAGTCCTTAGGTCTATCCGATTTACGGTCACTCGCTTATGGAGCTCAAGATATTCAAGAATCCAAAGACGGTCAGCACAGGGCGAGTTTGTTGAATTGGGTTGGGGCGCAGTGTCTGGATATAATCTTTGAAGGTATGTTTTCAGTTTCTTCAGCTTCAGGCATTTCCTTGTCGTTGACTATACTCGCGGTTAGCCATTCCTGGATGTCCAGATGAATCCTTGCAGCTCTTGCTCTCCCTTGAACACCTTGAACAATATCGAAAGCACACGACGTTTTGGACTCTGTCAATCGCGAAGGATGGAACTGCTAGAGATTACTGTGGGTGTACGATTGTAAGCTTCGGTTCGCACTGGGCAGGGTTTGTGACTCACATATAGCTGTAGCAAGTGATATGTGTGACATAATTCTGTAACGCATGTAACGTCACAATTGGGCAGCGAGCGTCAGACAGCCAGCGACGGCGTGGGCGGTATAGATTTGGAAAATATGCGCAATAAGCAAGACGACAAGACGTGAGGGCAGACAGCACAGGCTCGAATCCGAAAGAGGCATCAGAAGAAACTTATTGGTTCAAGTCGCGATTAGATTTCCAGCATATTCAGTGCAGTGTCAAATTCCAGCGAATGCCTCCGGCATGATTAGAGGGTTTACGAACAGCGAGTCTTGACATTTGGGTTAATCTTTTCGAACGCGTCATCCTTGCCGACGTCTCGAAGGATGGGCATGGTAATATAAAGCGTGAGCGTATCCGCGGGATCAAATTGGAGGTCGATATTCGCCTTATGTCATTCTGTGTTTACCACCAAACACACTGGATACTAGCTCAATACGGGTGCCGCTTCCGATATCGAAGCCCAGGTGTATTTACAAACAAGGGAAGCCGAACCGACGTCGATTCTCCCACCACGCTCTTTTCTCTTCCTTTTTTTCGCCTTCATCATGCCTCCCGTCCGAAACCGGGATCGTCTTTTCCCCTCTATGCACACGGTTCTTCGTCAAGCAGATTCTCTTACTACGAAGGCGACGATATACTACCAATACATTCCCCTACCTTCGTTTGTCTTTCGATACGAGCCCTATGGCCATGACTACTTCAACAGGAATCATCCTCTGATGGTGTGCACACTTCTTGCAATTCCGACGATTTTTTCTTTTCAGCTGGAAACTGCACAGACTGCAACTCATGACGGATATATTGATTGGGACGACCGTGTTTATTTCACCGTGGCTCTCGTGAGTGACCTACTTGTCGTGAATGCTTCACTCTCATTGCCTGGATAGCCTCAGCCCACGAAGGAAGAGGTTGCCCTCGAAGAAGCTCTCCTGGAGCCCGAACCTCCTCGGGCCCACGTTAGACGCTTATCTGTTCTTGTCATAGTGAGGCTTTTCTCAAGTTCTGGTATATCACTGATTTGGTCAGGATTTAGCTCTTGCTGTCACTCGGCGTCTGCACCTCAGTCGTTTGGGCTAAGCACCAATCCTCTATCAGACACACCGCACTAAAATCCTGTTGAGGCTGCCCGATATTGTCATAGAATTCCATCACCAAACCGACCTTCAGCTATGCCTCACGACCCCTTCTTGGTTTTCCTAGTCATTTTTCGATGTATTGTTACGTTCGTGTTGTTAGCTTTGTTCTCACTGTACATTTACTTCTTCAATATATCAAAAACCGCGATATTTTTTGAAGACATAGAGTGTATTTTCAGTTTTCCAGTGGACTCATCAATCATCACGGATTCCACAGGTTGCTGACGTGGACGAAAGCCCGTTTTCTACAAACATGGCAATCGGCGGAACAATCACGCCCCACTCATGATTTAGCAACTCATCAGGTATCCCAATTCCTAGAACGAAAACCGCAGTCTGAAGCCCTTGAGCAGACCCAACTCTTAAATTCTGGCTCGTAAACGTCGGTGGTAGAACGTCGGTGGTAGGACCCCGGCGGGGCACTTCAGGGATCAACCCTGCCCTTCGCCAGTGTCCATCCTATGACACTTGAGTCTCGTCGTTATTTATGATCATCCTGGAGACATGAGCGATAACATACAATCAAAAGCCCATTTATTGGCATTACAACATGGCATCACGAAAGCAACTCGACAGCAACAGCAATACAAGAGATACAGAAAGCACACCAGCATATACAGTCAGACATCTTCCTTCCTCTTAAATTCTTGGCTCTAGATATAGAACATACTATCCTTGATATCGTCGTGAAGCTGCAAATACAAGTCAGTCGTGATACCACATAACAAACAAACACTCACCCCATGGCCCCAAGCCTCCTGAGCAGCATCAAATACTCTCGCTGCCTCTTCATCCCGATTGAGCGACCCAGAAACAGTCGAGGAATCATCCTAACAAGAACTCGTTCAAGTAGCACCTTCCCCTTTCGCACGCCAAATCTGCATAATACGCCGCCGGAATGAGACTCACAGCCCTCGTGGACCGTGCATATAGATAGCTCGTATCGTTCGTCCCCTTCTGAAGATCATCCACACCAAGATCGTTCTCGTCGTAGATGACAACGTAATGCGTCGGTTTGACCGTACCCTGAAGACCGGCGTGGGCTTGGAGATAGAAATCATAGTCAAACCTGCGCGTAAAGGCTAAGAATAGCGCACTGGAAGAAAAAGAGATGACTCACACTCCGGTAATCCCCTGGTCAACCACCGTTCCAGGTTTCGTGTTGCCTTTCTTATCTGCATTCGTCCTATCTGTAGGGTAGAACCTGAGAATAGTTGAGCTAAAATCAAGGGGAAGGACAGTGCCAGCCTACTGAGCATTATGGCGCTTCCCGCATATGATGACAGATACAAGGGGTTTGTACGTCTCCCCGTCCTTGGTATCGAGTTTCTTCGCAGCCTCCATAATTTGCGCGACTTCTTCTCGAATCACAATATTATACTGGCCCTAAAACAGTATCATTGAGAGCGTCGCAATGAATTGCCACCATCACTCACTTCGGAAACACCATCTCGGAACACAAGAATCCTCTCCGGCAAAGCGTCGTTTTTCTTCTTGTGAGCTAACAGACGCTCGAGCATCATATGTTGCAGCTCCTCGACAACCTAAATGAAATCATAAGCAGTTGCGGGAAAACTAACAGAAAAGGATCTAACCTCTTTCGAATGCTTATTAGTATCAGGTCTTTGAATCCTCATGCTCGCAGGGAACTGGACGAAGTCGTCATCCACGCTTGCCACGACCGCCGCGATAGATGGAGTGCCAAATCTCGTCCCTGGGGTAGGGATGGGTAACGTCGATCCCTACCATCATCGTCTTCTTCTTGCGCAACCACTCCATGGCTTGGTCATCCAACTGAACACATCCCCTCAGTCCGTATGCCGCACCCAAAAAGTGAAAGAAATTCATACCTTATGATTGATCCCTCCAAGCTTGATATTCACCTTCAATGCGATATTCGAAAGGTATTGGTCCTGTCTCTCTACTTTCATAGCATTCTCAAGCTGCATCGTAACCTGTTTGCAATCCCAGCTCAGAGTCTCCGATTCCGCTGGTATCGTCTGTCAATAACGCTATTTTCTAATTACAAAAGAATTACCCACTTTGACACCAGGATAGATGAAGTTGTCCCTATGCATTAACAGTACTAGCACAAAACTGGGCCTGGGACCGTTTTGCATCGCATTCTGCAGACACGATCTGATAGTATTCAGAGAATTGATCCCTCCCCGGATCCTCCTCTAGAGGAGCCAACGGCAACGGGTACAGTAATCGCGGCATTCCCGCTGGGACATTCATCCCAGATGATTGCAGCTTCTCCAAGAACGCCATAATCAACGGCTTGATATCCTTTGGGGGCGGATATTTATTATTTATTCGCTCTCGTATAGGGAGGACCCAGAATCCGTCGATAGTCGCACCGCGATGGAACTTAGACCCGAGAATGTTCCACGAACCGTTGGTAACCCTGCGCGTTCCTTGACCATACGACAACTCCGGAGGGGGGAGTTCACGAGCGGGGATGACGGCCATTTCCTGGTCAATGGAAATGCCAAACCCATCTACGGGTGGCTGGGGAGGCGAGAGAGATAGATTGCTGAACCCTTCCCCAGTTATAGACTCCGCATTAACGTGTGGGGGGTTACACGCGTGTCGGATCATCTGTGCTACTTCTTGATTGCTCAACCGTCCTCGGTACGGATTCCCAGCTTCAATCGTGCACAGTTCAGCAGGCAGCCATACTGGTCTCTTGGCATTCCCAACATTGACCACTGGAAGGTCAGCTCCATGAATCAGATCAATTTTATACTCTGTACGAAGGTGTGTGAGTTTCATGCATGCCGTCTAAAGACAATCGTACACACTTTTCTTGAAGAATTCTTCGATTGACATGTCGTTCTTTTCAAATTCTTCGCAAGGAAAGGTAGTATTTTGTGCAGATTTGTGGCCAATATCCCAGAGTTTATAGCGTCGCTTATGTCCAAGATAGGTGGTGACGACTTTGATGCTCCTGGCAAGGCCCTTGGGAAGCGTCGGCATCCCGCCCAGAGAATCCCGATTGAACAGTTCAAGAACATCTGCAAGGTTGCCTGGCTTGACGAATGGGGCCATACATGCTTTTCTGATGAGACGGTTAACATGAGTTTTCATTCCTTGCATGCGAAACTCACATGTTAACCATTAATTGCTTATAAGCTGGCCGAACAGATATAGAAAAGCCTCTCCATGCCTCAATGCTGGGCCCCAGGGACTTGTGCTCGCTAGGAGGCGGCTGAAAGTAATACTTGTTCTGCCCAATACGTACACCTGTGCGCATGGCATTCTGCTGCAGTACCAAATTTAAGGCAGATATAATGGGCAATGGATCGTAGTCCCGGTATTCCTCATTGGCATTCAGGTATCTAAAGAGTATAAATGGAAGGAAAATGAAACAAGGAATACAGGAAACATACTTGGAGAGTTCATCGAAGTTCAGCTCGACCTTGAAGATGATGGAAATCTGGTAGGTAATGGCACCAGATGAAGGGCCATCCTGGTCCTTTTCATAGAACGGTACTGCTACGCTCAAAGTCGGGAACTTCACAGCAGATACGAGGCGTGTGCTTCTATCATGAGCAATGAAGCCTAGCCAGGGTTGAACCTGAGGGCTGGCCTCAAGCAACTGGAAGATACGATCTTTGCGCCTGTTCAAAAAAGTCGTTGGCTCGATCTTCACCTCGTATTCATACAGAGGGCCCTCGGGCAGCTCTATTGGGAAGAAATTAGAGCGCAAAACGATGTGCTTGCCCAAGGTACCGAAGTCAGGGCGTGTTGGACGCGTCGCCTTCACTGGTACCTTCCGAAGGACAGCGATAAGCTTGTTTTGCTTGTCTGGCGTCAGGTGGTCAGGAATCCGTGCCAGAACGTTTTCCTTGTAAACGACAGGGCTATTGAATCCTCCTGGACCCCGTCCCCCTGTCCCACCAATCCTGCTTTGACCTCCAGAGTTATTACCACCACCACTGCGACCACCGTGGCCTTTGTTATGTCCACCCATGAAAGGTCGGCTCATGGTATTGCAGAGCCTAACGGAGATCACGAGTGATCGAGGTGAAAGAGATAAAGGTAGAAGATCGTATGATTACAGAGGTAAACAGCAGCAAGAAGATGACACTGATACCGGCGGAGACGAAGACGTCGTTGTCAGCGCTGTCTACGGCGTCATCGTCGCCGTCGATGGAAGTGAAGAAAGAATGTGTAAACAGCCCACTTAAGTATGCAAATTGAAACTCCGCTACAATTTCGTGGGTCGAACTCAAGCCGAACTTCGCTACTTGAAGTCTACGACACCTAACAGCCACATAAAGTCGTAGCAGCCTTCCTTATTTACCAGTGACCACCGTATCGTGCGCTACTTCGAAGTCCGTTCGGGATCAAAGTTCCTTGGCTCCGTTTCACTCATCCCATACAAAATATTTGCAAAAGGTTCGACGTGTGATGAACTAACTCACCTTAAATATTGTCGTGATGGTGAACACTAGACCGCAACCTCTTCTTTGGAAGATGTTACAAAGAGGAGGACTTGCATGATGGGGGGTTTAGAGAAGGTGCTGCACATGATCCGGAAAGTGACAATCCATTTCATATATGTAGCGCGACTGTCTTCAGTACTGTTCACATTTGCGCTAAGTAGTCTGATGCCAGCGGCGCAAGTGACGACATTTGCATTGAGAGAATGCTGATGATTGATCGATTCATAAACGAAGGGGCCCAACCGAGTTCGTGCGAATGAGAACCTGGGGATATGGCTGCATCCACCACGGCTAAGGGCCGGTTCATTCGAGATAAGAACTTCGCGATCTCGTGGGGGCAGCAATGGAGGTCAGTGTACTCAGAATAGCCGAGTGGCATTGCCCCAGACGTGAATTTGTTTCGATGTCTTGGAGAAAGAAGTACCTATATTGGCGCCGAGGTAACTGGCTCGACGATGAGTGATCCCACACTTCAACGGTGAGCGGTCCTTGAGCACAATAACTGTCTGTTTCGTTCCAACGTCTTCAGCTGGACCTGGAATATGTCTAGGTGTCTCTGTTTTGAATGATGAAAACATCGTATTTGGAGCGTGCGTACAGATACACAGAGATCTAATGCTAGGCTCGGCGCCCTTCGAGATGGTGACACACAAGATCACTGTTCTAGTCCAACAGCTGCTTCAGCGTACCATGGGGCATGTACGTTGGCCATGCTCGACAATGTGAGCTGCACCTGTAGGAATCAATTAGCTACCTGGGAACTAATTTTGGGAGATTGAAGTGGACCTAACCGGACAGAAATCCGACAGTCTGCCGATGGTTTAAAAAAACGCTGATACGGCTGGCACTGAGCGATAATGCCGGGGCTTGTATGGTCTTTACACGGTCTCCTCAAGATACACTGTGCGTGTGCAGTGTGACCGTCCTGTTCGAATCAAGATGATGTGCCAGCCTAGCTATCATAGGCTTTGTATCGTGAGCATCAATCGAACTAGAAGTATACAGAACGCCTGCTGTGCCCATGGGTTGCGCCGTCCAAGTTTTAAGAGAAAATCGGATCTATTAGAAATGCGACGTTTGCCGTGACTGTAATCTGGTACGGTTCAACGTTCATCAGCAGGTTGCTGGTGCATAGTAGGCCAAACAATCTTTGTGACTCTGAGTGAAGTCGCAGGTAGCACCGCGAAACCGGCTTGAAGACACGGAGGACGGCGGCGGCCTTGGAATTAAATCCAACCGTGGCAAAAAGAATTGTCGAATCCGGAAGTTTGTCTGAAGGAGGGGCAACCAGAAAATTGGTGCCGTCAAGTCAGTGGCACCTTCCACCGCTCAAGGCAGCCACTGAGGGGTGCAAAAATCGAAATAAAAATCTGGAAAATAACACAGGTGAACAGACAAGTGCAGACCAAGAAAGAGGGCAGCCAGAAAAGGTGCCCGGCGGCTGAACAAGATGTCGAATTCGGACGGCACCGTTTGTTTGTCAACCGATGTACATTGTACACCGATGTACACCAGTGTCAAACCACCACCATCCTTGCCTCCATCGTCGAGCTCGTTCTCTTGATACAGGCTCGCATTTACGGCCTTTCTATGAAGGCTTCGAGACGACGGCCTCGATATGTCGGAACGAAACTTGAAGAGCGGGACGGTCAATCGTCTCGAACTCAAATATTCTCGACTCTGCCGTTAACCTCGGACGCCAGTAGGACTTGCATTATTGCTCTTGGAAGCTTCTCGACAGTATTTTACTGTTTTACAAGCTTTCCAGCTCTTGCATGGAGGCTTGTAACGAGAATCACTGCTCACCGTCGCCTTTTACGGATCTCGGACGACAAAAATCAGCTGTCGGTGTTCTTGAACTTGGGAATATAGCAACAGTCTTCTTGGATCGTCGATGGGTCCTTCAGTTCTCAGGTCCATCCGGTATATGGCCATTCGCTTAGGGAGCTCAAGATATTCAAGAACCCAGAGACGGCTACAACAGGGCGATTTTGTTGAATTGGGTTGGGGGCGCAGTGTCCGGATATAATCGTTGAAGGTACGTCTTCAGTTTCTTCAGGTCTTGAGGCATTCTCCTGTCCTTGACGATACCCGCCGGCTGGGTCGCTGAAGCGAAGACTGATCTTGCAACTCTGACCTAGGTCTTGAACAACATTGAAAGCACGTCCGTTTGCTCGCTTTGTACGGCAATCACAGAAGACGAGCATGAAGACGGAGCAATGGATTGTTCTGCAATATTAGGTGTACAATGGTAAGCTTGCGTTTGCACTGCCAGGGACCGTGACCCACGAATCGTCACATACAGGTGTGACATTTATTATGTAAGGTCACAATTAACAGGCAGTGGTGCCATACAGCCATTAACAGCATAGAGGGCATAGATCTGGAATATACGCGTAACCAGTAAGACGGCCAGATGTGAGGACCGACAGCGCAAGCGAGAGCCCCGAGTTTCCTGCCAGAATAAATCGTTACAAGGCGTCGAGGATGCTATTCGATTTCCAGCGTATTCAATCCAGTTTCGAATTCGAAACGAATGCTTCCGGCGTAAGCAGGCAGTTTTGTGGAAACGACTCCTTGTATCTGGGTCAATCTTTTCGATGTGTCTTTCTTGCCGGTGTCTCGAAGGACGAGTATGACGCTATAACGAGTGAGCGTCTCCGCGGGATCAAATTGAGGTCGATATTCGCCTTATGTCATTTTGTGTTTACGCCAAACACATTGCCTACTGGCTCAATACGGATGCTTCCGATATCGAAGCCCAAGTGCACTTAAAAACAAGGGAAACCGACTATCAATTCTCCCACAACGTTCTTTCCTCTCCTTTCTTCCTTCTTCTTGGTCATGCCTCCCATCCGGAGCCGCGACCGTCTTTTCCCCTCTATGCACACAGTTCTTCGTCAAGCAGATTCTCTTCCTGCAAGTGCTACGATATACTACCAACACGTTCCCCTGCCCTCGTTTGTCTTTCGATATGAGCCTTATGGCCACGAATACTTCAACAGAAATCATCCCCTGATGGTGTGCACGCTTCTTGCCATTCAGACAACTTTCTTCAGTTGGAAACTGAACAGACTACAACTCATGATGGAGATATTGATTGGGACGAGTGTGTTTATTTCACTGTGGCTCTCGTGAGTGACCTGCTCGTTGTGAACGCAGACTCTCATCACCTGCATGGTTTTCAGCCGACGAAGGGAGAGCTTGCCCTCGATGAGGCACCTCTGGAGCCAGAGCCTCCCCGTGATCCAGTTAGGCGCCCTCGCATATCTGTTCTTGTCATCGTGAGGCCCTTCATATTCGTTCTAGTACACTCATTGACCTGATTAGGAGTTAGCTCTTGCTGTCACTTGCCGTCTTCACCTCACTCGTTTGGGATAAGATCCAACCTGATACCAAAAAAGTCTGTCGGGGCTGCCCGACACTGGCATAAATTTTCCGTCACTAAACGTCCCTTTGCTTTGCTTTACACTCTTTCTTGGTTCTCCTGCCATTTTTAATTGTATTTTTACGTCGTCTGTGTTTATTAGCCTTGTTAAAACTGTACATCTGCTTCTTCAATTGCACATTCATTTACCTCTGCTCAAATGCTATCGATGGGAATTCAACGTATTCGTACGTCCATACAAGCAGGCGATGGGTAACTAAAAACAGCAGGACCGTCGTACCCAACTGAAGGTGCAAAAGTTAAGAGGGATGTATCATGCATTTGAGGCGCTCAGCGACTAAACAAGGCGGCAGCTCAATATAGACCTCGGCATTATCGCTTTTCAATACTGCTCGACAGCACTTGTTATTCACCGAGCACGCAAACATCACTCGACAAAAATGATACGATTTACATACGATAATACATCACATTTTCTAAAAGGAGGGCTGCGTATTCTTACATTCATACCAACTGTTCAGAACCGTCATTATTCTCTTCCTATTGGAAGGTAATGTGAGTGTATGCCATGAACCGGATAAATCCACGTACGATTTTCTTCACTGGTAAAGGGTGTGCCAAGACTAGGGTTTTTTGATTGGTAGTTAGGGCTCGTTGCTGGTAATAGATGCTATCTTCAAGCTCCAAGATGTTTCTCCACATGTGACTCTCAATCGCAGTGGAACCTTTGACAGCCCAGAGCACGTCCTCGTACAAGTCAGAAAAGAAACTCTTGAGGTCTAAGAGACATCAAGCAGCCAAAGCTCGTGAAGAATAGCATCTTACCCATAGGCGGTCCTGCTGCTTTCCGGAAGCGATAATTTATGTCCCATAGGTCACCCTCTCGTTCTTGGATGCGAATACGATTGCTGAAATAACGGACATCTTCAGAGTAGATACGAGTTTGTCGCCGCGGAGGTGACGGAGGGAGAGCTCCATATGCTCATGAACTGGGAGCAGCATTGGACCATATCACAAGTATACTCGACAAGGAAGACACTCCATGTCGTGAGAAGGCGGAATGAGTCATATTCCTCGTTATCTGGCGGATCGTCAACAGCAATGTGCCAGTCCACAGGAAGCACACTGAGTCGCGTCGTGGATTCATTGAAGGCTATGGAAACGCGTGTTCGGACGAGCTGTCGACGAGACAAGAAAGGGGCGACCTGATCCAATGCGGAAACCTGGTTTGGAGGTGGATATACTGGATATTCGGGAAACATTTGCGAAATCCGGTGTAGTTTGGCAAGCTGCAGAGAACTGAATACGGATGCATGGCGGCGTCGTTGTTGGATTTGATAAGGTCGACATGGCAAGTAATGGAACGTGTAAATTCTGGGAAAGAAGAGCAGTATATGGCAGATTTTGTGGAACGAACGATAGAGCAGATATAGAAGAGATAGGCGAGCGTTGGAACGTATATGTCTCTGGAAGTAACGCGCGCATACACGCCGCACCACATGGTGCTGATGAGAGGACATGCAGTCATAAACGCGATCCGATCTTCCGAGGCATGCTCTGCGAACCAAAACTCGGAGACGATGGCCTCGACGAGCTCAAAGGGCAGCTGGTCGTCGTCCATGGTGGTTACAAGCAAAGCTGGTCTGAGTCCAGTCACGTGCATATAGCGGGTGATGTCATCATTGGCGCGCCCTTCAAAGAGGTGTCTAACCTTCCAACTCGGCGGAGGTCGGGAAATGGATTCACAGGAGCTTCTCTATCTGGAACAACCACCACCATGTCGCCTAAAAACGCAATCCAAATTGCACTCTTTTCCTTCAATGCCGTCACTTCTTGGGCGAGTTGTTTAGGTACGCGAGCAGACGTTCGTCTCACCAATACTCAATCCGCGATACAGCGTTCTCGATGATGAACCGCATACACTCTTTCATTATGAACATGTTCACTGTAAGCTCCAGTCCAAGTTCGTAGGCCCTTAACTTCACAATATCAACAGTCCACAATCAATTGGTTCATCATGGTTGCTATTTCGGCGCTCTCCATTGTATCCCATTCAAAATACTGGCGTAATCCAATGGACGTACTCGGGAATCTGATTCTTGACGCTCTTTCCACTTTTCTCACCATGGCGGGTGTTTATCAGTTTTTGAAGGAAATGCTTGTAGCGGTAAGTCCCTTGTTGTACCAGCCTCGTAAATGCGTTCATCCACGATTCGAAGGTGCTGAGCTTTGAGGTCTGGGTGATGCGAGACAACATTAGGGGCCATATGTACGCCATAAAAGCAATAGGAAACGCCCCCTCACTTCCGCAACCCCTCCAAATGTGCATAGAAGGATATCGATCGCAAGTTTTTCCCGTTCTAGAGCACAAAACTCTAACAATGTTTCAGGTCCCAAGCGGATATACTCAACTCGCTTGAAATCCTAGAATCATTCATCATCACACCGTCAATCCGCGTGAGAGATCTGGCCGAAGTCAACCAGGTGTTGCAGGCGTACAAAGAAAGATTGACACATCTACAGAACAGTTACAAGGCGATATGTCAGGGTCTTGCTTTCACTGGCATAGAGGATGAGCGTATGACGATGGCAGACAAGTGGGTAGGAGCTCTACGTAGCTGGGAACCACCTTCATTACCAGCCACGCTCACGGGGAAGGAAGAAGAAATCGCCGCCTAACAGTTACTTTCAACAGCATAGATGCGACTCCATTTTTAGATAGCAGTAGTAAAGAAGGGACCTTTCCCCAGGGAACTATGTATTCTATCAAACATCTTTAGCGGGCGGAAATTAAAGTCTCTTCAGACCTACCAGTATTCCAAGCATACTCTTAGGACAGTGGCCTTGGTGCACTCATCAGAAATAGGTGTTGAAAGCGAGACAAAGCCTTCATTAAAGCCTACGGCTTCGTTACAGTCAATGGCAGAATGGCTCGGTAGGCGGATCAAGGTGAATACATCTAAGATTAAGCGTACAGTCGGAATACAAATAAGAATATACTTCTAAGGACCTAAATTCACCTTACAGCGCCCCTTCAAACAGTAATTTCCTCGGTTTGCTGATAGTCGGCGCGCTAGAGAACAACGCCGGCCTGAGACGAAACAAAAACGTGAGCCCTCTCATCAACAACATATAAAGAGAGAGACCACTGACATCGAAGTCCCACAATGAGCCGCGGGATTACCCATAATGATACTCTCCGAAACACCAGAGATGCTATCGGTTTTCCCAAACGCGGCCGCGTCGAAGAGATGGTCCGTCGTCTTCTCAAAGGACGCCAACATCAGGACGCTGTCTTTCATTTTCGCTACTCCGAATCGGGTGATGCCCAGGACCTCGCCCTGATGGATTATTAATTAGTGGCGGCAAGGGAGGAGGTGAGAACGGGTAAATTAACCTTGTACGTCATGACATCACCTAGTAGCATGACATGCCGAGGGTCGATAATCATGTCGTGCGCTTTCATGGTCGTCTGGATTTCGTTGATGATTGTCCGTCGAGCCGCTTCGATGCCCAATACTTGCGCAACTTCAATAACCGAGTTGGAGGTCGTGAACTCTCCGACGATTCCTGAAAGAGAAAGGTTCTGGGGGAGCCGACGTTGTCAAGGTTAGCCGGACTTACCCTCTGTAACCATACACTTCTTCAGACCATAGCCTTCCACGAGGAGTTCCTTGTCTCCCTTCTTTCCTCGAGCATCGTCCTTTTCCTTGATGTTTATGATGGCTCGTTGAATCTCAGGAACACCCTTGATACAGCATTTAGCGGCGTGCAGATGCACAAAGCGGGGATCCCTACCTTTACTACAACGTCGGCCAGCCCTCGCTTCAATTCTCGCAATCGATAATATTTATCCTCCGTGTCAACGTATATCCGAAGCCGGTTTTTGCGCGGAAGGACAATTACAGACTAGAGTGAGAATAAGTTCAGAGCTGCTTTCCTTCTTCCAGACAAACATACCTCTTGTTTGATCTTCAGCTTCTTTGCACCAACTATAGCCCACTTGATGTCATCCAATGTGAGCTCGAGCTGAACCACACAATTAGCGATATATACCGAGCGAGAACAAGAAACACAACCTGAAGCTTTTGAATGGCGTCCGTATCGACAATCACGCCAAGATATGTGTACTCAGGAGCCCAGGCTTCCTCCAAGACGCTAGCAATCTGGTAAAATGCATATGAATAAGCAAAGTGAACTCGTCCAGCGGAACACAAGACGACGGACTTCACCAAGCAGGGTCTTTTCCAGGCGACCTTTCACAATACGAGCTGACGCCTCACTATCGCATGTAACCAATTTGCAGCTGATAATAGGCGTGCTGATGTTCTTAGCAGCGTTGATAATCTCCTTGATACGAGGAACTCCAAGGGTAACGTTCATAGAAGCGACACCAGCAAAATGGAAAGTTTTCAAAGTCATCTGCGTTCCGGGTTCACCGATGGATTGAGCTCCGACAGCGCCCACAGTAGAACCTAAAGAAACAGTATCAGACTAGCTAATACTGTAACAATCCGTAGACTTACCAGGTTCTATGCGAGCTTTTGCATATTTGGACCAACAGAGCTCCAAGAAGGTCCGTAGTTGCAACTCAGTGACCTTGGATTTATTTTGCACGATCGCCTTGTCAGCGTCTACTCAAATCGATTAGAATCGCACAATTTTCAGAAGTAGACAACTCACCAGAAGCTCCGAAAGAGAGATCGGTATGTTCGTCCCATTCTTCATGGCGTTCCAATGCTTCGAACATACCACGGCTTTTCCTGACCTCGACTTGTCTGAGAACGACGTGGTCAAGAATAAATGCACGGATCGTTGCAAGATACGCCATCGTGCACTCGCTCGTGAACTTTGTCGAGTTGAGTTCAGTGTTGACGATTTCCATAACTTCATATGGCAGAAGAGCTCTGCCGCCAGACAACCCAGTTGCCTAAATAGCCACATCAGTGCTAGACTCAACTGTCAATGGGGTACCACGTACACATGCGTGGCTCCAAGCGCGCTCAAAGTCAATAGGTTGAGCATCACTTTCCAGGCAGGCAGGGTCAAGACCGTCATCACCATACTTAAATTGAACTACGCCTCCCGTCGAATTCCTGACTGACAAATCATATTGCGTGGTGAGATCCTCTAGCGCCTTCATAAGCCGCCGCTGCATGTACCCAGTTTCTGCAGTCTTGACAGCAGTATCGACAAGACCCTCACGACCCGAAATGGCGTGGAATAGGAATTCGGTTGCAACCAACCCAGAGTAGAAACTATTCCGCACGAATCCTTTTGATGGCGGTTCCTTTGATTTCTTGGGGAAGTGAGGCAAAGAACGGTCTTGGAAGCCATCGGGAACACGATGCCCAGCTATAATTTGTTGGCCGACACAGGCAACCATTTGGGAGACGTTGATGACGGAACCTGGTGACAATGTTAGTACATCCATGACGCGTTTTCAGCTCCTTGCTCACCCTTCGATCCACAAGTAGCCATGATGAGCGGAGCATTGTGACGGCTAAGCTCCTTCATGCAAATTTGTCCCACCTCCTCTCGAACTTTTGACAAGACCGACGATATGAGCGCTTCAAGAGTCTGTTCTTGATTACATCCCGGCTTGTTTTCTAGCTGTCCTTTCTTTGCTCGGGCGATATGTTCCAGGCATTGTGCATAAGCAAGCTCCACTAATCTGTCCTTCTCTCTGGTTAGCTCGGGACCGGGTATAACATCATTAATTCCCAAAGAGAAACCGAAATTCGCTATCCAAAAGTCAGCAATTTATTTGACAATAAGGTGAGGATATATTGAGTACCTAGCCATCGAGCGCATAGCTTCGCCAATCGGTTCATTGCAGCTGCGGCTTCATGTGGACCATAATCTCGCATGATGACACCAAAGATGGATTTCTTCTTTCCGCTACCGACAATGGCCTTGTCCATGACTCCGCACATGATCTCGCTGTTCACGATAACGAGCCAACCATCGTTCGGTGAAAGATCTTTAACGACATGCATCCGCTCTGGATAATTGGCAGCCTTGGCTTCCTCCCATTTATTACACTTCGACTCCACATTTACGAAGACCTTCGATTGTTTGTTCGGACGCATTAAGACATTGAAAATCTGCTTTCCTGTCCAAAGCCTGACCGGCTTCCAGATGGTTGGAGGAGGGATATCAATCTGTATGTTTGCATCGGCAAAATAGCAGCAGATCTGGGTGAATTGGCGCCGGTCGAAGAACTGGTCTTTCCGAGAGATGAGATAGGACGCTGTAATAAAATCCTGAATGGCGGCGATGACGGGATCACCATTACGAGGTGTAACAAGATTGTGCTTGACGCTCATAAGTTCCAGGGCTTCGGTTCTCGCCTCTTCTGTTTGGGGTACGTCTGTGGAACACATCAGAATTTGTGGTACTCCTGGTGAATGTAACACCAACGTAAGTTCATTTCGTCTCCATCGAAGTCAGCATTGTATGGTCCGCACACGCATTCATTCAGACGGAAGGACCTCCACGGACGAACTTTGACCTAAACCGAAATGAGGGGCTTGCTTTGGTGGCATATTACGCGGACGTACCCTATGACACATGATGGATAGCTAGGCTAACATTAGCATAAGAAGCACAAACATAGGTAGAACTGACATACCTTGTGCAAACTTGGTTGTCGATTGAATAAAACAATATCTCCGTCAATAATATGCCGTTCTACGACATCACCGATTGCCAATCCATCTGCAACCGCATCTCGATTCCCAAACTTCAAAAACTTTTTGACCGTGTCCCTTGCAACAAAATTGGCACCTGGATGAACGTCCGGACCATTCCTCACCGCCCGCCGGAGCATTTCAACATTATGAGAGGTAACACGCTCCGGATATGTGAGAATCTTGGCCACTCGCTCGGGTACAGCTACTTCATCGATCCGCAAATTCGGGTCAGGAGAAATAACTGTACGACCAGAGAAATCGACACGCTTTCCCGATAGATTCCCACGGAAACGACCTTGCTTTCCCTTGAGACGTTGCACGAATCCACGAATGGGCTTCTGGCCAGGTTGAGAGTTAACACCTGGGGTTTCAGAGTTGACATAGACGGCAACGGAGAGTTGAAGAAATTCCCATTGTTCCTACACAGTGCAGTGAGATAGCAGCAGGAAAACAGCGAGAAGCAATCGAACCATAAATTGAAACGTGGGGGATCCTTTCGTCAGGCCTTGCTTTATTAGGGCATTTGTGAACACGATTTCAGTTAGCTTGACGGTGAGATCATCCTCGTTCGACGCGCCATCCTGAGCGACAGATGGGCGAATGCAGACAGGTGGTACTGAGATATACTGCCAAATAAACTCTTCTGGTCTCCCGAATGAAGGCCGCAGTCCCATGATTTCGCAATCCTGGCACAGAATTAGATGAATGAATATTTCAGCTAGGATAGAATCACCTCATCTGATATTCTCTTGAATAGGTCCAAAACCTTCAGCGGATTCAGGTCCTCGTGCACGGCCTTTTTCAGAAACATTCCGAGCTCCTTCTGTGCCTCAACAGCCGAAGAAAATGTTTTCTTCCACCGTTCCATTTCGTCAGCAGTTTTCTTGGCGCGGAATTTGTCGTGAATGATCTTCAGTACACCGGTTTTCTTTACGATGCCGTTTGTCGCAGAACAGTGTGGACAGTAGATTGCCTTTCTTGTCTTAGCTTTCAGGGTCTTCAGAAGTTTCGTTCGCTGATAATTCTCCATGTCCGGGTGTCGGAAGCTTTTGAGAAACGGACGTCGTTCCTCTTCCTCCAACAGAACACGAGCGCAAGTCTTGTCAACAGTCAGATAGAACAGAGGGGTGAGGCATGGATTCATACTTTGCAGATGCATTGGAGGACGTCAATGGTATGCTTGAAGTAACCAACATGGAACACCGGCACGACAAGTTTGACATAGGCATAATGACCAACGCAATTCACGGATGATTCGCCACAAGTTTCGCAGAACGCGCTTTTATCCGACGTACCCTATCATTCAATGAGAATATAAGAAACCGAGAGAGGACACCCACGCACAGAGACGTCGGTCAAGGACACCATCCTTTACTGGCAGGCGTTCCGTAGCGGTATACAGATCCCGATGAGTGACTTCGAACTCAGAAACTTTGACAGTGTCCTGGGCATTGAGTAGACTAAATTGAAGTTTCTTTCTGTTTACTGTGAGCTTAACCATCTGGGTGAATCTTGGTAGAATCTACATACATGACTTTGGGAGCCTGAGAGGGTACGACTTCCTTCATCTTGTTTCGGCGACACTTTATAAACAAGACCTATCAAAATATTTCACTTGGGCGTATTGCTATGACATTCGATTCAACGAAGATGAGACCGGAGAAACGAGGGAGTCGTGAGCCAAAAGACCTGACTCCGAGGGAAGAGTCAAAATATGGAGAGTGATGTGACCGTAACGCGATTTCGGATACCGGTTCGATATCGGCTGTAACGGGCCGGGACAGCCGTGACCGTCACGTCACAAATCTACGACGCGCGTACTTTGCGCACTTTTCTCATCTACCACCATGTCCCGAACATCCTATGACAGGTATGCATATTTTCGCAATACCTCTGCAATAGTATTGACGCAGGTTAGGTATCTTACCGTATTCTCTCCGGAAGGGCGCCTATATCAAGTTGGTTCGTGTCAACCTTGAAACCATTGCCAACGACAAGCTCATCCACCAATGCATAGAATATGCTTTCAAAGGCCATCTCTGGATCTGCTCATACTGCCATCGCTGTTCGCGGAAAGGATACCTCTGTCGTAATCACTCAGCGCAAAGTTCCCGTACGATTCTGCATTTCGATATGTATACAAATAATAACATTCGCTCTAGGACAAGCTCTTGGACGCGTCAAGCGTCACGCATCTCTTCAGTATAACACCGACGATTGGATGTGTGATGACTGGGCTTATCGGTATTTGCCAAGGATAGGATTGTCACACTAGATCACTCACGTATTCGACAGCGGATGCTAGAGCCCAGGTCACCCGAGCACGCGCGGAAGCTGCTGAATTTCGGTACAAGTATGGTTACGAAATTACCCCGGACGCTCTTGCAAGACGACTAGCCAACATCAATCAAGTTTATACCCAGAGAGCAGCCATGCGACCACTGGGGATATGTTCGTTCCTTTTCTCAATACATGACCAATCTTACTCATCCTCATATTACAGCCATGATACTCATTGGCATGGATCCTGAATATGGAGCTCAGTGCTTCAAACTGGATCCCGCTGGATACTTTGTAGGCTTCCATGCCACGGCCGCAGGGCAAAAGCAGCAAGAAGCCATGAATCATCTAGAGAAGAAATGGAAAAAGCTAGACTCTGGACGAGGCGCCGATGATGCCGCACAAGCCGGCAAGAGTTTGAGCCGTGACGCGGTAATCGAGGTATGTCTACATTATCTTTCATTCTGCTCTGATCGCTAAGAATTATGAGATGGCCATTGAGGCCATGTCTACCGTCCATGCGACAGATTACAAGCCTGGGGAGATTGAGATTGGTATTGTGTCGGATGCACCGGAGGAGGATGTGAAGACAAGAGGCCAATGGCGTGTGATGGGAGAGGCAGAGATAGAACAGCATCTACTTGCGTATGCAGAGAAGGATTAAACGTCTTATGACAGACTTGGCGACGATGATTGTAACTATTTCGCATCACCACAACGATGCACCTCCACTCTGTATCCTGACATTAGCTTGCGAAATGAACAATACGGCGCGGCACATACCTCAACAGCAGCCATTTCGGCATTATTCACGTCATGCTTCCAAAATCTTTCAGGTGCCTCCCAGAAGTTGGTAAAGGCAACGCCGCTCGCAAGCGTCTTTGTCGACGATGACTGTGCTACTGCTGGCTGGGATGCTTTCCGGAAACTTGCCGAGAGCTCGGGTGGACCGTAAGGATGAGCGTGAGGAGCTTCAGGTTCTGTACCTCTGTTCAATATCAGCTGAGGCGGCACAATGAATATACGTACTGGAAGGCCATACACGCTTTCCGAGGAACCTGATTAGCGGAGTACGTGCCGTCGAGAGTAGACGAACAGAAGGATGCATGGAGGAAACAGGAAGAGCTCTGTGTTCCCAAAACGGAAGCAGCGTAAGCTTCATGTCGGTGGCTGTGCTTCAAAAATTTGGGCGTCCTTCCAAGTCGACGACGACGACGACAATGGCAGAATACGACCTGTCCAAGAAAATCATTTCCTACCTTGACCGTCATCTCGCTTTTCCTCTGCTAGCCCACCTCGCCGAAACCAATATCTTCGCAGTATCCGATGTTCAGGTTGCCGAGTATGAGCTAGCCAAGGGCACCAACATGTTCGACTATGCACAGTCACTTTTCGTGCAGCTACACCCAGATGCTGAGGTCCCTGCAGGTACGTACGTATTGCTATGATTTCTCCGATTGCTCAGCAATGGCAACAGAGTTCGATGAGAAACGGCAGAACGCAGTATCCACGCATGAAAGACTACAACAAGAAGCTCAAGCCGTTTTCGATGTCATTGAAAATCCCGATGTTGCACAGGCTTTGCGACAAGACAAAAATCAGAATTTGCAGTATCTGAAGGAGCATTACAACGTGCGCAATTAAAGTTCTTTTTTCTTGAATTACAGCTCACTTTTTCGACAGGTAACGCTGGAGCAAATAACAGCGCTGTACAACTTTGGAAAATTCCAGTATTCGTATGGAAACTACAGCGGTGCCGCTGACTACCTGTACCATTTCCGCGTTCTGTCAACTGACAACGACCTGAACACGTCTGCTCATTGGGGCAAACTCGCCTCGGATATCCTCGTTGCACGATGGGACATTGCTCTTGAGGAACTCAACAGTCTCCGGGAACTCATTGATTCACGGTCGCCTGCGCCTCTCCTGCCCACCGCAACAGCCACAAATGCCTCTGCCCCCGAACCTGCCCTTGCCCAATTGCACTCCCGGACGTGGCTTGTTCACTGGTCTCTCTTCGTCTACTTCAGACATCCTCAAGGTCGCACCTTGCTTCTCGAAACATTCCTGTCACCGACATACCTAAATACAATCCAAACAGCTTGTCCGTGGGTTCTTCGGTACCTTACGGCAGCTGCTATTCTCTCCCGAAAATCTTCCGCTGGAGGAGGAAATGCCAACGCAAGCTCATCGCGGGTGAGAAATGCGATTCGGGAAGTCGTCAAAGTCATTCAGATGGAGGAGTACCAGTATTCCGACCCTGTCACCAATTTCTTGAAAGAGCTCTACGTCCAATTCGACTTCGAGAGCGCGCAAAAGGAGCTCGGCAAGGCTGAGAAAGTCGTTGAGAACGACTACTTCTTGCAGGAGTTTAGGGAGGAATTTTTGGACAATGCGAGGTATCTGATCAGCGAGGCTTATTGCCGAATTCACCAGAAGATTGATATTGGGTGAGTCCGGGTCCGAGTCGCGTTGACTGCTGTCCTAAACATGATGAATGCAGGGATCTCTCCGATCGGTTGAACCTTTCACGCGCCGAAGGTGAAAAATGGATCGTCAACCTTATCCGCGAGACTCGGATGGGCGCGGATGCCAAGATTGATTTGGAGAAGGTTCGTTGTGCTTGGTCTGTATCAAACGCCATAGACTAAATACGTCTGCCATAGAATGTTATCCAAATAAGCCGTCCACCACTCCCAATATACCAGAGTGTCATTGAGAAGACAAGAGGTCTTGCAATTCGGACGCAAGCGCTTGGCGCAGCGGTCGCAAGGACAGGACAGCAGCCCGTTGCAGCTCAGTGAATGTTGGCTAGATTCATAGAATACTGCTTTGGATCTTCGAGGTGTATACGCTACTATCTTTCTTATTCAAGATAGATGTAATGTACCATACTTCATCCTCTATTCTATTTGGGGATGGAACACAGAGCCGACAACCATTTATAGTAAAAATTATGCAGAACAGAGGCCATGAAGGTAGTATGTAACAGAGTTACAAGGACAATGCAATGGTAGGAGGGATCTGAGGGAGTTGTTGGTGTGTGAAGAAAGAAAGTTAACTAAACGCACCGATCACATGTAACTCAACACATCAGCTTGGACATCATCCAGCAATGTCCGCTCTGCATCAGTCAACTCCAGAGACCCAATGAAAGAGTTGTAGTCTGTGGCAGTGATGTGAGGATGCGCAATAGCATACCTCTGAGTGGCATACTGCTCCTTCCGAGCTCTTACCGCTCCTATGATCCCACCCCATTGTGCTTTCAAGTGCTTGTTCCAAATATCAAAATCGTTGGCGTCGCGAGCGTTCAAAACTTGGCCCTGACGGCGATGCTTTTCGCAAAACTTCACAATTTGGAAAAATGTTGTTCCTGTATCCAAAATGAGAAACTCTTCCATAACATGCAACTTGAGCTCACCAGTGACAGAATGAAGCTGTTCCAGGTGTTCTGGTGCCAATGACCGCCAAATATATGTGTACAAGGCTACCACATTGTCAGTATCACAGTCACCGCTCATGCAAATTTCAATATACCAGCTTCTGCCTCGGAGGCCACTTGCCAACTCTTCAGGATTGCGTCCCGTCGTGCAAGGTGCTCTGCAGATATCATAAGGTCACGGAGTAACAGTCGTTGTTGGGCGAGTTCAGCTTCTAAAGCGTCAAGTCTTGTTTGGAGAGGGTCAAAAAGAAACTATAAGATATTCAGCAACATTTAACAACACAAGGGAGAATACTCAACGGGGAAATCATTGGTCTCATGGGAGACAATGGCAGCAGTGGTGGTGCTCGCTGTATTGACGACATGAACCTTGTACTGGTTGTTGGGCTGCGACTTACTGGTGACTAACGCCCCAGCGTTTTGTAGACCTGTTTCGGTTGTATCCCTGTTGAGCTCTCTGGTCCCCAGAGGAAGAATCTTCCCTCGACATAGGCTTATTGGATTATTCTGATGAGGAGGCCCACGAGACCACGCGGATGGTCGTGGTATCGGAGCGCTGTTGTTGCTGCCAGAATGAGGAGAGGCCATGGTAGTTGATATTGAAGGCGTAATAGGAGGTTCGCGGAAGAGGGACGGCCCAGAAATAGTTAGACACGAGAGTGACGAGACTCAAGACACATTGTTTATCGAGAACGTCTCCCCTTGGTGCCGTTTTGACCATATATCGCAACAGGAAGTTGATGGTCAATCCATACAATATCACAGACGATAACACTAGGCTCTAGCCAAATTTACGAGCCGTAAGCAAAATCCTAGGGAAGACTGCAAGCAAAAAGGAAATAAGTATTTGTTTCATAGCGGAAGCAATCCTCAAAAAGTCAGTTATAGATCCTGGACAGAAATTAGACTCGGGTTTTCTGTTGTTCCCGGAGCATGAGAATACATCTGGACACGAAGAGTGGCTCCTCGGATGGCTTCTGTTCTTCTCAAAGTTGTTCTATTAGGGTTGAAGCATAAGAAACATTCGAGGACACGGACCCGGTATTACCGGTGCTACGTAGTACGATGGTCGTTGAACGAGTAGGATGTCGTTCAAGTTGTACGATTTAAGACGTTTGAAAGCCAGCTAGCTGAGGGTTTTCCACCCTATCGAGTCGCCGAAAATCCAGAAAGCTAGCCGGAGTTGCTCTAACTCGGATGGTAAAATGATAGAAGACGAGACGTGTTCCCTGCTGCAAAGTGGTAATATAAAGTAAGCTCAAACGTGCCACTAAAAACGTTCCTCTCGCATCACGCGGTAAGCTTTTGCATGTGAATACCTTCATAGAAAAGTAGGTGGAACAAAGATGACCCGACCCGTAGGTGTGCTGATTTACATAAAGAGTTTATGTTGAAACGGCAATTCAACTTGGAAGCGGAATACTTAGAGCGTACTGCTTAGGAAGGATACAATGTCAGATGATACTTAGTCACTGTCCCCGGTGATAATTAATACACAGGTCCCCATTCCACGCCTGATTTCCTGATCGCAAGGCTTTACACCATGGAGAAGAAAAAGGACAACTAAGGCAGGTACCATCCACAACGTCTCGCCCTCCATTGCCACGGCCGAGTTAGCAGTTCCTGAAGCCGCGGGAGCAGTTCCTGAGGCGGCAGGTGTAGTGCTTAATGATGCAGGTGCACTCGAGCGTAAGGTAACACTGGCAGGTGCCGATGATACCGGCTCACTGGTTATAGTACTTTGCACAATGCTGGACACAGATGCGGAGATATGGGATGTGGCGGTTGTGATAACTGAAGTCCCCGATATTGTTGATTGCGAAATTGGCGTGCTGCTACCAGCGCTGGAACCGGATGCTGTACCTGGAGTAGACGATGCTATGGCCGAAGTAGACAGCGGCCTATTCTCGTCTTGACCAGGGAAAGTGACTTTGGGTATTGCTATTCCCTGAATCGAGCACTGAACAACCAACTCTGTAGAATAGTGAGATTTTGATGCGGCAAGTAAGAACATAATGAACGTACCGTCCACGATTGTTTGGAACGAGGAATAGTCCGTAATGTTCGCAGCACTCCCAACACATTCAATGCAAGACACATAGTTGTTCTCAAAGCTAGACGTGCAGCATTGGGCCGGAGTACAATTCTTTGCATATAATCAGTGAACAGGAAATAATATGGGAGTCCAGAGTCTGCGTACCGCATTGACCAAGGCACTAGCAGCAGTGCAGGGCGTCTGACATTGCGATGGGATGTTAGAAGTTTGTCGACCGACAATATGGAGCGCTCTACTCCACGACGTAGAGCGAGGATCCAGGGCTGTTACGCAGGTGTGTAGCTGTACGGCGAGAAGAAGGAAGAGAAAGTTTAACAAGGTCATGACTGACATTCACTAGGTCGTGAGCGAAGACTCGTGTAGAGGTGCTGGAGGGGGAAGCGATTCCCAGCAAGGTGCATTAATATACGATCAGAAGCGCCCGAGGTCTTTCGAGGAAGGGAATGGAGACCCAAAACGAGGATTGCCCATGCGATATCCTAGCGTCTTCGTTCTATTGGTCCTGGGACATGAAAAATGGTCCATCAACAGTTTCTTCTCTTCTAAGTGCCTTCTGGTGCCGCTGATGAAAGATTGATTAAATTGATGATGTTGGCCCGGAGCTACCTGGAGCTGATGTATCATCACGGACTGATATGTACTCGGATGAGTTTCAATATTGCGGTCCGACAAAGTGAGAAATTTCAGAGAAGCGATCAGCTGTGCGATGCGTGAGTCGGACGTTGACCATTTTTCGAAGAAAGCGTACAGTTGACCTTGAAGAAGAATTCACTGTTAGGATGTTCTAGCTTCCAGGAATAATGGAGAACAAAACAGAGGCAGCTTCAAGTCAACAGAGAGAAATTAGAATCAATAACATGTGTCAGAGCTGTGTTTGTGCTAGCCTTGCTGTGTGTGGAAGCACTGAACATCTTGTCGAATTTTCGAAATGAAGTCGTCGAAGTAAAAACCAGTCAGGCAACGTGCCGGTTTCCGGCCCGAAGTTTAGAGTCACTCCTCGATTACCTAACACCAGCTCCCTACTTTTTGCTTTCACGTCGTTCTACGTAGCGTTCGGAGGACTTACTGCAGGCGCGTCGAATTTGCCCAGCGGCCGCTGGAATGGTGAAGCAACCGCCCAGCTTCTTTCCTACGACTGCCTTGGTGCGGTGTTCTAGTGTTTTCTCACGACCTTCACAGCTGATATAACTCTTCCATTCAGGATCATGCAGCTGCAGGAATTGGTGCTGGTGTCGTCGCTACGCTTTGTATGAACCCTCTCGATCGTCTCAAAGTTCAGTTTCAAGTATCCGAGACGAATCCAAAGGGAGCGTTCGGGAAACATATATGGTATGCTCTGAAGGATATCAAGCAACAAGAAGGATGGAAGGGGCTGTATCGCGGCGTAGGTCCTAATATTGCGGGCAATGGAACAAGCTGGGGGTTTTATTTTCTATTGTAAGACCAATTCCCAGTGCTCTTATCGGTGTTCTCATCGCGTGTCAGCTATAACATGCTCAAAAAACGCGCGTCTGGAGATGATATTACTAGACCGCTGTCCTCTGCAGAGTACCTAATTTGTTCCGCCGAAGCAAGTACGTACCATTCGATACTCATGGTGTGTTTGTACTGATGTCGTACAGGTGCTGTGACGGCCGTAATGACCAACCCTCTGTGGGTAGTTCGAGTGCGTATGTTCACCACTGACGCAGGCTCTCCCCACGCCTACCGTGGCCTATGGCGTACGCTTATTTGATTCGTCACACATAACATTGTAATTCCAATTCATCTTCCGTTCAGACGGTCTCCGAACTATTGTTCAGTCCGAAGGCTGGCAAGGACTTTTTCGCGGCACATGGCTAGGGCTCTTTGGTGTCAGCAATGGTGCCATCCAGTTCATGGCGTATGAACAAATGAAACGCTGGGGATTTGAGAGGAAGAAGAGACGGTTTGAGAAGTCGGGTCAACCTTGGACACCTGACGTTGACAAATTGGTGCGTGGAGCGATTGGTTAGGCTTTCCAACTGACTTATAAACGGGGCAGTCGAATACCGCCTACACAATCATGTCTGGTGCCAGCAAGCTGGAAGCGTTGGCTATAACGTATCCGTACCAGGTCGTACGATCACGAATACAGGTATAGACTACCTTTCTAATGAATCGTTTCCGCTGATTCCTTTGTCAGAATACCAATGCAACAGAGCATCTATATCCAAATATCCGGACTACCATATTAAAAACCTGGCAGCAGGAGGGTCTCCGTGGATTTTATCGCGGTCTTGGAACCAATTTCGTGAGAGTTTTGCCAGGTACCTGCGTCACCTTTGTTGTATACGAGAACCTGGCGTGGTTGTTCAGATCAACTGCCGCAAAGAGGGCAGTGAGGCAGGGTATCCTAGATTAGAATATATCTTTGTACTTTTTAATACCTACCATTGAATACTTACCACGATATCTGCTCTATTCCTGGGGAATTTTTGATCAAGGACCTCGTAGGTCTTGTGGCGGTGACCTCTGTTTTTCATAGGGCTTTGATAACAATACAACCGTACTGCTTTTGCCCACCACGATCTCAACAGGTGAGGATCCATAAATCAGAGAATATAGCTCTTTGCCGACTGACATAGTATCGCACCTTTTGTTCAGTGCGGTAATTCTTTTCGGAGCGATCCGCCTTGTACAGAGGGAGAAAGACGACGCGAAAGTAAGGTCAGTACATGCCATGATTGACGCGACCTTGCCAGTAATTCAGAACTAGGTCAACCCATGGCTTCATTTGTGGCTTTTCGCAATGCTGTCGTGAGGTTATCTGGCCGCCAGGTCCGTCACTTGCACTCTACGCCGGTTCCTTTTGCAGGAAACAAATACCGACTCGAAAACAAACGAATTCCATTCGAAACCGTCCACCTCGTCGACCCCGAGACAGGTCAACTGCGGGAAATCATCCTCAAGGACTACCTCGAAACCATCGATGACAAAAAATACAAAGTCGAACTGGTGTCAACAAGCCCCAAACCGATTGCCAAGCTCGTAGAACGGTGGAAAGAGCACGAGAAGATGAAGGCGGCCAAGACGAGGCGATTAGAAAGTCATCGCAAGGCGGAGCACAAAGAGTTCCAGTTCACATGGAACATGGCTCCCTCGGATTTGACGCACAAGTTCAATAACGTTAGGAAGGAACTAGAGAAGGGGAGGAAAGCTGATTTGGTGTTTGTCACGAAGAAAGGGCACAAGGCTCCCAAGGACATACCCCAGAGGCTGCAAGCGGTGGTGGATGAGCTGGCTGATGCTGCAAAGGAGTACAAGGCCAGGGAAATTGTTGGTTCAATGGGTGCCGTTTTCCTTCGAGGTACAGGAGAAAAGCCTGCAGAAGTGCCTCCAAAAGATTCGCCTTCATGACCCCCAGACAATAATACAACATAAATATTAACGTCATTTACTGCGCTATTCATTCTTTCTACATATCTACATGTCTATTCAAACGACGCATCCGTTGCAATTCGCTCTCAGTGCGAACTTCCGGCTCCGTATGACATGAGAACGTCTTCCTCACAATCTGGAACCCTCCCTTTTGTCTATCGAACTTTTGCCGCAAGAAGTACTGAACGCCAGGAGCCACTTGGAGTCCAGCAGCATACATGTCAGTGGCAACTCGATATAGACTGTCCATGTGTACGGAGTCGCAGGCTTCGTAGCGAGGACGAAGCCCGAGTTCAAGTTCTTCGTCCAGCAAGCGAAGCCACGGGAACCTCACCCCACTCGTAGGAAGTAGCTCCAAAGGCACCAGCGCTTGTAGCACAGCATAAAAGAACCTTGCATCAGCCTTTGGCTCCTTGATCTGCTTCGGATCCACTTCCATCCCTAGAGCTATGGCTTTTTGTGCGAGCTCCATGAAATCACGGTTCACCGATTCATCGCAAAACGAGAGGTAGAACGCAAACGCAGAACGCCTTCCCACGTCACGCCGTGGGCCGAAGCGGTTCATACGAGTGTTTTTCCGCGTTTCGTTGTCATAACCCCATCCCTTCACCTGGGGGTAGGATCCAACATAGTTGGCCTCCCGGGCATAGCACGACACCATCGCGGTGTACGCGTGGATGTGCAGCCTCCAGGGTCGATTCGTAGAGTTCATTTCCGGGAGGAAGCTCGCTCGTTCAGACCATCTTGCAAGATTCCACACACGCTCGGCAAGACCAGTGTGCCCACCCCTTCGGAGCCCTTCTATCATCGTTGCAAAGAATACCGGGCCGTACTCCACCCCGCGACGAATGTACGACTGTGTTAGCTCTTTGGCTACCTTGCTGAGCAAGACGGGGCGGAACTCCCAGGGTGAGAAAAGGTCCGTCGTGGACAGTTTGGGAAAGATCATGGAGAGTAATTGGATTATACCATTGTAGTTTTTGGTCTCGGAAAGATGTTTGAGGTATGATGTGAGGGTTACGATATCAAGGACTTTGGCAACGGTCGAGGCAGGGGCACGGAGTGTCATACTTTCTGTCTGTGCACGATAACGTGCCTTTGAGACGCGGCTGGAACCTGGCGCTACTGGATACGATAGTGTGGGCCCGAGGAATGCATCAACACCATCTGATGAAAGACCGAGACTGACTAAATGCTCCTCATTCCGTAAGATGCTCATGGCAGCATGGGTGATATCAGAGCGTTTCAAGCGGGTACCCGACCGTATAAGAGTATTATACGTCACGATATCCGGCCATAAAGGCTTTTCACGTTCGACCATGTAGTTGAGAACATGATCTGCTTTCTTAGGCGAAGAACGGTGGGTAAGGGAGTAGTGAAGGAGAGCATTGCAGCTGTGAAGGTCTAACATGGGCAACTGTCGACGAGTCACTATGCGGGATGGAAGTGGCGGGACATTCTCAGGAGGTGTGATAGCCCCGTGGATGGATGGCTCCTTACGGGGGGAGCGTTGCGGCGGGAGATCATCAAGGAGCCGTCTGAGAACGCTATGAAAATAATCATAAGCTTTCACCTGCGTCGGCTTATTGTCCTTGTCCAGTATCCATACTTTGCTCTCGCTGTAAGGACAGCGATAAAGCGCGCGGATGAGGGCTGCGACGTCCGGGAAAGGATACTCGCGAAGATCAAGGAGAACCGCTAGGTTGGCTAGAGCCTGCAATGACGCGTCAAACTCTGCTTTCGAAGCATCGTCGACAGGTCTTTGGGATAGTTTTTCGTTAATGGAGGAAACAATGGTCTGCAAGGAAAGAGAACGTGGTTTGCTACAGACTTGCCGAAGATGTTGATAGTTGGTTAGTAGATGTCGTGATTTCTCCGTCTCCTCGTTTGAGTCCAGTGCCAAAGAATCTAGCTCTTCTGCAAGGGCATCCTTGACTTCCCAGTCATGAACGAGGCCGACAAATATCAACGATGCAAGAATTATCTCTCCATGCAGGATACAGCTGCCAATCAATGCCCGGAACATACGGTCCGTGCGTTTCTGCTTGTATTCACGAGCAGATTGCAAGATCTGGAGAGTGGAGATGATAAATTCATCCTTGGTCACGGCGGGTCCTGGATTAAATACAGCAGGCGTTTTGAGAGCGGCTTGCAGCATGATGTACTGCTCTTTGACCCATGCTTTGGGTGCAGATGACGCCGCATATCCCTTGATGACAGCTTCCAAGGTTGTGACATGGATAGGTATTCCGTTCGCCATCATCCAACTGCATACACTGTACGCTTTCCTGAAAAATCTTTGCCGAATAAGTGCGTGAAGAAGTGTGTGTGCGGATAATCGGGGCGACACGGGGCGAGGGAGCTTAATGGCAATGTTTCTGAATGGTTCATATTTTCCAACCATCTCTGGATCGTTGAGGATCGAAGAATTCGCCATCAAAGATGAGAACCGGACAGAGTTAAAAATGTGATAGGCGCCACTGACGTCGGCGTGCTGCATGGATACCCTTATAGCATGAGAGGCTGCACGAGAGAGCTGGGGTGAAGAAAGAGATGGATCCAGGTATGACGGAAAATATGTTGGAGATGGGGAGGGATGAATTTCGACATTTGACAGGGCAGTTGCAGACCGAAAGAACGTTCTTGAGGACAGCGTACGCGACGGCCTTAGAGCATACACTGAGAACGACCTCTGCTCAACGGCGCGGTAAACAACGTTGAGCACATTGGCACTTGTAAGCCAATTGCATCGCATATAGCTCGCATAACTTGTAGAAAAAATGTTAGAAACAGAAAAGAACATGCTGTACGCGACTCACCCGACCTCTGCTTCTAGCTGGCCGTCAAAGGACGATGTCGGTGAGGGAGAGAACTGTCGGCTTATGTAACGCGAGGACCCCACTTCCGGACCGGCCGTCGATCTAGATCTCGAACCACGACCATGAATTTCGAGGAAAACATTTACATTTTCTGCGATGGCTGCACTAAAGAGCTGCACAAGCCGTACTTCGATGCTCTTCCTTCTATCGTTCGCTCTCTCCGCTCTGCATCGCTGGTCACCCCTTCTGCCGAAATGGTCAAAATAAATACCAAACTCAAATCTGAAATAATTCGCCTTGAAAAACTCATAAAGGCTCTTCAGTGCAACCTCGGGAGACTGAAGCGTGTAGTTCCTACCTATGCGTCTCTATTCGCTCCTGTTCGCCGTCTTCCGTTCGAAGTTCTCCAGGCAATATTCGAACAAACCCTCTACTCCAGTCTGGACGACATCTTCCCGTCGTCGAACACAAATAAGACCATGTCCCTTACTCCTATCCGACTAGCATCAGTTTGCTCCTTCTGGCGGGGAGTATGTCTCGCATCTCCTAACTTGTGGAGACACATGTACATCTCTATCAGTGTCCAGGACATACACAGTCGCGAGCTCAACCTCATCAGGGTTTTTCAGAAGCGTGCACAGTCCAAGGATATCTTATCGCTGCGGATCCGTTCTCTTGTAAGGAACGAGAACGACGGTGCCCCCGAGGAGGCAGACCATCCGCATATCCTAGCGGCCCTTCTGCTCTCGCCTCCCGAGTCTCGGGGTGGCCCAGAAACGGTGCCATATCTGAGCGTGGACGCATGCCGGGATGTCATTTTTGAGCCATCCTATCGAGAAAGACCTGACTTCTCCATATTCCGTCGTGATGGTGGAAATGATACCGTCCAATTTCGTTGGCCTTCCCTAAAATGTCTCGGTATATCCCCCATTGCGCCCGGCGCGCAATTAGGCGCCTCCAGTCCATGCACTCTTTTCCGAGATGCGCCTCTCCTGCATGAACTCAACATCTCTAACCAATGTTTCAATCCCCGTCACTTCATTCTTCCGTGGACCCAAATAACCACTGTTCGAATCCACGACTATCATGACACTCACGTCATTTCCGCCTTTTTGCATCAGCTTCCCAATATCGAGCACGTAGAATTTTCTAGGTGCAACTTACCATGTCCTCAGGTCAATTACATTGTGCCCCTCACTTCTCTAACGACAATACATTCCGATGCAGCGGTGGGAGCGGCTAAGTTCCCCAGGTTGGAGCACCTTGAGCTCCGAAACACAAGCGAAGGGGAGAAGAGCATCATCCTTCAGCCTAGCGCCCTACGAAGGTTCATCTCGAACTTGCTCTCCGTTTCAGCTGGTTTGACAGAACTGACTTTGGTGTGCGTTCCCATCGCCTATGAGTACGTCCTCATGGCACTCGACCAAGCGGTACACCTTAAGTGCCTTGTGATTGTCGAAGACACATACGACTGTGATCTTGTTACGCCCGAGTTTATTGAGGGCTTGAAGAGGCTGGTGCCGGTCCTCGAGTATCTGAAGTTGGTATGGCGGGAGTATGAATCCATTGAGGAGGAGCTGGTCGTCAGGATGCTTGAGACAAGGTGTAATACCACTTTGACGTCGGCAGTTATTGGACCTAGGCGCGGCGGCCCGCTGCAACGAGAGGTATTGGATAGGATGCAGGCGTTGAGGGATCGGGGGTTAATAGTAACATTGTATTAGGCAAGTCCCTCGTTTTCTTTCAATTCTTTTCCTGAGTCGTAAAGCTGCGAGATTTATTGTGTGATTGGCCTACACAGCTTACTTTCTTGTTGCTTTCTTGACAAAAAAATCTATCTTTCCATTTCAAATATTCCCGGACATTCTCCAGTGTAACGTAACCAAGATCCGCCTCCCAGTCACACCAAAAAAAGTAAAATTTCAGCCGAATTTCCACCTGTCCAAAACTAAATAAGAAACTGGCGGGATACCATATATAGGTATGCGCCCTCTCCCGCCTCAAGGCGGGATGGAGCGGGATTCCTATATATGGGATTTTCCTGGTTTCGGAATTAGTTTCTGACAAACAAAAACTCGGCGGAAATTTTACTTTTTTTGGTGTGAGTGGTCTGGTCATGCTGCGCAGTGCGCAGCATGAGGAAGCTGAACGGATTGATTTCCCCATTCTACACGAAACAGTAGGGCCCAGAAATTTCAAATCGGACCGGATTGAAAGCGGAAGCTTACTGGCAACTACCACCATCACTGTTCTTTGGCTCAAGCACTAACGTGAACGACCTAGTAACTCACTTCTGGTGAAGGTGGAATATGAAGGTGGCCAAGGCATGTGATAATTGTAAAAGAAAGAAAGGTGCGTCTACTTCATTTATCTCTGAACTTTTACTTACGGTAAAAAAAACAGTGAAGTGTGAGCGCTAGAGTCTATTAGGTGACTCATAATGAGATAACATATTCTACAACAGGTGAAGGTGACAGAAGGTCGAATCAGAAATGCAAGAACTGTTTGTCCAATGATGTCGAATGCACGTATATTGCTGCGGCAAAGATGATACCGGTAGGCCTCGAGCTTATCTTATGTACAGCTCATGACCTTTTTAGTACCGCTATTCTACTAAAGAATACATCGAAGAGCTCGAGAGAAGACTAGAAAAGACGCAAATGGTTTTGCGCAAGGTATGATCGGTCTATATCAGCCTTCGTGGGACGCTTGCTTACCACTCTTAAAGTTTGTTCCGGATGCTGTGATTGAAGAAGAACTGATCGGAAAAAGTCGAAATCAGAAACTCCAGAAACGTCAAACTACCGTGACGAAAGATGGTTCTAATACTAGGAACGATAACATCCTAGCAGACGGCGAGGTGTCCTTTGACGATGAATCAGAGTTAGATGAAGCGGACAGGTTAAGTCAAATGGCAGTAGGTGGTCCCGATGTGAAAAGCTTTGGGAAGTCGAGTGGCATCTCGTTCACAAGTACGGCCCTCAAGATCAAACAAGAACTAGGAATTCCTTCAGTAACAACTTCCCGACTACCAGGAAATCAGTTATGGGCCAATGCTTGGTCTGTACGTATGGCATGAATCCTTTCAAAGTTCCTCTAATGACGGTCTGCAGAGGAAGTATGAGGACACCGACGTCGACCTCTACGATTATACTTTCCCGGAGCCAGACCTTCTAGACAACCTTGTCGAGCTGTATTTCTCTCACATAAACCGATTCTGGCCTCTTCTCCACCGCCCTACGTTCGAGCGTTCCCTGGCGGCCGGCCTTCACCGAACGAACAAGGCGTTTGCAGCTACTGTTCTTATGGTTTGCGCAAATGGCTCGCGTTTCTCCGACGACCCTCGCGTACGAGTTGATCATGACGAGTTACCATATCGTCATGGCTGGATATGGTTCGTTCAAGTACACCGGGTCTCTGTACTGAGAACTGCGAAGTTATACGACCTGCAAAAATGCGTGGTAATTACTGTCTCACCCAGTGAATTCGGCCATGCTGATCAGAAGTTTCCAGCTGTCGGTTTTTTACGTACAAGGCTTCTCTGTACACAGTTCATGGACGATACTGGGAACCGCTATGCGTATGGCACAAGACCTTGGTGCGCATCGGAAACAAAGGCCGGGAATGTTGCCGTCGGCTGAGGAGGAACTTCTGAAGAGAGCTTTCTGGTATTGGCCTCCCTTAGATGACCGCTTATTACATGCCTGACTTCGTGCAAAAGGGTCTTGGTGTGCATGGACAGGATCGTAAGCATGGCGTTAGGTAGACCATGTGCTATTCAGGAAGAGGAGTAAGTTTCTTATATCTTTGGTGAAATCCTTATAAATATGTTAGGGTAGTATTGTTGCGGACCTCCCAATCGACTGCGATGACGAATATTGGGACAGCGCGTTTGTACAGCCTTCGGGTGTACCTTCTACGATGTCTTTCTTCAGCTCTTACGTTAAGTTAAACCGCATCTTTTTCAAATGCCTTCGAACAATAGTCAGTACAGTTGCCGGTCTACGCTGATTGCACTGACTTCTTTCAAGTATTCTCCAAGTAAACCGACTGCTCTACGTCGTTCCGCTGACAAGAGAAGTAAAGAAGACATCATCGCCGAACTCGATTCTTTAGTTAACGAATGGGTGGATTCCGTACCTGAACATAGTACGTCTTTCTGTGATGCGCACAGCAACCGATCTCATTGTATGCCAGTCCGCTGGGAACCTCGACAAGGAAATGAGATTTTTTACAGTCAATCCGTCTTTCTGTACTGCTCTTATTATCACCTCAGAATTCTCATTCATAGACCCTTCATACCAACACCTGGGAAACCATCGTCTCTTTCTTGTCCGTCTCTAATAATCAGCACCAGCGCAGCTCGGTCCATCAGCTATATTTTGGAATGTCAATCACGAAAACAACCGGACAGTCCTAAGTATTACTGCGCAGTGAGTCTATCGGGCTATCAGCGGGATTAAACTAACCTGAGGTTACTGAGATGTCTATCTTCTCCGCCGCGATTATTCTTCTCCTCAACAGTTGGAGTAACCCAACGGCAAAATCAGAAAGCAAAGACGTCAAACACATTACTCAGTGTGTAAATACTCTTCAGACGTTTGAGCGACAGTACGTGACTTCCGTGTGCAACCGCGTTATGCTCATCAAATTTGACTCTCTGAAGATGGCCGTTTGCTGGTCGATTCTGGTAAGTAATGATTATGCTCGTGAATTGAAATCTAATAGTTGGTGCTGCTAGCGATGCTATCAGTCATCTCACAAGTGGTGTATACCCCCTACGACAGCCTGTACCTGTGCGCGAAAGCACTGATATCTCACCTCAGCCAGTCTTCTATTCATCTCAATGGACAGAGTTGATGGATATGCCCTTTCCTTCGTCGAGTTGGCCTTCTTCATCGGACGATGCGTACGCTCAGAATTTTTGGGCCATTGCCGAGGATGTATTTCGTGACACGCTAGCTCATGCGCAAGGTTCTGATGGAGGAACATTACCTTATGCCGCTACTGAAGCTTGGAGAGCCTGTGTCCAAGCATCATTATAGTGGCTTCATGAGTTGGGTGAATAATTTTTTATATCAATCAACCCCCCTGGAATAAGTAGCCTAAATAACTTGTAAATAACTACGTGTCAGTGACGTTCGGAAACGCGATCGGAGAGGCGGCAGGCAGTAGAATGACAGCATTTGTTTACCATTATCCTTGATAACAAATATGATACCTTTTCACGCGTTGACTGCCACTTGCTTCTATCATTTCTGACTTGTAATGTCCTTCAATGACAAGCAAGTTGCCTTGACCAACACTTTCCGCTCGTTCAACTCTAAAGTCCCTATATTTCTGCAAAAATTGTACAAGTATGCCGACTATATCCGTTTCTTTCGTGCATCACATTTGACATTGTGCCACCGTTAGAATCGTCGACAGTCCAGAGACGAATAATGCGATATCTTGGTCGGTTGATGGAGAATCGTTTATTGGTAACTAGTCCAAGTGCTGTTGTTTCACCTTAGGCTAAATTTGAGCATTACAGTGTATGACCACGAGCGGTTAGCAAGAGACTATCTTCCACAATGGTTTAAACATAACAAGTACTCCTCGTTCGTTCGCCAGCTCAATAACTACGGCTTTCATAAGGTGTCTAACCTTCAACAAGGTGTAATGAACGCCAGCACAGATATAGAGCAGTCGCAGTACGCGCATCCCTATTTCCAACGTGACAAAGAGGACCAACTTATCCTCGTCCGACCGACCAAGCTAGCGAAGGACCGTCCTACCATTGATTTTGAGCAGGGAAGTTCTTCTACTTCTTCGTCGGGTGCTGGACAGCAGTTGGATATGCATGCCGTATTAAATGGCATAGCTGCAATCAGAAAACAGCAAACAGCAATAACACAGGATTTAGATGAACTGAAACGCTCAGATCAATTGCTGTGGGAAGAGGCTCTGCAGGCACGTAAACGGCACACAAAACTGCAAGACACTGTAAATCGCATTGTCAAGTTCCTGGCTACCCTCATTTCGCAACCCAGCGGTAGCGGCGTCGCGCATCCCCAGCCTTCACGCCTTATGATTGAGAACTCTGTTACGAGCAAAGTCAGGGAGGTTGAAGAACACGACGGTGATAACAAAGAGGCCGCCATGGCTTCTGCTCTGCGTAACTATACTTCTTGGCTCAGTAGCAATCTGTTCTCACCAGATTTACAGCAACATCACCTATCGAAGCACCAAAGCCAGCGGTTCCCGAAACATTCTCCTCTTTCAGTGCCCCAGCAACAGACTTTCAATATACCTCATTCGCTCCAAGCGCAACGATCGATCCGTCAATAGCCCCACAGCCAATACCCTCTCCCCCCCCTTCCCCCGGAGGACTCAGCTCCATTTTCGATAGCATGTCTACCTCCGACTGGGATATGTTTTCCTCCCTCCTAGGCCCCTTTCCCTCTCAGACAGACTTCAGTCAACTCCCTCTTTTCGATATATGCCAGTCGTCTCCACGTCTTCCTTTAACACCAGGCGACAATGCTCCCGCACAATCCCTACTCGATGAAAGTCTTATCCCATCTGATGGTCAAAGTCCTGGCTCACTTAACAAGAGCATCGGAGACATTGACAATGCCGTCAATGCACTGGATTGTGATATAGACTTTCTGAGCAGTGCCTTGGGACTACCGTCCGATGGCCTGCCAGTCGGTGATGATGGGATTGACTACAGCTCTTTCTTCGCCACCTCTCCACCAGATATCCCAGACTCTTCTATCAGCGCAGACTTTACGGGCGATGTCCCAGGTGGCATAGCGTCACCTGTGAATCGCAGTCGGCATGGATCTCTACAACCTGACGGTCAGGGTGCGGACCCTGGAGGCTGTCCACCACCGACAGCAGGGCTAAAACGTAAACTGGACACCACGGATCTGGAACCTCCCGCTATAATTCCAAAACCTCCTCCTGTGTATGCGTCGTCGTCCAGCGTAGTGGGGTCAGGGGAGATGTTGGATAAATGATGCATTAGATGCGTATTTTCTATGGTTCATGCGGCAGGACAAATAGAGATAGTCGACCCATTTGTACTCGGTAAAGGCAGCTGTATACTACAAGTGTTACATGTATTATAATATTGTCTACGGCTTTGTTGAAACATCAAATAATTTCTAACTCGCGCATAGGTTTCACTGTGATTAGTACGTAGCTTAGAGAGTAAATAACTCGTAGATAATCGTAATATCTGCCTTATAGGTAGTAGTTGCTCCATATGACACAGAAACCCGCTAATGATAACTCATTCTCCAGACTCCCAAGCAAATCCTGATTTTCGTGTTGGCAGCACGTGAGGTGGCTGCGAGGTCATGACAATTGACATTCCGGGCCGATAGCTGGACTACTTCCTACGCTGCCAAAGCCACTTCCGTTAAATTATCCTTGAAGAGGGGGTGAGAGAAGCTGCACGTACTATGTAACAGCCTCTCTCTGCGAACGAGAATCCAGAGGATTACGAATCCCCCCAAGAAGATCTCGAAGGATGAGAGATCAACAGTCGGAATCCTCTGGGATCCGACTTCCCCCCAGACGTAGTAGCTGATGGATTACTATACACTAATAGATGCTAACCTAGACATGGATTCTTTTAAAGAGCGAAAGTTGTCTAAAGAATCACCGATGAATAAAGGCAAGATCTCTTCAATACTTCGCCAATATCTGAGGAACGCTTTTGATGACCATCGGCCTTGTTTCATGACCACCCAGGGGTCGACACCAGACAGGAGCAGGAAAGTCGCTCCACCAATACGGAAACTGTGTCCTAGTACGGTCTGCAACCCTTCTGCTTCCCAAATGGAGTTGCAGCGAGTCATGAATTTTTTTCTGTCGAGTGCGGTCCACCCAGTCTCTCCCGAACGAAAGGCAAATAGCGGTGCATCGTCAGGGATTTCGGAGTTGACATCGAGATGATGTTGAATCGCGCTCAAGGGATCAGTTGGGTCTGCAGCCGATGTCCAGGTGACCCAATCGCCTTGGTATTTTTTCGTTTTCGTGTAGGGAATAAAAATGCTAATCCAAGAATGATTGTTAGCGGCTGTTCCAGTTGTCCGTGGAGAACGGCGTAAAACGTTACGTGTTGGATCAAATTGAGAAGGCGAGGCCAATAGAATCTCTCCGAGCCTCGTACAACCTTTCCATGCAGTCAATGCGGCAGCCCATACAGCGCAGTCGAAGGGGTCTGAGAGATCCAGATGCTTGTGTAAAGTATCAATATGTTTTTGGGTGACGGGTAATTTTGGTTCTTCGGGACAAGGATGGGGGGCGAGCGTATCAGCACCCTTTTTTGTTCGCAGTAGCATATCACCTCCTAACCACGGGGCATTGTTATACTCATGCCTAGCGAATAATTAACTGGGGGTTTCCTTGGTATTCAAGAATGCAAATACCATAGTTTAATCCCATCAATCCAAGTATCGATGGTAGACTTTTTAACTTTGCCTGCTCCCATTTCTGCGACAAAAATCGATAGCAACGTATCATCGGCAGGCATTCTTTTATCCTCTGGAATTCGAAACTTGTCGCAAAACTGAGTAAAGCGCAGGAGACCAGCACCATAGTTCTTCAACGTATCTTCTGTTACTGAAGCCAGCATTACATCTTTCCAAGCTGTTATTAGATGCTGGGGATAGATAGACGATAGGAGAGCAAAGGAATTGATTGAATACGGTGTTTTCCAATACGGGATTCGCTGCGATGCCAACCGGAGCGGCCTAAAGTCAGAAGGTTCAATGCTTGAACCTTTCTTGACACGAGGAGACTTCAAGGTTGGGTCAGGCGATTTTGACGGCACACTGTTACCACCAACTGGGTGCGGCAGACTTGTCGATGCCAGGGACAGCCCTCCAGATTGGGGAGCATCTGCACTGGCAGATGCACGACGAAAACGGATCCTATACATAGGACAAAAATTCCTTGAGCTCCAAAGGGAGCTGAAACGTAATATGGAGTCGATCCTCGTCCATTCCCACCTCGCCGCGAGAGATGGGGTCTGCACGATTGTCTTCAGACTTCACATATACTGGCAATAGAGAGATATTGTGAGACATCAATGAATTAGAAAGGCGACGAATGCATGCGTTACGATGAGGGTTACGAGAGCGGCCTTTTTTATAAGCATCAATGGAGCTAGAATTGTCCCCATGCACCGGGGCGTCGCAATCTGACAAGTCCGCCGTTGATGCCCACATGGCAAAGAGCTCTAGAGCAACAGTTTCAGCCCATCCGATGTCTCGACCTTCCGCTTTCCAACCTTCCTTCAATTTCCACGCAGCCCAATGGCCACCGATGAGCATACCTATTCCCCATGACGTTGAGGCATCTATCCATGCATCGGTATCACAAACTATTTTGGGTTTCAAAGTGCGGTGGTAAGATTGAACTGAGAGAACATTAAACCACCATTTGGAGTCAGTGATGACCGGGGAGGGGATATGATGAGAGACGAATTTGTTGGGAAATTTGGAGAGGAAAAGGGACAGCGAGGGAAGGCGAGACCGGCCTTCCTTATAAATGAAACAGATGTGCTGTAGAGTACCGTGAATAGAAGCAGCCATGTCATATTTGACCGTCCGGTTCTCTAGAGCTGTTTCCAAGAAGGAAGTCAGCTTCGTCAAGTATTTTACCCGCTTCCTCTCTGGGAGGGAGACAGTTTTCATCTTGAGGTCCCAATGGAAACCGACATAAACTGTTTCGTATGCAAAGTCGTGTCCTTTTTCTGTCACAGGATGCCATAAAATTCCCAATGGGGAAGATATGTCGAGAATGGTCGACAGGTCGAAACAATATTGATATTGGGAGGAGCCATCGTGGTGAGTGATTGTTGAACAAGGGTAACGCCAAATATTGAAATCGTCGACCCATTTGAAAACTTCAAGCATGATTAAGATGAATAGGAGGATATCTCTTAAAGCATCAGCAACTTCGCCCTGAATATTTCCGGCAGTGCACAAACCGAAGGGCGTGCAATGGTTCCCCCAAATAAGATCTCGCCAAAATGTGGCAATGTAACATTTGTGCTTCGCTAGGATGGGCGAACATCAGTATGCTTTGACCCAGTCCAGCGCAGCGGCTTGGGTTCCCGGAGGAGCCTTCACCACCTGAAAGACATAATTAGGACATGTACATTTGTCATTAATACAACATAAAGGGCGCAATGGGGCGTCCCGAGTTCATTTAGGGAACTGAACATATCAGATGTTCAATAGGAACACCGTAACATGGAAGAGAATAGCTCTTCGAAAAATTTTGGGCATGGAATGGCCATGGCCAGCGGAATAAATGCGGAATAGCCGCTGGAGAATAGCTCCATACACATAGGGAACATCCCAAGGTTACGGAGAAATTTAGCTCACCGCGTCTGCAAAAATCGCTGCCGTATACCATTTGGTAGGCTTCTCTTGAGCATCGAGCCAAGAATTTGTGCTGTTGCCGCTCTTGTCTTTTGCTGAAAGGTTGTGTACAATTCGAAACTTTGTTTCCTCATCAATAACTGCCATCGGCGCTGTTCGGAAATGGCCTCCAAAGAAAATTTCAGCATCTTCGATTGACAAACCACCATACATCCTTCCTGCATCAATCTCGTCCGCTATGTACTTGTCAATGATGTCCATATGTTTTGAAGCCGAGGCAGAATTACAAGGAATGAAATTGGAGGTAAGAGGAGGAGGGGAACCGATGGGAGAACCGTAGATAATGTCATGTACGAGATTAGGGTATTTTTCCTGTAAACCACACCGTTGAAGAGTATCACACCACACCTCAGCACGGTAAGGTGTGACGACCTTTTGACCTTCAGTTACGAGGACATGTGGAGGCACCATGACCTGTCTCAGCACACAACGAGCAGATGTGGAGGGCATCGTCGGTGGGCATCGTACACTTGTTTGGTCCTTGGACATTGTGTCGTAAGCAGACGGGCTGGTTGTCAGAGGTGCGGTAGAGATATGTTCCCTCCAGGCGACAATGAAGGATCGTCCAGGTTTGTTAGGAATACTCTCGCTGCAGGCGTCGGCTTTATGCCCTTTCTTTCCGCAACGGAGGCAGAGGTAATCAAAGCTCGAGCGTTCGCCATCTTTACGAAAGGAATACTGAGATTTGTCAAAGGGTTGAAACCGGGATTTGTTTTTTGTGGTCCTAGTTGGGCCATTGACGGCTGGGATGTATTGAGCAACGGCAGTCTTGATCTCCTGGGCTGTCGTACGCCTAGCGACCCTTTGCACGACGCGGTTCCAACCTTCAATGTACTCTTTCGAGTTAACATCAATAATAATGCCTCCCCTAGTGAAGAATTGCGGTCGTAAATGGTCGCAGTCGAATTCCTTGTGAGCCTCGAATGTCGCCTCGATGTCTGGGTCGGTAACTGCTCGCTGGTGATGTTTCACAAAACCTTCGAAGATTTGCTCTCCTTCACATAACTCCGAGATAAAGCTCAAGAAGTTTTCGTACGCTGCGAGCCATTGGGCCAAGGACATGTCCTTTTCGTTGGGGAAAGTCGAAGTATCGAGTACTCGAATGTTCGTCGATGTAGCACCTCGTGCGAACTTCCGATACGTTACGTCTCTTCCGAGCCTAATATTCGTGAGCGTTGTGGGAGTAAACATCGTCAACGGTGGTGAGATTCCATTGCGGGCAAGAACGAACAGGTCTTCGGGATATGAGGACTCTACGGTGCGATAACCTCCATTGGCCAAGGCTTTCGCATCCGCAAATTTGAAGCCTGTCTCCGAGTCCTTGGCATGGTCCTTGGAAGCTGTGGACATAGTCGGGTTGTTTTGATGAGTACGCACAAGAGAATTCATTCGATCAGCTAGCTCCTTTTCATCTTCATCTTCTGAAACCTCGCTAGCATCATTGGCCTGCCTTCTCCTTTCCGCTCGCCTAGCATTTCTTCCTTTCAATTCTTTCATCATCTGAGCAGTCATTGCTATCATGGTGACGTCGAAGCCAGTTCCTTGATTTGCCGAGCCATGAGGTCTTCCGGAGGAGGTTGAGGGAGCATTGTTGGTTTGAGCAGACATAGTGGATGATATGATAAAGTAATAGTATTTCTGGATGACTGAAAACGCAACGAAGTTGCAAAGTGCGAATGAGGTGCTGACTGCGAACGAGGAGAGTCAAGGATGAAGGCAAGATTCAGCCCTTCTCGTTCGCTTTGTCAGCACCTTATGAGCATTGCCTCACACGTTCGGCTGATGCTCAACGCCCAAGTGATTATGTCGCTTCCAGCTGAACTCGTCTTCGGGATTCTCTTCTCCCTCTGGTCCATTCAATCTTGCACCGAGGAACGTGTACAAACCTTCAAAAACTGCTCCCTTGTATCTAGATGCTGGTCTGCCATCATGAAGGACGTAAATTCTACGCACTCGGTCATTCCCCTCTCCTACAACGGGAGTCAGATGTATACCATCCGGGCGATATCTTCGATACCTAATCCGTCGCTCTGTCGTACCATAACGTTCAAGGTCGACTACATGGTTCTGCCACAGCTCCTTATCGATATGGAATGCGAACCTTCCATCACAGCTAATAAGGGAATAGAGTCTGCGCTTCGGAGGCTATTCTGCGGCTCTAAAACACCTCAAAACGCTACCCATATCTACGTAGACTATCTTGACGACCCTCAAGTCCATATCCCTCGCTTTTGGATTCCTCAACAGATCACACAGCTGACTATTATATACCACTACCGCCGCTGGGTTCCCTTCCGGTTCCGATGCTGCAATCCCTGCGAATGCGAATGTAACCAGCCTGCAGTTGACCAAAAAGTCATCCATCTCTCCGTCATGGGAGCCACATCTGTGATAGTGCAGCGACTCACAACTCCTCTCACCAAATGGAAATGTCTGGCTTCGTTGACTACAGACGCTGAATTTCTGGAAACTGATATTCCTGTCACCTTGCGAGATGCCTTCACCAGGAGAGAGTACAATTATCCAGACCAGGAAGTGGGACCGGATTTTGTGCGTTGTGTCATGTTTGGCGAACGGATGTTATGGTCCTCCTTGCTTTCCAGGTCGTACCCCAGTATGTTGTTAAATGTCTTCAAAATCGGTACCATTACTCAACTCATTTACAGTAGGGCTACGTGTCCGCGAGTGTTATATCTCAATGCTTGAACAGGTCATTCCACTGGGGTCTGTGGGATATATCGGTCCTTTAACCAGGAAGTTCATCGTATTGTTCAATGCTATCGATCCAGTGGCGTCCTCGACGGAACCACGCATTCATCGCATCCCTTCTCTTCTAAAGAAGGGCGTAACAAAATTGACCGAGAACCCTAATTATTCCTCTTCCCCGGGGTGGGATTATGAATATAAAAGGACAGATATCCTGCGCATGCTCGGAGCTTGGAGTCGAGGAAGATCGTTCGTTTTTTCTTTCTTATGCTTGTCTGCCTGTTACTGATAGAAGTAGAGTGTATAGTATCCCTCTGGGATTCGACATGGGGGCCTTGCTATTTCTCGCGCTCGGGCGTGCCTTTTCCCGAGAACTTGTAGGAGACTATTTTGAGGAATGGTTGTACGAGCAACGACAGACAATTACGGACGTGTTCGGAGACGATCATCCTTTCATCCGAAGACATCTGGACCTTGGTGACGGGATTTTCATGCTACGAGTTAAGAGTTTTGCTGACTGAGATGCTGCTTTCATTTCAGTGACAACCACCGTAGACTCCTCGCAATATGCTTGGTTTGCTCATCTTGGACAAAAGTCGAGGAAGGATCTGACAGAGGACGGGAGTGTAAATACATTACTCAGTTGTGTGATTGCATCAACACTAACACACCTACATAATTTTACTTTCAAGTCGACCCTCAGGCTTCGCGCAACCCTGGAAGCCCTTGGGGGAAGATTAAAGCTCCTAGGTATTATACTCATCCTGGCCCCGTACTACCCTCGTGGGACCACGTCTCCACGGTAGGACAGTCACCAATGACTGTAGAAATCCGTTGCCATTTCATCGCGTAGTCGCAGGTATAATACTACTCTCTCATAAGTACTCCACCGTTCATTGTACGCTTGAACGAAAGTCACACTGGCCCGAGCCTTGTTCAATTCAGTTGTATGTGGCGCCGTTGAAACTCTTGCCTTTAGGAGACCCCTAGCTGGGCAGGAAATGCATGGAAGCGTCTACTCAAGAACAAAAAAGGATATAAATTGAAATTATCAACCGACTGTTGTCTGCATGCGAGTGAGTGATTTCTCAGTCTATATATGGTCTATTATACGATATTTCTACTTGCTCCTCTGAGCGTTTCAGCATCATGTCGACAGTTCTTTGGCCGCTTTCTCGGTCTGAACGTCATCCTCAGGGACCGCTAAAGTATCGGCATCACCCTCTCTTTCTTTTAACACCCCCGCACCTTGGAAGAATACCAATGCTAACAATGCCGCTAGAAAAGAATAGTGTAAAGTCAGATTTTATACAGGCCACAAGATATATGCAAGCATCTACCAAAGATCCCAAATGCAAAATCTGTCCATGCCGCGGCCTGATAGGCATCCAGTTGTGCCGGTTTGGGTGCATTTGACGAGTCAGTCCCAAAGTCTTCCGCCCGTGCTCGTAGAACTCTATCATATACGACAGTGGATATTGTCACGCCAAAGGAAGTACCGAGCTGAAAGGGCAATGTCAACAATTTCATCCCGATGCGTATACCCAACAACTTACCTGAGTCATAGTTTGAAACACTGCACCTGCAACACTCTGTTCGTGTGGCAGGGATACCTTTGCAATGAAAAGTGTACCAGCTGCGAACACAAAGTCGGCTCCGACGACGGAGAGTACAGCCGCAGGAAAATCGAAAGCCCAGTACGTTGTGGTTGGGTTTATCAGTGCGAAGAGAAGACTAGCCGCGCTTGTGAGTGCCGTCCCCGATACTAAACGATATCAATACTACAGCCCAAACCATGGAACACGATGGCGTACCCATGAAGTATATGAAAGGCACGCGGCCTGCCACAAACGCGACTATGACGTTACAAATCAAACCAGAGACATTCTGCGGCACCATACGCACAACGGTGAGGATCGGGGTACGCCCCTCATAGTTCTGATAATAAAGCTATGCAATATCAGTGAGATTTAGTTAATTTGATGATAGCGCGAACCATACTTGGGTCCAATAACACCATCCCTGGAAGCAGCACCAATTGAGAAATGCGATAACCATCACCACAGCAACTCGTCCGTTTGCCCTAGTCCAAAGAGATAGTCGCATCAGTGGTGGAGGGGTCCATTTCGATGGGGAGTTGGCAGAATCTTGTTGGCGTTCCAGATAATGCTGCCAGAAAAGAAACAATACTATGAAAATAACACCCGTAATGAGTAACGCTGTTATATCTTGAGGTATATTAGTACTGATCGACATGTTTTGATAGGGTGAACCTACATGGTGTCTTCCACTGCTGTGGTGCAAGCTCTCCTTGGGTTAGAATAAAGACGATAAGAACAAGCCCTGCAGTTGCCAGGAATGTGCCCACTACGTCGATACGTTGATCATCCTCCGTTGAAGGCAGATCGCGGTCGATAGTAAAGAGGCCCAGAGCCAAGGAAGCAACTGTAAGGCCCTAGAAATTATCGCCAAACGTGAGGGCAATGTCCATTCACCCAATTAGAGGGCCTTACAGTATTGAGATAGAATAGGGATCGCCAGGTTTGTCTGGAAGCAAATTTTCAGCAAGGTACCTTAGATCGCATCGTGCTGCGCTCACTTAGTCAATTGGACCATTACACCACCGATAGCTGTGCCGATGGCTCCGCCGATGGGCGCACCAGCAGCGAATGTAGCAAATGCAATCGTACGCGCGCGAGAAGGAGGGAAAGCGTGTGCCAGAATTCCGAGCTGTAAAATCCGTGAGCAAACAAACTTCAATATAACATTCAAGGAGACACGTGCAGAAGCTGGTATTGTTGCAGCTGCTCCAACGCCCTGAAGGCCCCTGAGAATATCCAGAGTCATTGCATCTGATAGAAGGTATGTCAACAGAGGTCCTCACTGAAATCATCAGTCTCACATACTGTTGGCAAATGAAACTCCCAAGGTGAATACTGCTAACCACAGAGCTCCGAAGCAATAAACTTTTTTTCGCCCGTAGAGATCTGCTATTCGACCGAACATTAGAAGCAGACAACCCTAAATACTCAGCAGTGTATAAATCCCCACTAAAGTCGCAACTTACCGCGCTCAGTGGGTACGCAGACACTACCCATGTTAATTCTGACTCCGGGACATCTAAATCAACTGCCATAGTCGGAAGAGCAATGGAGACGGAAGTTTGATTGGCATTCTGTGACTATCGTGAGCATCGATACGCATGAAAAAAAGCAGGAAGGAACGCACGTTGACCATCATGGCGAGGGTACAAGAAGCTACAATCAACACAGACCGTAGGACAGACATTTCCCGGGCATTTCTGGGAACATCGAACCGTCTCCGCTCCAGCGAAGTCATGACTATTTGGCAGGAGTGAATATTCGGACATGGCGGTTAAGTAGTGCAACAGTCAGTCCCGGTTTGGCCCCGGTCCAAATGATTCCGCATAAAAGGACGTGCGAACGTGATGTAAAATTAGTCATTTGACAATGGATTGATGATCGATCGACCCAGCTACATGGTAGTAACCCACTGAGGGCAACCCACTTCAAGGCACTAACAAGATTTGTTGGCGACGTCGAAGTGAAGTGGCTCAAGATTCGATTATCTGTCTTTTGCACTGACTTTCTCCACATTCGGGTTGAAAAATCTATGCTGGAAAATCCCAATATCTATTGAATTGGTCTGTCGTTGGTCTGTTGTCCAAGGAGCGTGTATGCGATCCCTCGGCGGGGACTGAAAGAGTCAAGACTAAATTCCACGGTTATTCGGAATGACCGCTTCATCTCTATCCACAATTAGGAATATTTATGCGTGTGGTGGTGCTTCTTTCTAATCGTAAGTAAAAACGTACCACTTTCTGCTTCGCAAACGAACGGTTTTGACAGACCAAAGCCAAGCCGCAGTTCCACAATTTAAATTCGGGGACAAGTGGCACACAGACATGCGTCCGCGTCAATTTTGAAGCGGTATATCCACCTCGGGTTGCTCGAAAAGCTCAAGAAGAAACTGGTGTGGCAACTCTTGTCATTCACGAACTAGTTGAGTTGGGAAGACGGGACATTACCCCGAGAATCATGAATGGAAGATGGTTCAAGTATATCGATGGGGTAGTTTATCCCGATCATGTTACAAAGTAAAATTTCACGGTTCTATCGTGTCCTAAGGACGCCTTGTATGGGGCAATTTCCGCCGAACAGTCATGCAGCATGACCCACTTATAAGATGTATATATATGACGAATGAACTTCTCGCTGCCTTGATTAGTAATAACAGAACACCGACTGAGCCCATCGAACTAAGCCCAAAGTGAATCAACTACAGATAAATTCGGATATGATATGTTGATGGTAGATTCAAATTGGATGTATAGAATTGACCACGATTCAAAGCTCTGATCATTCATTAGCAACAGACAATCTGACAAGTGAAGACGCAGGGATATAGTACTCGACTGGTATGTATGACTATACTCCTACTCGTTGTGTTATAGTTCCGCATTGACTTTACTGCATCTTTGCGAAGTGGTACATAACGATACCCACCAGAGCAGCCACCAAAGGACCCGTGATAATGGTCTTCAACGGCGACTGCGGCAACGGCAACCCCTCCCTCCTCATCCTATTCTTCTCATACGTGCCAAGTTTTGGATCGGGCATCAACGCCTTGATCGTGAAGGCTAGCCACAGTGCCTTCTTTACCAAAAACGTCACGACCTCATTCCTCGGCCCCAGCCCAAAATACTCAAGCGTCTCATCCGCCAGTGGTAGGCAAAACATCGCGCGTCCAACGAAATGAAATGGCTTCGGGAACCAGCGCTCTTCAAACTGTTCAGCAATAGCTTTCCCTGCCAGAAGGGCCGCATCGCTTTGGGGCCAGGGTCGACGGCCCCATTCCTCATTGAACTTGACACAGGCGTCAAAATCGGGAGGGAAGCTATCGGGAGGCACAAAGCCGCTCTCCATGAGGAATCCCTCATATAGGCACTTGGCAAAGAGGTACATTGCGCGTTGCATGTGAGGAGGAAGCCCTGGAAGGCCCGCCAGGCGCATGGTGTTATGTACCTGCACCGCAGCGACTGCACAGGGCTCGATGAAGTCTTCGTAATGATCCCAGCTACCCGGGAGCTGTTTGGCGAGACGCATGTGGAGGGCGTTGAGACGACGCTGGTTCTCCGAGTGAATGACGCTGGTGGGACCGAACTCGAAGAGAGGAAGGAAGAAGTCGCGGGTGTCCTCAAAGCGCTTCTGTTTCTTGTTGAATACTTTGCCGGTGTGGACGGAGGTGGCGAGGCCAACTGGATTCATGTTGACGACGAGGAAGGTGGCGGAGTACATAATATTGATGATGAACTCGTTCGAGTTGTAGCTCATAAAGGTTTTCACCATCTCTTCCCAGTCTTTCTCTGGGTCAAGGGAGGCGAGGTACTTGGAATAATCGTCAGATAGTTTGACCTTTAGTGTAAATATGACAACGTACGCGATCGATCCATTTATATCCAGACTTGTCGGGGCAATACTTTGCAGGCGGGCTATCCGCGTTTTCTCGTTGCTGGGAAATTTGCCTGGTCAGAAAATTTGCTATCAAAATAAAGGCAAGCGGCGCGACTTGCACTAGCGTTGTCAGCGGTGAATTTCTAAAGTATGATGAGCTAAAGTATGGTTAGCGAAAAAAATGGATAAACGTACCTCGCTGGGTTCTAAGACGAAGTGAGACATAATTTGAAGCAGTAAATGGCAAGTCAAGGTTGATATGTGATTCAACCATGCTTTATATATTGTTTCGAAACTCTTCTTGGATACCTGAAAGGAAGCATGCCAGAGAGGTGTGAAGATGCCGGACGGGAAATATAATCCGACATTCCAAAGACAATATTACGAATCGTCCAAGTGGAGGAATCTTCGCCGTATCCCTGGTCAACGTGATTGACTCAGCCAGTGCTTTTTGTGCGTCCATTTCATGTGGCATATTAATGATGAATGTGACGGCGCGGCGATGAAAGATGGAGTCTGTAACTTCAAAAGTCCATAGATGTCGACCCCCAGAATGCCGTATGCATTGACTAGCAAAGTATTACTACAAGCAACAAAACCACGGTGTGTGAAAGTGAAGAGAAAAAAGACCGGCTATCGGGCCGTTGCCAACCGTTTGCGACGTCATCGTTGACCCCAGCGTGCCGAGGACTACTTGCTCTCCTCCCACCAACACCGTCCATTTTCGAACAACGGCTTCTACAGATAACCCAACTTTTGAACAACGGCGAGTGCACATCTGCCGTCAGTCTAAGTTCATTCCCAGCATATGGAATTCGCGCCTAGGCATGTTGCGCGTCAGTTGACGTATTAGCTCGTCAAGAACGCATGGAAGCCCTGCCATGGATTGAAAAGAAACTGTACTTGGTACGATTACACGTCTGAGATGAGCATTGGCTATGTCAGCAGCGAGGATTTGAGCACTGGGTCACATGTAGTTTGGTATGTTGGAGAGGTCGCTGAAAGGGAATGGATTGGTGAGTCGCCACGTTTCTACTCTACTAGCACCGTTCAGGTCGGATGCTCCATCGTCGAGCTATTTGCTTCCAGTTCGATTTGGCGCCTCATCGATGTTACACGCGATCGAAGCATGGCTCGTTGTCCACGTTATCGACGTCGTGAAGCCCCCTGCTATTCATTGTAGGCTCCCTCGTGTATTCCCCGTTGCTCTAGCCCGAGTTTCTCGGTGGATTCCATCTTTCTCTTCATGAATGATAGTTACGTCAAGTCTTTTTTGCTATTAACTGACTGGAATATACTCCTCGCCACCCTCGGGCTTCAATGGATAAAGCCTTCAAGTTTGCAACAACGAAATGAAGACTTCGACTGCTCTATCCCCGTCTCCGTTTCATCTTTGCGTTCAAAATACGACGGCTCACCGCGGCAAGCACCTATTACCTGTATATATGCGTACTCCTGCCGGAACCGAGTCTAATGTGCCCCACCTTCCCTACCAATTGAGCTGCTGTCTCCAATGAAGAGTCCCTGATCGATGGATCTGCGCTTCTATTAGGCGGACTGGTGCAACTACGAATGCACCGACGACAGGATGGCACCATATAAAACTTGGCTGGTGCTCCTTCTCAAAACCACCATGTCCCGCCATTTGCCTCACACCCAAACGCTGTCAACTGATGAAATATCTGACGAAAGGACTTTGGACGAGACTCTGACTGGTCAGATCAAACCGGAAAATGATCGTGGATTCATCAAATCATCCGCTGGCTTGGAGGAAGATTATCCCGATGGCGGACTGAGGGCTTGGTTAGTTGTTGGAGGAGTGAGTCGCATTGCGTCGTTGATTTAATCAGTCAATAAAGACATTGGCCATATTTCAGATAATGTGCAGTTCCTTTTCGACGTCAGTGCCAGCAGTAATCGAGCCGCGTTTTAACGTATTTATATTTCATTAGGTTTGGGTTCGTGAACGCCTGGGGAGTGAGTCCGTTTCATAACATTTTATCGAATTTTGCACAACTTCAAACAGGTATTCCAAGCTTACTATGAAGAAAAGTTGCTGAAGGACTCTGATGCTTCCACTATGTGAATCTTCCTTTTGCCGCATTCAACCGCAACTGTCACTGACCCTGTTAGCGCATGGATTGGCTCCATTCAGGTAATCTCATCTCGATCTTCCCAGTCTAGTGCTGATACTTCTATGATTGATTAGTACGCCCTTGTCTTTATGCCGAGTGTAGTTACGGGCCGCATGTTCGATATTGGATGCTTCAAGGCACCACTACTATCAGCGAGTATCATACTTGTTCTGGCAACGTTTCTGATCGCGGAATGCACCCAATACTGGCATTTTCTCCTCTGCCAGGGCTTTGCCATCGGGGTTTGTTTTGTCTGTACTGTCCCTTCGTGTTTCTGAAATCGATTCTCAGCTTTCTTGTGGAATGGTATTTGGTCCGAGCGTGGGGATCATAGGGCATTGGTTCCGACACCGTAGAGGAATTGCAGTAGGGTTGATGTCTACTGGCGCATCGGTTGGTGGGACGGTATTCCCGGTAGTCGCTCGTCAGCTTATTGACACTGTTGGGTGTGTACCTATTCTGTATGGCTATCACGATGATATAACACTCCGCAGATTTCCATGGACAATAAGAATCATAGGATGCATCCTCATACTTGGTCTGGGAATTGCCAACTTGACAATGAAACGTCGACTTCCGCCTGTGAAAGCATCCGGAGGCATACTCAATCTAAAAGCTTTCAGGAGCACGCCATATACTATTTGGTGTTTGTCTGGTTTCGTTGCAATGCTGGGGCTGTATACAGGTGCGAGCGTTTCTTTTTGAGATTGCTGTCCCTCTTAATGTTTCGCTTGTGCCCAATAGTTCAGACCTACATTAGCGTTAGCGCTACCGCCTACGGTGTCTCGCCAGATGTGGCCTTTTACCTCGTCTCTATCGCTAATGCTAGCTCAGGAGTCGGACGAATCGTTGCGGGAATTTGTGTAGATCGATATGGTATCCTAACCGTTCTAGTATTCATGGAGCATCCTCTAACCTATCCACAGGTGCATTGAACTACTTTGGCCCCATGACGATTATAGCAGGCGCCGTCACCTATGCTTGGCCATTCGCGCGGAGCCTCGCTTCCATGATTGTCGTTGTGGTAATATACGGGTCCGTCTCCCTCCTCCGAGTGCTTTGTGAGACACTAATAGAGTGGTAGGTTCACAAGCGGGGCTTATATATCCTCAACTGTCAATCCTATCTACAGCTTTGGTGAGATCAGCGATGTGGGGAGGCGGACAGGGATGGCGTTCTCGATAGCATCTCTTGGAGCGGTTGCGGGTCCGCCTATTTCTGGGGCTATTAATACGGCGACGAGGGGTTTTGAGGCTATGGGCTATTACGCAGGTGAGATAATCGGAACGAACGAGATTTTGTCCTGACGGTGATTGTGATAGGAAGTACGATCATGCTTGCCGTGGTACTGTTGTATGTGGCCCGGTATCTTGCTACTGGGACGTTAAGAGGAAGGTTTTAATAGAATTAGATGTGTGGATGTGTAGAGTTTTGACTCGGACGCATGACTTGTCTGTCTCAGTTTGAATTTCGGCTCTGATCAGTCCTGATTCTGATTCTCATCTTTCGAGGACTGGCGAAGCTGATTTCTACTTGAAAAAAGGAGCTTGGGGTGGCAACGCCATGTCGTTGAATCCTCAAGAAGATAGCTATGTTTATTCGAATCAGTATCTCACAAGAGTGGAGTTCCCTGACAAACCAGACATGGAATCGACTGACGCAGAAACAGTTCTCTACTGGCCCCGCTAGGGACCGGTGGTAGTAGATACGGTTCTAAAAGAGATAATCGCGCGAAGGGAACGTTTCGAATGGGGGACGTATCAGCATCGAGTCTCAGGGAATGAATTAGATGTATTTTGAGATGAGTTGGATTTGCCTGAGGAGCAGCGGAGGGTGATTAATATTAGCGACAGGCAGGAAAATCTTTTTGGAACTACGTATACTGGACAGATACTTAGGATGTCATGATGTTCATTCCGTACATGCCAGTTTCTGAGATCTGAACTGGTCCCTTTTCTTACGAGTCAATTCTTTAGAGTGGCATTCAGGCTAAGATTGAATATTCTTGAATATTGAAATATCGAAGGTCGACGGCGTTTAACCGGCCCGAGTCTCGCGGGCATCCTTTCTCTCCCACACCACCGTGCTTAAAATTTTGCGTTAAGCTCAATTTGGGTGTCTTTGCTTGTGATAACCACGTCTGTATAGTACTGCATGGCCATCCTCGAGAACGTAGGTACATACCAGCTGGGTGGCCTGTGTTCGACTCATTTACGTCTACTAGCAATTACGCGGCGAATCTTGTCGGCGTAATCTGCGTGTTTGTTCCATCAGACTCGGACTTGCAGAGCAGCGGATATATCTTTCAGGGCAACGAACTAAACGATAATCGTTCAATGCGTTTTTATTTCATTGCTCGACTCGAGGAGACCGAAGTATGCGGCACACCAATTGTGGAACCATGGTATGTTCACTTCCTCTGTCCATGGCTGTTCCAACATACACAAATTTAACCGTTTGGCTAGTTGCATGTCTCGATAGTGGATGTGAACAAGTTCTCTTGGGCATTGTTAGATGGTGTTGATGTCGTCTGACAATCTTTGATCCATGCCTGTGGGTATATATTGTCCCTAAAATCCCCTTGAGAAGTGGGTCGCATAACGGCTTCCACGATCTTCCCTTGGCACCTTCCCTGCAGCCTCACTCACCGAAGGCATTGTAGAACCGGCAAGGAACTGGTTCTGATTCTGAGCTGCATGGTTAAGACCGGCACACAACTCTTGGATGCCTGTAAAGGGTTTCCAAACAAGTAAAAGACTAGCTCAAAGTTCATCGTCTTGTCAAACGGCCGGCGTTCGGAATGAATACACAAGATAAGTGTTTGGACGCCTCATTTTTAGAGCGGCAGAAGCAAAAGAGTAGATCTCATGATGCCGTTCAATTGTAGCCGGGAGTGCCTTATAAACAGTTCCCCCTTCCCCACCTCTCGCTCTACACTGCAATCCATGTTTAGTGTTCCGGGGATCGCTCTCATCACAGGAGCAGGTCCGTTCCACTCTGTTTGTTGGCCCGTTGGTTCTTCTAAGTTTTTCTCAGGTAGCGGCATCGGGAGAGCCACTGCTCTTGCGTTCGCTCGAGCCGGAGCTTCAGGTCTTCACCTTGTCGACATAAACCGTGCTCGCCTGGAACAAACCTCCAAGGATGTCGCGTCTATGGTGACGAACCCAGAATTCAAATCCCACATGTCGGAGGTGGATGTGACGAAGGAAGATCGAGTTGTCCAAATGGTTCATGACACTGTGAAGACGTTTGGAAGAATCGATTACGCTGCCAATATCGCCGGGGTGCGTGCTGAATTATAACCTAGGTCTCATGTCTGGGGCCCTCATGCGAATAACAGATAACCGAAAGTGTCCTCGGACCAACGGCTGATACATCGCTGGAGACTTATGATCGAGTAAACAATTTGAATGCTCGGGGTGTTTTCCTGTGCATGCGCGAACAACTCAAGGCCATGAGGTGGCAAGAACCCTTGGTTCGTATACCCGGACGGCCAGGCATGCGCGGATCCATCATCAATATGAGTAGCATCGCCGGTTGCATCGGGCTCAAGAATGTGACGAGCTATGTCGCGTCCAAACATGCTGTCGTGGGGATGACCAAAGCCGCTGGTTCGTCGTTTGTTTCTGTTTCTTTTTTTCTTGGTGTCAATGACGGAGATTAGCTCTCAACCACAGTATAGATGGCATTCGAGTCAACGCTGTGTGTCCAGGATATGTGGATACACCCTTGTTGCAAAATGTAAGGGAATACGTGGATTTTTCCATGCTGGAAAAGATGACCCCGATGAATGTGAGTCTAGTTTGTCATACTGCATTCATCATCCTCACGAGGTTTCAGAGGCTTGGTTTGCCGGAGGAGGTTGCGGATGTTGTCGTATTCATAGCTAGTGAGCGAGCGAGTTATGTAACGGGGCACTCATTTGTTGTAGATGGAGGATTCAGTATTGCATAAGGTTCATCTTGTTATGTGGCAAGCTTTTCTTTGTTCACATCTCTAACGAAATTCATGGCTAGTTTGTCCTTGCACCTTATCTACAAATAACCTAGCTTTGTGCTGATCGAGATTCGAGAAAGCAGATCGAAGTTTTAATGAGAATACTCCCGGTCTTCTTGCCACCTATTATCGTCCTCTTCAAAATTATTTTCTCGGTTCTGATTCACCATCTCCACATCGGAGGATGGTTTTGAACAGTGAAGTTCAGAAACAAAGGACTTTAATGTCAACGACACTGCCGTACAACACCACGGCTCCGAACACTCCAGTGAACAGGGGCCATCATGATGAATCAGAAGGGTAGCATTTTGTCACTGAATCTCTATCTAAGGGGTCTGACCACTACAGTGATGGACGTTAACATTATCCCATACGAGATCGTCAAGGCTTCCATCGCTACTGCCAAATCAGCTGGAAAACTCGAAACTGGCGAATACAATACCAATGCGCATTCCTACGAATCCATCCAATCTGTTATCCCGCGATCCCCAGACAGCATACTCATCCATCGCATGCCCGATATGACTGTCGAGCATCTGACAAATTGGGTGGACCTAATCATGACTACTCGACGCGAAGACCCCGCAAACGTACATGTATTCCACCTTCCTCCAGTCTTAGTATCCGAGATCCTTGCAGCAGCCAATGTATGGGTGTTCAGGAAACGAGAACCACCAGAAATGGACGAGCTCGTTTCTATGTTCCCGCGCTTCACCGTAGCTGGTATCCCCACCTCGTCCGTGTTCGCGGCCAAGGAGTACTTTCTCCGGCTCGACTTTTGTAGTGCCAAAGATAGCGAGGCATCAAATTCAAGTGTGGATGACGTAGCTGGGATAAACGAGATGCTCTACAAATCCCGTAGGGCGTGTCGAGCGCTGGCAGATGAGCTCGAGAGGCGGAAAGGTCAGCCGGTGAACTTGTTTCTCCTCCCGTTCAATCACGATATCGATCCTGCGCGTGAATACCGCGTGTTTGTCCCGCCATCTGAGTCTGTCTTGCTCGTTTCTGCTATATCGCAGTACAGATGGCACAAGCCGTTTTACGAGACAGATCGGAGTGCTGCGATGTGTCGTGCTAGAGAGGTGTATGAAGGGGCTATACAGATATCGGAAGCGATTTTTGAGCATGCTGAGACACTGCCCCAGCAAGTTCGAGATACGATGCGAAGGGAGAGGCTTGTGTTTGATGTGTTCCAGACGAGTAGTGGGGAGGTGCAGCTTATGGAGATCAACCCCTTTGGTGCTATGAGCGGCTGTGGAACGAGCTTGTTCCATTGGATCAGAGACGCGAAATTGTTGTACGGAGAATGTAGCAAAGTAGAAGTTCGCTTGTGTATGGAATAAACGACCTTGAATCCTCGATTACATTAACGTACATTAAGAAGTTACAGGTCCTACCAGAGCCATGCAGCTCTCCCCTGCTGTCTCAATCCGTTCATCCTTTCCAGCGTGTTCTCATTGAAATCTCCTCCATCACGTCTTCCAATAACGATTTCCTTCAAGCCTGACCGAGCTTCAAGTATATCCATCACCATATTCTCCTCTACCGGATTATGCGCGCGCCATATAAGCTTTATGGACTGCAACTTGGGCAAAACGTTGTCCTCATAAAGATATTGCAACAGCGACTTGGTTACTACCTGAGGATCCGCTTCGTTAGAAGCCCTCCGCTCGATGATGGATAAGTGCATCAAATGTGGCAACTCGGTCAGTAATAAAATGACCTGTGCACCCGAAAGAAGGTACACGTTGTTCAGTCTGAGGTCGCGGGTGGATGATATTCCCGACGCAAGACAGTGTACGTCGCTGAAGCGGGGTGCAGGACTTCTCTCATTATAGACAAAATCATCGGTGTCGATGAGCTCGAGAATGGAGAGGTTAGGAAACAAGAATGAATTCGTGAGATTGAACGGTCCGTCGCATTCCTTGAGAGTAAGAACTGTCGGGGATGTCAGCTCGTGTAGACCTCTGGATGCTTCAAATCTACAGCGCGACAATGTCACGCGTTTGACGCCGGAAAAAACCGCCAGAATTGCGATATCATTCAGATTGCATAACTGTAGCGTTTCAATCTGTTTCCAGGGAAGATGCAGATCCTTGTGGCTGTCATAGCGACTAAGGCGTAGTTCTCGAAGATTGCTGTAGTTGAATGTATCTTCGAATAAGCTGGTTCCCCTGTCCCGGAAATCAGACGGAGAACCAGAGATCTCCAGCTGCTCCAGCTGTGAGAATGGTAGAGGAGGGTAGTCAGAAAGATGGCGGCATTCAACGTCTAAACAAAGACGCCTGAGCCTCTGCGAGTCTACTAATGTATCTTCTAACTCGCCAAAGCCAAGCAGCTCGTCCAGGGAGTCGAAATCCAGTGGCTCGTCATCACGATAACGACCACAATAGCAGTCATGATCAAACTCCGTATCATAAACCGCAGAAATGGATATGGAGAGGGGAAGGGGCTTAGACCGCTCATTGAACAAGAGGATGAGATTCGCGGTGGCAGAGGAGAGTGATGGACGGCAGGCGAAAACGTAGGAATGGGTCCATAACTTTGGAGTGGATAGACAAATGGATCGCCAGTAGTAGCATACGGACGCCAAGTACACGGGTGTGTTGCCATACAGGGTTATGTTCTTCTCGTCTTTCCAATAGTACGGTATTTGATCTTGAAATGATATAAGGCCAAGTTCTGAGCACGCCTCTTCGAAGATGGTGAGCAGAATCTCCACTGGTAGGCATCTGACTGGCGCCAGCATACTTTGGTAGGAAGAAGCATAGCGGGAGAGGTTGCGGTGGTCAGTTTTAAGGTTATCCAGAGCAGCCTCAAGGTGCTGTATATCGTTTTCCCAGATGGCAAGCTGGGAATGCATGGTGGAGATTGTGCTGGAGTAACTCGTGGCGTCTGAGAGGGTGTAAACCTGTTGTCCGGTACGCAGGGCCGTCCATACCGGTGGCGGGAAGCTATCACGATATTCGCATTGATTGATTGGGTAACCGCAATGGTTGCAAGGAATGACTGAAGAACTGAGTATCTCTACCATGTTGCGAAGGATTGGGAAGCCAACAGACTTCGGATTCGGATTCTCGGAAGCGTGGGGTTTCATCCACGTGCGTTCCATGCACGTGCTACCTTTCCGAATCAGGAGGACTCTAGCGGACCCGATGACGCATCATGCGAACGTTCCTTAAGCTTCCTTTCCGTTATCCTTATCGCTCGTTGTCTTCACCGTTCCACTTGACGTATACCACTGCCAGCGCACGGAACTGCAGATTCGTCTTCGTCGTCTGTGCTCAAGCGCACAGCGATATCTGGATTGCTCGATCTTTTGAAAGGTCTCCTCAAGAGACTTTTCTGGGTCGTTCTGTCCACTTCTCTTCTGGTATATGACCTTGCTCCATGTTCATTTCTCTCTACGCAACCAGCAAGCTTTCCAGCGCCTGCTCGATGCCAGCAGCGACCGGTCAGTTGGCATCAGCACCAGCAGTAGTGGTGGAAAGTCATGGTCGAAGGGAGGCGCCGTCGGAATGGCTATTGCGGCAGAGATCAACGGACGCGATAGGCTAGGACGAACGGTTCTCCACCTCGCTTGCTCGTCGATAGATACCTTGGAATATGTGCGATTGCTTCTTCGCCATCTTGCTGTCAACGTCAACGTACAGGATCTGGAGAGCAATTGGACTCCCCTACATAGGGCCTTATTTCACGGGAACTTGGGCGCTGCGTATGTTACTTCACAAAATCTCGCGGTGAACCTTGCTGATATCACATAGCCTTTTGTTGCTCCAACGTTCGGACATTGACATCTCGCTGAAGGACTTCGAGGGCTATACCGCGTTTGAGTTGTACAACTCGACGGTAGAGGGCACAAAACCGTCTGTCAATGTTTCTGGTGCCGAGCCGTACATGTGGGGCGCAAACAGGTATCTGGCTCAGAATACATACGTTACTCAGGCTGACTTTGTAACAGGAACGCTACTCTCGGTCTTGGCGATGGTGACGATCGTACATACCCAGACCAGGTGGTCATTCCTCGCAGAGACTCTTCCGATAGCTCCAATATCTACACCAGGTTCTTTCCACTACAAGTTCGCCAGGTCCAGACTTCCAAACTACATACTGGTGTGTGTTTCCGTTTCTATTCTTCTTCGTATTTTTACCTTAAATGCTAGTCATCGTTACATGTGAGAAGAAGGCAAATTTAAGACTTTGTGGATTCGGAAGCGGAGGACGGTCAGGGTGGTCATTTCGGTGCTAGTGACTCACCTATTGACGAAAAGTCTCTGTAGGCTCGGGCCCGGACAACATACCCAGTACAGCTTGACTCAGCTATCACAGCTCAATCAGACTATAGTTTCTGTCGCGCTGGGGCAAGATCACACTTTGGCTCTCACCGACACCGGCGAAGTTCTCAGCTGGGGACTGAATCGGTTTGCACAGCTAGGTTACATTGTCGAAACAAGTTCGATCGCTAGCATTGGTCGGATTGAAGAGCCTATTCAGTCGACACCGAAGAAAATTGTCGGTCAACTCAAGAAAGAATTTGTCAGGGGTGTTGCCGCGAGCAAGACTTCGTCTGCTTGCTGGACCGCGACGGAGGTCTTTACATGGGGCACAAATAACGGACAATTAGGTGCGCTTCATCGTTTTGTGCATGGCTCATTTCTAACATAGTGCGATCAGGTTACGATAAATCAGCTCAACCCGTACAAGTTCTGCCTCGGAAAGTCACCAAAATCACCAGGCCCGTCACGTCTGTATGTCTCACGGACGCCGCCATGATCTGCCTTCTTGTGACGCAAGAAGTCATTTGTGTATGGAGTGACCGGAGCTTCAAGATCAAGTCAGTCTTCTATGTACGGTTATCATATTCTGAACACCGACATTTGACAACAGCTTCCCGGCGCATGGTTTCCCCCAGCAAATACAGCCCTACCGACCTCCTCAGGCTATCAAGGGAGCCCACGTTTCCAAAATAATTAACTGCGATGATACAGTGGCCGCCTTGTCTTCAAATGGAGAGATCTTCCTACTTGTGATCCCGATACCAACCGAAGCAGAAGGATCCCCTCCATCTTCCAAAGCCTTTGTACCGCAACCGGCATGGACCTTGAAGAAGCAGCTCAGCGCAGCCAAAGTTTGTTCTTCCCATATTTACTTTGGGTTCGACTGATGCCCTGCCAGGACGTGGCCGTAGGCAGTGACGGCATGATCATAGTCTGCACTGAGTCTGGCCATGTATTCGTGCGCGCTCGCAAAGGTGGAAACACCGGTTCCCAGGGTTCTGGGAAGATTTTCAAGTACCAGCTTGTTCCTTACATCCAGCGAGTAGTTGGAGTGTGTGCGAATAGCTCCGGTGCCTTTGGCGCCATGCGAGTCGATTACAAACCCGATCCCATCTCGGTACACGGGCACGGCATAGCAGAGGATTTGGCAGAAATTCTACTTTTGCTCGCTGCGCAGCCCAATACAAGCAGGCTACAGGCCTCGTCTCCAACACCCGCGGTCGGCATGCATCTCGCTCATGAAGACGAGGATGAGGTTGATGACTGCATCGAGGAAGACCTGTCTAAGCTATACTGTCTTTCAGATGTCATACGTCGCCAGATGGACTCGCATGCCTCGGAAGGAGAACTAATAACGCAAGGTGCCGATATCTTGATTTCCACCGACGAGGCCCATCACACTTTCTCCGCTCATCGTGTCATCCTCAGCGCACGTTCGTCGGTCCTTCTTTCGCTTCTCCAGAATCCTCGCACCATTCGAGATGACTCGCAAATTTCCGTTCGTTACACTCATACCTCCGGTCACCATCGGCTTATGTTTTTTCACTGTCTTCCTATGTCTGTCTTGATACTTCTTGACTATCTGTATTCCGACCATCTACTGTCAGTTTGGGATAGGCGCCTGTCTTTCGGTTCTCATCTGGATTCGGCACGCATTAAATCAGATTTGCAAGTTTTGGCTAAACTATTACATCTTCCTTCACTTTTGAAGGCAATCCAGTCGCCTGTAAAGGTGATTCCAGAACCAACGATGATCCGGGATATGACAAGCCTGTTCAGTAATGCACAAATTATGTCCAAGGAGCCTGATTCCCCCCAGTACCCAGACGTTGTATTGCAGTTCCAGGACAAGGACGTTTTCTGCCATTCTACTCTTCTGCGGGCTAGAACCGTTTTCTTTGCCGATTTCTTTACTGAAGAAGATTGGACCAGGAACCGGAGGGACAGGACTGGCCGAGTGCATGTCAACATGAAGCATATGAAGTGGCATGTGATGCAATATGTTTTGAGGTTTGTATGTTGTGGAGAAGATGTTGAGATGTTCGAGACGTTGGGTGAGTTTTTCTCTATTCGGAAATCACGAGTTTGACTGCTAAGAATCATAATTATAGAGTTTGCGCATTCTGTTGAGTCCGTTCTGGAGTTCATGTTTGAAGTCATGGCCGCCGCGGTCAGTTGCCTTCTAATCCTTACCGCGCCTGCACTCACCCTGTGTTCAGGCCGAGCTACATCTTGATCGGCTGTTACTCATTTCATCATCCATTATATTAAACTTCTTAAACATCCAAAACGCTTGTTATATACTTTCGGAGGCCACCCACTACTCTGCGAAGGATCTGATCAATGCCGTCCAGGGTTATATCGCCGTCAATTTGGAGAGTTTTCTAGAAAGTCGAATGCTCGACGTTCTGTCACCCGCTTTGGTCAAGCAGCTCTCTTGTTTTGTTCAAGAAAGGCAGATAACAAAATCGCCTATCACGCGACGTAATTACTTGGGCAAGCTCGCTATGGAGAGACATGCGGAATGGTTGTCCCTTCAAGATTTCCCTTCCCCAATTGTCAGATCAAACAAACAGTTGATGCGTCGGGATTCGGTTAGACTATCGCCAAGCAGTAAAGTCCAGCACTCTTCTGTCAGGGCTACCTCGTTGGCAGTCAAGCCTCAGGGTCTCCCTGCTTCCACCGGAAACGACGATATCTTCGCCATGGATGATGTTGATCCAATCTCCACTGCGAACTTGGATCAACCTAACCCTTCCGCTCCCTGGAAATCTACCTCGGTGGCTCGGTATGTTTCTTCATTTCCAGAATCTTCCGGTACTCATCAATACTTAGTGTGGACATGCGAGCTGTCATGGCGGAGGCTGCCAGAGAGGTTCCTGCGAGATCCATCGTACCTCGTAATCTACCTAATGCCGACGATCCATCTCGCAGGCAGGTGTCCCTGCATAAAATATCCGAAGGTAGTAGTTCCTCACCGTCATTACGGAGGATACCCCCGAACGCAACTGGATCTCCATCTCGCATCGACACACCTAATAAATTTCCCAAGCTTTCTTCGTCGCCTGTGTCTACCCCGAAGGCACCATCGGCCTCAATTATCAAGCCATTTGTAGCAACCGGGTCATCCAGTACTTTACCGGGGCTTGGGCCCGTGATTTCCCCCCAGCGACAACCTTCTTCAGCCAAGCCCAAGCACGTTGGTAGGAACGTGTCGTCGTATGTCTTATTATTTGTTTGTCCCTATATTCTGATTTTCTAACGCTGTCTCCGACAGAGGAAAAGCATGGACATCTCCTTCGCAGCTTGACATTCCGACTCCTTCCGTGTCTGGCATGTCCTTTTCCGAGATTCAACAGTCGCAGCAGGAGAGCAGTGTTCTTGGAAAGGCTCGTCGATCGCTACTCGAAATCCAAATGGAAGAACAGGCTCGTAGGGAGGAAGAAGCATTTATGAAATGGTGGGTAGAGGAGGAGGAGAGAGTGAAGCGAGAAGCTGAAGCGACAGCAGAGGCGTTGAAGGCTTCCACTAGGAAAAATAAAAGGGGAGGTGGAAGGGCCGGGAGGAGTGTTGGTGGGCCTCGTAAGAAGGGTGGAGTCGCCCCTTCTAACTCATGATAGACCTATAGATATGCTACTGACCTATGTTATATTGCTATGTATTGTTTATGTTATATTATCTCCTTTGTATGTTATATTAAAAACATCCAGGCAATACCACTTTTTGGCAAATCCCTTGCATCCCAAGTTTGGGACGATACAACATTGATAGTAAGTACCTAAGACATGAAGACATATTCGCACATAATTTTAGATACCCGAAATACAAAATAGATATGTAGCCAACTATAGACAAGGCCTTAACGCTTCGATGTTCCTAGGGTGCAGACTGCCACAGGCTGTCTGTCAGACCTCATATACTATAGATGAATCTGAGACGAATGACTCACCATCGTTATTTTCGACTCCGGATGACCATCATTAGTGCGAGACTACCGAATTGATGAGGACCCTTAACGTGATAAACAAAAATGAACGGACGTACTCCTCCGACCGTCTTGGAATCTCGGTCATTCTCCGTAGTACCAGAAGACCCCAGTCCCAATTCCGGATGACCGTGTGCGCCAACAAAAGACAAACTGATGGAGTCTTGATTCGAGAAATTGGGCATAGAGTTGATGATAGTCGCATTGCCAATTGCACGGATCGTTTCCCTGGAGTTCAATCTGTTGAATGGACAGAATTAGGGTCAAAACAAGGGCTGCGAACGGTTGATTTCAGAATGCTCACGTCGCAAGGAGGGAATTCAGGTACACTGAAACAGAACAAGAGGTGAGGTGGTTAAGGTTGGAACTGGAGGCCGCGTACCTCTGCATACAATGATATAGAACAACATATAAATATATGTATCGGGGTATACGATGTTGAATACGAGTGTGAGGATTGCGCATAATCCGCAGATGCCGCCTGTGTTGAGAGTAAAGAGGATGAGGCGGTTGATCATGGAGTTGGTCTTGCGATATCCGGTTCTTTGTTTGCGCAGAAGGTATACTAGCACCACGGCTATTATAGCGTCCGATGCAGCGCTCAGGACATTGAGAGCATGCATATAAGGATGTAGCGGAATCAACTGTGCGAACTCATTATAGTCAGCCGTCATTCCGTAAAAAACTATTAGTACATGATAATCAGTATCGGGATGGAATCTCCGAGCGAACATCACGTACCCATCGTTGAAACAAAAGAGGCGAAGCACACAATATATGTGCCCCCAGTCAACCAGATATTCCCGTTGCTGACTGATGATTGTTTTGCATGAGATTTCTGTTTGGAATTCGAGAGGGAAGAGCACTCACGACGCCAAATTCGCCAGCAGAAGAAAGTTTGGGCAAGTAAAGCAATTATGCCAGTTAAGAACATCATTGGAAGGAGCGTGCTGTATTGTATGAATCAATATAAGTTTATTCGCGGACAAGATACAACCGGACTCACGGTTGTAAAGCAGATAGATAGGCAGGATTCGCGAAATTTGTGACAAGGTATGTGTACACCAATTGGCTAATGAGCCCTTGATTTGCGGTGTCCGCACACCAGGTCACGGCAACTAGGTACTTTAGCCATCGCGAGTCTGCGGGGTACGTCTGCGTGTTCTTCGCGTCAGTCCTCTGCATATAAAGAAGCGGGGGATCGACGTACAGTATAATAAAAATACATCTGGACCGTTCCAGCGCCCCAAAGGCCCATAGCAAACCTTCTCAATCATCAGCACCCGTAGAACTAGATTTTGCAAGATAGACTGACAGGGCACTTAAATACAACATACCCATCTAAGGTCGCCGGGTCAGAAAATCTCACCCTACGTGAGAGAGTATTTAGAACATACCGTATTATCCAGAGCCGGCAAGGCGGTTGCAGAAGAGCTGGCGTTCGACATGTCAGGGAATATTTACAGCAACACGCGCAGCGAACGCTCTGAGTCGCGACGGGCCTCGTCGCAGATACAGTGGAAGGAGAGGGCGGTAAAACAAACCGGGAATGACTCGTGAGACGTTCCTATTATAATGGAATATTAATGATACATATGATGGACTTCTTCCCTGAACCCCATCGTTTCTGATGTCAGGCTCGGCATGAGAATCGATGTCGGAGCTATCAGGAGATTTCGAGTAAGCGTAACTATATCCGACTGCGACGGTGGGTATTGCCGAATTGGAAAAAAAATAGTCGATATAACGCTGGAGGTCCCGGTTTGGCTAGCACTAGTCCTATTGGACCCTGGATTCATTGATGGACCGCCCTAGGAGATGTCAGAAATGGGACCATAAGGTGGGTGGAAGGTCGAGTCCAGTGTTGTATTGGCCCTTTGAAGGAAAAGGTTTGGCCCTAATGAAAAGTCGAAAGAAAATTTCGATCGTGGCGGTAGTGGTTAACGTAGGTCAACATGACAGTTCAATCTGATCGGGCATTCAATGTTTCCTGATCTAGAACACAAGCGGACGTATTCCATAACTCTTTCGATTGAAATCACGGCACCAAATGTCCACTTCGTACCTTCAAATATACCCATCCCCCCAATCATTCGGGGGTTTCCGCCTGTCTTTGCTTTGCGATGGACGTTACTATCGGCACCTTCGTTGGCGTGCTGGCCTTCCTCTACGCTTTGACCAAACTATATTCCATATTTCAAACTAAGCCTTCCCTACCTCCAGGGCCCCCTCGAAAGCCAATAATTGGTAACCTATTCGATCTCCCAAAACCTGGCGAATACGAATACAAACATTGGGCAAAGCACCATAAAGCCTACGGTATGTAAACCTTTCCTGGCAGATCTCAGCATTCAACGTATCTTCTTCTTTACGTTCAGGTCCCATAAGCTCACTGTCAATATTGGGACAACGCATCATCATTCTCAACGATATGCAAACTGCGATCGACTTACTGGAGAAGCGGTCATCCATTTATTCTGACCGTTTCTCGTCCATCTTTGGAGGCATCATGTAACGCCCATCACCACACTGGCCGATCTTTTTGAATTTTCATTTAACCAAACAGGTGTGGGTGGAGAGCATCCATCGCGATGTCTCCGAACGGGCATCGGTTTCGCGCCATCCGGAAAACTCTTCATCAGACTATAGGCACCAAAAACTCCTTGCAGCAGTTTACTTCTCTGCAGACAACGGAGATTAGGCGCTTACTGACAAAGATACTGAAGAACCCCGATCAACTTGAGTATTATATTCGCAAGTCAGAGTCCCTGACCTTTGGCTGTGTATTACGGAAATCTTGATACAAGTCCTGCAGAGCGACGGGAGCTATCATTCTCTCTATCAGTCATGGATATTCAATCAATAGAGATACCCCGGATCCCTTCGTTACCCTTGCGGATGAGTGTATGGCGGAGGCCTCCATCGCCTTTCAGCCCGGAGTATGGATGGTCGACGTCATTCCTTTCCGTAAGTGTTTAGATTCTTCATGAACGTTCCTCATCCCTTCTCCAGTACGTTACCTGCCAGACTGGTTCCCTGGTACCGGATTTAAGCAAGTGGCCAAGAAATATCTGGCCCGGTGCACCGAACTGGTCGAACGACCGCATGCCTTTGTAAAGCAGCAAATGGTAAATCAGTTTCTTGTCGTAAAATACGTTCGAAGCATTTACCGTCAACAGGAGCGTGGCGTATCCAAACCCTCATACACGGAGACGATGCTTAAACTCCACGGAAAATCATTGGCCTCCGAACAAGAAGATCTCATCAAGTGGGGCGCAGCAGCGTTGTATGGCGCCGGATCAGACACAACTGTGTCTGTAACGTACAGCTTTGTCCTATTAATGATCTTATACCCCCATGTCCAGACGAAAGCCCAAGAAGAACTGGTAAGCATTTACGTTACCTTCAACGATTAGGGCATCCGAGCTTATAGTGATGCTGTCAGGATCGCGTCGTCGGTGAAGACAGACTGCCGTCATACGAAGACCGCGACAATCTCCCATACATCAATGCACTCGTCCATGAAGCACTGCGCTTTAACCCAGTCCTCCCTATGTGTGTTCCCCATGTAAGCACAGCATTCCAAGATGCGGATCTTTTGACATCAACACGGTGATAGGTTCCGTCCCAAGATGACATTTATCAAGGATACTTAATCCCGAAAGGCGCTGTCATCATGCCAAATCTCCACCATATGGCCAGAGATCCGGCTACGTATCATAACCCAGACGCGTTTGAACCACAGAGGTTCCTCGGCTGGGACGGTCGCGACCCAGAACCAGACATAGATATCGCGTTTGGCTTTGGACGACGGTAAACCTCCCTCTTGCCTCTCTATCTGATTGCAAACCCTGACGTTCACTCTTAGTATATGCCCAGGGAATGTTCTCGCTGACCAAACTCTCTTTCTCGCTTTCGCCATGATCCTATCAGTATTGAACATCAAGGCAGACGAGAATAGCGGCGTCGAGCTGAAGGACGAGTGGACAGCTGGGCTGATCAGTCGACCAAAGCCCTTCCCGTGCAAGATCTCACCGCGGTCCGAGAAGGCTTTGGCGCTCATTATGAGCTTTGAGGAGGAACCAGCGAATAAGCAAAAGAGCGACGCTGATGCCCTTGGAACGGTAAGTTGGTAGTATGTAGCTGTAATTGTGTCATTATGAACGGGTTCTGTGGGTCTGGGGTAACAATTTGGCGTCCTTTTTCTTTCTTTGGTAGTCAGCTTTGTCAGTGCATCTGTTCATCACGCTGAAGAGTTGGATCTTGACAGTATCGTTCCAGAAGATTAGATCGTACAAGGCATTAGAAACGTTGAGGGTGCGTGGAACAAGACGGCCAAAGCCGTGCTTCCGTCAATCTCGTCGCCTCAACTTAAGCTCGTCAATAGCGACCCCTGGAAATTCAGCCGGGTTTCACAAGACATGCCGATTCTTAAGTTCTCAACAGATGGCCACTCACGGAAGTTGCACAGTATTCATTTCTTGTCACGCCTGTGGAATTCTGTTGCAGTGGAAGTAGATTTAAGGTTGGAAGGCAGAGGTATGTTACCATTTCTTTGCCAGTAAGTTAACTACACTAAACACTGGTGTCACAAAACCTACTATTGATAATTATTAGCAGGAGTTCCAATGTGTAAACTCCAGCAGCAAGAGAAATTCTTATGAAATTTAATGGACACATCTAGCTGGAATTCATCGAATCTATTACCTAGGTCTTAGAAGGAAAGTACCAAGACTAAAATACAAGTTAAGAAAAGGGGCAAAAAGCAATGTTTGTTTTTGTGTCAAGAGTCCGACTCCAGGCTCGTCAACGCCAAACGGTCGGACTCCATCGTCCGTCAGTGGTCATTTGAGTCTTGATTCTTGATTCTTGATTCTTGAAGGTTTTAGCTGACAGTGGACACTCCATCCGGCAAAAAAAAATGTAAATATCCAGCATAACTGGACACATTGGGACTTGAACCCAACACCTCCCGCATGCTAAGCGGGCGTGATAAACCATCTACACCATGTGCCCATTACAAACTGATTCTCACAAGAAAATAAAATGAATTAGAGGCGGAAATAAGGTCTTAACTGAATATCTGCTCCTCTATCCCTCCCCCTTTCCCAATGTGCATCAAGACAGCTACAGATGGTAATTAGCGTCGCCAGGTAAAATCTTTCTAGAGTATCTAGTTCTACTATGTCCGTTACAGCCTTACAATTCAACTTTCTCCCGTTACATTCTATGTCCAAAGCTCGGAGGGCCTTTGATTGCGGTATGCGCCGAAATAGAACATTATCCACCGGGTCTCCGTCTATGTCCCCTAGGTCAAACTTGAGGTTCAGACGTTCTAGTGCTGGTGTAGCATCGAGAATGTCAATGATACCGATAGTGGAAAGGGGTAGGTAATGTAACTGGAGTTCCCGGATCATTGCTGAGCGCAGGCATGAGAGAATCGATGAATGACAGCCATTCCAGTTTTGACCATTTAAGTCGTCTATGCACTCGATGCGTAATGCTCTGAGCGCCACCATATCGAGTGAATCCAAAAAGTATCCGAAGCATGCCTCGGAGCCTAAAGTCGCTCTCAACGTCAAGTTGAGACGTTGGAGCTTCGCCACCGAGACGCGTGTCGGATCGGGCTTTGAGGTGAAGGTGCACGCTGCATTGAATGAACAGGCTATGAGGTTCTCGCCTTCTGATAGGATTTCGAAGATTTCATCGAGCGTAGGAAGCCCCTCTACCGTGCAATCTAGGCGGACGTGTAGCTCTGAGAGCCGGCTCCATTGAATCCCTAATGAGCGCAAGGCTACGCCATGTGATGGCCAAACTCCTCTCATATCAAGCGTCAGTGCTTCAAGGGAATGAAGCCCTGATGCCCGTGATTGATCTGCAAAGAGAGGAAGGACACTAGCGCCAGGTGTCACGAACCTCACATTCCGCCACCGAGATGAGTAACGGAGCAGAGCTTTCACGAAAGTCGTGCTCCGCTTCTGAAAGACTCGACACGTCGTGTGAGTGGGTGGTTCGTAGATGATGTTAAAGGATAATGGTTGCTCCTTAGAATGCTTGAGCCAAAACTCCAGCGCTTCTAGCTGCGGTGTGGCGTAACCATTGTGGAAATCAATTTCGAAGGAAGACCACAGGCGGGAGACTGAGAGAGCGAGGGACCTCCAGGACCTGCAGACGTGTGCGAGAAGTACAGGGGCTGCATTCCCATGTAGGCTGGGGTAGGAGTCGTCGGGGAGGCAGTGGAAAAATATGTTAATGATGAGCTCAGACGGGAGCCGTGCAACTGGATGACATCCATGGGAGATTGGGCAAAGCCTGGCCTTCATAAAGTCGAAACTCAAAAAAAGATACAGAGATAATGACTGGACAACTTACCTCTTGTAGAGGGGATTGGAGTGAGAGAATCATGGGAGTCTATAGGAGAGGGAAGTTTGTCTCGTCATTTATATCGCTACCCACAGGTATGATCGCAGGATCCTCGGATGATCGAAACTAAGCAGTGACCAGACATCGCAACCTGAGACGCCACGATATTTGTTGGTATAGTAAAGGCAAGGTACTCAGGGCGCTCTCGCGTAGTAACCTATATGTGAACATGCTCGTTCGGCGAAAGGGAGCTTACATACCAGCACGGTCCAAAAGAGGACCGACTCAGATTTTCCGGGACCAAGCCGCCTTTTTAGGATGAGCAAGTGCGTAGAGCCGGATAGTATCGTGTGGCCACTGCGCCCATAAATATCAACAAGCGGGCATGGTAGCGAAGTTGTATCCGCCGGCCCAGTACATAATAGAAAATGAATTTGGAAAAGAAAATGCAGAGACGTACCTCGATGCGTTGAACACAATTTTGTCTCCGATCCTCAAACCACGCGTGCGACATACACAGCAATTATATTGATAACGAGTATCGATAGCCCTAGAAGAATTTGCCAAAATCATAAGCCTCGGTGCCATCACTGTCCGATTTGGTCTTGGTCTTTGTAGGCTTGGTTTTGAGCGCTGTGTTAGCGACCTTCCTCTCTGACTTCTCCGCAGGCTTGGGCGCCAAAACCTTGGCTTGTGATTTATGGCTAGTGTGTTCTCTAGTCTTCGGGTGTGACTTTTTCGTGCCTGCGGACGCGAATGTGACCTTTTTGCTAGGGGGGAGAAGATCTTCCTTCCCTCGTTTACGTTTTTGCTTGCTGGACAAGGGGGGAGGAGACAGTGGTTCCTGCTCCTCTTCCTCCTCTGTTTCCTCCTCTTCCTCGTCGGACATTGTGGTGTCATCCTGATTCTCCTCGTCCTCTTCCTCCTCGCCCTCGTCCTCGCCCTCGTCCTCATCCCCGTCCCCGTCCTCATCTCCGTCATCACGATCTTCAGAGTAAGGCTCCTCGAAAGAAGGCAGTCGGGTATCAACAACACCAGGGCTGAGCTTCACCAAGCCTCCACGCTTACGTAGCTCTCTCCGAGTTGATAAAGCAACAAGAACACCCTTATCGGCATCTGAATCCACCGGTTCCTTCGAAGCCGGCATTGTGTACCAGCGCAGCTTTCCCAAATTCCATTCACGCAAAACAACACGCGAAGCTCCCACGAGATCTAACATTCCCCGCTACATACACATAGAAAATGAATTAATGTTGGTGATCCGAGAGCGAATGAAGCAACAAACCTTCTTCACGAGCTGATGCGACCGTGCCAAGCCGGGGAGGAATGCATCTACATCGCCTTTGGAAAATGCTGGTAAACTATAGTGTAGCATTAAGTCCTCGTTATTGGCCCGCGACACGATGTGTACCACTGAATCGGGTCAGCGCTTATACTACGCGCAGTAGGTAGAAAAAAAAACTCACCTGCAGGTGTCGGTTCTTTCAAACGATCGATTCTTCCCTTATTTCGCATCAGTATGTCTCGGGTCCGAGACTCCTCGGTGAGCTCGCTATCTACCCACAGCAGGCCAGGCGTATCAACGAACTTGATCTTCTTGCCCCCCTCTTCGATTGTGACCTCCTGAGGAAGCACTGTCGTTGTCGGGCCTCGGGAAGAAGTCGCGAGGCTATACGTAGGCAGGACAGCTTTTTTCGCTACGGAGTTGATCACTGAGCTTTTCCCAGCCTAAGATATAAAAGTTTTAGTAACGCATCACGGTGAATGTACGCCGCGAAACGAACGTTTGTGAATCCAGCCACTGCAACGACAAGAGGTTTATCGCCTTTTGCCCATGGGAGCAGAGTTTTCAAAAGCGCGTCAACACCAATGGCATTGTCAGCCGACAGTTTTCCCTTCCCTTTCTCCTGCTTATGGCACTGGACTTCGTCTGAAATGAACGCCGAAGCTGAACGAAAGAGCACTGTAGGCTGTTGAGAACGTAGTTGTGAGGCCCACGCAGCGACGGCTTCTCGCGGACAGATATCTGACCGAAAAAAGTTCAATCTACATGGAAGAACCGCGAACAAAAAATCACTCACCGATTTTATTCAACAGAAACACCACCCGTCCTGACTGTGCGAGCTTTTCGAGCTCAGAACTCCGGAACGCCAAGGGGTCCCTGCAATCCAAGACCTCCAACAGCACATCAGCGTGCTCCAGCACCGACTTGAGGGTTGGAAGGTCTCTATTGACAAGCGCCGGCACTTCCTCCTCCTCTCTTCGTCTTCTTCAACCTGCCGAGGGGGAGCAGTCATTTTGGTAGTCTTCGCATTCACAAGATGTTTTGCTGCAATGCTAGCGACGGGGTCGAATCCTTTGGGTTCATCTTCCTCGGTGGTGGTGGTAGGTTTGGCTTTCTTGGCGTCCTTTCGCTGTTGCTTCTCTTCCAGAGCCTACACGCAAGTCAGGCCACAGGTACGCAGCACCCACCAAAGGGAAGTCTACACACCAACCGACGCTGTTCCTGCACTTCAGCTAATATTTGGTCCTTGTACGGAAACTCGTTCGGGATACCAGGGTCCTTTTTCTGCTCTGCACGGAATATAAGATACGGTAAACCGTAGTTAAAGGGTCAAATGAACGCACTTGATTTCCACTGAGGATTCTTTTTAGCAGCCTTGGCTTTCTTCTTCTTGCTCTCCCTAACTTTTGTCTGAAGTTTTCGACGGTCGTTGGTCGAGCCCCGGTTGCTCGTCTCTGTTGAATATTAGAGTATGCAATGAATCTTCAGTAAAAATACCTACTCTTCCGTATACGAGGCATTGGATAGGTAGTGATGGACGTTCAAAAGATGTCAAAAATTAGTTTCCACTTTGGGATGACGATAAGACAGGAATTCAAATTCACTTTACGTTACATACTCACGGCGACCTCTTTTTACGCTGCATGCATCCCAGAAGGAACAGACGGCAAGAACAGATATATTCCACAGTACATAAATTACATGCACAGAACGAATACTTACACAAACCTAAATCCCACGACCGGTCGCAACGAAAAAAATGTCAAAAAAGCCCATCAGCGGCGACATCAATTGGTGCTTCCTTTAAGCGCTGGACCAACAATCAAAGAGTACGCCGCCGTTCCCGGTCCTAGAAACGCTGTGTCCTTGCGAATTTATCCATTTGTTGCCGTAACGCCGGCTATCACGCGTCCACTTTCCTCAAGGGCAGGTAAGCGCCAGTCAGTAAGCACAGAGAGGGTCAAGAAGGTTTCTTGTACTTGCAAACATAATATAGGCGAAGACAGCGAGAACGCAAACGATAACTAGACAACTTGAGATGACGATGATAACTTGACAACTTGATAATTTTTTTTGGCTATTGAAATGGGGTCCGAGGATCTTCGTAGAGAATGAAGAAACTTGAGGGAGCAATTGAACTCCAAACTTGAAACCACATTCTCCTTGGCACCCTTGACCTTCTGCCCTTGACCTTTGCTCTGTGCTTGACGAAGCACAAACGAGAACGACTCCAAGGCTTACCACCGCGAATCATTCGCACTTGCTGGAGCCTCGTAGTCCCTACCACGCGAAGGGCTGCTGCCACGCGGCGGGCTACGAGAATAGCTCCTACGCCTTCTATAATCAGGAGAATATCCTCGTCGAGGCGGCGGGCTGCGCCGGTCGCGATCACGCCAGTCTCTGCTATCCCGTCCGTATGGGTCACGATCCCGGTCCCGGTCTCTGTCTCCTCCCCTATCACGGCGGTCCCGGTCGCGATAGTCACGGTCCCGGCTCCCTATTGTCTCGACCAGTATAGTGATTGTCGCGATTCGGCCGTCGGTGTCCCATGTACTCTCCTGGTGTCGGAGCATGAGGTCGGTCGGTAACCGAATAGTCAACGCGGATGCGGCGGCCGTTGAGATCCTAGCACGCAACGTATGAGCGGTGAACTTGCGAAGCAGAATGAAGACTTACGATGCCGTTCAACTCGGCAATGCAGCGCGTGGCATCGTCGACCGTTGCCATTTTGATGAAACCAAATCCACGAGATCGGTCGGACTAAAATTGTTAAAAACGTTGGTGTGGCGCAGGGTCCAAGACCATGAACGGACATACCCTTTGGTCGTAGACGATGGTAACTTTTTCAACACGTCCAAAGCGGCTGAATTCTTCGTCAAGATCCCGCTCTTGGGTGCGTATACTCAGACCGAACACTCCGAGAACGTTGGTCGGATTGGGCGCCTAATGAACAGTGAGCACTGCAACGAGCACCAAGGAAAAGACTCACAATGGGCGCATGTGCAGGACGCCTGGGCGGGGCAGGCGACCTATGACGGAACGGGCTGCGACTTCGTGAACGCGAGCGCCCTCGCGCCACTGGCGCAGAATCCCTGTCACCTGGAACTTGGGCTGGAGGAGGTGCATTGTAGGCATCCGAGTACGGGTCGACCGGTGCAGTCGTCGTAGTTTCGCCGTACTTCACGTTGAAAAGAAAGAAAGAAAGAGACGGTCAGAATTGGGGGCAAGGGCTGCAGGGAGCCTAGGCCGCACGGACTCACCATGGTGGTTCAGCTTCACGTTTTGTTGTTGCTTGTTTACAGCACTGCATCGTTTCAGACTGACTCAAAGGCGCCGAAAAAAAGGTAAACCGAGAAAATAGAAATTTGCAAGAAATTTATTGAAAGGACGCACACGGGAGTAAAAACAAGAAAAGAAAACATCCAAACAGCATCACTCTTTCCCAACGGTTCTGCCCCTCCCGTTTCGGATTTTCGGAGAACAGTTTGCCGAATCACTCGGCACCAAAATTCAATCGGCGACGGAACCTTATTTGTACAACTGTACAGGCCATACCGAGCGCATCCCAAGGTGGAAAACAGATCCAAACACATTTTCGGGCAAGAACAAGATGGTGAGCTCGTCGCGGCTGGTAGCGTTGGAGGCACGATTTCTGATGCTGCGTCTTCGTAGGGTATCGACATTACCGCCCACCACGTCAAGAAGGGTAACCGGACCGCACCCAAGAGCGAGGACCCGTACCTCTTGCTCCTCGTGAAGGTATTATCCACCAACCTTTTCGCCCACCGTCCTACACGACTGACGACCATTCCCAGCTTTACCGCTTCATGGCGCGAAGGACAGACTCGGATTTCAACAAGGTCAGTCTCACCAACCCATCTTTCCACTCCCAAAAAAATCGAATATTGTGCAGGTCATCCTCCACCGTCTGTTCCTCTCCAAAATCAACCGCCCCCCTCTCTCCTTGTCAAGAATCGTCAAGGAAACCTCCAACACCCTCGACCTTGCCTCAAAAACTATCGTCACCGTGGGCACCATCACCGACGATATTCGCCTAACGGAAGTCCCTAAATTGTCTATCGCGGCTCTGCGATTCACCCGGGCGGCTAAAGAGCGCATCCTCAATGCTGGTGGTGAGGCTCTTACTCTCGACCAGCTCGCTCTGCGTGCGCCCACTGGTACCAACACGGTGTTGTTGAGGGGAAAGAGGAATGTCCGGGAGGCTGTCAAGCACTTTGGTATGGGTCCCCACAAGCACAAGAAGCCCTACACGACGTCCAAGGGACGCAAGGTGTGTATTGGTTTCTCTATGGGTTACCGTATCATTCATAACTTGCATCTAGTTCGAGCAAGGTCGTGGTCGCCGAAAGTCCCGTGGCTTCAAGGTGTAAACGCTGCATTCACAAAACCAAACCACTGGGTACTGGAGTCGGCTTGCAGGCGACTGCGACGTTGTCGTTTGTGTATGCTATGTGTTATGACATTGATAATATTATGCACATGCTTTCACATCCCTTATGATAACGAAAGAACTCTGAACATACTTGGAACTGAAACTTCTCTTCGAACTTGAATAATCCAAAAAAATATATTATTTCGTTCATGAACGATTTTGACTCCGACAAAGCACAACATAACTCCCTCTATATACACCTCACTCCTACTTCCTAGGTGGCATAACCGAATCCAACGAAGGCGGCATCGTAAACGTCTTCTCACCAACCGGTGTAGTCGACCCACTACCATTTGGCGTAGCCTTCCCTCCTCCCTTCTTCGCCCGCAACATCTTCGCACCACCCGCATAGAAGAAGCCCAGGGCTGAGAAAATCAAAATGTGTCCGTAAAACGCCAGGCGGTACCACGCGACCAAGGAATCCTTCACCGTGAGCAGCATAAACGGCACAGCGACATAGTTGACCATCATCACCGTGATAATCGTACCAGCCAAGTCGTACAAACGTTTTGCGACCGTCGTAGGCTGACCTTCAGCAGGCATGACGAGCGGCCGGACGTTGGCACGCGCGAGACGTCCCGCGGTGGTGATGAACCCACCCAAGATGAAAGTAAGGTAGTAGCCACCAGCCACGCCATGCTACACAAATACCATCAGCATACCTCAAGTCGAAATCGCATTACTACACGTACCCAAAACGCGCTAGTCGCAAAGGTGATCATGCTACTTGCAAAGCCAGGTTTCTTCCCCTTAGGCGTGACGCGCTTGTACACACACTCGCGGAGCCAGACGTTGGTCTTCATGTTCCACGAGTCCAAGAGAACCTTGAAATTGGAAGGGATCTCAATGGCGGATGGTATAACGTTCGCGGCGCCAGTCCAGGTCGATGCGCCAGGAAGCGTTGTAGCCGGTGAAGCCTAACCCAGTCAAGATACTAGCTCCCTAGGAGGCCCATCAGTATCCAACCTCGATATATGCAGGTCCATGTTGACGTACTTCCGTAAGGGTCCACACGGCATAGTACTTGCTCCTCTCAAGGGTACCAAACGGTTGGAAACAAAGCAACCTAGACTATATGATTAGAAAACATAATGCACAGAGCAACCTGACCTTACCTCCACCACATATTCTGCTCTGCGAACCACGGCGTCAAAATTGTCGCAAAGTTGTACTTGGCGCCCAACAAGACAAAGATTCCGAGATACACGAGGCCCTCGACCATCTTACGGTAGGCAACGCGTTTGCGTCCGCTCGGAAGATTGCGTTTGGCATTCTCCTTGACATGGCCTTCGTATAGTTTTTCAGTGATGAGCTCCATATAGTCGACATATTCGAGGTATGGTCCGACGAGGACACCAGGGAAGTAGAACCTATTAAGCGGCTCAGTAGAAGTAGGAAGGGTTGCCAGACGGGGAGCGTACGCATAACCCAAGAACTCGAGAAGGGATGGGTAAGTCGGAATACGCTTCGAAGTTTGCCATTTGTCGAGGTCCTAGCCAAGGCATTCATTGATCCAGCCATCCAATGAAAGAGTGAAACCGCCGCACCTGAACAGGCCGCCGACCATCATACACATTCCAAGCAAACGTCGTCAGCTTCATGGTCAACACCATCTGGGGGCCAGTAACGTCCATCGTCTCGTAGCTCTGTGCTAGGAGGTAGCGTATCGTATGGCTGCACCAGCTATAAGCCACAACATCAAACAGAAGAACAGACAAGTGCTCACTTGACAGTCAAGTGTCCCATAGTAACCCTACACCGACTTCAGCTCCCCATCATAAGTAGTAACAACAACTATACAACGCACACAAAGACGATCCAAGGCATACTCGGCCCCGTATGATACTTTGCAATAGTATACGCCGCCAACACACTACCCAACAGCTGGAAGAACGCATGCGGGATCTGGAGAACCGGCAGGAAGAAGAAAAGAGTGATAGCGATATTGAAGAGGTGCTTCAGATGCGGCTTGCTCGAAGGAATGCGAACGAATACGGATCCCAAAGGAAACGCGATGAGCAGACAAGAAATCAGCTAAAACCGAACCCAGGTCAGAGGGCCAGCCTGAGCATGTGGAGACGATCAGCAACCGGTACCTTTATCTGGTCGACGGACGCGCCAGCTACTTGAGCAAGAGGGACGAATAACGCGTCCATCCCGCTTTCGTCGTCGTCGCAGTAGTCGTAGTAGTTTTTTTTATTTATGTAAACCCGACTACCTCCCCTGACTGCCTTAAGAAGAGCGGTTACTGCCGAGACTTCCAACTTTTGGGGAGGCACGTTCCAAAATTCAAAACTGCATTGCCATTTGGGTAACAAAGGTATCGTACGACGACCAGACACTATTTTATACCTGAGGATAAGAACTCTGCTGGGTATGCTGGGGCTGCTGAGCACTATACGCAGACGGAGACTGAGGTGGATACTGAACAACCGAAGGCTGAGGCTGCGCAGGCGCATAGTTGACTTTTTCCGGAGCAACAGTGTTCGCACCACTGTACGCTCCAGGACCCCTCGCGAAAAAGTCAGTCGCCGTAGAAGACGACGTCCAAACACCATTATTTCCTCGATTTGCCGCAATGATAGCAAAAACAATCAGCGTGATCGTATATCCCAACACTGATGATATAACCACTTGTCAAATCCTGGCAGATGAGAACTGGACGGATCACGTACGGATAAGCCAATTCAAAAATCCGAACGCTTCGATAGCGTTGAACTCTTTGCACGCTTGGTCAATCTCCGCTGAAATCATTATTATATCAGTACTTATTAGGAAGCCAAAGGAACGCGTAGCCATGAGAACACGTACTGTTGATATAACCACACCCGGACACGAAGGTCTTGGTATTAGCATCGGCCGTCAGCGCCGCGCTCGTCAGCCAGAGCACCCACAGCACACCTGCAAACCCTCAGAGTCAGTTAACGCGTCAAACAATCCTCGCAGAGCCTTACCCAACCAAGAGAGTTCTACCACCACCATAGATGTAAAAGCACCCTTTCGAGTGATATCAATCGCAATCCTGAACAAGCTGTCAATCCTAGGGGGGATCACCAGGGAGCAAGTTACACACATGACCGGCAGGGTAAGAATGGTGAGACACGCCGTCGCAATGGACATGGCAGCAAACGTGAAGTAGGCCCCATACACCGTCGTGGTCAGATAAGTGATATGGGCACTCAATCCCAGTATGATAACCGAGAATACCAATGTCGCGACTGTTTTCAAAAAACAAAAAAGTGAGCAACATGCTTAGAGGGAACGAGCTAGAAAACATACCTAAGGGCAGTCAGTCGGAGAATGGTGATGACACTCATGACAGGCAAAGAGAAGAGAGGAGAGGGATGCAAGATTGAAAAGGCGAGCCTGTTCTTATAGCTAGCAGATGATCGAATATTATACAGCCAATCAGGGGTACATAACGAACGCAGCCCCTTGACCCACCGCCTCTAACGTTTCACACTCAACCTCCGCCGGCACCACGCACCTAATTCGTTCTAGACTTGACTCATCGTAACAACCAACAGACAATCCTTGCGAAATAACTCATTGACAGATAGGTCCAACTGCCAGCTGGTAAAAATCGCGTACCACGCTGTAAAATAGTCATAAAAACCATAAATACAACAAATGAACTAACGTATTTGAAAAATAAAATAAAACAGATCTTTACCACCTAGCAGGAGGCGACAACGTTAACCACCTCGTCCGGCGCGTCTCCCAACGCTCAGACACATCCAAATCATCCCCATCCCCCTGCGAAGGCGCAAAAGCCAACGTACTCGCCGTCGTCGTCGCAGAAACAGGCCTCTCAACATCTCCGGGAGCAATAATCGACCAATCATCATCAATATCCGAAAACGGGTTCAAAAACCTCGAACTGTGCCTGCTAGCATCCAACGCTGGCTCATACACGTCTCGGAATGACGGCTCCGGCAGCCGATGCCAACGTCGAAGTCTCCTTCTCCTGCACACAACGAAAAGCAACAGTCCTATCATCGCTGCACAGCCAAGTACCGACCCGAGGATAATTGGAAGAGCCTTGGGGTGAGATCTTGTATCACTATTGCAAAGGTGACGAGAAATGTCATTGTCAACATGAGACGAAGTCAAATTGGACGTGGGGAAGAATCACTCACCCGGAGGAGGGCAGGCCCCTCGCTTCCCCATCCCCTGGCGCTCCACCAACACCCGTGATCCCAACTGTCGGACGTACAACAAACGTACGCGTTATACTCCCACTCGTAATCACTGTCACTGGAAGACTGTTGATACCTGGGTCTGCTGTGGGCTGAAGAGCCAAGTTGTTGATACGCTGACTGGAACTAAGAACGACGTTAGTTCTCAGTTTGAGAGAAACAGAAAAAAAATAAGTGCTTACCTGGATGGTTCACTCGCAGATGAAGACAGCGAGGAGGAGGACGAGTCCACCGCTTCCGACGATCGGCTCTCTGCGAGAGTAATGGGAGCTCCAGGAACACTGGTGGACTGGTACACATCTTTTGCAGGGGCGACCGTGACGCTAGGTAAGGGAAAGTTGGATGTCAAGGACTCGGATGCTGTCGTGGGAGTAGGTGAAATGATGGCGGTGGTAGTAGAAGTAGGAAGGATGGAATAAACGAGTGTCGATGTAGGTACAACGGGAGTAGAAGCATCCAATACAGGCAAGATGGAATAAGCGAGTGTTGAAGACTCGGTGGTGGGTATCGAATCGGATACAGGTAGGATGGAATAAACGATTGTCGAAGGTTGCGACTCCGGCGCGAGGCCTGAAGTAGATGATTCTGATAAAGACAGCATGGAATGAACGGACGTCAAAGTCGGTGAAGATGAGGAGGAAGTAGATATTGTCGTAGAATCCAATACGGGGAGGATAGAATAAATGGAAGTCACTGGCGGAGGAATGGAAATAGAGGAGGCGGGCACAGCGGTTGAGGTAGGATATAATGCAGTCAAAATAGAATTAAAAAGCATAGTAGATGAGGGTATATCCGCAGACATGGAACTTCCGTGGCACTAGCAACAGGAGTGGTATCCAACAGGGTCGAAGACGTGAGGGTATCAGAAAGTCTGGTTGTAGCACCAATCCACGGACTAGGCATGGAAAAACTGAACGGGTCAGGAGGAGTCGAAGTCTGCACAACCACCATTTGACGGCCCGTTGACGAAGGAATGGGGGTTGGAGATGGGGGTATAGTGGGACCCGGCCTGCTTGTGGTATCCATTGAAGATTCAGGGGGTGTCGAAGTCTCCACAGCCACCAATTGACGTCCCGTTGATGAAGGAATGAGAGTTAAAGATGGAAATAGAGTAAGACTTGGCTGGCGTGTGGTATGGGTACTCGCAGGTGGTGTAGACGTATTTTCACCTAACCCGGTATCCGTCTGAGACGCAAAAGCCGACGGGAAAGAACTCGAGGCTTGCCCAGTCTCCATTCCCGACTCGGTAGCAGAGAGTGTGGAGGTCGCGTCGTCTCGACGAAACATGGTTGGAGGAAAGAGCGAAACGCCAACCTTAGCTTCCCCTTGTTACTTTAAGAAAGCTCAGTTATGGTTTAAATCCCATAAAAAGAATGGAAGAACAGAATCCATCAGTTGGTGGCGCGCCGACTGTTCATCCACTCCTCGGGAGATGGACCCGGTACCTCCTTGGGTACTTAGTGCTGGGAGAAGAACCCGTCTGCTCGGCAACTGCCAGTGCGGCAGGTGTCCTTGGCTGCTGCGTGTCTTGCCTTGCTGCAAAGGCGTGTTGAGATGCACGATTCTAGTTCGACACGCTTTTCAGCATCCCAATGACAAAGAAAAGAATATAGCATACCTCGAGAGACTATGCCGAACTAATCAACCAGCACATCCCACCCTACTGTTGCATGACATCACCGCTCTTGGGTCACTACCTATCAGACAGATTCAAAGATGAATACATATTCGCCGCCAGACGCGCGCACGGAGTAGAACAGAACTCTTATGAAAATTGTTATATCTGCCACCCCAAAAAAAGACTGGCAGCTGCCAATCCACATTAGCATTCCTCGGGGAAGATGAGCGGGTATGACTGATGCGAATGGTCTAAAAGGAGCTCACTCTGTAGTGGTTGGCCTTTCGTCGGGCCATAATGAACAATGAAGAAGAAGCAACGGGCAATATGATGTCAAAAGTCGACCCTTATTCAGGTTAATTATGTGTATCCGTCTTCTCCTTCTTCATGTCCCCGACACAAGCATGTGGACCTGTCGAACAAGTCAGTTGGAGATGTTGCCAAGGACTTGGAGTGCTCACCAAAGTACAAAGCGCCTAGTAACCACTATGATTTACCTTGACCCGACCTTGAAGACACTCACATAAAAAGAACCGAAAGCACAAAACAACGATGTATAAATCAAAACCAACAGTCAACCTAGAAGAGAAACATAAATATAGACCCCACATTCCCTCAACCATCCCTCCGCTAACTCGGCATTGTCTCCGAAATGACGAAATTCCGCTTATCTTCGGGGATATCTGGACCCCAGAACGACGGGATGTGATACCAAGTACTAGCTTGGGATTCGTGAAAGTCGAGATACGGTCTCCTCGCCGCCAGTCGGTGCGTGACCACGTGACAGACCAAAATGAAGAGGATAAGGATGATGATGATGGCTGTGGGGGCTTTGAGCGACAGGCGTTTGAGTATGGAAGGCTTCGGTTCGGGTGCTAGGAACGCGATGGAGAAGTCCTGTGTGGAGACGGGAGATGATGGCGTGACGATGATGGCAGGAAGAGGCGATTTTTCGGTTAGAGATGGGAGAGAAAGGTCTGTCGAGAGCTGTCAGTGTCCGAGAGTATTATTATCCAGCAAGATTCGTACCTAATGGTGCCGGTATCAGAGTGTAGTCGAGCATTTGGTTGAGAGGTAATCTGTGGACACGAGGAGCTGTAATCTCTGCTTAGAACAGATTCTAGGCTTGCGGTGCAGTTGAGGACTTACGAGACATCGCAATGAAGTTGAGAAGATATCGTGAAGAAGACTTTACAGGGATTTAAGGCGATTAAAGGAATGTGGTTAAAATGAAGGACGTAGTTAGTTGAAGAGAAACAAAACCAGTAAAGTTTGGGGTCGAATCAAAGGTTCACTTCCCTCCAGGCACATAAGCCAGCTGTTACCACGCGTGTTCCTGGTGACACACCCTTCTGACATAACCATATGAATCTTTTTTCTACAGTCTAGAACGGGTACTTCTTCGCGGGATCCTCCTTTACACCTCTCTCAGCCTGTTCTTGCGCGCACTTGTCCAGGTATTCCACCAAAATACTTCCATATAGCTCCTTGCCTTTGTACCTCTCTACGCTGTCCGGCCAGCTTCTCACGGCGCTTGCCATCCTTGCCGGGACACCCGGCTCTTTCGCCAACTCTACAATCGGGATCACAGTACGTTCTGATCGTAAACAATACAGCACCAGAAAGAGGCAATCGTCGCAACGTCTGGCGCTCTGTTCGTAATCTCAGAGTCTCTGGAGACCACCAGCGGACTGCTCAGGAGGATGCGCAGGATGTCCATGTGCGAATTCCCCTTCAGGCCCGTTCGTCGTCGTGGACCAAGCTAATTCTTCTGGGTCCACCGAGTCATCTTCGACACCTCCATCCTTACCTTGAGGTCGGACGACTTGTACAAAGTAATTGTTACGGATGACAGGCTTGTCAACAGGGAGACGGCGGAAGAATCGCTCAAAACTCGTATGCAGCTTCTCACGATCTAATTTCTGTCAGTTCTTTTTTTCAACAGAATATAGAACGTAAGCTCTTACACTGAGGGACGTTTCCAGAAAGGTGTATCTCATCAAGTGGTAGGCCTATCTTGTCCCGCATACGCCAGAAGCCTATGTCCAAATAGTCAGTAATGAATTGGGTGACAGCAACAGAACAGCACTGAGGAGAACAGTACCTGGAACACATATTGCTCCTGCTTGGAAATAGTAACGTCCATCAGCGCCTGATTTGTTTGACATTCAGTAATGGTGAACCCGTGGACAATGGAACTGTTCAAACCTTCGACCATCAGCGCCAGATCATCCTGCACTAATAGCGCCGCAATTTTCATGGCTTCCTCAGCTTCTCTTGCTTCCACTTTGCGAATACGCGGCGGCGAGGTACCTTTACTGCTTGATAGTAAAGCAGGCGGTAGTTCATAGGTCGCATCCACTGGAAGGATCCTAATAGTCTTGATAGCGCCTTCTGCTCGGGTAACGTGAAAAGCCGCCGGATATCTCTTGTGCAAGTATTCTGCTAATTCATGAACTAACTCAATAGCTGCACAGAAATATCATAAACCTTCAACAGTAAACTATCGGGACAAAAAGAAACTTGCCAGCTGAAGCTCCCGAACCAACAACAGGTCTAGCCGGTAGAACACGCACGACGTTCTCACCCTGCGTGCGAATGCGACGTTCGCGAATACGATGGTACGTATTAAACTGATCGTCGAGCTACGAAAGTTGACATTCACCATTTTCGGCTCAGGTCAGGTCTTGAAGATCGTACCTCGATCCAATCCTCCCAGGGCATGTTACGGATACCCATCGTGACACTGATAAAAACCGCATTAGAAAACAACGACTGTGTATTATGCAAACACGACCACTCACTTGTACTGTCCCCACCGAAAGGGTCTGTACGGAATCGGTTTGATGTCCGATAGGCTCCGAGAACACGAAGGAAAATCAGGATACCGAAACTCCTTCGGCGTCCATTCTATAACACAAGCAAAGTACAGAACGATGCCAATCACCCAAGCATGGAAACCCACCTCCAGGAGCACGTTCTACTTTGATATCCGAAACCAACTGGGACGGCGATCCGGCAGTCTTATGTTGTCTCAAAGACAAAAACCCAGCTATCCCAAGGATGACAACCACAGAAAGGAGCAGAAGAGCAGAATGCTCTGCTGCGAGATCGTAGCTGAAGATATCAATACCCATGGGAGTTTGAGATTAACCCAAGTTCAGTTGCTGGGAGAGTTGATAAGTGCGAGGCCTATCATGAGATACCACTGGTAGGAGTCCCGTGGATTGCCGTAGGGAGAATTCGAAGCTTGGTGGGAGATAAGAACCAGCTTGGGGTGACGTCAAAACGTCAAAACGGGGAGACGGCCCGCAGTGCGTATCCGACTCTTTTAGTTCGCCGAGTCGAAGTTGAAGCCCGTCGAATGGAAGAATTGTAGTGGGAACGCTAGCAAGTAAAGCGGATTACATGGATGCTTACTAGGGACGATATCTTCACTTCTGAGACCTCCTTTTTCTTATACCTTTTGGAATTTCCTGTTTTCTGGCGATTACTAAGGAGTTTCCAGAATTCAGATAGTAGTTCACTTTGGGGTACACGGCCAGTAATCTGTGTGTCTTTCGGCTCCGAGCTTCAACCAGCATACTACCAAAGTTCTTGGGGCACAGAATTCGGAGGGCCCTCGGGGTTCGTAAGGGAATTGGAATGACTTCTCAGAGAGGCTTCTCTCCTCCCATCCAACTTTCCAATCCAATACCGCAAGGTCCCCGTTCTTCGATTTTTTTTGACAAGCCTGCTTAGCATTACTAGTTTGTCACGGTGACCAGTGGCAGTAGAAACCCGTCTGCGAATTATCGGAGATCCACAAACGGGTCGTGCAAGTTGCAATTGCTAGGCTACGGTTTTTTTTCACTATTGACGACGTTTCTATAGGCGCAGTCATTTAGAAATTAAAAACGTCGACGTCGAACTTGCGGCGCTGGAATTAGTATTAGGTCGCAATACTAGTCTTTTTTTTGACATGTCAGTGGGTGGCCGTTTCCGATCGTTGCAAGGGATGGTCGTGCATTTCGTGCTCTTAATTATCCGCCTGGGATACGCTTCACACGTCCGTTGAAGACCTCACACTATGATCCGATGGCTAGTGTGATAGTAGCGGCCAAAGAGTTGAGACATTCCCATGGCTGAATAGCAGGCTCGACGAAGGCTATGAAACGGTGATGGAATGCCGCATGTTTCAAGATACCTCACGTAGCACATGGATAGCAATCGATATTAATTCTGTATATCGTATCCTAATAGGTACTACTTATCATAACCTATCGTGATGATTAAATACAATTTCTCGACATATGGTAGCGTATTATATTTAGTCCCAGTATAAAGCTTCTAAAGTATTAAAAGAGCTGCTGCGATATTTCATAACACACTTGCCACAATAACAACATGACATTCCACATTCGCTCCGGATCCCGTCCATCGATAGCGCGTGCAATATGTAGCCAACACGTTGCATCCTCATGCCTTTGGAGCCACGAGAGCCTCCAGTCTACCCACTTCGGCGGTTAACGCCTGCATCTTTGAACGCGTGAGGATCACATCCAGTAACACACTCGAGTCCGGCAGGTGTCCGGAAATATACGCAGCATTGGTCAAGGGAGATCCCAACGCTGTCAGCGCATATCTAAAACCGCAAAGGGTGCGCTTTGCACCAATGGAGGTCCAGTCTGCCTCGAGGATACGAGTCGCGGAGACGTTCGAGATGAAGATAGTCTCGTCGGCCTGTGGATGAAGCGGTGCAGCAAACGTCGCCGTCTTGAACGTCTTTGCGGCCGAGTGAACGTGCGCGATGGATAAAGAAGTCCGGCCGGAGGCCAGCTGATAGGATAACTTGTGCAGTGGCAGCGATTTCAAGTCCGCGACGGTGTGGCGAGGATACGGAAGAGGTACGAAGGCGTTGTGAGGATAGTTCTGAATTTCTGAATCATACTTTGCAAGAAGGCCCCGGAACGATGCTAGATTTGAGCAGTGTACTCTGAGATCCGGATCCGTCGAGCGCGCGTACACGGCCTGCAAGACAAATGAGCAACTATGCCGCAAATGTCCAAGAGAAATCTAAAAACTGACCTTCCATAACCACGCAACAAGAACATCGCCAGTGCTGACTCTGGGAGATATTTTCCCTTCGCGGTAGAGAGCTTGCCTGACGTCTGCAACGAGGAAATCCACTATATCCTTTTTCAATATCACCAAATGGTTCTGTACGTCCTGGAATGCCTTCTTCCGTAACTGATTGAACACGAGTTTCACCGTACCCAAAGTCTTCAGGTCCGTATACCCCGAAAAGTCCACCGGTTGGACCGTCCCAGACTTTTTATGGTTATCCAAAGCCTTGAGCACGATATTAGTGCTTGCGCCGGGTTTGGGGACGGGCGGGACGGCCCAAGACAAGCCTTTGATTTCGGAGATGAGGGCGTTTACGATGATCTTTGCCCCAGTTCCGTCAAAGACGCCGTGAGGGCGAGCGAAACCTATGGCTGTGAGTGGTTCTGCATCTCCCTCTCGACATAGTCGGGTGACATGCCAGCAAGTCAAAGGACGCTGTCCCCAGTCATTGCTCGAATGAGGTGTGTCTGGGTGAAGGAAAAGGCTAGAAGGAAGCGAATGGATCGTAGAGGGTAAGGTATTGGGAAAGGAAATAGGTTTGATAGTCGGACATGTTGTGAGGGAGTACGTTTGGTAGTTGGGTGGTAAATCTCCTAGAGGAATAACGATTCGCCATGATTTCTTGCTCTATGGAAGGACGCTTGAATAAATAGCAATGGTCAAAAGGTATCGTCACATACAGATTGGTTATAGCTCTCTAATCGACCAGCTAGCAAGCGCCATTTGGCTGTAAGCCTGTCCAAGGCCCCCGCAAGGGCATCGACATCGACGACACCCTCGACCAGCCATCCAGTTATGAAGATAGACGTCGAATAACCGTCATCGAACGGGGTCAATGGATAGAGAGCATTGAGCTGAGTGGTTTCCTGGTTGATAGCCATACCGGAGAGATATCTTGGAGAAGTAAACTAGGCCCATTTTTAAAGAGCCAGGAGAATTGGAGTACGTCACGCAGTTCATATGACGAAAAGAGGTTGGAACTAAGAATGGTGAACCGGAAATTGCCAATGTACCTCAAAGGACATGGTAAACTCGTTGCGCAATTGCTACCCCTCAATGCATTCAGGGCCGAGCTGGGGGCCGGTAGGCAATTTGTCAGTTGGAGATATGTTGCACCCACTCGCGCACATTAATACAAACGGGACTTAGGGATGGGTGGGAACAAATTTCTATCAGAGGCAGGCAAATGCGAGATTAGATTTTGCCGATCAGAAGATTTTGTATCATCTCCCTTGCGGTTACTCTGACAGTATTGTACAGAGTCGGGATATCCAAAGTAGATGTAAACGTGTCCGCAAATCCGAACGGTAACATGAGCGGGATCCAGCCTAATCAAAGGAAGTTAGAAGCGCATTCATACAAATGGAGCATCGCGTACGAACCACGGGCATACTCCAACGCAAAGCAGCCTTCATGCATTTTGTATTGTTTGGCCGTACCTCTTGGGAGATGATGAACGCTTCCTGGCGGATAGCGTTCCATCTCTAGTTGACCGGGCCTAAACGCCCACTCCTCTCCAACAAGGATATTGAAGTAATCATCGGCTGTATGTAAGCCGGTATGCCCTTCGGTGCCGAGGGGAGTACCAAATATAATCAGATACTCGGTGATGCTGGCATGAATGATGTACATGGCACCCATAGCACCGCCTGCGTTGTTGAATACCCATTCACTGGAATCCGTATTGAGACGAATTTGCTCAGACGGGTAGGTGGCGGTGAGATTAGCGACTATATGCTCTATCATTCCGGCGGTATTGTTTGGAGATGCATCGATCGCGCTTTTCGCGAGTTCATGAAGCTCTGTTGGGTCCAGAACATACCACCGGTCCTGAAACAATCGTGAACAGAAATTCAGTATCGGAGTTCATGACGCACACCTTGATGGTATCCAGCCAGCCGCAAGTAGAAATAAAGATGCTGAGGAACAAAATTCGCGTTGCCCACTTCAGAATGCTGCCATTCTGTTTTTTCGGATGGGTTTTCTTTGCTTCCTCGCGTTTAACGGCCATGATTCTGAAAACAATCCGCTATAGATACCGCGAAAAATGGAGAAAATAACAAAATGCCTTGGTTGGTAGCTGGAAGGAGACGAAGAGAACGTGAAGTGGAAAAGCTTCGTGATTTCTCGGCAGATTTTTGGATCGAACCATAATGTTATTTGCGATTTCACGATCATGTGAGCGCTTCAAGAATCGGCTTTGTCCGTACCGGTCCGAATGCTCCGGAGTCCGTATCTTTTTTTTCCCAAACGGTCACGATCAAACAGCAGGCAGTATCGATCCTGGTTTGTTTCCTCTTCCAGCTCCCGATATTTGCTAATTCGAGATGCAGAAGGAAATAACCGTATGAAATGCGGTCTTTGTTTCCCCACTCGTCTTGGGATAAGTCGAATACGAACGGTCTACAGTGCACCTAGTCAACTCAAGGTTCTGTCTGATCCCACCCCCCTACCTTACTCTGATCTGTCGACTCCTGAAGCGGCACGAGGCCGTAATGCCACAATTCGCTCTCTCCTTGCCCAGGGCAACCACGGTACCGCCGAGAAATTCATCAATCGCTTCATTGTTGCTGCCAGCCGTTTGGAGCAACCACAGCAAAACGCTGTCCTTAATTCCGCTCGGAGACCAATTTCCACTCTCATACATGCATATGTCAGAGCTGGAATGCCGCATCATGCTGCCCACCATGTATATGTAATGCTGGACAAAAAGAGACCACTGAAGACCAGGACATTAGTCGCTGTCATCAACAGTCTATTATCATTGGTTCCTGATGAGGTTGGAGAGAAGGATCCGAAACGCCATTTCTTCGCGAGTTATGTGCTGTCGCTCCAATCCCAGCGGGTGACGAATGCATCCTTACGCAACGCTATGGAGCTCTGGATCATGGCCGAAAAGGCTCGACTTCCCGCAGCGAAGGTGACCTTTCAGGATCTCCTGACGACTTTGATCGCGCAGGAAGAATGCGTGTCTGCAGGTGCGGTATTTTCCCGAGTGTCACGGCGGCATTGGGAATACATGGTCATGAGAGACATGCATCATCATCCCCGAGACGTTACTATGACGAATCAGCGGTTCCCTATCAACCCTGCCGAAGCACCCGCGTATCCAGACCCACGATTATTTGAGAATGTCGTATCTGTTTGCATGTCAGTCCTTCGACGCACCGAAGCGACTCGTGGGCAGCAACAGATTCGCCGTTCTGCAGGTCATGGATTAATCTTTCTCGCCAGCCTCCTTCATCACCGCCAAATACCTTTCCCAGAAGTCGGACCTCTCATTTCTGCATTATTTTATTGTATGCTACTTTCCGACAGTCTATGGGTTCCAGAGAACCCATTCGGAGGAGCCTTGCATTCGTTTCAACGTCAAACACTGAGGCTTGGACAATATGCTCATGGTGTCATTAAGAGTCTCGCAAGACGACTCCCTAATCGAAGTCCACCGACTGCTTATCGATCACAACGCTACAGCATCCTTCCAGTCCTCTCATACGATTCATATCGCGTTCTACTCATGGGCCTAATTGAGTCTTTTCACGACCCAGTCCTCACGCTCGAGGTGTGGGAGTCGATGGTGGAACAGCACCAAGGGACTCAGGACCCAGAAGAGTTTGCAACAAACTTCATGGCTAGTTTACCAGAGGAGGGGGTTTTTCGAGCGAGGTTCGACAAGATCGTGCGTCGGTGGCGGAGATCACGAGGGAGAAAAGTAACGATTCCTATATTCACGCAGGAAGGTGAGACGAAGATGAATGAGCTCATGGAAGCATTAGGTGAGGCAATTTCTGGTGGGAAGATTAATGCCAGAGATTCCGAGACGCCTACGATACCTCCTTCAGAATCTTAGATTCTTTACTTGCTCATGCGCTATTTTCGAGATCAACATATGAAAGCTATGTCGGGATCATATATTGTGTAATATATATACTTTAGAGTCCATCTCTGACTGATACTTTCGAGCCATATGGCTCCGAAACTTGTATACATACGGTTCGATGTTTTCCCAGTAGCTATGGCGGCTGTCTGTCAACCCCTGCAGCTATACTTAAATTATCTATGTACACTGCATCGCTAACGGTTATATTAGCTGATGCGGTGTACACTAGTTCAAGTATACAGTTAGGTCAGGAGATGGCCCGCTGCCTGCAGTATATCCTCTTTGAGGCGAACATCGTTAGGAACAAATAACTTCTGAATACTCGCGTTACAGACTCAAGGGACGAGAAAGTCCCCGATAGATATGTTTGGGTGTTATTTGAACATAATTCACTAGGTATTAAACGACAGGGAGCTCGAAGCTTTTGTCAGCTCCCCGGCGTAGCTCCCACCCAGATCGGTCCAATTCCTGAAGGAGTTTCGCTTCATATGAGTTTGTTCCTGGTATTCATGCGCATCAGCTCCTTGACAACGTTGACGTTTCTTGCAGGGTGGGAAGATGGGGAAGGAGCTAGTTGATTCTAAATTGGTGTTGCGCGGATGAAAGGAGGGGGACCTTATGTATACAGTGAGATATCGATAACAGGGCGTCAGAGGTTGCAGGTGTGACTACGATGCATTGCGATCCAGACGCGAATTTCGCAAGGGCAACCAAACAGTCCCGGTCACTTCCATTTGTCGTGTTAGACAATCTTCTTCAAGACAGGTAAAAAAAATAAGGCGCAAGGGATACAGATACATCTGAGATTTCAAAGTTCCGGTCAAGCCTCTCGGCTAGCAAAGTACCATTCCAAGTGAGTCATCGAGGAGAGAACTTGGCACAAGGAGCCTACCACTTTGGGATCTTCACTTGTTCAATAGGTACCCCCTCAGCGATACATCGCCATCACTGAGAAACAGCGGCCAAAGGGACGAGACATGTGAAGCTCGCCAAAGCAGATCATGTTTAGTTCAGTTATCCGAAAACGAGAATGGATGTGTACTTTTATGGAACATACTTACTAACTGAACTCGATGAGAAGCCTGATCGCGATCAAATCTTTACGGAAGCTTGCTAAATTCGCATCATATTGGCTGTGAATTCGTAGGGTCGATAGTACGTATTCCCACTGAGTCCAAGAAACTGCGAATAGAGCTCCAAAACCTGCTGGCAAACACGAGGCCGAGGTGGAGTCTTGACGAGAACCATGCCCTAGTGCTTATTGCGTAGTCGGAAAACGATTCGATTCAGTTACAGCTCCTCTCTATTCATGCTAGACTCCGTAACTGGTAGGCAAAGTGCCGGGGAGGTTCCTGTAAACTGATATTGGCATTTCTCCAGCTCGGCGACCGTCAACAAGGCATTCTCCGTTCCACAGGTCATCACCAGCTAAATTAAATCGGCAATCATTATGACTTGTTCTAGGTTGATGTATCTTGGAAACTCACTATTACACCCCGTTCCGGCCCATTCCAGCATTTTGTACCTTTCTCGTAGTTTTGTTTTTGGTAATATGCGGGTTGTCCAGGTTCTGCGTCCCGATTCCATGCAACAAATTTCCTAAAACAAGTTAGTGACCGATATGCAAAAGCTGCTAATGCTCACCCCAAGTTAAATGTAGAGCCACCTTTGTTGGGCTTTTGCTTGGCGGTGCCGAATAGACACACCTCGTACGTGTAACTGTCGGTAGGCATGAGTACAACCGCCGCATTTTTCATGGTAACCAGATCACTGACTCTCCGGTATCTTTCTCTAAGCACGTTCCATCGAGTTTCTTCCATTCGCCTTCAACTCCAAAGCCGGTAGGATCAAAGAGCTCGGAAAGGTCTTTCTCGGCATTTTCCTTATCTTTGCGGATCTTCTTCAGAGCATTCTCCGCGTCAGTGAAGACTTGGCGTGCGTGAGTCGATTCTAGGATCAGTCAATCGAGGCGCTAGGCGACACGGGCCGGTGAAACAAACCTGCTGAGCTACCAGCTTCAGGACGGATAATTCCGAGAGACTCGAGCCACGAAAGGATCGCATCTTTCAGGTCTTCATATTGAGGTACCAAGGAGTCAGGGAGATAGTTGGTGATGTCGAAAAGTTCCGCTGACGACGGAATTAGGTCTTCATGTTGACTCTAAAAAGATAAAACACTCACACAGAGATCCCGGAGGCGGCGATCTGACATATTCATCGTGCTCCAGCAACAAGTCAACGTGTTTCGTTTTCAAAAGCCGGTCCAGATCCTTGTCCAGCTCCTCGGCAGTCCATTCACCATCTGCAAAGGTTCCTTCTGGCGTGGACTCATCCTCCCCTACTTCATTGTTAGATTCATCCGTTTCCGACGAGTCCTTTCCGACATCATTGATGTGTGGCAGTCCAGCAAGATACTCCCACCCGCGAACTGCATCTAGGACAGCCATATCCTGATAGTTGGGGTTATAACTCGTACGAAGTGTGTCTAAGATTTCGCTGAGGGTTTCCTCACGTTCCAGATGTTTCTTGTATTCGCGCTGCAAAGATTTGAGAGCATTCGAGTGGGTAATCAAGGAAGTGTACAGAGCTAAGATTAACAGTAACTTTCATGCTGAATTGCGGATGGAGGATGACTACTTACGAGATTGTTTCTTGAATTCGAGTTCAGCCGCTGACAGGGACTCGGTACGTTCAGCGATTTCTGACATTACCCAGGTGAGAATTATACCAGAAGAAGGAACCATAATGCACCTTGCAGCCTGGCTACTTCTTTCTCCTTAGTAGCGATCTCTTGCACCAACGTTTGAACGAGACCCTCTAGCCGTTTCTTCTCTTTGTGGGCAAATGTAACGTATGATGAACGTATTTTGGCTCCCTGAATGATCGTCGTGTTGGTTGCACAAAACAGTTATACGCGCAGCTTACAGTCTTTTGTATCTTAAGTTCCTCAGCGCGTTTCTTTCGATACTCGGCACCAACTGTAGCGCAAGTGTTCTTGCACACTCCCGGAAGTTCATCGGAACCATCGCAGCATTCAGCCTCTAGTAATGATTATAAGTCATTTCGCTTCGCTGATAGGATGCGACTCACCGCAGAGACCATCCCTCACACGCGAACTCGGAATGCTTGTACCAATGTGACCTTCATTCCGGCAATAGAACAGTGTGTTTGCGCAGGCGCCAGTACCTGACCGAGGTATTAATTACACGTAGCCTTATGCATTTGACGCGTCCAACCTGGCTCATCGCTGCCGTCAGGACAGTCGCAGAAATCATCGTTCACCCATTCCCAGGGTATCTGTTTTGAGCCATTCAAGCATTCCCACGATCCCGAGCTTGGAGGCGAGTAGCGAGATAACAAATTTGGAGCTACTCCGAACGATTTGTCTATGCCAGCAAGGACAGGCAATGGAAGGGGAAGGATGAGTAGCCAGGGAACCATTACAGGTAGGGAATACTGAGGTCGAAACCGTTAACGTGTCGGCTGTTGCGTCATGAGATTACGTCAGCAAACAAGACCACACAGGAGGGCCCTCACATCGCACAGAACACAGAGACGACCCACTCATCGACGGTCGCAAGAATCAATGGTGAGTGCTATTTTTCCTTCCAGGTTTTCAGTATCCATGTAGGGGATCTATCCGACTGGCGCTATACTCTCGTTTTTAGTGGATTTGTATTTTCTAGGCTGGATGGGACCGGTGCACTCTGGATAACGTTGGTTGACTTGGGTTCATCTTTCTAGGCCAAGGCAAAAGCACCCCCTCCGTCAAGTGGCGGCAAAGCTGCGAAGAAAAAGAAGTGGTCCAAGGGAAAGGTCAAGGACAAGGCCCAGCACGCCGTCTCTCTTGACAAGGCCACATACGACCGTATCACCAAGGAAGTGCCCACCTTCCGATTCATCAGCCAGAGCATCCTCATCGAGCGGCTGAAGATCAATGGCAGTCTCGCCCGGATTGCCATCAGGCATTTGGAGAAAGATGGTCAGATCAAGAGGATTGTGCACCACTCGTCACAGCTGGTCTACAGTGAGCTTCTTTTTCTCGGATGGTGTAATTACTTTACTCATTTTTATTCACTAGCACGATCAACGACAGCATCGGACTAGATTCGTTGTCTTTCGTTTTCCTATCGCTTTCATGCATCTATGTATTACCCCAATCAAAATCCATGTTGCCTGACCACCTTAACGTCATTTGAGAGACTTGCATTATGCTTGAAAACTTAAGAAAGATTTATATTTTCACTGCTGGGTCATTGGTCGTGCTGCTGCCTGGGAACCCTATTTGTTGCGACAGAAATTTTATAATGTTTATCCAATATACCGGGCCGGAATAATGGAACTGGAGATATACTCCACATATTGTTCCCCGTCCTTAGCAGCCTATCAGGCCATCTCTTCCAGCTACCATCATGTCCTCGACAAGTTACTACATTGGCGTCGATGTAGGTACTGGATCTGCTCGTGCATCGCTTGTCAAGGACGACGGAACTACCGTCGCGTCATTCACCAAGGAAACCGTTACTTACCGCAACCCGGAGAACCATCGTATCTTTGAACAATCTACGAATAATATCTGGAGCGCAATATCCACATGCATCAGGACTTGTTTAAAGGAGTCTGGTGTCCCACCATCCTCTGTGAAAGGCCTTGGATTTGACGCTACCTGCTCGCTCGCCGTCTCTGACTTCCAGGGTGAACCAGTCACCGTTACAGGAGGTGACCAGCTTGGCCAGAATGGAGATCGCAATGTCATCCTGTGGGCTGACCACCGTGCGGAGAAGGAAGCGGATCTAATCAACAGTACTGGCTCTATCGTTCTCGATTACGTCGGCGGGACTATGAGTGTGCGTTTCATACAATTTCAAAACGGCCTAAACGCGAATTAATCATGACTTTAGCTGGAAATGGAGATTCCAAAAGTGCTTTGGCTGAAGAACCATATGGATCCAGCCCTGTTTTCTCGTTGTCAATTCTTTGACCTTCCCGACTTTCTAACATACCGTGCAACCGCTGACAGCACACGATCATGCTGCTCAGTTACCTGCAAATGCTCGTTTGTCCCGAACAAGGGCTGGCAGGCAGATTTCTTCAAGAAGATCGGGCTACAAGAACTAATCGAGCGTGACTACAGTCAAATAGGTGCTGCAAATATGAAGGTTCTTACTGCTGGTTTGCCCGTTGGCCAAGGCTTGTCGAAGCGCGCAGCCGAAGAGTTTGGACTTGTGGAGGGAACTCCGGTTGGTAGCGGAGTCATTGACGCGTATGCCGGTTGGATGGGAACAGTCGCTGCAAGGACTAAGGGTAAGGATGGGCAACTCTCTACGGATCTTCTGTCGGTCGACGAATCCAGTCATCGCCTGGCCGCTGTCGCAGGAACTAGTACATGCCATCTTGTTCAGGTATGAAATGTTCGCACTACACTGTAACAATCAGCTATTAATCTACTTCGCAGAGCCGTGAAGGTGTATTCGTTAATGGCGTATGGGGTCCCTACAAGGTCAATGATTTTCTGGAATGGGACTATAAGCACCCTCCTGATCTCTTCTAGGACCCCGTATTCCGTGGTTGGTGGATGAATGAGGGTGGTCAGTCATCTACAGGACAAGTGAGGGAATCGACTTTCTTCTTAGAACCTCTTGTGGGTCTGACACGCGGAACGTAGCTCATTGACTTCATGTTGACGACCCACCCTGCTTACAATAAACTTGTGGAGCTCGGAAAAGAGCAGAAGAAGAACATTCATGTCGGTAGGTCCGACTATTACGAGCATTCACTCATTTCATTGATCCCTTTCAAAGTTCTTCAGGAGATGCTTGCGAAGCTCAAGGCAGAGAGCAAAGTAGATAGTCTAACAGAGCTGACAAAAGACATCCATATATACCCGGATCTTCATGGTACATACCACCTACCATCAAAGTCGATCTCTTACTGATCCCCTTGCTTCCCATCAATAGGAAACAGGTCACCTATCGCTGACCCTCGGATGAAAGGATCCATTGTGGGCATGGCACTAGTATGATATTTACATTCACATGTAACGATATCAGCTAATCCCTTCTCTTGTTAGGATGATACCCTACACGACCTCGCGCGAAAGTACAACGTGACCTTGGAAGCCATCGCTCTCCAAACACGGCACATCGTCGACGAGATGAACGCCAAGGGCCACAAGATCACGTCCATTTACATGAGCGGCGGTCAAGCGAAGAATATCCCGATGATGCAGCTCTTTGCTAATACCTGCGGAATGCCGATAGTATTGCCTTTTGACCATGCCGGGGCAGTGGTGTTGGGTGCTGCGATGCTAGGGAGATTCGCCGCCGAAGCGAACGGAAAAGGTGAGATGAGTAGTCAGGAGCAGGGAGATCTGTTGTGGAAGATTATGGTATTCAAACTTTCTTTCTTTAATTAGGGTTAATAAGCTGACAGGTTTGGTAGGTGGAGATGACGCCTTCAGGGATGATGATTGCCCCATCAGCATCGCCCAAGGAGAAGCGGTTGCTTGAGGCAAAGTATAAGATTTTCAGGGAGACCATTTTAATCCAGAAGCGCTGGAGGCAAGAAATGGAGGATGCGTGCAAGTAATTCTTGGGCGCCTTCCAGAATAATATCTAGATACATCTAGGATCGATTGTAATTTTAGATACCTTACCATTCGTCTTTTTTTTAGTTTCGCGCACACTCAACATACGTATTTCAAAGTGTATCAGGTGATAGACCGATGTTCAGGCAGCCTGTACTTCCCAACTATCCATCACCTTTTCTTTTACTATGAAATGTCGATCAACGCTTGTGGAAGGTTTCACTGGTCATGAGTACTATATATTTAGCGGTCCAGCACTCATTCCTATGGCAATGTGTTTTCATAGATCAGGCAGGCATGATATGGCATACGCGATTGTGCATACAGGTTTTGTGCGAGGTAAGGAAATATGCGAAGACAACAATGTAATAGTAGTGTATCGACTTAAACATCCTTGACCTTGACTGTACCACGCAGGAGACCAGTCTATTGAAAACGACATCAGGATGGCAAGTAAAGTACGAAAAGACTGAAATCCACGTACCCGACGAGCAGCAATGAGACCGACTTTCTGTCCAGGAACGGCAGAACGGGCGATCGTCGAGGCTTTTCCGATATGCTGGTGGTTACCACCACCATGAGGATGGTCCACGGGGTTCATAGCAACACCACGAGTACGGGGCCAGCTAGACAGGGTACGATAAATGAGTAAATCATTCTCCGATAACACAAAATGAGAGCGCACTTGTAACGCTTAGCCTTGTATTTGTGGTATGCCCGGCCGGCCTTGAGGAGAGGCTTGTCGATACGTCCACCACCAGCGACAATACCAACGGTTGCACGAGCGCCCCCAGAGACAGTCTTCTTCGCACCACTTGGCAGCCTTATACGGGTCTTGTTCTCATCAGGCTGGTGTCCGATGACGGTTGCGTAGTTGCCGGATGTACGTGCGAGGGCACCACGGTCACCGACCTTCTCCTCAACGTTGCAGACAATGGTACCTTCCGGGCATTGACCGATGGGGAGGACGTTTCCAACAGCCAGGGTGGCCTTCTTGCCACAGTAGACAAAGGCGCCGGTGTGGAGGCCTTCGGTAGCGACGAAGGTCTCTTTTTGGAGTTTGTAGCGGTAGGGGTCACGGAAAACGACTCGGGCGAGGGGTGCACCGCTGTCGGAGAATTGAAATCTTAGTCTAGGAAGAAGTGCAGAATGAAGATGGACGCACCGGCCAGAGTCGTGGATGATCTCCTTCACGATTCCACGAACGTAGCCGTTACGTTCCGCAAAGTCGAGCGCACGAAGGCGAGCGGGGGCCTTGTTAAGACGAGTGTGCGCTTTAAACTGGCGATACAAATGTTAATGACGGTGACGATTCGATGAAGCCCGAATCGACATACGATGGCATGCGAGCGCCTCTGTGCCCTAATGACCCGACCCATGGTTTATTCTGCAAAAGAGAGCAATGTAAGCGTCTGAAGAAGAGTAACACAGAAGACGAAAAATTTCGATGTCGCGGGTCCGGTACATCCAGTCCAAAGTGCTGCCATCCATCCCAAAATGCACGGTTTTCTGCACTGATTTGGCACAGACGGTACATATCGACATCGAAAAGGCTATTCGGCGAGGATTCAACGTTCTAGGGAGCATACTCACATTGTTCTTGAGGGGATTGGCGTTGAGCTCACAATTGGCCTATTGAAGGGACAAACAAACGGATAAACAGAGCACTGCCTTACATAAGCAACTGGTTCGCACTACTGGGTTCGGCTTCCACTCTGATCATGAAAGCCCCAAAGGTCTCTGTACTGACTCGGAAATTGAAGCTGCAGTTCAAGATATTTTAAAGTGGAGCGCTGAGATTTCCTGGATCCGAGATCTTCCTTGTGAAATTTCAAACAGTCTCAAAATGACTCCTTTAACGGTCTCACCAGCGAGAAACCTTTCTGCCTCTAGCACTCATCATGGGCGACCAAATCGATTTTGCATTCCGAAGACTCCAGCCGTCTATCTTACTCCTCCATGCTGATATTCCTCATGTCATCTGGGGTCAAGATGCAGTGGAATTTTGCTTCGGTGGTCCCTTCAATTTCTATGACGAGTTGGATCTTCAAATCCTCCTCCCGCCTTCAAAAATCCAAGAAGCGGTAAAACTCCTAGCTCCGTCGTATTCTACCATGACATGCGACGACATTGATGAAGAGAAGATGACGGTCGACAAACGTTTGGCTTGCGTCGACTACACACTCGCTTTCCGTGATCGTCCGGACGACTTTGTACGATTGAAGCTATTGCGGCAAAACACCGATACAGTCCCTTCTCATGTCCTCCTCATATCCAACACAATCTTTGATTACCCCCTCGATGATGTCGTACAAGTACCCCTCCCTCTCTGCCCGGATCTCCCATTCCCTTCGGTGCCAGCAATCGTCGGTCTGATGCCCGTTCACATACAGAAGTGGTTTAAGGCTGGCTTTTCTCGACAAAGCTTGTCCTTCATCTGCGCGTGCAGGACTCTTTTGGAGAGTGCTATCGAATTCTCCTTCTGTGAAGAGTTGGACACAGTATTTTCAGATGTTGACCAGCTGCCGACCAGGCTGAAAGAGATGATCTGTGGACTCGACGAGCACCAGAAGACTTATGTCTACGATTTTTTCCCCATAGGAGAGCCTGGTGGGTCATCTAGCGACTCTGATGGCGACATTGTCTGGCCGAATGGCTTTACCCTACCTCCAATCCCAAGAACAGATTCGCAGGGTGCTAATGATCCCCCAGAATAAGAGCACCATTGAGAATAAGTCCAGTTGAACTGGTTTTTCTATTGGTTTTCAGTGAAGTTTAGATAAATAGATATGTCATATCATGTTCTCATCTCTATACTCCATACCTGCGATAGTGTTATGAGTGTTATGAACTGTTCTTGTAACTTAAAATCTTGCAAAGGTCACCCTAACTGAGACTTCTCACCCCATTATGGAGTGGTCCCATCTGAAATCTTATCCTCATCCAATTTGCCGTTGCGTTCCTTCCAAGTTCCTTCAGTGATTTCCGAGCTCAATTTCTGAATTACAATGTTTTCGCCATGCATATCAACATCATGCCAGAACGCAATCATTTCTCTATCTTCCGAGAACTTCGTAGACTGCTCATCTGAAAAGATCAACCTTCCATAGTCCCAATCTGCATCTGTGAGCGGTATATGGAGGTTACATCCAAAGCAGGACTCCGAATTTATCCCTTGTTCCCCCGAGAAAAGGGAATACGACAGCCTTCTTCCAAGTACCGTCGGGAAGCCTGTCCCAGCCTGCGTCGTCCATGATACTCGGTCTACGGATGATTGAGTAAACATTCCATGCGTTGACCTGCGACTGACCTCGCAAGGAACTTGACTAATCCTGGTGCTTTGCCTGCGTCAAGAAGGAAAATCTTATTCGATTGGTAGTACTCCCGCCTCTTGGCACGTGCCGCGTCGGGATGATTCGCGCCTAGGTCATCTAGTCCACAAATGATTTTGCCTACCCTATGTTCGCGCTCCAACAGCGCTTTCCAGCAAGAACCTGGGTCAATGTTGGCCCATGTGCGTGGGATGTTACATATGGTAGCCCCAGTCGTAATGGTTGATGAAGGAAACCGAGGGAGACTTGGAGTTGTAGCCTACGTACCGCGAGCGTTCGACCAGAGAGATGGGGTCTTGGCTTTCGTGATAGGCGATCCAGCCACTTTGCGTGCGGGGTCTACCGCGGACGTGGACTTTTGCGATCTGTTTGGGGTGGAGTGAGCATGGAGAACTTGTCAGGGCGTTGGTGATACGGCTGGCTAACCTTCCAGATGCCAGGTCGAGCTGCAACTCGGTACATCCATCCATTGGATGATTCTTGTTGACCCCGCTCGCTTGAACTGAGATCGTCCGGGTTATCGTGCTCCGTGTTCTTCATTCCGCTCACGATACATGGAAGTTGGCTGATGAGAATTAATTTACTAAACGCGGTCCATATGTTTTCAACGAGCAGGAAGCGAGTTAACCCAGAGCATTTCGCCTGAAGAGAACTGATCTGAAATGTTCGTTATGCGATTAGGCCGCTTAACGTACCTGAGTGTATGGAAAAGCTAGGTTTCAGAGGTCGAATGTAGACCGGTTCCGCGTCGCACCATGCTGGTTGAAGAAATAATCTTCGTTTTGCTCTGCGTCCATAGCAGTGATTATTTGCGCACAGTGGGGTCTGCCAAATACCGTTTCCTCGGTGTAAGATCCCCAATCAAGTGTTTTGAACCAGTCAAGGTCTTTGAATATTTTGCATTCATCTTTGTGCATGGCCTTCCAGTCGTCCTTCTGGCAGGACTCTAGAAGCGGTAAGCCGAATCATTCATCTCTTGAGATGACAATCAGTGACCTTTCCGCCAGTCCGAGATTTTTTTTATTACATCCACTCGGACGGACGGACCCACCTCCGTGGGAATAACATACTACGCATGGGCATAACATACAGTATTGGTAAGCGCACTGCCACCCGGTACACAAAAGTTGCTGGCCAAGTGAAGCTACGGGATAGTATCGAGAGATCTAAATAGTGATGTAATAGATATGAGCTGCAAGACAAGAAATCCTTGATTTCTTGGGTTTGGGGGGAGAGAACTCGGCTTTGAGAGAACTGTGAGTTGAGCAGAAGGGAGACCGGCAATGAAACCAGTCCGGAGATGGATACCGGGATGCAGAGATGCCGGAAGCTCAAACTCGTAGCAGTGGAAGCCGAGGACTCAGTTGTTCGGGGAAACCTGAAATCTGAGCAACCGAAAAGACGTAGCTGCACGTCAGACCAGGCGCTACCCAAACAAAGAAGGGAGTAGGTGGGTGGGTCAAAAGAGAGCAAAGAAACGGCGGAGCGACTGAAAGAAGAGAGCGGAGAGAGAACGAAGCGAAAATACACTTGCACCGAATAGCGCAAGACGATCGCGTTGTTTGGCTGCCTCCGCTTGAGCCAAATAACTGGGGAAATGCGACGAAGCGCTGGGGCAAAGGGGGATCTCTCTGATCACTACGCTTTACTTGGCCAATCACAGAGTTTGAGCCGTTCGTTCCTCACGTCAAACTTGTGTGGCATCATAGCCTAAGTCTTGGTGAGCTGGTATCAATTTGAAGGTGAGGGAAAGTCTTTTTTACATCGAAATACATTGCGTTCATGCAATATCATGCCTATGTACTCTCCAGAAGCAAAAAAAAAAATTCGATAGAGAATTTTTTTAAGCAGCCTTAAAGGCGACCGACCAACCCGGTGTTCCGGAACAACGGTCCGGAACCCCCTTTGCTTTCCGCAACACGGTATCCCAAAGCATCCCGTGCATCGTAAGAGGGAAAGTGTATCCCGGCTCCCTCTCCTCATAATTTGCACAATGCACGTAGTCGCCAAGGGATGTCTGTCCCTGATGACTTCGTTTATCTGTAGCAGCGTATCGAGATCACACGGAAAGACCTATAGCAGAATATATCATGTCTTAGACTTTCAACGAGTCGACAGTTTGGCTTATAACTACCTTGATTTTCGCTGGATCGCGGACGCGCATAACGACGTGCTCACCTAGACAAAAGGATCTCTCGGGGTAGAGCACGGCGATGGTATGTCCTGGCTGGAGAGACTCGACGTCGATCTGGCCGTCGCGGAACGTCAGGAGGACGGGGAGCTCCCTCCGGCTTGGGGTATGCATGTCCTCCACGGCTAGCATTAACCATTTAAAACACTTGATTGGGGATCTTCAAACACTGAGGAAACGACATTTGGCAGACCTCCCTTTGAACGTTATACACCATCAGCGCGGTTTTGATTATAAAGGGAACCTGTTATCTGCCCAACCGATGCATACCTTAGCGACGCTTTATCGATGTTTCCAACTTGAAGTGTTCAGAGCGTTCAACGTCTAAGACTTGGAAGTTGGAACCGGTGAAACTTTGATTATTAGTACTTTTTTTGTGATCGATTCTCCAAAGGTCGTAGGCTGCAACAAGTACTATACAGTAGGACTGACTAACCTCGCAAGCCACTTTACAGACGCTATGAAAGATTTTGCGGGCCCCAAAGGTCTCTGTATTGGGTCGGAAATTGAGGCTGTAGTTCAAGATATATCCATCATATCTAATGGCGGAGCGACGATATGATATTTCAAGCGGAGTTTCCAAATGACAACTGTAACGGGAATCGAGTCTCACCAGTGAGAAACCTTTCTGCCTTTAGCATTCACCATGGACGACGACTTTGTATACCGAAGACTGCAACCGTCTATCTTACTCCTCCGTTCTGCTATTCCCCATGTCATCTGGGGTCAGGATGCAGTGGAATTTCGTTTCCGTGCCCCCTTTGTGTTCTATGACGAATTAGATCTGCAAATCCTCCTTCCGCCCTCAAAAATCCAAGAAGCGGTACAACTCCTAGCTCCGTCATACTCCACCATGACCTGCAGTGAAATCGACGATGAGGCCATGACTGTCGACGAAAATATGGCTCATATTGACTACACACTCGCTTTCCGTGATCGCCTGGACGACTTTGTACGATTGAAGCTATTGCGGCAAGACACCGATACAGCCCCTTCTCATGTCCTCCTCATATCCAACACAATCTTTGATTACCCCCTCGATGATATCGTACAAGTACCCCTCCCTCTCTGCCCGGATCTCCCATTCCCTTCGGTGCCAGCAATCGTCGGTCTGATGCCCGTTCACATACAGAAGTGGATGGATGCTGGCTATTCTGCGCAAAGTTCGTCCTTCATACGCGCATGCAAGACTCTTTTAGAAAGTGCTATCGACTTTTCCTTTGGTGAAGTGTTGGACACAGAGTATGCTGATGGTGACCAGCTGCCGACCACGCTCAAGGAGATGATCCATGGGCTCGATGAGCGCCAGAAGGGTTGGGTCTACAACTACTTCCTCATAAAGGAGCCAGGCGAGTCATCTAGCGACTCGGATAGTGACGCCTGGTCGGATCAAATCAGCCTATCCTTGATCACAAAAACAGACTCGCAGAGTAGTAATGAAAGCGGTGTTTCTGAGAGCATCAAGACGGGTGTGTCAAATGCCATAGAAAGTGAGTTTCTGTTTGGCAAAAAAAATTCAGATGTTTTGCTCACCTTTGAATGTAGTCATCCCCAAGAGCGAGGGTATCATTGAGAACAAGTCTGGCTGAACTGGGTTCTTCTATTGATTTTCAGTGAAGTTTAGACATTATGTGATGTTCTTATCTCTTTGTTTCATTACTCTGTACTTACAATAGTGTGTTATGAATGTTTGTCAACTGTTTTTGTTACTGTGAAATCCAGCTAACAGCTAAGTATTAGCATTTGTGCTCGACTTTATGCTTTCGAGGCATAGGATGGGCTCAACTCATATCTATCGGTACGTACCTTTGTTTTGTGATATCTTAACGGCTTCGCTAACTTTCGTATTGGCACAGATCGATCGCTTACGGATACGTGCTGTCATACTTTTCTGTGGATCCTTACCGTAAGTGAGCAGGGAGTGCACGCAAGTACCTGGTATGTAAACTGTGCTCGCTGTCGCCATCTCAAGCTCAATGTTGACTAGGCTCGCGAACAAACATGCGAGAGAATGAAAGGCGCGCGCGTGCAATGTGCGAGTTTGAAACACGTCGACGTAGACTTGATCTTAGATAGACTCTAACTAAGTTTCTGGTGGTCGGTACTGACGGTTTTCCTTTACAGGCTCGTTGATGCAGGGTTAAAGAAGGCCAGGATATGCATAGTCGGCTTGACAAGACGGCGGGTAAGCGCATCTCTGTATGAATCCAACGATAAAGGGCATTTACTTTTCACTGATTGCAAGCTTCGAGTGTTGACCGTGGGTGCAGATTACCAGTGGCTCGAGGTAAGGTTTTCACCGTTGGACGGCTGATGGTTTGATTGTGCAAGGTAAGGATCTATCTCGCTCTAACGCGAAACTGACGGCTCAGGAGCCACGATGGCTTAGATACCGGGGTAGGCTACCCAGTGAGTGTACACTTGCAAAGGCTCAATTCTCCTGCTGAGCGTAAAGCTTAGATGGAAAATGATGAGTTTTGAATGCGACTAAGAAAGTACATATCCTGTCGTTTATTGAACGTCGCGCTAGCATATTTCGTCGTTTGGTAAAAACATCCGCTTTTTGATTTTACTCATCATTGCTTCGATTTAGCAGACTATTTCGCGTGTCAAGAATCCATCCATGAAGCCCTAGTTTCTCGAGATTGATGCCCTGCGTTGAGCGGTGTCTCACATCATATTTGGATCTCGACGTTGGAGTGCAATGTAATTTCTTCCAGTCTTAATCTTTTGCACGTTAGGCATCTAACTCTATTTCAGAGTTTACACCCACTCTGTGCCCGGTGACGTTTCGATCCTCCCTCCCTTCTCAAGAATACTCTCTGCACACCACCCACTCTTTCGGCCTTGACTTGACATTTCCTGCAATGTTCCCCGACCTCTCCGATTCACAGATTTCCTCATCAAGTATATCTTGCGCTGCACCAAGTTATGCTACACGAGAGCAGACATGGGAGAGTCAGATAATTGTATAGGAGGGATCAAGGGTCCAGGATTGCGTGCGAGGTGAGGAGATGCAAGGGTCGGCTTGTGGTTGCGGAGAGCAAGCTCCTCTTGCATCCTTGCGCTCCCAATCACCCACATTCCTGTCGATAACCACTTCTGTCATTGGCGCCGTGCTGCTCCTCAACTCCTGCCCTGCTCGGCTGCATTGACTTAGGTCTGTACGAACTCTCACAGCGGTCGCCTAGGTCCATACAGGCCCGACACCATATATCGGTTTCCAATGAAGGGAGTGGCTGCGAGAAGGGTTTAAATCGGTGATGCGAGAGACGGCAAGCGGATCGTACATGACAAACGCTCCCCACCTCTGATCGAAGTCATTTTGCAACCAATACCATTACTGACGCTGCATATGAAGGGCGTGCACTCCGTCCTCCCCTCCCGCACCTCAACGTCCATGACTGAGTATTCCTTGCCATACGGTATCGAGAGTCAACTCCCGTTGCGTCAACTCCCTACAGCTCAATGTTCACATCACCAGTCTTGTTTCAATAAGACGTATCGATGTCCGGCGAGCAGGAGTCATGGCAGGAGGGGAGGGGGAACAGAGGAAGATGAGGTGAGATAGGTGTAGGATGGCGTACAGCTCGAAACACTCCAACGGTGCCGACGATGACGACATCTCTTCCGCCTTTCGCGCGTCGACCGTCTTTCTCCTACATGCTGACAGGACGCAACTGCACCTACCAAGGAAGGCTGATCGTGACAGCATGCAATGTCATGCATGCAACACTGTTTTTGTTGAGATACCGCCTGTTGACTTCGGTTCTGAGTTACTGCCTTTGTGTACAAGCGCTGACAACTGATTGAAAAAAATGGGACTCGGAAATGCCGCATGTATGAGCTTGGCTCTCACCCACTAGTATTTGTAGGGAAAACATCGATACGGGATATACTACGGGCTAACATTTCATCGCCTACAAAAGTTCTACAAAGAGACAATCGATGGATCTTCATCGGGAGTACGAATCGAAGTAGTTCTTCAAGAATGTCGGGACGTGGAGTGACCGGAGCGGAGGCAGCGGCATCGACGAGTGCCACAAAAACAAAACCCACGGCTTCTCATCCTTGATCTTGATGACAAACAGAGTGCTCGAGAGTGGGAAGGTAATGCTAGGGGAGGCCAAGGGAGTTGGTCATGATTTCGGTGTAGGTATGTTGGAATTGTCGAACAGTAGTGTCTTGGGGTCGTTGGAGCGATTGAAGACACAGATTGTGAGTGCTATGCCATCTTCGGACACACTCTCAAACGTAGCTTTGCTGGGGGAAGCATAATCAAAACGAGGGTGGTGGTAGTGGTGGTGGTAGAAGTAGAAGGGACTGCCGAGACCGCCTGTACACGGGTTATTTAGCATAGACTTTGGAAAGAACGTAAATTGGAACTCACCTTCACTCATTCTGTCTGCTCAAGAAGACCGATACTTCGCAAAAGTTGCATCACATATTCCACGTCTTGACGGAACCTCCTGAGTTTGGCTAAAAATGGTCCCCAGATTGCTGATGGGATTATTGCCCTGTTTATAGTCGAGTTTGTTTGAAGCCTTTTTTTATAACAGTTTCTGCGAGAAGGACGATATCTTCCAGGTCCGTTCTGGCCTTCCTCTTCCCCTTCGAATTATTGCCTCTGTCTACAAAAGCAATAACCTTCAGCGGGAGCAACAAGTCTACAGTCGCCACCATCAAAGTGATGTTGAAGTCCATGCCGCCAGACTCAGCCCAACGAATCGTACGTCGTTCCGCATACGGTGTGAGATCCAATTCGAACGTCGTCTGCCTCGCGTCAACGTGTGTTTCTCCGAACAGGGCCTTGAACCCTTTCCCGCGTTGTCGGAGATGAATGGTAAACTTGTTCGTCTGACTTAACTTGTCCCGTATTCTCTCCGTCGACAATTAATCTTCAGTCATAATGTCCAGGTCCTAGCGAGTGTTTATTGAGATACATGATATCAAGTTGAGCCACGCCTGAAAGATTGCAGAGCACAGCGGAACGTACCTTCGTCCGTCTTAATGCCAGTTTCAGGATTACACAGGCGGCACCACCAATTGCGGTATATCCGTCGTTGATATCTACCACGCTTGCAAACTCTACGATCAGCGCCTTAAACTCCTCCGGCTGTTGTTGTAACTGAAGAAGTTGGCATAGTTAATTGTGTCCCGCCTAAAGCAAGAAGAACATACATGTGCCATCCTTTATTTTTGGGTAGAGACTCGTGATACGTGCCGTGGTCTGACAAGAAGCTGTTGGACGGTAGGGTACTTTAAGCTTATTCGGGTGCAGACCTGACGCGTTCTAGTCACATGATATGCACGTGATCTCGCAAGTGAGTATAGCCCATATCCACAGTTACGAGTACCGCGAGTATCAATAAAGCCGGCTCGCCAGGCTAGCCTGGCCACTGGCAGTGGCGAGTTCGTATCTATATACAAAAACCTGGTAGAACTTTAAGTTCCTTCCTCAGTCGCTCACTATCGCTAGTCCGAGCCTTATGGAACATCAAGCTAACGTGCATTTAAGTTTGCGTAAGAGAACGAGCCTTATCACCCCGGGCTCGTGACCGACTCTCTCAACGCTTCGTCCGTGACACTTAGGATGGATCACAACGGTGGTGATTCTGCCCTGTAGCCAGCAAATGATTCTGAGCGTCAAAAATCTCGCAAGAAATTGCTCGAACAATTTATGATCTATCCGGTCGGACACGTCGGGGCTCGTTGGGATGTAGAGTACATAGGATTACATTACAGAGGCGGCGACTGATATTTTATAAGAGTCAGCAAGCAGACGTCTTCCGGGGCGCAAGGAAACTCATGAACCGCATTCTCATCGGCTTCTCTCGTCGACCGCCACGACTGGGGCTACCATATGCCAGACCTCGGTAACACCCCACGTACATGGGCCGACCTTGACCCAGGCTCTGGCTGGAAAGCGTTGCTGGAGAGCGAACATAGGGTAGGCAAAATCATTTGTGGACTAGATGACCTAGGCGCGAATCATCCCGACGCGGCACGTGCCAAGAGGCGGGAGTACTACCAATCGAATAAGATTTTCCTTCTTGACGCAGACAAAGCACCGGGATTGGTCAAGTTCCTCGCGAGGTCAGTCGTGGGTCAACGCATGGAATGTTTACTCAATCGTCCATAGACCGAGTATCATGGACGACGCAGGCTGGGACAGGCTTCCCGACGGTACTTGGAAGAAGCCGTTGTCGTATTCCCTTTTCTCGGGGGAACGAGGGATGGATACGGAATCCTGCTTTGGATGTAATCTCCACATACCGCTCACAAGCGCAGATTGGGACTACGGAAGGTTGATCTTTTCAGATGAGCTTTCTGCGAGGTTCCCGGAAGACAGAGAAATGATTGCGTTCTGGTATGATGTTAATATGTATGGCGAAGGCGATGAAGATGATCCTGCCTGTCAGCCATTGTAGGCCCTGTAATTGAATGAGTGTGGACGAAAAAATACTACATGTCGTGGTTCCCTGACTACGACCGCGGCTGAAGGTGTGTACATCACCAAACGGAGACAACAGCACAAAAGGCTCCGTTGAAAAGAGCAATCTCTACCGAGTATGCCTATTCTGGCTGGGATATCTCCACTTGTCAAGACTGCCAGGACATTGAAATGCGGTACGAAGCCGATATGTTCTGTAGGACGAGGCACCATCTGTATTGACGGCGTCCTTCTCAGGAACATTCGGACCCGCGCTTTTAACCAGCAAGGTACGTTCTGCATCGAGATTTAAAAAAGAGGCATTTCTGCTTGTAACTGGCACATACATCATATTGCAGACGAGACCTTCTCGCCCCGCTATCAATCAAGAGGAGGGAACTTCCATACTCGCTCCTGGCCCAGGCCGCTTGCAGGGTTCACTGAAACAATCGCACGTCAATACCATTCTTCCACTCACGAGTACTCGTGCTGGAAACGCGTCCGGGTGCCAAACCGAACAACCTCAGGGAAGAAAGATTCAAGAAACACAAGGCATTCATTCCAGTATTGTCGCCGTCGCCGCTGAAAGAACGCAGACTGAAAAAGAATAAGCGGAGAGGTGATAAAGGGGGACAACAAACACGACCTGTTTAATCTGTCCCGAACGAAATTCAATTAATCAATGATAGTGCATGTAAGATTGTCAGAGTGATAGCATCGAACATACATAATTAGGGCGGCCGGCCACGCGAAAACGACCTCCAAACCCACGTTGTATTCCAGTGTCTATCAATAAATCCTACAAAAGCTTGACGTACGAGGCAGGGAACAACCCCGTTCTTCCATCTACTTCCCCCATCCACCTGGAAACGAATCACATCAGCGACACATACGGATTCGTGATCAGCGCTCACCAGTCCGCAGAGCTCTTCTCGGTAACCAGGATTCGTTGGTTGGCACGTATCTTCAAGTCTCCCGTTTCCTGCATGTGGGATTAGCATATGTCCCACACCACAATAAGTTAGGTTTGTCTATACCCCAGAATCATAGTCATACAACGCCTCCGCCCACTCGCCTGGCTCTGACTCTGGCTCCGGTTCTGGTTCAGGCTCTGGTTCAGGCGGCGGGGCATGTCGCACGGGCGGAGGTGCAAATTTGTTCTTATTAGGTGCAAAGGCGGGCGGGGGAGGAGAAGCATAGGTCTTGGGAGGCGGTGCGAGTGACTTGGACTTTAGCGATGAGGTGAGCATGGATGCCTTGGATGTGGTATCGACGTTTCCAAACATCTAACACGGCTGTCAGTCTGATGGATGACGAAGCAGCCTGACGCACCTTGCTCGACACGAGGCCTGCAGGCGTCCGGTCTGGCGATGGGCTCCCAGGCGACCGACGCGGCGGAGCAGGCAGATTCGACCCAAAGGCATGTGCTGCTGCTGCTACTCGTCCTATCGAGGCACTCGTGCTCGCTTCTGATGCGCCGTTGCCAGACAGTGCAGAAGCAAGCTGCGGTCGAGACTGGAAGTACCTAGACGCCGCCGCCGGTCAGAATTCCAAGTTTTCTTCAGTAACTCATTCTGAACTCGTACTCATCCAGCAGTGAAAAGAACGCATCCTTCTCGTGATGAGGGAGGTTGGAAAACACCATTTCGATGTTGGCAGTGCACGTATTTGCCAAGAACGGTTATCATCGTCGATCAACCGTCAAACCGGGAATTACCACGGGATGCTCTACACGCATTTACATTTATACGTACAGATCCGGACTACGCACAGCAGTAAACGATAACAAGGCTCGGGGGAAAAAAAGAACAAAAGGTGCCGTAGGTAAGAATAGAACGTTCAAGAGTGGGGATCATCTGAACACGATAATAAAAACACAGGCAACGTGATAAAAAGCAGATAAAATCATGAACGAAGGAGGGGAAAAAAGGCAACGTGTTCTACTGCGCCCAGTTGAACAAGTCAAGGTCGGTCGGAAGGGTCGGATCCACAGTCGGTGTGTTATTTTGAGAATGCATCTGCTGAGGTACTGGCGTCGCTGACATGTGTCGAGGCGTATGGGCTAAATCGGAATGGGATCCTGGTGACGGTGCGAAAGGGTATGTCCCACCACCTCCTCCCTGTTGCCAATTACCACCACCAGGCGGAGAGGGCACACCAAATCCAGCACTCGGTGGTCGCGACATCCCAAAGCCCTGGTTAGGTCCTACCATCTGTTGTTGCCAGTGCGTTTGCTGCTGCTGTTGCTGCATCTGCTGTGGGTTAAATCCCTGTGGCATCCCCCGCTGCTGATTCTGTTGCTGCTGCTGCATCATCATCCTCTGGAAATCCTCCTGTCCTACCGACGCACCCCTCTGTGGTATCCGTGGCGTCATAGGCGAAGGCGCACCATCCGAAGGAGACCTCGTACTCCGTGCGATCCCCGGTATCGTGGAATTTGAACGCAGCGCGGGAAAATTGTCATTGCTGCCGCTCGGAAGACCCATCGGAGGGCCTACATGCGGCGAGTTGTTAATTTGCTGCTGCTGTGCCTGTAGCCTTTGCTGGTTCATCCGCTCTTGCTCCATCCGAAATCGCTCCTGGAGCATAGCCTGCTGTTGCTGCTGCTGCTGCATATTGACGCGTTGCTGCTGCTGCTGCTGCTGCTGCTGCTGCTGTTGTTGTTGCTGCATGAGCATGAACTGTCGCTGATTTAGATTCATATTGTTCATATTCATAACCCCACCAGGGATCTGCGGTGAATTCATCGTTCCAGGGCCCATTGACATAGGATTCGCCATCTGAGACGACTGTGCCTGAGGCGAAACTGGACTTGTCTGCCCCGGAAACGGTCCACCCGGCATTGGTCCATTAGCCTGCATTGGATTTGATATTCCAGTCATCTGCTGCTGCTGCATCTGTACACCACTTCGCTGCTGGTTCTGTTCTTGTTGCTTGGCTTGCATAGCACTCTACAATCAATGATATGGTGGTGAGTATCATATCACAAAATCAATGAGAACCTTACTGACCTGAGTCATGATCATCCGCTGCAACTGTTGCTGCACAGGCATTTGTGTGAAATTGGGGACGTTGCGAACCATGTATTGCGTGAAGGGGTGTTGGGGATTTTGGAGGATATTGTAGGCTTGTTGGAATTGAGGTGGCATCGACGCCAAGGGATTATTGCCGTTCGCGGATAGATTCGAGGGACCCGGGACGGCGTTTTGCATCATCTGTTGGGGCTGTTGCATGGGATTAGGCGGGACAGGTGTAGAGGAAGGCGGCGACATCTGTCGGGCTGCTGCTTGCTGTTGCTGTTGTTGTTGTTGTTGTTGTTGTTGTTGCTGCTGCTGCTGCTGCTGCTGCTGCTGCAGCAACTGAGCAGCCCGTATCTGTGCCTGCCGTGCGCGTTCTCGGTTTGCAGCAGCCACTTCAGCATCGTTAATATTTGCCAGACCAGGGGTCGCCGTTAGCGAAGGATCGGATAATGGAAGGGAAGGCGTGGACTGGAGATGAGTGCCGTTGGTCATAGGGAAGGGGTTCTGATTGGCACTTGGCGGCCCTGACGGAGGTCGCATCATGCCCTTGCTCTCGCCGGTATCTCTGCGTTTGTTCATCATGTCCCCAAACGCATCCTCTGACCGGTCTCGTTTTAGATTTAGGTTATTCGGAGCAGGACCGGCATTCTGCTGTTGCGCAAGCATCTGCTGTCTTCTTTTGATGTCTTTGGAAAATAGCGTGGGCAACTCAGCGTATATTTGTTGAATACGGGTAATGGGAACGAGATCGTTCGCTGAAGGGGGGTCCATAGTGGGTAACTGCATGCTATTTTGATTCTAGAAATTGTCGTGAGAACGCATGTAGACACTTTGCAAATAATGATGATGGCATACCCCTTGGCGGCTCTGATCTGCAGCTGCTGCCAGCCATGCAAGGTTTGATTGAAGACGTGTCGAGTATCTGAGGCACATGAGACGCGACCTGATGAAACAAAGAGTGTGACGCACTGTTGGTATCTTGGGTCAGTTATTGTAACACCTCGTCCTTGGAATTCCATGCAAACTCTACACATTTCAGTGAGTATATGCGCATATAATGACCAGTGAAACTGACTTTAGGAGCTCAGTATTGAGTTCTAGTATCGAGACGACCTTGGCATCGCCAACGTGTGATGTAGCAAGAGAAGCAGAACCGGAGGGTGTTGGTATCGAGTCAAAGGAAGGGGTGCTGCGACTGGTGGGCGAGGAGGCGAGGCCGTTCAGCTGTGAGGCTGCATCGGACGCTTGGGGCTCAGTCAGATCATTCTGGTTGGTAGCAGAAGAAGATTCTGCACCGTCTGCCTCTTCCTTCACTCCCGGTGCCGGACCATCGGAGGCGTCAAAGTCGTCAGGCGGAGGCGAGAGCTCGCTCAATGGGGTGGACTGGCGCGAGGTCTTATCTTCTAGGGTGACTTTGTTCTCGTCCGGTGGCGGCGAGACTTGTTTCTTGGGCTCTGGTGACACTGGGGACAGGGAAGAGCTCTTGTCGTCGGGGGCCGGGTTGGTATCTGTCGACGGCGCAGGTACAGCTGGTGGTGGTGGTGGTTGCTGGTCAAGCGTTGTGGCGTCGGGAATGAAGTCGTGGACGGCGGGATGGTCATCCGACCAGGCGAGTATTTTGTGGTCAGTCGGGATGATAAGATTCTTTTGGTGGGGGGAAAGGGGAGACGGGTGGTGATTATGATCGAGATGTATCATTGGCTAGAATGGGTGGAAGGGATATACGCCCACGATTGTATCCAAATTGAAACCGGTACCAGAGGTCTGCTTCGGGGCTCGATTCTCGAGAAAAGATGGCGTTGCCAGCTCGTTGCCGGCGTTGCGCAGTGTTCCTGTGTCGGCGCTGTCCTGCTCGTCGTGCTGTTCGTCGTAGAGGACTCCCGTCAGGTAATCCGTAATCTTTCCTGAAATCTCCAAGAGATCTCTCCGCGCGAGCCAGAAATTCGAATCGTCCGTTGGTGGGTAAACAACACAAGGCCGTGTGATTATTAAGACTCCGCTTCAGGCACAATGGCGGAGAGTCCCGTAGCTGTTCTCGCCGGCCACTGCGATGCCAAAGGGCTCTCGCCATCGTTGCTAGCAGCGGACTCTACGTCAATGGTCGTGGTCATGTCGACCGTTTAACTGCTTTTGCCGGAATCGAAGTTGGGATCGGATTTTCCTTTCTTCTCGGCCATTTCAGATCGTGTCAAGTCATCGTCTTCCGATTGCCTCAAATCAGTTATGTATCATAATTATCGCCCCATCATCCTCAGGGCACCAGCCCAATCCTCTGGAACATCCATCAATTACCGTCCATATATGAATCATTTCTCACTCATTCGTTCCCATCTACCCCCCTTTGTGTCGTATTCATTTGTCAGTATTCCCTCCAATTCAATAGAGAATACAACTTTGCTCTTCGTTCCTCGTCCCTGCCTTTTTTTTCGTCTCGTCGGCCCCAAATTCAGTCATCCACGGAGACAATAGAATGATCGGTACTGTCCAGGAAAACATACCACCTGTTGCGGTTTGGCGCCCCTAGCAATACATTCCGTGGCCAGGCTTCCTCCTTCCGTCGAACCGGATTTTTTTTACGCCTAGCAGCAATAATAGAGACAAGGGTTCGAAGCAACGACGGCGCTTATTTTGGACAGGCTTATGTAACAGCAAGCAGGACAAAGTGTCCAGGCAGATGTCGTTCAGCAACTGCCCAACGGCGTAACGTCCGGAAGAAGTTCTCGCAGAGGAGCAAATCATAGGCTAGGTAAAGATGTGGAGGCCTAGAAAATAGCTGGCGAATCAACATGGAGAAACCATTCTTCATCACTTTCTCGGTTTTTATGCCATAATCTGAAACAGTACGGCAGCCTGTGCTGGGAACCATACGGTCTGTACTGTTGCAGAAATGATAGTGATTTTTCTGTTTGGATCAGAGGGAATTTTGAAAGAAATCCAGTTCCCATCTTCCTCGCACCGAACCTCCGGCGTTACAGCCTGGCGCCAACAACCTGCGGAGACACGAGGCAAGGAGATCAACGGGTGTAGGGACCCATCGTCGAAATGAACTGTCACACCAGCCTGTCGCCGAATTAGTCGTCATAGTAAGAACTGAAGCAATAGACCAGTGGGCACTGTAAAAGTCGAAAAGAAGCTCACCCGACGACTAGAAGCTCCTGCCGTAATGAACCTCTTACACGTCAGCCTGATACAGAATATAAAGCATCGCAAAAAAAATATTCTTGTGGGTCTCACCTTCTGAAGGTCCAGTCCGTTGCCGCGTCTGGTTCCTAAACGCGTGTCCACATGCTTTGCGTATACGCCTCAAATACTGGGCTCAGTCAAGCATGCCGAAAGGAACGCACCCCAACAATTTTCTTGTTGCCCAAGAGTCATCACCAAATTGTGATTTACCATCGTTACGCCACCATGCGTTGCGTCTTTGGGGTACAAGCCAAGCAAGTCTCCTGGAAGTGGCCAGACCCTTGCAAACCGGACAACGACGAGGTGAGAAATAGACCTGATTGGCCCGACCCGCTTGGGGTAAGACGCTTAAAAGTGTGCGAGACAAAGCTCTGATCCGGTCGCTTTTCCACGGGCGAAGTCCTGGACTTGTCATGGATTTTCATACATCTCGAACATTCGCCGTTCACCGCTCGCGAATCTCAGGCGTGCTAGGGTAAATAGAAAAACACGCGACGAGTATGCTGCGAATGCGCGATGAACCGAATCTTCCTAAATGATCAGCATGAAGATTGAAACCGATAGGTCGGTCTTGCGTACCTTGGAACATAGACCATGGACACTCCATCCAAAAATGCTCGCTCAATACGACTGAAGCCTTCTTGTGATCAGAAACATTCTTCCTAAAAGAGTAATTTGCGACCTTGGAGGAATGATGCGAGAACTCCTAGGCGCTGATTGATTCTCTTCCGGCCCTTGTCACCAGGCGTTTCCGTCCCGAATGCCAATGTGCGACATAAACTACAGAGTTCGCAGGCACGTAAGACTGAAAGGAGAGTGAGAAGCTCTTGCATCCTAGCCGCATAGTATAATATGTGGACCGACGTATCCGCCAAAGGTAAACACCAGAAACTCGATGGCGGAGTGGACACGTCCAAGGAAGAGGTAGAAAGAACTATTCCAAATATTCTTCTAGCAAGTCCTAACAGGTAGAGCCAATGTGTAGACAAGCTAGACCATGGATGACCACTTATCACACACCAACTGCCGCAGAGAGTAATCCTCATAAAGACGGCGAGACTAGAAGAGCGAAAAGATTGATCCAGAGCTTATCTGCAAAAGCCACGCATGCCCAAAGTGCCGGCATCCTCGACATACCGAATGATACAGTGTGTGGGTATATCTGTGAGACCGCGGCGAGAGGGAGGACAGCAGTATCGCTAGCATTTCCTCGGACCGAATGAAACGGGTGACAGCCTATATGTGACATCCAGAGGCGACTCAGACGGGCGATTACGTGGAAGGGCCTACGAAGGAGGGGATGGCAGGAGATAGTGGGGGAAGGAAAGAAAGAGCATCGAGTGGATACCCACACCATTTATACACGCCGGGCAGTGTGTGTGCGTCGGGACATACGTCATAGCATAGTCATAAAACGCGGCGATGGGACGAGCCGAGAATCAACCTGGATTGTGACGTCCAATTCCCAAGTCATCAGCTGAATGAGAATCGGATACGTTCTTGGCGGAGACGGCCCGCTAGACATACAGTTGTATCGGCGCAGCTAACCTGTTCGTTGAGAGGTCGTCGAAAGTGCACACCTCAGGAGCCATAGAGAGTACAGAGGCACGCAGTAGCAAGTTCCTTGAGGTCTCCGATGTATGTCAGGACTTCATATCATAGATCAAGAAAAGGCCGTGCAAGGTACACTGACTAGTAATAATAGCTAGTAATAATAGATGGGCCGCTATTCTGGAACAATAGTTCACTGGGGCATGTTATACATCTCATGTGGATAGCCTGTTCATTTTAGTGGCGCGCGGGAATTTTGCATGATTTTTCCGCGTCCGATATGCGTAGAAGCAAAAGCGAAGAGGGAGGGGTTGCAACTTCCTGCAAAGGGACGGACAATAATCACCGTACATCCTGGAAAAAATGAGTTCTAGATGTACGAAGCTAAACGCGCCCAGGAGAACGTACCGTCACGGATACATCATTATGCCCCGACTCGCAGAACAGCTATGAGGCGGAATACTATGACTCTGATTGCCAATCTACCATCCCAAAAAATGCACCACCTTCGAAGAGAGACTGCTTCAATGACATTAGTAACTCTCTTGTCAAACAGACCCTCATACTTATTCGGCAGATCTTGTGGACCAGGCCCGGACACAGGAAAGCAGGTATTTGCAGACATGCTCGGGTCCCAACCCTAGAGGCCCAGGTGCTATATGTAGTATCCTCAACACAAAAGTGGATCCGCATATCACGGAGTCCTCTCAGGTGATATTTGTGGTCTCTTAGTTGAGATCCATACGACCCATTGCAGGGTCCGAAAAAAAGGTCCGGTCAATCGAGAGATGCAGCATACTTACGGCTGGATCCTTGGCTTTAGTGCCTGCAAGTATAATATCAGGTCCAAAGAAGGGAGTGGTGTGCTCTGCACTCATCGAATTTTGGATGGAATCGGTAGCCTGAGTTCTGTCAGCAATTACTGCTTGATCTGCTTCATATTGGCATGCCGTCATCTCCACCCACGAAGACGTGGTCCTCATTAGAAGCCAGAAAAGTTGCATGTCCGTTGTCAAGACCTTCCTGAACTGGGCGAGTTGTTTCGGAAAGAAGCGTTCGATTAGCATATCCTTATGAGAGGCAGGTGAGTAGAGACAATTTCAAATCCTGGAAGCTTGATTGCAAGCATGATGCGAACACGCCCATTTCCTTCTCCCTGTAACTCTGAATGTTCGTCTCCATTGAATAAGGCCTGGGCGATAATAACTCAGTTCTGACCAATGCATCCCACCACGCAGCGGTATTCTGTATTCCCAGAAATTTTGCCTACACGGAGATGCAGCATCATCCCTTTACCATCGCCACTCAATCTTGCCTTCTGCACGTCCTCTCACACCCTTGTAGGGCGTGTACTCTTCGCTCACGGAGAATTTGCCGACCCGTAATCCAGAAAAGGTCGAGCCGTTCGCAACATTCGCAACAATGAATGAAGTTGTGAGTACATGCGTTGGACGAACACTAAATCGCACATGATGAGTATCACACGGAATTGCGTGAACTACAGAACACACCTTTTATCCGCAGTAAAAGCCACATTCAATACATATCTTGAGTTTTTAGGTGGCGAATGAATGTCCCATTTAAGCGTCCGTGTTTGGGAGTCCCACGACCAAGGTGCACCAGTCGCACGGACACCGGAGACGTTCCCAAGGGGAAGAGAGACGAGAAGAGACTCAAGCGGAAGACGAGGTGTTAGAGTAATCTCCGCCTTGCCTTCCTCCGTGCTGACGTGTATCTTGACGCTCATGGGAAGCGCAGGCGGCGTAACGAGTTCATATTCCATGAGCACAAAGCGACCATCAGGCGGTACGAATGAAAGGGAACGATTCGCTGACCAACGAGCAAGGCGAACGCATGGATGAAAGGATGGTTGTGTTATCACATTGGGATTCGTGAAAGCCAGTAAACAATCTGGGGTGCCTGATAGTAACGCATTTGCTCGAAGTACACCCGTTGTGATGAGTTTCGTTGCGTGACCTGAGCGGCTGACAACTCCGTCTAGTGACTCAACAAGGTCAAAATATATCTCATTTGGTGAATGTCGAACTGGCGGTGCGCGACGCCATGGTATGGGAGACGAAAACGGCTTCGGTAGGGCAGCGGATGTTGGAAGAAGAGAAGAAAGCAGGGAAGGTGGAATGACAATGTCCTTCAGCGCATTGGGGGCGGTAGTAAGCGGATGTCCCGCGTCGAGCGCCTCAGCCAGAAGCTCATAGACAACGTCGAAGTTGTCACGTATCGTCGCCGCCGACGTGTTTGGACCAAAATAACTGGTGAGTATGTCGATGAAGGCATGGAGGAACGCGAATCCGACAAGTGGGTCAGTTGGCGGCGACAACGCACAGACAAGACGCAGGTCGTTCCACCGTACGTGTGTAGCTGTTCCAGTTGGCGTAATGCTCACAGGATCTCCATCACCTCCGTCGATTTCCAACAACGGTCCACTGCCGACTATTGGTCGTATAGGATCCAGAATAACAAGGGCATCAAGAGGCATCTCTACGTCGCGTTCAGCTGCGAAGAAAAGAAGAAAGGAAGGTCACGAACTCAGAACATAAATCTGCAGTTGTGGATGCTAAATAGTAGGGAGAAAGCCTGACGTCGTAACGACGGCGGTGCAATAGTGGTGTGAGGCAAAAAGTCAAGTGGTTGGACACATTGGGACTTGAACCCAACACCTCCCGCATGCTAAGCGGGCGTGATAAACCATCTACACCATGTGCCCGTGGGAGTTTTTCTCGAAGGAGTAATCAGGTATCCAGTTGAGTAAGATGCCCCGCACGCAATCTTACAGGTTGCTCTTCAAAACGCTTAACTCAATGCTGAGTTTTCAGATGTAAGGTCTAATTTATACCATGTATGCCAACATTTGTACAATGATTGAGTGTATTGTGAAGCCAACAAAAAAACACTTTATCTCTACTCTATCTAACCCAAGATCACAAGATCAAGTTTGAGAATTGCGCCGTCAGAAGCATTGCCTCAACCTCTACAGTCGAAAATCTTGCCCGCCCACACGACTCGCTCTCGATATGCTGGATGAGCGACGAGATGGTCCTGACTTTCTTTCTGCAGCATCGCTGAGGGCACTTGAACTCGTTTGCATCATGGATCGGGGACGCGAGATGCAAGTTCAGAGACCGGAGCGTGCGAAACGTGTCATGGCACAAGTAGCATTCGTAGGCCTTCCCATTGAAAGCCATTTCCGTCGCTGCGAGATGGACGTATTGCACAGTCGCAGGTCCTCCGATGCGATTAGAGATGGATATCGCCGGGGACACATTCATTGCGTGCACTGCGGCAGTAAGATGGTGACGGTTGATACTGGGATTGCAGCTGCCAGACTCGAGATGGGCTGCAATTTCGGAGGGGCTTTGAACATGCGTGTGCACAAAGCGCACTTGAGATCGGGTACCTTGTGTACCAGGGATTTGTTGTGCTTCATGAAGAAATGAGCCTCATGGCGTACAAGGGACGCATATACGGACAAACCTGAGAATAAGCCTTCTTGGTGAGAAAGAGACGGTCACAGATGGTACAATAATTGCTGTGGGAACTCTTTCGGAGGTGCTGTATACAGAACGTGGTTCAGGACAACCATAATGGGTTGAGTAGAACACGAGCACCCTCACCAAGTGGAGCGAAGCTCTATCCGTGAAAAGAATACTGCACCGGTAACAAAAATTGTGGTCGCGCACTTGCTTGCAGTGCGCAGCCCAATCCTTCGTCGTACGGAAAATTTTCGCGCATTGAGAACACTGAGGCATATCGATTGTTACCGGTGGGGGGTATGGGAATGAAAGCTCAGGTGTTTACAGGCTATTTAGTCCGTGAGAAGAGGGTCAGCCTCGTGAAGTGCATCGATAAGGAAAGTATCATTTAGCCTCTAGGAAGTTCGGTTACCAGCAGGCATTGTGAATCACGCAGAGAAGATTCTGGTGTTGTAAAATTGAATTCATCGGAGATAAAGCCAAGAAATCAGACCGCACACCTGAGGATTCCCAAGTATTTTAGCATTCCCACACCTCGTGATTTCAGAATATTCACGTAGGGGCCAGTGTCCCCGAAGACAGTTGAAAAATCATTAGAATGAGTCCAAGTCAGACATCCTTGAAGTTATATACACTAGCAGATACTGACTCAAGCATAGGGCGTTTTGGGTGCAGAAACGCATGCCGTGTGAGAGAGGCGACGAGAACCCCAGTTCTCAAGGAAGAAGAAAGTTTAATCATGATGAAAGAATCGCAACGGGTACAGTAGCGTGAAAGAACGAGGCGGCAGGCTCTAGCAGGCTTCTATCCAGACATGGTAATGAGTTAAGGACTCGTGAGCCGAGATAAGGAACAGGACGACAAAGCGCGACAAAGTTGCTGAAGTCAGTGGCTGCCGGCGGATGCTTGCAACATAGCAGATCAATTATCGCGTTTGGTCTACTGGAAGATCAGATGTCGAGACACAACAGAGCGGGTAACGGCGTTGTTTTGTTGAGGGAGGTGCGGTGGTTGAATTCCATTGTCGTTGTCAGAAGGAGAGTAAATATATTTGTACCTGTCCGGTGCCGAGGTGAACTATGATCTACTGAGTCACCCTGTGACGGTGTGACACTGTCGATTTGTCGTGCGGCAGGGTACGTCATGATATCGTGCACAATTTCACAAATGAGCTGAAAAGTAAAACTTAAAACCTTAGGGTAGCGCACGAAACCAGTACGAAACCTAGGTTTTGATACATAACGGAATACAGTCACAGATAGATTATCTTTCAGGTGAATTATAGCACATGAGCTCAAGAAAAGGTGAAGATAAAAAATTCCGGGAAAAAGTCTGCAATCGCCGCGAGGCGGTCATGTCATGCTGCATGTGAGATGTAAGTAACGGTAAAACACCGCATCAAAACTGGGAGGAAGGGGGTGGGAGTAAGAAACAGTAAGTTACCCACACTCCTCCGGACCTCCGAGTCTCCGACCCACGCTACCCTACTGAAACTTACACTCCTACATCCTCATATCCTTAGATGCGACAGTAAAATAATTAGGTAGGTACGTCATCAAACCATTGGACACATTGGGACTTGAACCCAACACCTCCCGCATGCTAAGCGGGCGTGATAAACCATCTACACCATGTGCCCATGATCTTATCTTTTTATCGTACTAATAATTAGCACAGCACCCACATATCCCCAATAGATCAGTAACGGAACACCCCTAATCACCACCCGTCATATGCACGTCATTAAACATCAGAACATCATCAAGGGACGCGACTTGCTTCAACGTGTTCCCACCCAAGTGTAAGAGATAGTAATACATGAACACTTTATCTTCGTGTTTCGTTTTGTTGCGGTAGAAGCGTGAGTATACATACGAAGTAAGACATAGAACTGGAATACACAAGAGAACCAGGGGAGAGCAGAGATAACGACAAAAAACAAGTGTCCTAATAACCATACGCACCGCCGCTCGCCCTACCCTCCTTGCCGCCTATGACGCCGACGCCGACGCTAACTGGGACACCGGAGCCGGGTCCATTGGTGACGCCCGCGCCAACGCCAACGCCTCCGACGAGAGCGCTCAGTCGAGATATCTCTTCCCTGGATGCCACAAGCGCGGACGTGAGCCGCTCGTTCTCCTGGGAAAGAAACTCGACCTTGGCTTGGAGTTGAGCAAGCCAGGCTTTCTTGCGCTGCCGGCATTTCAGTGCAGCTGACAGCAAGGTAAGAACGGGCGACGCAGAGACTGGAAGCTGGCAACCTACCCTGCCGATTGCGTTCCAGAAAATTCTTGCGCTTTTCCTCCTCTGTCTCGGGCTTTTTCTGAAGCTGAGGTTGCATGGAATGCTGCTTCTTTTGAGGCTCATAAAAGTCCTCTTCCTCCTCCTCCTCGTCTTCGTCGTCATCATCGTCCATTTTCCTGCCTCGAGTATTCCTCCTTTTACCCTCATTACCGTTTTTTCTCTTAGTACCACGCCTGTTTTGGTTGGGAGGAGACGACCCGCGAGCCTGAGCTTCCTCACGCTTCGTAAGCTCCTGGTGAGCCTGCGAGAGAAGGAAAAGGCCATTGGCGGCGGTGGTAGCAGCAGTAGAAGCGCTATTCAGATACTCACCGCCGCCGCCGTTTTCAGTATGTGTTTGGGGGTTGTACTGGGTACCATTGAGAGCACCAGTAATAGCATTGAGGGTGTTAGGCGTGATGGTGGGATTTTGACCGTTGACTAGCTGCATGAAGGCAGCAGTGCCGGGTGTCTGAGGGAAAGCGACTGGGCCGCCAACGAGTGGTGTGAGGCCTGTCCTGGGTGTAAGACCAGTACGGGGGGTAAGGCCAGAACGGAAGGAGTTGGGGTCGAACTCATTGGGCGGCTGATGCGGCTGGGGTCCGGCAAGCATAGCGGGTGAAAGGGGTCCGGCCCGCAACGAATTAGCCATGCCTGGTGTGAAGCCTCCCCATTGATAGGTCGCCGGGTCGGACGGTGACGAGATGGATGCAAGTGGGGGCAAGACCGGCTTCTCTTCCACCGGAGGCGACTTGCTCTTCGACCTCTTAGTCCCGGATTTCTCGCTCGATTCCGCTGATGGCGGGTCAGACTCGCCCGACGACGTCTCCTTTCCCTGCCTACCGTTTGACGCCGAGGCAGACGGTCGTGAGAAACTTTGCTCAAAGGGATTCGGTTCAAGGTCAAAGTCGGCGCGTTTTTGGCGTGGTGAGGCAGAGCGAGGTTGTGAGGCGGGGGACATGCTGGTGCAAGGGGCGGTGACGCACTGGGTGGGGGTGGGAAGATGACGAACGTTGACGTAGTTTCAGCCTGATTTATTATATCATACCATCTGTGTGGCACTGTTTACTTCTCCCGCTCTAGACCAACCAGTCATCAGCGGAATTCCTACTCCGGAAATCCCACCACGATCGCGTATCCTAACATTCTCCTGCAATTGGGGGGACCCGAATTCTGCTGCGAAGCAATAAAACTCGTCTCTGAAATAGAGACTTATTGCATCCCCTTTACTAGCATTATTGCCGTCCAAGTTGTTGCATTTTTAACTCGGCCACAGAACACCCGTTCTGTTTTTACCCTTCTAACCGCCAATAGTTTCTACCGAGGCAAAGTTGACCGAAAAAGCTGAACCTCTTCACGAACTGTTTGAAATCTTTATCTCCATATCTACGGCAGTCAAGACGTATTCAAGTTCGAGCACATGTTTCATTGCTCCTCCACTACCCATGTGGCTTAGATGGGTTTGGTCTTTCGACTACCGTTTCTCCTGTCAACTTTCTGGAGACCCTTCTTGATGGTGACATTGTGCCAGTAGCTTCGCTGCTCTACTACCGACCAGGGAAACGTGAAGGTCCGGTTCCTGGATTTTATCCTAGTGTCCGATTAGTAATCGCCCTCTGTCTCTCGGTACTTTCGGAGGAAGTGCTTCATCAATGCACGGCTTTTGAGAGGCTAGTTACTGATATATGAGTAGTTCAGATTGCCTGGCTGTCTTTGTCGCGCGCGCGATCAACACGATGCGTCAGTACTATAGGAAAAAGTGATGCCATTCTGGATACCCCTACGCTTCAGCCATGAATTTGTTCCCGAAGTCTACCCGGCATTTTTCCTAGGCCTAATGTACATGGTACCATTCCGGAAGCCTCTTGCAGCGCTTGGTACTGATGTGTGCCCTTCAGGCCTCAACAGAATATGAATAAGTTATTAGCTACAGTGTGTCAATACTTTTATGGGCACATGGTGTAGATGGTTTATCACGCCCACTTAGCATGCGGGAGGTGTTGGGTTCAAGTCCCAATGTGTCCAATCGGAATCCGCATTCTGACGTTTCAATTTTAGTGTTAAGCAATTGCTGCGCCATATTTTTCTACCCGGTGACTAGGACTGCCGGGCCCTGGGGCCTGCGTCTCGACTCTCGGGCGTCGGGTATGTATCATAAAGAGGTGAGCTTATTGTTCAAGTATTATTAGAGGTCACTTAGGGCGATGTATACTAAGACGTCCGTCCTAAAAACTCCCTCACCTCTTGCCACCCCATCCTCATCCTCTCCTTGCCGCATGATTCACCTCTGCGAATTTCTTCTCGATCTATCTTCTTCCAATCTTCATACCCCACCACACTTCCAGCTGCAGCATCAATCTCGGTTGGTGGATCCGTCGGATGGGGGTTCGGGTTCATCAAAGAGACTTCTTCACCAACATCCTCATTATCTAGATCACTTAAAATTGTATCAGCAACCCCATAAGCGTCCATCATGGTGGCCGCCAAGACGCCTTTGGCACCCATCGATGCCCAGCCAGACGCGTACATATTCTTCAAGACGCTACCAGTAACGAGATCCTTTCCACCGGGTAGGTCTGGGATGATAACGCGTCCGGCCTCAGTTCGTAGGTGGCCCAGAGACGAATCGTGGAACGGAGATGAGGAATCGTCAGCGTGGAAACCCAGAGAAGTGATTACAAGATCTGTGGATAATGTAGATGTCTCTCCTGTAGGGATGGCACGTCGTAGATTAGCCGGGTCAATGATGGTATGCGCCAGCGATAATTCGGCAGGCCCAAGTGGGTCCGTGGATGCTAATCCGACTGGAGACCGGAAAAATTCGAGGGACCAGGTCTTCTTGGTCGACCCGTATGGGTTTTTGGAGCCCTTTTGCATAAGCTGTATGCTTCTGCTTTGCGCCCGAGAAACCTCTTTTCCCGTAGGAGCTACAAGAAGCTCGGGTGGTATGGGTACCATAGACGCGTCTGGGAGATTGATCATCTCGCGGAGTTCTTTGGTGGTAAAGGCAGCATCAAAAGGCCCTCTGCGCGCAACAATGGACACATGTTCGATGCTTGAACGTTCAAGCACTGACATGACACTCTCGGGTACGTCGTACGGTCGTAGGACATCCGAAGGTATGAGTAGCATTCGGGCAACATCTAGCGACACGTTACCGTTTCCTATAAGAGTTACGTGCTTCAAACGTTCTAGGGGTGGTACACCGGGAGATGATGGGTGTTGTGTGTACCAGTGTACCACATCAAGAGCTGGTATACAATGCGAGGACGGTGGTAGAGCAGGGTGAAGGGTAGGAAGGGGGCATCCAGATGCGAAGAGAAGGTGAGTGTAGTTGGCGTACAGCGATGACAGTGGAAGCTGGACAGAATGCTGAATGGCGCTCTTCTGCTCTGGCTGGTGCTGGATATTCACGTTTCCAAAAAAACGAAACCGTGGATCAGTGGCCGTTTCATCGAACTTGTGAGTGCAATTCTACTAGATCGATGAGAATTGTATTCTTTGCAAAGCTCGAAAGATACAAACTTTGACTTCTGGATGATCTGGAGCTACGCCGTATCTGACCAGTCCATGAGGCGCCCAGAGACGGTCGTATACGTGGATTCGGTGCGCATCCTGCGACAGACGAGAGAGCAGCCTTGATGCGACATAAAAGGCGGATGCACCACCCCCCACAATAGCAAGTTTCATGGCGCGAAGATTCACCACAGCATTTGCGAAATCGTAAGGAACTGGAACGCGACTTTGTAAAAAGTCACGATGGTGGTCAGAGTATGAGTCATCGAGACAGGGGCTACTCGATCACAAATTACAGACACCGAACTTTATCACTCCTCCTGAGCAATCTAGCGGTACTCAATTCTCAACCCCTTGTTTCGGGTTCTGAAAGGATGGCTACATGGTAGGAAGGTGGTGGATATCCTCACTTTTTCCAAAGCAGAAACTATCGATTGGGACCCTAGTCTCCGAAGCTCTATGACACTAACACCACCATGTCAAGTCATGATACCATGAAGTCCTGGTGGGGAAAAACCTCCAGGGGTTGGCGTCGGGAGCCTGGGGGGTTTTTACGTGTATTACTATGTAAAATACCGAGATTATATAAATTAATAATTCCGTTTTCCTACGATGCCAATGCGTCGGAGTCTCTAAGAACAAGCGCCATGTCATCGTTCCCTTGGTGCTTCAGTGACATGAAAATCTTTGAATATATCGAGTCTACCATAGATAAGAGTCCATCTTCGCAACCACAAGTAGAGAGTCCATCTTCGCAACCACAAGTAGGGTAAAGCATCCGGATAGACAATGTCATTATCAGAATCGCTAGATAACTCGCCCGGCTCCCCTATGAGGAAATAGTCGTAGACCCAAGCCTTCTGGTGCTCGTGAAGTCCACTTATCACCTCCCTCAATCTGGTCAGGAGCTGGTCAACATCTTCACACTCTGTTTCCAACCCTTCGCAGTAACGAGTTCTTTTAGATAGTCAGAGAAAGCGAGTATATAGTCGACACCAACCATACTTTTGTCAGCAGTCATCTTCTCGTCGTCGCAGGTCATAGTAGAATATGACGGAGCTAGGACCATGACCGCTTGTTGGATCTTTGAGGGTGGGAGGAGGATTTGAAGATCCAACTCACCATAGAACACGAATGGGGCATCGAAACGAAATTCTACTACATCCTGACCCCATAGAGGAGTAAGATCGACGGCTGGAGTCTTCGGAATGCAAAATCGATTTCGTCGTCCATGGTGAGTGCTGGACGCTGAAAGGTTTCGATCGATAGTGGACACACGATTCTCTCTACAGAAGGATAAGATTGGAGCGCAATAGTTGACTTTGAGTCCAGGACTAGGCTCGTTGAAAGCGGCTAGTCGTCCGCTCCCGTTGTTAATTGTCGGCCCAATGCTATCTCATGCTGCTGAGACCGCGTGCCCGGGTTGTAGTAGGGTACGAATGCCATCATGGATATAAATGAGATTGTAAGACAGAGATTTTAGATGATGGAAGTTGAGAATCAACGCAAGGCTGCAACGAACCTCAACAGACTCCAAAAGTTTTTGATCGGCTCGGTTGCCATCTGTGATTCGGCATCCCGTGTCGAAATGTTGATTTTGACCAGTGTTACGTCCTCGACGAAGGATTCGAGGACGACATACAATAGATCGTGGATGGACATCCACGGCAACTCCAAAATTGTGTGCCAGAAACTGGATCCGACCAGACGCGGGCACGGGTGTTACAATGCTTGTGTCAAGAATTGGAATCTACTAGACGGTTGTTTTAGCCCCAACGTTACTTGATGGAAGCGAAGCTGGCAAGGCAAGGCAAGGCAAGCACACAAGAGCGCAGCCCTCCACTTCGTCTTTGAGATAATCGATAAAAATGTCGACAAGGACGTGCGGCATGGTGGTCATCATGATAACAACGACGGAGAGTTCCGCGTGCTGGATGCAGTTCGTAAGGTTCGAAAACGACATAGATTCCTGAAAATATCAACACATCGCGGCCTCCGAAACGACGCGACCCGAACACGATTGTTTGAAAGATAAGATCTTCCCGTACTAGCCGTCCATGAAGCACATGCAAAACCTATCTTGCGACACAAGTACGATAACAATTGACAGCCATCATAGCCTTTAGATACGAGTTGGTCGAAAGTTGAGTGCATCTTGAAACGTAGGCCTCGAGGGGCGTTAAACACTGAAGGGAAACCGCAGGAAGAAACTCGGCGTATATGAGATGCAAGTGACATGAACTTGGCCGACTGACTGGACCCTTTCATGGGAACACATCAAAAGAAAACAGCTTTGAATCCCGATTTAGGCGCTATGTTTCACGAGTCAGATGGCATTAGAAAGATATACTCTAGGATGTCCCGTGTCCGTAGCAGTGCTTCCGTTGTAGATCACGATAAAAAGTGTCCTTGATAAATCAGTATAGATATCGGAAAGATTGAATCCTCTCCCGTTCGTCTTGCGCTGTGGCGTGCACTAAGCTATAAACAAAGAACCATCAGTTCGCTTATGTACCGCGCAATGATTCGGATGAAACGCACTCTGCACTTTGCTCAACCACTTCGGCACTGGCGTCGAAAGCTTCCGCCTCTCCCTTCTCAAGCTTCTTATTCAGTGAGATCAGATATTGGCGGTACGCTGTGATGGCATGAGTAGCTGCCATCCCCACAAACAGGCACACTCACCAAATCCAATCGATAAACTCAGTACGAGAAGACAGATCTCGGTGACGAATGATTGCCAGTACTTAGAACCCCACTTGGAGGGCCATAGATAAGATGCGGGAATCTAGACATCTGTTAGCGCGATGCTATAAAGATCCAAGGGACTCGGCACACTTGACCAATATTGGCAAACCCATTAACAAAAGCAATAGACGCTGCCCTCTTCACAGGAGGTCGGGGAATAGATGTGCTAATCCACCCGAGCAAAATGATCCCACCTTTAAAGGGTAGATCCTTGAAAATCCGAACATTTCAAGACGAATGGCACTAACCACTGAAGCCTATGCACATGCCAAAGAGCGACACATATCTTCCGGCCACCGTTTTTGCTGCGAACCATCATATCATGCATTAGGACCGCCGACCGAAGTGAAACTGATGCTTGTACGAACCTGAAAGGGCGACAATGTATCCCAGAAGCGCAAACCCGTAACTGAGTGCAATGTGCCCGAACTTCTCTCCTGTCCGGTCCGAGTGCCATGAATTTGCAAGCGCAAATAAAGTGGCGAAGGCCCAAGGAGGAAAGGTGAGCAATAATGTGATGGTAGTAGAAAACCCGAGTGTGGCGGTGATTGTTGGGAGATACTGACCGAACGACAGACCCACGAGATATGTAAAATACATCAATCTGGAAAGAACCGCATCAGTATTGTACAATGGTAGGCGGAGGAAATCTACATACGCCAGTCCCCAAACTTTGACGTCGGTGATGGCCTGGAGCAGACCACGGAAGACGCCAGAGCCGGTGCGCTCCTCCTCGTCCGGATTATCCACGATCCCAACGTCCTTTACAAGCCGTCCCTGTGCGATCATGCGCTCGCGCTCAGAGAGCGATTTAGTCCTGAAACATTGTCAGAAACGAAAATTTCTCCCTGGAAACGAACAAAGAGGTCACGTTGAGGGGTAGTCAGCCAAGATAAAAGGAATCAGGCAACCGAACGCGACGGTAATGGAACCTTCGACGATAAAGAGCTGCGAACACCGTCAGTTTATCCAGGCGCAGCAATTTTTTTTTGCTGGAGACTAACGTACCCATCGCCATCCCCGAATGCCCCTGGTACCTTCCATTCCACTGAGAATACCTGCGGCAAGTAGCCCACCTAGGCCTTGGGCTAGCATGTTCCCGGCATTCAGACTAAACGATCATTGATGATTGTTGAGTGGAAATGAAAAAAAAAATTACGGCGAAGAGCGCAACTGACAAAGCAATTCTAAGCCCAATCTCTTTGCGAGTGTACCATCTTGAGAGATAGTAGACGGATGCAGGATAAAAAGCAGCCTCTGGAATTGTGATTAAAGGAGAACTTGGCGCGTCAAAATATGCGATGCTTACCGACAAATCCGAGAAAGAACCGGCAAACGATAAGGTGGGAGAAATCGTGGCACAGCTGTAAGAAAGGTACATAAAAAATCTGCGCACTGCTCCACGACAGGTACGCACAGATGTCAATGCAGAGATTCCTCCCCAAAGAATGACAACAGCTGAGATAAAGAGACGAGGATATGGGATAGTGTTCATGATTAAATTCGATGGAACTTGCATCTGGAATGGAGGTCAGGGGGGGTTCCATGGAAACGAGACGATTAACGTGCAAAAATGTATCCCGCAAATAAGATGGAAAGCGTTGTCGCATATTCAGTGTCATTAAGGTTGAGATCGTGCTGCAGACCCTTCAGACGAGCATTGGCCAGATTGCCTCGCTGTAAGGATAGGTATTAGTAACCATATCTTTGCCTCCGGCAAAACCTCACATCCTATCAGTTCATTAGCCAAGGTTTACGAAGTCACCCCAGATTACTCACAATGAAGTTCAGAATGAAGAGCTAATTGAGTATGGAAAGGGTTAGTTTCACGACTACACGAAGGAAGAGAGAATACTCACGATGACCAGCGCGGGCTAGAAAAAGTAAAGGATGAGTTACCAATTTTGAACAACAGTAGCAACTTCTCCTACCATGCACCGAAAATCTATCTTTCGTACGAGCCTTCGTTCCTCGACCTCAGTCCACTGCTGAGCTCCATGGTCGGCTACCGAGTCACCGCCCGTAATCCTAGAATCCTTGGTATCAGAGTGAACTGACATGATAGACGGAGGCAAAAACAAACTTGGCCTAGTCGATCTTTTATCTCTTTCAGCGTGGTAAATTGCTTTTGTGGCCCTGTCGGCATAAACATGCTGACATGGAGTGCTTTTTGAAAATCGAAAACATGGTGATCGACCCCTTCCTGATCGGGCCTGATAAGATGTGGGTGATCGCGGAAGGACCTCGCGTTAAATCGGGCCTTTCTTCCGCTTTTTCGGATGCTATGGCTTCTTGCCGGTCTGCTATTAAAGACGGAATGCAGGGTATCACTGTACGCTACGGAACACATCACCTATCATGTCCTATTCATCGATTCCTGCTCCAGCTGTTGCCACCGCCAAAGATGAGCGTTTGGGACTGCACAAAGTCATGGCAGACGCCGCAAATAGCTACCCTCGGAAACCTGTCGTAGGCAGGTGTTTCTCCAGGAAAATCCCCGTTTCTTCTCTGATGATTATTGTAGGATCATGGCTGATGCTTCCTGGTGCCTCTCTCGCACGAATGACTGCCCAGATGGGCTACGACGCAAGTTAACACCTCCTCAGCTATGATGCAATATTCCTGATAGTGACTAGTTCATATTGGTCGATTGTGAACATGGTGACATAGCAGATGCCGCGATGCACGCGTCGGTTGGGGCTATTGCTGCTCAGGGAGTCTCTCCCATCGTACGTATCCCAGCTCCCGAAAACTGGCTCGTGAAACGCACGCTGGACACTGGAGGTGAGTTCACTAGTTTTTTTTTTTACATCTGACTTCTTGATAAGCTTGTTCCTGCAGCTCATGGAATACTTTGTCCCATGATGTCCACCGTTGATGATGCTCGTGCACTCGTATCCTACGCCAAATTTCCCGCCCTCAAAGACAAACGGACGGCCGAAATGGTATCAGGTGTTCGGGGTGCAGGTTCACCATTTGCTCCAGCTGCTTTTGGCATGGGCATGAGCGAGTATATTGCTACCGCTAACAGGAACACGTTCATTGCCGTCCAAATAGAGACAGTAGAAGGCTTGAGTAACTGCGAAGAAATAGCCAAAGTTGATGGCATAGGTCTGTGGCCCTTGTGAACTCGAGTACTCTTACGTTCTGACTGGTGCGGACATCCGGTTAGATATGCTTTTCGTTGGGTATGCTTCCCATCACCCTGAGAGACTGATTGTCCCATTTATTCTTCTTAGGCCGAATGATCTTGCTTCATCAATGGGGTACCCACCACTAGAGCACCCAAATATACCTGAGGTTCAAGAAGCCATCAAGCGTGTCTTGGCTGCTGCCAAGGCAGCCGGCAAGTATGCCGGTATGTTCTGTACAGCGGCGGAGCAAGTGCAAGCCCGGTTTGAACAAGGCTGTAAGTAATTCCACTGATAAATTCAATTCGCCTTTGGAACAAAGCACTAATCTGGTTTCTTTTGCACAGTCGATTTCATGAACTTGGGAGCTGATGTCATTGCGTTGGGCGTGTGGAATGCCGTCGAGTTAGGAAAGTTAAAGAATATACGACCATAGATAGACTCCAACAATACAATGCATGCATGCATAGAATACCTGTTCCATTCAAACCGCTCATGTGGCGGTGGCGACAAAGAAATCCATTAAATTTGCTTGGTGAGCATATCCGACATCGGGGAGCACAGATTGAAACTACGTAACGGAAGAGAGGCATTCAAAAACCTTTCTGATGCTAAATAAATTCAAAAGCGAACCATCTCACAGGTACCGTATGAAAGTGGCACCTCGGGTGGAATACGCAACCGTAAATGCATGCGTGTTTTTCAGGTAAACTGGAGACTTGATCAGGACGATATTCTGGGATAGCGGGGAGACGTAATTTTGGTTAGCTGCCTTCAAGGTGCGCACATGCCAAAATTTGTCCAGCCTGCAAAGGTACAGCCCTTAGACCAACCCAGACACGGAATTATGAGTATATTATTGTCCGTGATTATACTAGGGCCCTCACCATGACAAGGCAATCAATCACCTCGGGTATCTATAGCGCCTAACAAGGGGATTTCTCGATAAATGCCTGCAGAAGGAACTGTCATGAGTCGCGCATTTCAAAATGAATTCGTCTACAGGTATACGGGTATGTGAACATTAAGGCCGCGTTTAAGATGATTGATACCCACCGACGAACGACCCGAACCGGCCGCTCGTGGGATGGTCTTAAGAACCGTAGAGTCGACCCGTTCCTGGCGAGTGGGCGTGAGTATCTGCAGGGAATATATACGGCCATCGGGCAACTCACGCAGAGACGAAATTCTCCCGAAACGTCGCGGTCAGTCGTTCGTTTTCAATGCCCCCGTTCTACTATTATCTCACACGCAATCAGAAGTCCGGCCCGAGAAATGTATAGTACCAGTGATTGAACTCACAGTGGCTCAAAGGCTGTTGAATTGCGGTGCATGCAATGGCTTCGAATCAAAGCGCAGTGTATTGCATACTCACAGGCAGGAACCAAGGAAAACATTACCGCGGCCATGAAGAATCTCTTGGTGGCACTTCTAGCTCAAATTAATTTGGTATATCTGTTGTGTCAGAAACGGGAGTTGTTCATTCCTGGATCTAAAAAAGCCTACTCAATGCTGGTCTCAAGCGATGCAGACACCCTGTTTTGACCCTCTGTCCGAGGAAGAACAAGATACGGAGCGGATCTGTTGTAGTTGCGAACGAGGGTGTTTGCGGGACAAGCCGGGGCTTCATTCGAGTCAGCGATTCATGGAAGGGACTCGGATGTGACAGGTGGCGCACCGCATTAGAGAACACAGACAGGACGTGATCTTTGCAGATAGCCTTCAAAATGCCGAACTGACGGAAGAATATCCAATCATGGTGAGAGTAGAAGTGCCCATACAACTTACCCGGTGACAGAAGACTTGCCCTTCATATCAGGTTCCTTGATATTCAACAGAACTTGGATATGTTCGGTCTGACTCGCGTTGGATCGACCCAAGGTTCTGGATGGGGGTCATTCCAGGAAGAGCCAACGGTTGAATGGGTTCCGAAGCCGAGATATGTACCGCCAAATTTTTGTCTAAGTGTTGAGGGAGGGGGGGGACGAATAACTATCCCGACGCAAGTTCCTCATAGGCTAAGCGTGAGTTGTGACAAGTATTAGAACTCGAGACCACCAGTGGCGACGAAGGTATGAAGTATTCTTGTTTTAAGTAGTTTGAACAGTAAAATTTATGCATCGAATAGATATTGCTAGTCGTCCGAACATGATTTAAGAGAATCGGCGCTTAGTACGTTCGGCAGGAGCCTGGCTCCCAGATAGTACTCCGTCATACAACGAACCCATGGCCAACTCTTCCGAAAAATAAAAATATCAAGCAAGAGTCTCCTTCACATCAATAGCCGGCTTGACAGGAAAGATAGAAGTGAGAGACTTAGAAGGACATCTTCCATTTTCGAGATCCGTCCGCTGAGTAATGACGAGGAGACCACGCGATACTCACGTGATGTGTCGGCCGCACCATATCGAGGGTAAGGCCGCGGCCCATCCGCGGCCGAGTGCCGCTCCCACCAAGGTGCAGAACGCATTCTATGGCATCCGTATCCTATCAAGGCCGGTACTTAAGAGAGCAGGCAATGGCCATGGAAGGTATATTGAATTGCTTTGACTTCGTGAGATATCCTAATGGCCTCCTCCTCGAACCCAAACTTCAAGCAGCTCCGTGTTGCGATTGTTGGCGGCGGTTTAGGCGGCCTTTCCGCTGCTGTTGCGCTCCGTCGCGCCGGTCATTTGAGTGAGTATTTACGTGTCTTATGAGGGTGTTTCGTCTCATATTAACGGGTAGTTGACATTTACGAGCGGCGCGACTTTAACGTTGAAGTCGGAGCTTCCATCTCCTGCGCCGCTAATGGCACTCAATGGCTACGAGAATGGGACGTCGATATTGTTGACATGAAGCCCGTTATTCTGGTGAATAGGTACCCCACGACCGTTGATGTGAGATTTATCGGCCAAATTTTTAGATGAAGCTCGTCATGCGCGACTGGGATACCGGTAAGATCCTCAATCAGTACAACCTCGACAACTACGAGGAACAATGGGGCAACGTCTACAATATGTTTCATCGTCAAGACATGCACGCCACCCTCTTTAAGACGGCCACTTCCGGCGAAGGAAAGGGCACTCCTGCCACCGTTGTCATCGACCACATGTGGGTACTCTTTTGTAGATCAGCTTTAAAATATTAAAATATTAACATTTTACGTAGTTGTCAGTCCGTTGATCCCGAGAAGGGTACTGTGACTTTCACCAATGGCCGGACCATCTCTGCAGACCTTATTATTGGAGCCGATGGTATCAGGGTATGTCCAACCGAGCTTTCCCTATCGACGCTTATCCTTCCAATGAAAGTCAGTTGTACGCGGACAAATTGGTATCATTCCTCAGATGAAATCTGGTCCTCAAACGTGCTATCGCTGCAATGTTTCGACATCTGATGTTAAGAAGTTGGGATTGGTCAATTACTCGTACGAGCCCGCCATGTAAGTCCATCACTTGTCTGCGGCGGCGGCACGTACTTACTTTACTTTGCTTCCAGCCACTACTGGGGTGGAATGGAGGGCAAAAATGGGCGTTCCGAGTTCTACAAGATTGTTATGTCGCCGTGCTCCGGCTATGAAATCATCTCATTTTATTGTGAGATCTTCAAAGTAATTCGGAGTCGTTCTTCACTGATGATGACTCCAGGCTTCATGCCCACTGAAATGACCAAGCATCACGAAGAAGGATTCGTCTTTGCTGAAGCTCCCATTGAAGACATCCTCATCGGACGATACGACGAGCTGGATCCCGACTGCATTGCCCTTCTCAAGCACTCAGTTGATCGGGTGCCTTGGCGACTATACAAACACGAGCCTTACCCTGTACGTTCTCATTTCACTGCTTTGCCGCCCCTCGCCCACTCGCCGTCGACAGTACTGGTATAAGCGCCGCGCCTGCATACTTGGTGACGCCGCCCACCCCATGATGCCCCATCAGTCTCAAGGTGCCTGTATGGCCATAGAGGATGCCGCCGCCCTGGGTATAATTTTTTCGGACAAGTACGATTTCACCAACGACATCGAGGCTGGTCTAGCTATGTACCAGACCATCCGCAAGCCCCGCGGCACCCGTGTCCAGGACGCCTCGTGGCGAGCGACTTTGAACATCAACGAGCGCATAGGATTTACCAGTCTCACCGCCCCAGAAGCAGCGCTGGCGGCTGCTGCAGACAAGCTGACTAGTGAGCTCCAGTTGTTTTTCCCTTCTTGGCGAGCATTTCTGATCGCCCTCGGACAGTTAACGAGATGAACAGCTACAAGATGCACGATCACGTCGCGGCGGAGGTGGCCAAACTATCCACACCCGTTCAAGTTCAATGTATCCAGGTTTAGTATTATTTACATTAGATAGCGTATGACACCGTATACATACAATATACCAAAGGTACGACTAGTCCATTATGTGTTGTCTTTCGGGGGTACACCACTATAAAATCCTGAACTCGATCCTCCACTAAAAGGCCAGTCCTGCTGCCCATGAAAAGCTTGCCATAGTACTTGTGCGTTTTCCTCAAATATTTGAGCGCTTGGCTGCGCCGAGGGTTTTATCACATTCCCCACTAAAGAAAGAAGATCATCTCCGATAAAATCGCTGGAGAAAGGAAGCCCGTCAATTTGTTGCCCGGCATATATCGCATTGATGTCTAGGGATAATTGTGGCGGCTGTGGGTTGGTAGGGGGGTAGACATGTGGTGGAGGTGGTGGGCCCATTTGATGAGTAGGCGATTGAGATATTCGCGGATGGCCGGACACGGGGTTATGTTGAGACGGAGAATAGGAGTGTTGTCCGGGATAAGGCCCATTCGGTTCTGCGACAGGTTCCATGGAAGTACGAAGATTGGATAGTCGCTGATGTGATCGTCCTTCTGCCAGACTGGGATCCATCATTCCAAGGCTGCTAGAATGATGTGAATTGTTATTATTGATATTCTGGTGCCCCTCAGAAACGTGGGAGGATGAAGCCATGCCATTCTCCCACGCGTTCCCATTGACACGATTTCGTTGCGGGGAAGCACCTTCGGCATCGGATCTCTTCCGTTTTCCCCGCGACGTTGACGCCGTTGAACTGGTTTGGGAGATGACCAGTCAATGACTGCGCTATCAACGCACAAGAGCAACTGACCTCAACGGTTCGGATCGTTCCTGGTTCTTAGACGACTGTGATTGTGCATGTTGTTGCGCGGCTTGTAAATCCTCGATTGCAGACGAACCACCATACAATCTCGTCTTTACCATTACCAACAAGTCGGATACGATTTCACCGCAGCGCTTAGATGCAGGCCATATTTCCTGCATTTTGTCGAGAATTTTGACGCATTTCTCGGCGTCAGTGATGATGGCAGAAACAAGTTCTTGGTGATTCAGGTAATAGACGCAACGAAGAAGGGTTATGCCGCTCAGCTACACGGATTTAGTATTCAAATCCGTACTGTTTGAATTTAATTGCTGGCTTACTGTAATAAATTGGACCGCGAACGCCAAATGGTGCGAAGTCGGAAGCATCTGCCAAGATGGAATAAGTATAATGAGATAGCCGATCACCGACACTTGCCTCTTGCGCTATTTCACCTATCTTGATACCTGATAGAACATTGTGATCGATGAGAGGTAGTAAGCATATGGTGGGAACCTGACTTACAGGATCGTGCGGCACTCATACACTGACCTAACGAGGTCAAATCAGGAGATAAAGAGGTTCCGTCAGGGATGAAAGGTCGATCTGAAGAGGGGATCGGTCAAGACGACGGAGTAAAGAGAAAGCCGCGATACGAACGCAAGTCTATGACAGCGGAATAATACACAAAGAAGATGATGAGGCATAGCGTCAGCATCTTGGGATTTTGTCGGTTGTTTGCGGCAAACCGAACGGTTGAAGGTAAACGATTCAACCAATGGGTTAGCTCGGCATCAATAGCAGTAACTGTTTTTCGTGTTTGCTCGCTTAGAGAGTCATTAATTTGCAGAGAGTGCACAAAACGCATGACTTTGCCCGCTATGATGTATATTTCAAGAAGTCTAGAATGAGGGATTTAGCGGTGGCCTCTAGTAGAACCGACCATCATACGTACGCAACAAAGCCTGTCATAAATGATTCCCCTGTCTTCACGATATTGGCACCTTCGACAGACGCAAGGAGCTGAGCATCGTCGAGCTCGGCCGCTACCAGAAGGCTTAAAAGTCTATATGTTGAGTGTGTGTAAAAACCACTCACGCATTTCGACATTACAGTCATCGTCATGGGCGCCGCTTGGTCTCCCTAGTGCGATAGAAAGAACACGATCAATACCATAGACACACCACCACACCCGCCTGCGCATCTCCTTCTCGAAAGGAGGCAAAGAGGACCGCCGCGATGAGCGCTATAATATGATAAGCGAGGCAGAGCGAAAACTTGATATCGGAACGCACGTGAAGCCCCATATCCTGCGCTCTGCGGACGGCTTGGCCAGCGTTGATCCAACTTTGGGCAAGAGCTACAAGCAATCAGTAAGAGATACATGGACGTTGTCGGTAGATTCCTTACTGTTCCAGTTCGCGTTACAGATAGCCAGAAGGGCAACGCATTGTACCCTGAATTAATATGATGAGAATATTATTCACAGAAAGGTTGTAAACCTACAGTTCAATTTGAGATAAGCCAGCGCTGGTCCAAAAGAGAAGCTGGGCTCTCTCATAGTACCTAATGTGTGCAAAGATTATGAAGTTGAATTGACCGACAGGCAAGAGACGTACTCCATTCCGCCAAACCGCGACATTTGAGGATCATTGGTTTTCCCTTTCTTCGAGATACATGCACCGCAGGCAAATACTGCGAATAGAGAGGCTAGAAAGGCGCAGTCTTTGGATGGTTTACCAGCGGCCTTGGCCGACATGGTCTTAGTATAGCGTTCCAGGAATACATGTTGGTGAAGTATTGGAAAAGTATGATGTATGCGCGTGAAATAGAGGGATACGAGCTCGTCGGCTCGTTCGGGTGAAGGATAGACGATATCTTCCGGGCGCGGTCTAGAATGGTCTTAATTTCATGGGTGCTGGCTTGGCATAAACTGTACTCACAATGCCTCCTGTACTCTGAAGCGTCCCGAAGGATCGAAAAATGGAAGGGTAATGTCGGCGCTTTTGTTGGAGTTTTGAGAGTCCGGAGAAGCGTCGCTGGCGGAGTCTTGTAGTGTCGTTAATGCCTCAACAAGCATGAAGGTGGATGTGCCTCCTGTATACCTGAGCCACTGAAATTGAGACCTGACAATATGCAGAATTCGAACGTACTCACCGCAGATTTCCATAACTATCTTTCGTGAGGTGAGAGAATCTGTCCGACCATTGCTCCGGGCCTTCGTTATCTTCATCCATGATCTCAGATGCGGCGGTAGGGCTCAGAACAGAGCCACTTGATGGATAACGAGAGAGATGCTGAATTGCCGCAGATGGACGATATGGTACGCGAGGGTGTAATGGCTCGGGTGTGGACTTGTGGGAGTTCTGTGAAGGCTGAGAAGAACTGGGATCACTGTTGGGAAGGCTAAAGCCGTGGGAGGTTCAAATGTAGCTCGAATACGAAGGATAAAACGTACGGAAATTGTTGGGGGTGCTGCCGCATCCATGCTTCGAAAGCCTTCGTAATGGGTAGCAACTTCTCCAGGCTCTCCTCCACCTTTGCTAGTCTTGAATCGACGGTGTTCGCCTGCCTACGAAGAAAACGACGGTAAGGAAGATGATGAGTGCAATAGATTGCATTTCGTACTGCCGGGCGACCGCTGCATTGTCGTTGATATCCTTGACTTGATGACCGTTAGACCCCGACACAAGCAATGAAATGGAGAACATACAGCTGCATATCTTGCCTGAAGACACACAGTATGCACACGGCTCCTAGAATAGACGTCGGGACTGGATGGGCAACAGTGAACGAGGCCAGGCTCACCTGACCGTTGCATTTGACCTGGATAAACAATAGAATCAGACATCGACGCCGTCGGAATACTGCTGGGCAGGCGCACCTTCCGTTTCCTACAGACCTCGCATGCCCGCCAAACTCGCGCCCTCACGTTCAATTTCCTGATCAACGTCGAGTAACAGGTGAATTCCTGTTCGCAATTCGTGGAATTTCCAATTGCCAACTCACCGCTTGCTATTTTGAGGACCGCCATTGTTCTCGTTAGGCCCCTCAGTTTTTTCCGACATCCAGTGATACAAGAGAAATTGACGGGATACAGTCTACACGACGCCCAAGATAGGAATACTCAAGCAGCAGTGACCCTCAATGGTGACCGTGACTGCCGGATGTTATTTGTCAGGTGAATTCAATATATTATAGATCAAATCTCCCCCACAAATGTCCTGGAACATAAATTCAAGAAAATCCAAGGGTCGTTTTATACTTGCTGGTTCATGATGACCACCTTCAAATCATCGCCTTTCCTCACTGCTTCCAGCGCCTCTTTGCTGCGCGACAGCGGGAATACTGCAGTAATCATCGGCTGCAGATCGATCTTGCCGCTCTCCATTAAATCGATAGCCGTCTTGAAGCATCCTGCGGTGTACCTCACGCTTCCGATGACATCCAGCTCCTTTGCCACGATCTGGAAAGTCGGGAATGAATTTATCGCTCGCCCAAGACCGGCTTGCACATCTGCAATCACTGCTTCAGCTTGATTGTCTATAAAGAGAAAAGATACCCACATGTTCCCCCCGAATGCACAAAAGTCATGCCAGCCTGCATACATGCCTCGGCGCCTGACGCCTCTACACTGATATCAACACCCCATGAATCCACCCCGGCTTCTTTCAATACGGATGCTTTAAATCCTTCTGCCCATTCAGAATAGTCCTGTCCCTGTGCTATCTTCGGTGACAGAACGGCATAGTCTGCCCACAGCTTCTTGGCGAAATCAACCCGTTTCTGGGATATGTCGAAAGCCAGGATTTTGGATACACCATAAGCCCGGGCAGTAGCCATGACCAGACAGCCAAGGGGTCCGCACCCGCTACGCAAGGATCAGAGGCGGCGTCAGTCGATTTATCGTGCACTCACAATATAGCAATGGTTTGACCTGCCCCAAATTTAGCACGTTTCGCGAGCTGTACAGTGCGTTAATACTGATAAGCTCAGTTGATCATCCCAGTACCTGGATGGCGACAGCTAGTGGCTGAATACAACCTGCCTGTTCCCACGATATAGACGCTGGGATCTTGACAGCGAAGTCGGCGTCGCATACATAGTATTGGCAAAGCGCTTTAGCGAAAGCAAGGTCAGTGTTCTCTTTCATCACGAATAAACTCATACTCACTGCCTTGTGTAGGCGATAAGGAAGCTTGTCGGAAGCTTCTGCATACATTTGTTTTTCCCGTCTTACAGTTGTGGCACCTGTGCGCCCGTCAGATGTCCAAGCAATTTTCACCGGTGCCGTGTCTTACTCACTTCCTGCAAAACATAGTCGGTTCGATAGCCACTCGGTCACCCACCGCCACGTCTGTCACGGCAGAACCAACTTCTACGACGACACCCGCCGATTCATGGCCGAGGATTAATGGCTCCTTGATCAAGTCCTTGCCCACACCACCGTGGCTATAATTGTGGAGCTTAGGAAATGAAAAAGGTTAGCGGATCCGCAAAAAAGGCGCCTCTATACTCGACCGTACATCACTACCGCAAATACCTGTCGCTTCAACCCTGATGAGCACGTCGTCTTTGCCGACTTCAGCAATAGGTGCGTCGCGTATCTCGACGGTGTTAGCCTTTATCAGCATACAAGCCTTGTTGGGCGTTTCTGGAGCCATAATGAAAGAAGGATGTGAGTGAAGGTGGGGGGATTATGTGATGCAGTCATTGACCAAACCCTTCAGACTTTATTTTAGCGGAATTCACCTGGGGGTAGCCTCTTGCGGAAGGAAGGACCTATCCCGTCAGGTCGGGAAATACCGCGGCAGACTTCCACGGAACAGATAAGATTAGATCGCTTCGTCGGGCACATTGTTATTCCTCTCATGCGAACACCGTTCGCTGAAATGGAACATCACGCGTACACTGCTTGCGGACATTGACGCGAACTTATTCTCGTGCGTTCTCTCGCGTTCCGGAACTGCGTACCATGTCGTCATCTACGCACAGCCACGTTCTGGCTACGATCAATATTGCGCAGTTGTCGTTGCAAATCCAGATTATAAAAAGAGGTGCGGGCTGTCGGATTCGGGGCAAAAACTCCCTCTTAACGACCGACACAAACACATTATTCGGTTGAATATAATCTCTATGGGCGGCTGTCTCAGCGGACAATTCGCTGGACCTCGTCCTCATCATGGTGGATTTGGAATGGGCGGAATGGGTGGAGGAATGGGCGGTCCAGGCAGCATGGGCGGCGGCATGGGAGGAGTCATAGGCGGTCTTATGGGAGGACATCATGGACATCATGGTGGCGGTTTTGGTATGGGAGGTCCTGGAGGCGGTATGGGCGGGCCAGGCGGTGGCTTTGGCGGTCCTGGAGGTGGAGGCGGAGGCGGGGGATGGGGCGGGCCAGGCGGGGGCGGCTTTGGAGGTGGCGGCCCGGGCGGTCCCGGAGGTGGCTTCGGTGGACCAGGGGGTGGGGGACGACCTGGTGGTGGATGGTAAATGGTGCGAACTAATTCATTCTATCGCTTCATTTCCCATCTCTAACAATATTCGACAGGCACATCCCAGGTGTGATGATATTCAATATACCATACAACACAATGACTGCATTCGTCCGTCATTAATGATATTCAGCGGTTGCGATCCTCGACGTGTCTGTCGAATACTGGACTTGGTACTGTATCCATACACGACTGTAGCTCTATTGATCATATTACGGCCCTTCGTATTTGATATAGTCATCTTTTGATATCTGAGAGTTGCTTAGAAATGAACCGGACCAAACTGTCACACAACTCTTGCCCCTTGTGCAATAGAACTTGTATCAGAAAGAAGAAAATTCTCAAGTGCTAGCCCGTGTACATACAAATACTACGTTAGCCTTACTACCACGGTAAAGTCATATGCTTGTTCACTCTTATGTCAATCCTACGCGGTGATGTTCTGGGAAGCCTCTGCATCCTATTCTGATGGTTTACGGCCCCCGGTACCCACCGCTTGTATTTCTGCGATTTTGGCCTCTCGCACTTCCTGTGTCAGAGTAAGTAAGGACCGTCGCAGTATATGGAATATCTGGCATATACATTATGTGTCTTTTGTGCATTGATAGCACTTTCCACCTGAGCCTTCTTGGTCTCGAGATCTTGGTGTAGCTTAGTGTCATGACTCTGCTGCAGCTGTTACATTTCCGTCAGTATAAATGTCGACAGCGATTCAACATGTATTGGAACCTTTAAATTCTTCTGCGCGTCACTAGACTTGGCAACTGCGATGTTGTGCTCATGCGTCGCCTTGTTGAGCGCCTTGACAGCTGAAAGTTCCTCTTTTTCGCGTTTTGCAAGGATTTTCCCGGTTTTATCAAGTCCCTGATATAGCGCTGACTAGACATTGTAATACGAGATGCATATACACACCTTGTCGGCCTTCTTGACTCCCTTTTCCGCACTCGCCAAGTCCTTCAATGAATGTTTTACGCTTGAATCTTCCAATTTGCCCTCCTTCTGGATTTGTTTCTCAAGTTTGTGGAGAGCGGCGTCTGAAGTAGGAAGAGAAGAGTGCTCCATTGCGTTTTACGATGGTGGTTTGAATGAAGTATGTCAATGCCAATGGGTGGGGCGCTGGAACGATGACGACGGGAATGACGTAACAGAGCGCGACATTGAGGATCCTTCCAAATCTGGCAACAACTCGATCACGTTTGGTTCGGACCTTCGTGCCGTTCCCTTTGAACGCATTTCACACCAAGGTCTGGTGAGAACATTACCGTCCTTCGCACCATGAGATTTAATGAATAAAAGGATGGTTGTACGCACTTATCTTTGAATGTATCCTTCTCAGTTCAACAGCCCGCCCCCGGTCCGTTGGAGTTCATTTGCCAGTTAGAGGGACGATTCCGCGCGTCGTGTCTGCAATACTTGAACAGTTTCCGTTTCTTTCTTCCACATGACCCTGGTCAATGTGATAAGGGACATTAAATGTCTTCAGTCGGATGTTGCGTTGCAACATGAGACTCCAAGAAGATGTTCGGCTGAAAACGTGGGCAGTTCCAAAGCCAAGTCGCAACTGTGCTTTCTCGCTGTGAGAAACAGGCACCATGGCTTATATACAACGCCTATTGATGGAGCCAATGCACCCTTGTGAATGTCAATGAGCGAAAATTGAACCAATAGTTGCGTCCAAAATACTTTTACAACGTCCATTCCTCATATGGCATTTCAAGATTGAGATCCATAGTGTAATTGAGTATGATCTGGTAACGAGCACGTTGATAATACCCCAAAAGTCGGGAGCAGAACCCAAAAATACCTTAAAATCAAAAACGTTTTGATTTTCCCGTTCTTCTAGTTCCGTCCTATTGTAGAATGTTACGGGAGTGATGATGGACTGTCAAAATGTTGGACTATACCTGGTTGTCAGAGGTCATGGAAAACACTTCAATCAGAAGCATGCTTCTCTGACTGTCCCTGGTTCCACTATGACCGGACGGCCCAGTTCAAGAGGTGGGCATCTAATACTGGTGGCGGATCATCCGTGAGAGCCGCTCCAACCATACGCAGTCAATGGAACCGTACCTCAAGAGCGCGTAGATGGCCTTCTCAGCTTTCACTGATATTGATAGGGACTCCATCGGGGCTACGACAACCGCCTGTACAAATTTCAGCCCGGTATTTTAATATTAAGATAAGAAGAAGCGGCTTTCCTTAACAAATTATCGATGGGAAGTCCGCGGGCTGCACTAAGTCAACAGTAACCGGTTATTAGGACCGGACTGGCATTCGTCTCATAACGAGATATCATACTTACCCCATGGAATAAGTAGAGCCGTGCTCAATTAGTTTTGATAAGCTCCTGGAACCCCCAATGGGGTGGATACCTAGTTGAATGTGCACCCGACCATCGCAAAATATGAGGGTTGGTGCGACTATCAACGAAGGTCCAGTGAGCGAGCGCCACCCTCGGGTCCCCACGTACATGCCATTCAGATATCCTGAGGTCAGTCACGGATCATCAGGCCGCTATCCGTCGCAGAGGTACCGGAAGGAATGGCGTCATCTCTACAGCTACAAAGTAAATACCGGTCTTCTTTGCATATCCGATTGCTCTATAACGCCCCTGACGAAGCCGTGGTTTAAGCGTTGGTTCAGAAGTGACTGTCCATCAGAAGAGAGCTTGCCAATCCAGGTTTCCCTTGAGTTTTACCAGCTAGTACTGTCGAAAGAATCAAGCTAGTTCAAGATTAGGTGCATATAGCAATTGCGAGCAAATTATGAATTATGTCGCAATGATGCAGCCGGAAAAGTCCAGCGAGAGAGTCTGAGCCAGAAGATCAAGACTAAATTCCTTTAAGCCATAAGCAACGGATACTATCCGAGGGAAGGACGAGCAACTTTGGTGGTCTGATCAAACTGATTCCAAGTTTGACTGTCGCAAAATGCCGGCCTAATGCCGGCATGGCAATTGCCGTAGCGCCTCTTCCTGTTAGCTTTCATCTACAGATCGAATTCCGCCTGGTTCTTCGTATCGAAACCTGCATTGAAACCGGGACCAGCGACATATAATTCTTCTTGGCACAGGTATAGCAGACTGAAGTGAAGTTATATATGTCATTGAAGCGGGAAGAAATAGCGTCCTTCGTGCTGATCTTTGCTCGAAACCCTCTTCAAGTTCTTGCTTTGTTCTTGCTTTGTCGCAATTTCGCTTGGACAAGATCCGGTGTGCATTCACCCTTTGGCCCAATGCTACTTCTTGCAATCAGTATCACGTAAACACCCTAGGCGCAAGTCTAATGAACCTGGTCTCCAAGGGTCTTCCTCGTATGGTCCAGGGCCTGCTGGATCCTACTTGCTTAACTTCAACTCTACTGACGCATGTCACTCGTCTACACGGTATTCTCTTGGCATTTGCTGCAACAAGCGCTGTGACTCTACTGCCGTTCCCGCCAATAGGACCTCCACGCTAAGCTCAGGTACTTACCTCGATGATCTGCCGGAAATTGCGGGGTACTCTTCATCTCCACCGCTCTTCACGACCATTCTGAGAACGTGCATGTAACTGCTTCTCACGCGGTGTACGCTATCCTCAAGGCGGCTGCCAATTGTGAACCTACAGCGGATCAGTCTCTTCATTTCCGAACGTCTTCACAATCGGGTGACCAGGATCCTGTATATGGCACGGCAAACCACTGTACAGTCCCAAAATATCTCTTCTGTTGCTTTAGGGCTGCGAATCATGATGCGTCATCAGAATTACCTTGGTCTACGAGTCAGCACGAAAAACCAAACTAAGGACAAAGGCTCTTAATATCGGCCAAAGTTGCGGGGCCTTGACGGGCGCTCTCTTTTATTGCCCTAAGTAGTAATTTGGCACCTGAGTGGCTTTGTCTCATCATGCATCGAGCTTTGGCCCTTACCGGACCAGTAACGCTGAGCTAGTATTGTTCGAGGGAGGTAATCATACCTCGAGGCTGACTACGGACACACCCCTCCTCATTGTTGCCTGTCTGCCACATACATGCACCCACACAAACCCGCATATATAAGCACGATGCAGTTATGAATCATGGCCTACTTCTTCCCATTCCTCACACAGGCCCAAGTATCCTTATAGCCATGGCATACACCGCCTACGACGTTCAACCAGTTGCTCGTCGGCCATCCATGTCCTACGGTACTCCAATGTATCAACCCCACCAGCTGCCCATGGATCAGGTAGGCGGCTGCTCTGCCATCATGCCACTGAAGAATGCTGACATCCACGTTTCAGTATCCGCACCCTTCCTATGATATTTACGCAAATCCGCACGCCGTATCACACGCCGTACCAATGTCGCGTCGCATGTCAAGTCACTGTGAGCGTCTCTTCCAAGTAATTTACCGTTTGCGTGGGTGCTGATCATAATTTCAGCCGCCTACGACGATCATGGCTACTATCGCGCGCATCATCAGAGACTTCCCTCCAGCTACACTCCGCGCCCTGTCGTAGTCAGCATGCCCCGTCAGCGAAGACATACGGTCTCGTTTAGTACCGGTGGGATGGATGCTTACCATCGGTCAAGCTCTCTGCGAGTCAAGTTCAAACGAAAGGGCGCTTTCATGAGCGGCGTCAGTTTGTCCGACGCCCAGTCCCACAGCGTTCGGCTCTCGGGAAATGACTCATACTATCTGCGCGACCTGCACCCTGACAGGCGGGATAACATCTATCTGTTAATCAAGGTGTGTATACCTTGTTGTCTGATTGAATTATGTCTGATCCGATCCTTCAGTGGTCAGGATATCAGGCGCTCCAGTATGAAATCCCGCTGGAGTCTTACGGCAGCCGGGTAGACTTGCAGACGTTAGCTCGGCGGGTCGCGCGTTCTTGTGTCCACTATTTCTCGGTAAGGAAGATCTCATTTCTAGGTCCCCGCTGTCGCTGAGTCATATTTCAGACAAACAGGATTCCCCTGCCATGGGATCGTCTCGATCTGCACCACTTGGAAGAGACGTCGTACGGTGTCTGGCAGCCCATGCTGGCTGTGCATTAACAGTTGCACACCAGCTATTTGATCTTTCATTTCTTCGAGCTTTGAACTTGATTCCAATGATTCGTTAATGTCCCTTATTTAATCTTTTCATGATACGACCACAAGCCTTACTGGCCACGACCTTCATACCTTTTTTTCTGTCTTTTTCGTTGTATTTTTACGGTAGAATCATCAATTGGAATTGTGACGTCTCATATCAACACTTGTACATTATCCTGATTCCCATACGTAAATAGTCCTTTCATTATTATCATCTATTAATGCAATTGTCAGTGCTTTACGAAGCCCAGACAGAAGAGAAAAGATCACCTCAGAATCGCAGGATACCACGCTCATAGAGCAGCGGAAATGCCTGCCTCACCCTACCTCGGACGCCTTCGTCTTCACAGCCATCAGATTGCAAACATTCATCACTGAGAATGACATCCCGAAGACGAAGAGTCGGCGAAAGAGCTGCATCAAGTTGATTCCAGCTGGAAAGTTCTAGAAGGCGTTGATCATGATCGTATTCATACTCGGAGACCCCAGACTTTTTATGAAAAGTCACGGTAATGGTCCGTAGAAAGCTGTCCGAGACCTGACGAAAGTATGTCGCCCACCAGAGTGGCACTTCCGATGGGGCGTACATACCGTATGGTTTGGAGGACAGGGGAAAGGGCTGGAAATGTATATGGGGAAGAAGACCGAGTCGTATGGGATTCAGGGTAGGTGTGAAGTCGCCGCTGGTTCCTGTAGACAGTTAAATTAGAAAAGTAGACGCCGGAAGGTTGACGGGTACATACCAAAACTCTGAGTGTCCCAATGTAGCGCAAGGGTATCGAGGGAGAGGCTCCCAGCTATCTTGGACACGGCTATAACTTCATCCCAAGATTCTACAAGAACTGATAACTCCCGGAGAGCCGAAAAAGTGATCTCCCGAAGAGAGTCTAGTACGCGTAGACTCCCAAGGCATACCAACGAAAGGGACTCGACCGATGGTAAGCGAATCTTGGGTGAATCTGGGCTCCGATCTGGTGAATCACGACTGACATAAATATTCCGAAGGTCAATGGTCTTGACGAGCGACCCTTCAAATAGTGTGAGAGCCCAAACGGAAGTGAATGTCTCCCGTATTCCATCCAATGTGGCGTGTACGAGATTTGGCATGCGGAATGCCTGGCGCAAGACATCTTCCATTCGAACCACCTCTCGCCAAGGCATGGTATTGAAGTCGAATGTGATACTGTTTAAATTGGAGAGTAGGGGTAACAAAATCGATAGCTGGTTAGACGAAGATATGACCCATTGCTGGGATCGCCGTGTTGCTGTGTCGACTACATCGAGGTGTTTCGTGAAATTCGCAAGACGTGGTGAGGATGAGACGACCTGCTGGAATAGTACTAGCAGGCTCCGGTTCGTGAGCCGGACATGTCGAAATAATGAACGTTGGCTCGCTGAGGTCCACGACTGGCGAACGACAGCACAAGCTTGAAGAGTCTCTGGATCATCACCAATGCTGTCGATGATGTGATCGACGATTTCCTGTGGAAGAATGCACATTACATCCATGACCATGGCCATAGAAGCTACTGAGAACCTTTACGAGGAGAATAATGAGCCAGAGAGACCTAGTAATACGAGGCCACTCACGGAGATGCGCGGAAGGGATGAGACGGTGCTAGAAGAGTGAAACGAAGGGCCTATTTATGAGCGTCCCGTGGGTTTAAGCTTTACGTTTGAGTGTGGGGTGTACTGTCGGAAAGGTTGGTGCCGAAATAGCAAGGCGACACTCCGGACAAGACCGTGCGGATGTGGCGAGAGGAAGCACAAGGAGGGACGAGCGCTGACTTGCACCAAGGATAGATCTGATTATAAGTACTCCAGCTTACCTTCTTCGTCGAAGCATTTATTTATCGGTGATTTCCTTTAATATTCCGCCAGCGATCGTCGTATATAGATGCTGGATACCCACGACTAAAAGATGCAGACGAAGAACGCTAGAAAAATATTGGAATGGCGTGTTCCCCCATCAAAAAATGTCGAGGCCGAAGCACTTTGTGCGCCTGTCTTGAACCAACGAGTACCAATTTGAAAAAAATGTCATGACATGTAAGAAAAAACGAGGAAGTCCGACCTTTGTGTTCGAATTCGATGTCATGCGACCGAGGGGATTCAAGACGGCAGAAATCCTCAATTATGCAGGAGATATGCCGGTGGTAGTACACATGTAATGGTGGTAGAAAGGAAACAGGCTGAAATGGGATATTCACTTCCGGTATTTGTCTAGATTGCCGAACCAGCCTCATCAATGACATCAATGGTACACGGCCGTTTCGTTTGCCTCGACCGCGCCATTTTTTCTTTTTAACGTTAAGAAATCTGTCTCATGTCGCGCTCAGTCAAATATGCTGGCAACGAACGAGCGTTGTTACCCTAAGACGCGTCAGATGTGCTGATCTTGGGCGGACATTTCCAACTCATTGACTGACGCGTTGACAGATTATGCTAGGGTGAATTTCAACTTTCCCCCCATGTTTCTATAAGTACGGAAAGAACTCTGCTAGCTTTATCAAACTCTTGCTGCTTCACCCTGCGCCGCTGCGCCTTCCGTATCGTATCTCCATCCCGAGCCTCGCGGTTTACCCTAATCTCCCTTATTTGTGGTCGGAGACACTTTGAATAAGGGTCTGCAGTCCTGGCGCCCTTTGACATTGAATGTTGCACAACTCCGACCCTATTGCGGTGTTCTAGCCTTCGCTCAAGGATAGTAAGTAACATTTCTTATCGTGGCTTTTTGCCTCTTCCTTGATGCGTAAGGAACAGTTTGCCTCCTTCTCCAAACCTTGAACGATGAGCGCTTTTGCCCGACGTTTCGCTTGTTCCTCGAGAACTTTGATGGTTTCCTGGTCACGACGACGAAATTTTCACGACCTTCGAGGCAGGTATGGCCCCGCCTTGCTGCCGCAAGGTCCATACACTCAGACCGAGCGAGGTACGTCCCATATAATAGACCCTTGGAGAGTCCTTCGGATACCCTGATATTTTTCTGATGTTCTTGTAGCGCTAACCGTCGCTTGGAATTGTTTTCTGCACCAAAAAAAGTCGTAGGTTTGCGGCCCACGGCACCACTGCTTACAAGTCCTCGGGCACAAAAGGTCTGGTGCCCATGTGGATTTGTCGACTTTCCGTTTATCTTTGTCCGACCAGCGTCTCACCCTTGACTGAGGTATACACCCTCTTTCAACAACAAGTTCTCTTGATATCGTATCGCTGATAATAACACTACCCTCCTCAAAGCATTCGGTGAGTTGTACCGATATGATCAATCAGCTTAACGTCATGAACCGAAGGATTGCAGGTACCCGCAGAACTTCTGAAAAGCACCAGGATGGGCTGGAATCGGGACCTAGCAATGTGCAACGATTGATTACCGAAAGGAACATGGTGGCCGACGTATGCGACTCCACGTCCAAGTTTCAATTGACCGACGCTTTCGCACTCTATCCGACCTACCGGAGAGTACCTACGAGGTGGGCCCTCTGTCTTCCCCGTGCTTCCACCCCTTCGCGGAATGGAGGCCAGAAAGCATCTGGAACGGCGCTTAATTGACAAGATCCGAATTCCTTCGCAGTCTGTCGCCATCGCAATACGTCCTTACAGGCTCACATCGAACTCGGTGTTTGAGGATCATGGGTTATCCCTTTCAATTCCTCTTTTCGTATACTAAAAAAACTAACTTGCCTGTCGATAGGTACCTACACTAAAATTCCCATGTATGCGCTCCATCCCTAATATCAACCGTGAAAGCCGTAATGTTTCGTAAAGTTTTTTAGCACCGAAAATGCCCAAATCGAAAGTCCTACAGAGCGTTGCAATATCAGCATCGAAGACGGAACCGAAGCGAAACTGAAACTAGCCTTCGCCCAACTGCTGCACTGAGTCACTGGCTGGCGGAGATATCATCGGCTAGGTGGATTATCAGAACAAGGCTCCAAGCTTGCAAGGGTGGATTTTACTCACAAAAGCGAGAGCGTGATGTCCCCACGTATCTTCGCCTTGATCGTCATGTCTATCTCCAGGTGGAGCTCTATTCTCAGCTTCACCACTTTTGGCTTTCGACTAACTCTTCTGCCTCCTGATCTTCCCGCTCGGAATTCCTCACGGCCCCTTGGAATGGGCACCGGCGGTTCTTCGATCTCTTGCTCAGACTCAGACTGGTCGCTATGCCCAGAGTCCGAGGAGGATGCACTTGTTATAGAAATAGCCCGAACTGCGTCAGCCCCGGAAACGCCCGCACGGCGTCGCCGTCGACGAAAACTTGAAGAAGACGAAGACACTGATGAAGCGTCAGAATTGTAGTCGTGATACTCAGGTGCTGGAGAAGGGTCGCGAGAAGGAAATTGGATAGTGGACGCCTGTGACATGATCCTGGGGGGATTTTGACGTGGGTCCTGGATCTTATAAACAGCCATCGAACGCCACGAGAGATCGGGGGTAAGTTCGCAGTAATTCGTGCGATGTTTCGATCTTAACCGGCTGCCTGGGAGTCGTAACTTAACCAATTTGGGAGGATTTTACCCCCAGAATCGTCACGTTCCCGTTTGAATTTGAAGATGGTGCTTGGAAATGGCAACTAAGGGGACTGGAATCTTCGGGGAATCGAGTAATCCAGGCCTCAAGTATTACTAGACCGGTCTTAATATGGCTGCGAACTTACTGATTCGGGGTAGCGGTGACGGCAATCGAAGACGTTCGAAAAACGGAATGTAATATTCTGTATCTATGATGTCGTCGATTTGCGCTTTGGCGACTAGGTTGACAATCTTGCTGGCGGGTATTATTGATTTTGATTCTTCTTGGTTTACTTCTTTGACCAGATTCTGGTAACATGAAGTTGACATAGGCAAACATCGGGAAGCTTGATGCCTCGAGGCATGAATTCCGATCAGCTTCGGGTCGAGCGGAACTGCGTTGGAAGATGCTGGAAGGACCAGGAAGGTGCTACATTTTTCGCGACTATTCTCGTCGTCAACACCATCGTCGGTGGCGACGGGCGCTGACAAGAAGCCACCGAAGCAACGGGCATTTTAAACCGCCTCGTTCTCATCCGTATGACCGTCGTCCATTGTGGATGCCACGGTACGGTTCCGCGGACCCACATAACATTGGTTTATGACAATCAATGACACCTTGCCAAACCCGTACTACGGTCTTGGCCCTCCGTTGTGCATTCCCCACCTCGTCGAATAGCGTAATTGGGGTGGCAGATTGATAGATGATGAGGTCAGATTCATTGCGCTTGTGTCCTAAGCTTATAAACGCTGCGTACTGGCATGACCATTGATAATTGAGCTGCTCTAGTGGATAGTAGCATTAATTATTGCTCGTCTATAACGACTCGTGATCGATGTAGCGTTGTTAATCAGGGTTCGGTGGCTCATTCTGCGAGCAGGCAACGAGCATATACCTGTATAGTATCAACCCAAAAGGGCAAACAAAAACCGGACGGGCTGGCGTATTTCGTATTCCAGGGGCATGGTCTCTAAATTACAGAGGCGGCGTCGCAAATTCGAAGCTGGAGAAGGATTAGAGAACACATATGCGAGGGAGGCGTTCTTGTCTACTTTGTAAGATGATAAGCCGAGGCATAGATTAGATTATAGGGCACCTAAAATCCTCAAAATTCAGCCACGAAGGTGAGATGTTAGAGGGACAGACCTTCCCACAGCAGCTTATTACGAGGTAAATGGATTACAGTGACAGACTGCTCCCCTCACAGCGAAACTCATTATACTTCCGGCCGCAAGCCCCAAGATCAGGCAGAAATTCGCCACCGTAGCCGCAACATCTATGTCCGCCCTCGACTTCAATCTATGGTTGTGCTCGAGGGACGGCGCAGACATCATGCACATACTTGACACATAGCCGTTTGAAAGAGCGAAAAGGAATAATATCAGCATAAAGATAAAGTCCGAATTTATTATTGGGGTATAAGCGGACGACGAGGGGCGCTGGACGTTGCACATGAGGAACAGGGGCACAAACAGAGTGCGGGCAAGAGACAACGCGAGAAGTCGTTTGGGGGACCAGGTCAGTAGTCGGGGGAATGAGCAGACGTATCGTCCACAGAAGTCGCCAACGCCAAAGACGAAAAAGTGGATTGAGCTAAAAAGAAGAGGATGCATAGACGGATTTGTTGGTGCAACGGAGGTTGTTATGGGAGGGAACACAGCCTAGTACACAGTCAATAACATCCAAACATTGCGGTATTCACTTACGAGAGTAACAACGAAGACATAGGCAACGGCCACTTCATAAATCATATTTGCCTTTGCGATTCTGAATATTTTCCCCTTCTCTTCTGACGCGTCTTGGCGTCCGCGAGATACGAGACCCTGCGCCTCCTCGCCGTCTATTTCATCGGCATCCGTCTTGGCGCGCGCCTCTAGCGAGCCAGCAACGGTCTTGTAAACGGGCATATTCGTTAACCAAACCTGAGCCCCGGCACTCGCAAGAAGGAACAAGGTCGACAAGCCAAAGAACACAAATGCGGATCGTTCCTCCGCTTCCCCGTGGCCACCAGTGGGAATACTTGACACTTTGGCCTCTGAGTCTCCTCGGACCGAGGCAAGTGCGCTCAATACCTGCACACCGCTGACCACCACAGCGACGCCAGCTTGTCCCGACATCATAGGCTGCACGGCAGTGGGACCGAAAAGTGACGCAACCGCTATACATGAAGTTTGCAGATATGAACCAAAGGCTGCTTGGGCGATGCCATTGAGCAACACAAAGGCAAAGAAAAAGCCGGAAGTTGTATGCACAAATGTGCTGAATGTGAGGAGCGATGTCAGGACTGACAGGCACAATATCGACACAATGATTTGACGCGAGGGGGCATTCTGTTGATGTGATCAAGAGGTTACTGCTGCCGCCGTGTAGATACACACACCTTCTTGGATGTTGCTGTAGCATGAGCCAGGAATATCGAGTTGGATGCGGTGAACGAGGTGGAAAGATACGAGCTGAATGTGAGCCTGATTGGTGACGTCGATAGTCTCGCCATGAAATACGGTGTGGCAGTTATCATTACTACCCAGTCTCAGGTCAATCATTCACTCAGAAGTGCCTAGTAACGCACCGTTCCAAGGTAGCAGCACTGCGCAGCCCAGAATGAAAAAGATCCAGCGCACCCGGGCATCCACATGTGTAAAATGAGGATGTGTTGACTCGTGTGCGCCATCCGGGTCGCCTTCGTCCTCCATTTCAATGTCAGGCTCCGTTTGCAGTATTGGATGTGAGGCCATCGGTGCTTGAGGGATAGCATGGTACAGCGCCTCTGGGCTCCGTGAGCGAAGAGAGGACATGGTGGTAGGAAGTCAAGAGACAGTATCCATTTCGGGCCGGCTGTAGGACAGACACTGAGCGGAACCAATGACAGGTTGAATGGTAAAACCTCTACAGTGTTCTATTATAGATAGCAATATGTAAGAGTACCAGATATGATGTGAGCCTATTCAAGCATCCTTTGGTTCCGACCTGAACAACATTTCTATTGAAGAAACTAAAGATATCGCTCAAGCTTCGACCTCCCTCGGGACGATTTGGTTGACTGCATCCGACAAAACCATATCCGTCAGACGCTGCCTTATCTTCGCGTCTTTCCTGGCCTTCCTCCTTGCCTTCCTTTCCTGCTTCAGGTTTGCAAACGACTGTCTCATTGCCACCTTCTCCTTTCTCTCCAGTTCCAAGCGCTCCTTCCACTTGAACGTCGCGTCGGCCCTTGCTTGCTCTTTCGTGCGGCCAAAGAGATGCTTCTGCTCCTTCTGTATCATCTCCGCGAGTAGAGTCTTCTTGTATGCCTGATATGCTTTCCAGCGTTCGTGGCGTTTGGCGAACGAATGGGGATTTGTGAGCTCTTTCTCCAAGTAGAGCTCCGCGGGGTGTTGAGTATCCCCATACGTCGCAGACAGACCACTGTTGAACATCACAAAGAGATACTCGCTTTCTGATGGTGGCTGGGGAAGATAAGATCGGTGGGAGGTGTTGAACGGAGGAGGTTGATATGTCACTTTCATGACTTCATCTTTTGGAGTGTCGTAGTTTACGCTCGCTAAACACAGCCCTCAGGTAAATCATGATATAAAGAGAAGATTGCTTACGTTCAGCATATTTTGGTTCCTCTCGCACTGGCCATGGTATTGGAACCCTTTTTCCGTGAAGCTGAGGGACCGAGGGGATTGTTTTTACGGCGTAACGATTCCAGTGGAATCGTTTGAGATACGTACTCCAGACGGGCTTAGAAGTGCCAATACGCTGCGCAAACACCCTGAATCGTATTCAATACCGAACGTACCCGAACAAAGAAGTAACGTACCGACGCGTCTGTGCTTCTATTGAGCCTGGTTCTGGGGGAAATTCATAGTCGCCAACATAGAGCTGACATCTTGAGTAATGGTAGTTTTTGCCTCGGGTTCCACCTTCTTGCTACGAGAGCGGCTGTAGTCAGTACATGCAGGATATCGACGGGAGAACCAGGACTCACGTTACCCTCAGTAGGCTTGAGAAATACCTGATTGCTTAGCTTGTTAATAGCATGGACAGAGTGCAAGGTGTCGCTCCTGTCGCCACGTATACGAATCTGGTCGCCGGGAACAATGTTCCAATACTTGATTCTGTTTGCAGAGTGAACGACCTTGGCTTTTCGCTGGTCTGATTCAGCAGCTTTGCGCTTCAGCCACGCCCTGTCGACCTGGATTAAATGCCGGAAATTTGTTGTCCAAGGATTATTGGTCGCCGCCTTTATTACTTCCTGCCATCGAAGGCGAGGCATAGCGAGGAAGGAAACGAACAGACGCGCCGAGAAGAGGAAAAGGGAAACTGCAAAATCGAAAGTTTGGCTTTGTCGTCTAACAGGCTCCGGAATAGGCTATTTAAGAAATCCGGCCCTTGGACTGTATTCACACTGACTCCTCTCAAAATGCCATTCTCTTCGAGTGTCGACCCAAAGGATCCCATCGACCAGCAGCCCACCATAGGAATTATTGGTATGGGACTCATGGGCTCAATGTATGCCAACAGGTTGTCGGCAGCCGGCTGGAAAAAGTTTGTCGCTTGACACGCTATACATACCACCATTTATTGATCTCTTGAACAGAATACATGTATGTGATCAACGAAAGAACTACGAATCTCTACAAGAAAGGTATCGCGGTGCGTAGCATGATATCTTCGTCCAACAGACTTTGATAGACAATTTCCCAGACATTCCTGGTGTAACGGTTTATCGAGACGGGCATGGCGTCTCACGTTCATCCGACTTTATTATGTACTCTGTCGAGGCCGAGTTTGTTGACCGTGTCGTCGCGGAATATGGACCTTGTGAGTTTGGGAAGAAGACCCCTCGGACCGTTGAACCGAATCACCACTGATGCAGGCAAATAGCAACGAAACTAAATGCTATCGTCGCTGGACAAACCTCGGTAAAAGCCCCGGAAAAGGCAGCGTTTGAAAAATACCTACCCGCCGACACGTCAATTGTGTCGTGTCATTCCCTACACGGCCCAACAGTAAATCCTGTCGGACAACCCTTGGTGAGCACTGGTTCCTTATGTTTCTGGTAAGTAAAACAACCATGTCTGACCTCATGTTAGGTTCTTATCAAGCACCGAGCACCCGAATCTGATCTTTTGCTCGTCGAGAATATCCTTCGATGTTTTGGATCGCGTTATGTATATCTATCTTATGATGAACACGATATCGTCACTGCGAATACGCAAGCGGTCACTCATATGGCCTTTTTGAGGTAAGTTACCTCGCTAAGTTCGATACCTGTGAGCTCAGTACGCGAACAGTATGGGAACTGCCTGGGCTTGCAGTGCTGCTTATCCTTGGGAACAAGGACTTTATGTTGGCGGAATAGAGACCGTAAAGGTCAACCTCGCTCTCCGAATTTTCAGCAACGCCTGGCATGTCTATGCGGGGCTAGCCATCATGAATCCACAAGCTAGAGAACAGATAAACCAGTACGCCCAAAGTGCTACCGAGCTATTCAAGATGATGGTGGTGGCTGGTACCACGGGCACGGATGGGGGAGAATCGGCTGCAGAACGAGAAAGAAAGCTCAGAGACAGAGTGGAGTGGGGCCGTAGAATCGTCTTTGGCGATGTAGGAAATGGCGAGGGTACACAGAAGAAAAGACGACGGCCGATTCTCCTCTCCGAAGCCTTGCTGGACCGCTTTAGCCTTGGCCGGATACCTACGAGCGAAGAGAACGGATCAGGATCTAAAACTGGGTACCGACCTAACTCCCACCTTTCTCTGCTTGCTATGGTTGATTGCTGGGCTCATTTGAATATCAAACCTTTTCTCCATCTATCGCTCGCGGCAACACCTCTATTTAGGCTGTTTTTAGGTGTTGCGGAGCATTTATTCCTTTCTTCCTCCTTACTGGAGGCGTCCATTCATTCAGCTATCTATGACACATGGCACCGTTCCGACGACCTTGAATTCGTAGTCGCCGCGCGGGGGTGGAGTCAGTGTGTCCGGTTTGGTAGTTTTGAGGTTTACAGGCAGCGGTTCGATGAGACGAGGCAATTTTTCGAAGGGAGATTTGCAGAAGCCGGTGTGTTGGGAAGTGAAATGATTAAAACGGTCATGGAGAGCAAGGTCGAAGAGGACGAGGGCCTTAGCATGTCTTCCACGTGATACAGAATTGACTTAGACTTCAGTACTGGATCGGTTTTGCTCTTTACTTCCTGCCATGGCCATAACGCCCGATACTGATTTGCGCACAGCTATCCGTGGCACAATCAGTTCAATATTTGCTGATCCTGTACTACAGTGTCTAAGTGGAAAGGTGCTGAGCCTTTCCGTAGCACAGTTCGCGGAAATATACCCAGCGCTGGAGCAGGCCATGTTGTTGAAGGAGGATAAGGATAGTCTTCAAATTGCTGCCTGGGTGTTTTCACAGGTCAACCCTCCGATCGACTTGACTCAGATCCAGTTTATCTCGCCAATAACACCCAGTGAATCAACGGAGATGAGGGCAAGCGGTGAGTCAATTATTCTTTAAAGCTGTCAAGAATCCCATACTCATCAATTTTGTGCGGCAGAGGCTGATCAACTATTACAAGGTGCGTTACATACGGACATGCATATATGGGGTTCTAAATTGGAACCTTTATTAGAGTTCACAAAATGCTGTACTGTCTCCACAAACGATGGTATTGAAAGCAGGGATAGCAAGAATTAAGAGGAAGAGATTAGGCTATAGCAGTACACTACCTATTGTTCTCGTGTTGGGGAATCTTCTGATCTTGAATCGTCCTGGCTTCCCCTTGGGATCTGCTATTTGCGCCTGAGCCAAGCTACTGTAAGTGTGAAGGGTAAGCTGAAACTCGCAGTTCAGACAGCTTACTGAATGCCAGGGGGTAAAAAGAATGTGATATTTGACTGTGAGACTTTGAGGCCTCCAAGGAGGATGTAAGAGCAAAATACATTGATATGCAAATACATAACTTGCAGGAAAGGCATATAATTAAATGGAGATAATCAGCGGCAGAATGAGGGAGAGAAACTCCGAGACTAAGTAGGTGGACTGGGTGCAGGAAATGGCAAACGACGACCTATACATCTTCGAAGCCTTGTTGGATCGCTTGAGCCTTGGCAGGATACCTGTTACACCTGTCTAACGCCTACCTCCGAGTCCTCTTTTGCTTTGGGTTCATTTAAATACAACTTTTCTCCATTTATCACTAGTAGCAGCACCTCTATTTAGGCTGTTTTGGAGCGTTGCGGAGAATCCATTTATTTCTTCGTCCTAAAGTACTGGAGGCAACCATTCATTCATTTGGCTATCTATGGCACATGGTGCCGCTTGAATTCGTAGCCGGTACTTCAATTTGGCAAAGTTTGACGAGACGAGACAATTTTCAAATGGAGATTTGCAGAAGCCAGTGCTGGTGAAATGAGTAACCCAGTCACGGGGAACAATGTCGAAGGGGACGGGTGAAGTCGAGTACATACCCCTTTCATGTACCTGATGATTGGTCACGACGCGACGCGTCGAGGCCAAACGATCAAGATCTTGCTGTCCAAATAAGGCAACTCGGTAGCGGATTTGTTTATGTTTGGCATTGTCAGTTTCAACCGCCTCAGTGCAGCGTGTTGGAACACGCCATTCACTCTCTTCTCCCTCTTCATTCATCTCTGGCCCAGTCTCGGAGAAATTTCCTTCAGCAATGAGACTGAACTGCGATTTACTCTGCCAGTTTGGAGAAAGGTCTGCCTCAATTCTATTTTTCGTTGGTTATGTTGAACTTGCGGATAAATATATCCAGGCTATATTTTACTACATTTCCTCAACCTGCACCGAATCCTGAAGTCTTGAACAAACACTGCAATGAAGCCGATAACCGACCGCGTATACGAACGCGTAATCGTGCGGGACCATCGTCCGCGTCAGACGACATGGCATCTTACTACTTCTTCACCATTGATGACCAGTTGCTCTACCTTTCTTTCTTCCAGGACTGGGGCCCACTCAATATAGCGATGGTCTACAAGGCTTGTATACTCATTCATGAGCTTCTGGAGGTACGGACGCGCCTTGGTGTTGCTAAGCTGCCACTTACGTGCAGCGTTGCGGCGCGATGACCAGGATCCCAATCTGACGCAGTACAGACTCGTCCTTTACTCCTCCGATGACCCCCGGCGGAAGGCCAATGCAGCTCTTCTGATGGCCCTCTATGTAGTGCGTGCTCTACCCTCTCATCAAGTCACTCCGCTAACACCGCAGCCGCAGATGATCGTCCAGCGACGAGCTCCATGGGAGGCCTTCCACCCTATCGCAGAGGTGGAATTCATGCCATTCCGTGACGCCGGCAGAGGCCCCTCAGATTTCAATCTCAATATACAAGACTGTCTCTGGGGGGTCTGGAAAGCCATGCAGAATGGCCTATGTGATATGAACGAATTCGACGTTGAGGATTATGAGTTTTATGAAAAGGTGGAGAACGGAGATTGGAACTGGATAACGCCCAATTTCATTGCGTTCGCCTCGCCTGTCGACTCAGCTTGGATAAAGAAGGAGAAGGAGTCGAAGGAGTCAGCGGACTCTGGCACGTCAGTGTATTCCACTGCATCTTCCACGAAAAACCTCGCATTGCAGCGCAAGCTTCCCACACCATTCCTTAACTGCCTCGATTACTTCGAGAAGCGAAACATCAAGCTCGTCGTGCGCCTTAATACCAAACTTTATGATCGAGACACATTTTTGGATCGTGGTGTCGATCACATGGAACTGTATTTCGATGACGGTACCAATCCAACAGATGAGATTGTGCGGACATTCATCGACACCGCTGATAGGATAATCGAGTCTGGTGGCGTGGTAGCAGTTCACGTGCGTTGCTTGTCTTCTTGTAGACCCTCTTCTTGACGTTCACTTTTCGACTTAGTGTAAAGCTGGCTTGGGACGAACGGGCACCCTAATAGGTGCATACCTCATCTGGAAGTACGGGTTTACAGCAAACGAAGCGATTGCCTTCATGCGTATCGTTCGGCCGGGTAGCGTTGTTGGCCCCCAGCAACAATTCATGTACCTGAAACAGCTAGAGTGGTCCAAGTGGGCAGCAGTTGATGAAATGCAGAGACAACAAAGAGCCAACGCGATACCAGCAGAACCAGCGCCAATGGTGACTCCTGCAACACCTCCAGCTGATACGGACGAAGAAATCGGGCGTATGCGTATGGAGATGACAACACCCCCACCAACAGGAACAACTTATCCCCCTGTAACTCCGAGCAGGCATGTTGCAGCGGCTGCGGTTCACGCCAAAGCTATCGCTACGCCTGGCCAGCCACGAAAGACGCCATCCGGCAAACGAATCGCACGTGAAGCCATTGATGAGAGTGAATCTGATGAAGACACAGATGATGTTCTCCCTCTCCCCGCTATGCCGATGACGCGCAACAAGAGCAAAACCACCCCGGTGACGAAGAAGATCACGGCGTCGGAAAGGCGCCCCGTTCGGGTGACTAGATCTACGGCTGGCGCAGCTGCTATTCGAAAGGCTGGCACAGCTATCAAGCCTCCCACATCACCCGTTAAATCTACAGGGCAGCAGCCTCCGAACAAGATTCCTAGACTTGCTACGACAAAGACGACGACTGCTGCCAAAGCTGCTGCTGCGCGTCAGAAACCTGTTCCGGTTCCCGCCCCCGTAACGCGACGACCTCCACCAACAGCTCCCACACCCTCCCGTCTCCCTACGTTAATCCCTTCCAAGCGACCTCACCACGCATCCACTCTCACTGAGGTTGCTAATGCTACCACGAAAAAGGCTGGTCCTACTTCTGATGCATGGATGACGACCAATGTCGCTGCCGTTGTGGTTCCTGGCAGCAAGACTGCGCGACCGGGGTTGAGAAGTATACGACGTCGACGGAGTAGCTTTAGTTCTGCTGATGTTGTTGCATGATGATGACGGCGTTGCATTTTCTCCTCTGTCGTACTTAGCTTGTACAGTGTGGATCCCGGTTATTTAGTTATTACCATCTCGTCGTTGTTATCTCGCACTCTTTTTGTCTGCATGCGCAATAACCCCCATTCCCCTCCCGTCATTATTTTTTTAGTATATTATGATACATAGCTTCTTTTCAGTTTTTAGCGTCGGATACCGATGAAATGATTTCACGGTTGGTTAAAATATCATCTGAGAGGACTGGATTTGCTGGTATCAGTCATCACTGAGGCCTTGGTGCACTCAAGATACCTCTTTCCCGAGCAACGTACTCTAATAATATCTGAAAGATGTCAACCTGGACTTGACGCTGGAGCTCCACTCTTCTATGCCCTCCCCTCAATCAAGACCACAAATTCTTCATTAGCGAGATCGTCTCTACATACGTGTCATTTCCTGCTCGCCTCCCTTCGTCGCAAAAGATGTAGTTAATCCCGTTTCAGTGGCTTGTATAGTACAATCACTCATTCCAAGATCTCGGATTCCTTTTGAATATTGCCTTTCTCTGATTCTTGTGATACTCCTCATCGGCAGAAATCACTCTTATGTAACCTAATTATCAGACAGAAGTGCATGATCATGTGGGTTGGTGAATCGGAAAGGTATGACCTTTGAACTCTCAGATGGATCTCACATATAAACAACAAGAAGTTCAGCGTCAAGTTCTGGCAGCAAATTATGAAAATTACGAAAAAGCGCGTTGTTATCGAAAGGAACGGCGTGGTCAATTGAATCAATTCGGATATAGGAATATGGAGGTACGTACTTACATGCTGGGATTAAATTACTGGAATCTTGCTGATTCAGGCCATATTCCAACCCACGCTGTTTTCGGGAGCCTTCATATTTCACATCTATAGAAGTTTCATCATCGCTAGCACACATTGGTGGCGGCTCCATACCTTGAAGAGCGATTACATCGATATGGGCATTCGTTCCGTGTGCATGTACCCCGGTGCAAGGGATAGTGAGCTATCAGAGCGAAGTGAACGAGGCTAGAGGACATTCATGAACGGCTTTCCCCAGGGCGATCCCCCTGGTCTTAGTTACACAATGCAGAGGCTGCTGTGTCAATGAGAGTATCGACGTCAATGCTGAAACTTTCATTTCATGATTCCATCACATCCATCAAATAACGTCAACAAGACTATGTGGACATGACAATCTTAGTCGATTCCATCATTTGCCTCGTCCAGTTTTCTAATTCGTTAGACGGCAGTTCTTGCCATTTGTCCAAAACCTATCAAGACATGTGAGTGGGCAGCGGATGAATAAGGAAAGTGCCTACTTCGTCAAGTTTTCCGAGGAGCCGTAGTACTTTCTCCTCGGAATCATCAGACCATTTGACTCTCTCTTGCAACTGAGAGGTTAATGCGTTGTTCTCTGCTTCAATCTAAGTTCGATGTGCTATCAGAGGCACGTGGATCACAGGAAGGCAAGAAAACTCACCTGGGACAGCATCTCTCGCAGTCGATTATTTTCCTCCTCAAGTTTTGGTATAGTCCGTGCAGCGATAGCTGCTCTAGGTTCCAGGTCCTCTCGCCACTTGTCTTTGACTTCTATGTTCCGCTGGCTCCGTTCTTTAGATTCTTCGATTATGCGATGAAGAGTATCGATATTCTCTTGGACATTGAAAGTCTGAAATAGTTTGTCCAAGTCTCGCTGTTAGTAATGTATAGTCAGTCAGTATATCATTGGAAGAACAAAGGTTGGTTATGCACGAAGGATTGTGATTCGATATAATCCGATATTTGGTTGAAGATCGCTGTAGACCCATCTTTATCCTCGCTAGTGTACGTAGGAAAACATTCCGCAAAGTCTTCATATCTACAAACAAGGTGACTTGTGAGCGATCACTATTGAGACTGCAAACGAACAGGACAACTTACGTCCATTTTCTAGACGAACGCCGTACGGCAAGCTGGAGAGCCGACTGGAAGTAAGTCCAGCGTATAGTGGCACCCTGGGAGTTCATCGTCGGCAAGCAAAGATTAAAGAACAACCCGCGGGCCCGTGTGTGACGTGATATTCACGTGACTGTGGATGATACAAAAAAGGAAAATCAAGGGTTGACAGTGGCACAACGCGAAGTCTCGTTTCCAGACGAAGAATACGTCGAGATTTACCAGAATACAGGGCGTGTCAAGGTGTGTATCCCAACAGTAGTCAATCTAATTTTGCTGTCTACTTCTCAGATAATCCCATGCAATACCGTCTAACGATTATATGCGCTGAAAATTCAAGGGTACTACGAAGGATGAGTGGCATCGTATCAGCATCGAAAAACCCGGATTAACCGTCATATAAAAATGATACTTTCAACAAACTTCAGGAAGGGATTCATACTACGTCCAGCGAGACAAGAGGCCGTGACTATTGGCATGCGACCCTTTTTAAAAACGTTTCTGATCGGGTCGGGTGCGTCTAGATTTTTGTCAACTATATCTGCGTTCCCTACAATAAGTGAACTGGTATGTGGACATCTCGACAGCCCAAGCCCATACATCACATAGGGATGACGCCATCACGAAGAGAGAGTGGCCAGGACAGAGTTGATGATGTCGGTGATGCATCAACATCAGCCATTGGGAGTATCTTGTTAAGTCATTGTCCAGAAGGGACATAGCAGACGGATTGCATACCACTACGGGCACCTGGGGTGATACTGATCTGAGTGGACTGCGGCTATGAAACGGCAAGATCGGAGACAGAGGGTGTATAGATTCTCCTTTGAGGAAGGTCACCAGGATAATGAGAGAGATGGATAGGTCGGATTATTAGTTCAAGAAATCCTCGACGCAATGCGGGGACCTGAGGTCGTAAGTTCGCCGTCATGTAAGCGACGAAAGCCTAATCATTTATCATCTGGCATAAGAGATGATAGACCCAATATTCTGGACGAACAGAAAGAATAAGGTGGAAATGACGAAGAAGTCGCCCATAATATCCACTCCTTTCCAAAGGAGATATCCAAGTTCCCTCTGGGCGTAACCTGAAGATTCTAGTTCGCGAAGGTGTTCCTCGCAAACGAGTATTCTTCCAGATTCGGTAACGACAGGGAGCCCGTTGACCTTTTGGGTTCGACGCTAGTGTATAACGCCAAAACGACAGGTCGAACAAACCGTCTCCTTCTCCCGTATTACGATGGGATATCATATTCGTTGCTTTCTCGTTCTGATGCAAATTTAATGTTGGTCAATGCTTCTGCTATACTATTTTCAGTTTCTGCGCAAGGGATGGATTGATCTGCCCCACCTGTCTCTTGTAAGCCGCAGACAAAGTCATTTGACAAGGAAGCGGTCCTGAGCCAACCAGCCAAAGGCCCGCCGCTACCCATCAATCGGTCTTTGACGTCTTGATACTCTACAGCGGAGTGCTTTACATCGCTATATGCTTGCTGTCTACACAGAATGTTTGTAAAATAACAGAGCGACGGATGGACAAACCTACGACTGATCAGAGAGCCCCAAGACCCTGGAAACCTGATGGTACAGTGAGAATAATGATGTCTGGCATAGCAGTGGTCTATTCAAGGTATAGTCGGCCTCAATTAATGCGAGAGAAAGACAATGGTACTCGCCTTGATTTCTCGCGTAATCGGTGCTTGGGGGATACGCCTCGCTTGAACCCATTGATGAGTACTTCATGCATCTTGTGCGAGTCGGCAATCCAACAGAGAGCTACCTATCGCAATAAGCTGAGAGTTTTGTACGTGATCACGCCGGACTGACAGTCGTTACACGAGCCAGAAGCTGTTTTGAGAAAGTCGCGAGAATGCATGAATGACAGGCTCGTGAACCCTATAGATGGTCGCTGAACACGGTAGTCTCCCGCGAGAGCTGAAAAAGTCGTAAGACGCATGATTCAAGAACTTTGCTTTGCAACTGAACGCACCATGCCAGCCCAACCGGTCCCACAAGGCTCGATTACAATCTTCCAGCACCATCTCATGCATACTTGGAGGTACTTCACCGATGATTATGCTCGATATATACAGAGGCGACAGAAACCGCGATCCCAGAGCACCTTGTATGCCTAGGACGGTCCATGAGGCAATCTTGTCGCTACAAGACATGGACTGAGTGGGAGGAGAATCCGCTCGGCCGGGTTTCGTTCGAAGGACTCCATAGAGTGAGTATCCATCGCGTCCTCGCGCGGCTGCTGCAGGTTCCACCGGTTGCCTGACCGTAGAATCCTTGAGCAATGCCATCTCTTCGTCCTGGAAAGCGGCGAGGAATCTGGTCGATGCGTCTCCGCCTAATGCAGCAGTAATCAGCGACACCAACAGAAAAAGTCAGGAAACTCACACGGAACGGTGGATATGTAGAGATTGAGTGTTACGCCATCTCTCAACGCGTATTTCCCGCTCGCCCGACGAACGATCCAGTCAGACGCTGTTTGGCGAAGAATTTCTTCCATAAACCATCGGATGGCGCCTCGTCGAGCTAGCACCTCTGCGTGACTATCGTGTAATGCTTCTCCCTGGGTTGGCAGTCGGCTGGTAGGTAAACATTTCGTCCCCGTTGCAATGGATATGACCTTGGTGCGCCTTTGGTCGGTAAGGAAGAACGACGCAAAGATGGTGAATTTTCCATCTGGTGGAGATATTCTCAGGGAGGCGTAGGTTCCGTGAATGTGGCGGATTATCGCGTCGAAATCAAGAACATGGGGCATGTGGAAAACTGGAAAACTGGATTTATTGGCCACCTCTGCTGATACAGCTCAGGTAAATAAGCGCAAACTAATCTACCTCGGTAGCTCATTGTAGATGGAATTGAAGTAAGCGGCTGGGGGCCGACGCGGGCCGTTGAGCTCGAGAAGTAGAAATTTGAATTTAAGATAACCCAGGATTAGACGTATATAGCTAAATGTACTACACGAACATCGACATTTCAACGTGCACAGAAAATATTTATCTAAATTGCATCAATCATCCTAGTTTGTGCGGCGAGTCGTGCTGCGGATTCCAAGCGTTCGCTTGACCTTGGTCATAAAGGGGACATGCGTGTCTTGTCCCTGTGGCTACAGGTAAGCATCTATCATTGGAGAATTCAACAATTCTCACCATTTTCCTCAGCTCATGTTTGGCATGTTTACGACCCTGGTGCGTAGTATTGGGATTGCTGAGAGCAACTTCTGTAAAGAAATTAAATATTGATAATGTATCTATCTGAGAATGGACAACGTACTGTAACCGCCTGCCACCCGATCCTTGTCCCTACGATGCCAGAAACGGGATTTGCGACTCGTGTTAGAGGAAACATGGTGGGTATCGCGAGCTTGTCGACGTGTTCCAAACATTTTAGATTATAAGAGGATCCAATTCCCTTGAACTGCCTTTATATAAAGGCAAAGAACGCGTCATTTTGTGGTGCAGGAGGAGTAGATGATGAAATTTGAAGTTCAAAAGAAATTTGCACCAGTGATGATATCATAGCTTCAACGGCTCGGTATTCTCCGTGCACTTGCTCCTCGACTCCTTACACGGTACTCGTTCCTTGATAGCTAGGAATGGAACCCCATGTCTTCTATGCCATGATGCCGTCTCTACTGCTGCTCCTATCAAGGGTATATAGGGCGAGAGTGCTTCTTTGTGCTGCCATCGTTTTTTTAATATGACCGTGCGTTCTCAAGGCAGAAAACTTTCACACTGTCTTCATTCGAACTACTACTGGTTGCCGTGGCGTTAAAATCTTTTCTCATGACGGTTACGACCCTACGAAACGCTCAAGAAGAGCTGTAAAAGATGTACTTCTCAGTCTTCTCTCTCGAAGCTACTCGCTTGCATCAACCAACACTCGAGACTATACAACGGGTAAAAGTACAGCCGGAAATTTATGACAACTTCTTTCGTTCACTTCATTTATGTACGGAAATCACTTCCGCCCACCAATCAGACATCAAGGCGGCCCTTCAGTTTCGTCCCTCTTGAACCCGAAGTTGAGGTTTTGTAATACCATCAAGAGCGTTGGACTTCTTCGTGGATGCCTACGGCCATGATTAGCCCCTTACTGGAATTCTAGACTTCTTCGTGTCGCTTCTGTTTTCATGTCATACTACATACAGTTTGATGGACTCCAATCGCGACAGTTTAGCGCAGTTCTGATGGATCAAGACCTATGCTTGGCCAACCTCTCGTCATTCAATTTAGACAGCTACGTACGATGAAAAGTGGGATAACTTCGGCGAAGAGCCACGCCTGGAGAAGCGCTTGACAGCGTGGATATCATCATCAGAGGTTGTGCCGGTACCGCTAGCTGGGCCGAGAACGTTATTCAGGGCGATCTGTAAGACGAAGACAATGGCACGTTCACCGCATGCCCATGCCTCACAGTTCGACTTCTTCGTTCGTGTTTTGCGTGCATTCTTAGGCTTGTCTTCGATCTAGTTAAGGGGGCCTCGCCAAAGACTGACGAAAATATGGAATTGGGTCCGTTTAGTACTGGATAGAAAGGGGTACCTTCCCCAGTAAATACTATAGCTATTTGACATGCTCAGCATGAGTCTTCAGTCAATATAGTATTCAATCCGATGTTACTATCATACTTGCTACATGAAATAAAAAGTTGCCACGAGCTTACAGTGACGTCACAATCGAGGTTGTCAATCTTCCGTCATGCCGCCTGGCTTAGAATTGCTCTCATCGCTATGTATACCCCAGGAATTTTCGCGCTATGAGAAACTGGACGACGCAGAAATTATACAGAGATTACAGAGATGGAAAAGTGACGCGTCCCAGGTCCTCTTTGAGCTCCAAACTCTACTCAGCCAACACGATGAAAACCTTTCTCTGGAGGATCAGGTTGACATTGTCGCGTCGGTTGTACCTTTCGAAGGCGAGGATCCATGGGTAGTGCCAAAGTCGCGTGAAATTTCGATGGGTAAGCAACGCCTTTCCGATGTACTTTGATCTTAGTGAATTTCAGATATCCTGCATCGTTTTCATGAGCCGGATGTGCGTTTGTTGAAGCGAATCTTGACGCATAACGTGAAACCCCTCTTCCTATCGACTCCTCACCCGTCCTTGAACCTTTCTACCGGTCGTAAACTGCCTCGTCTTGCCGGGGGACCTATGGCTTCCCAGGACTACTACGAGGAGCAAACATGGAAAGAACATCCCGAGACAGCGAGCCTTGTGTCGTTTGTAGTAAGGAATATCCGGGTAAGTCCCCAAGTTCCACCTGCATGCTAAGAATCCCATGTGAACGCGCGTTCAACAGAGCGAGGATTACGAGGACTTATGGCATCTTGTCATACCTTCGGTGATGTCCCTCCTCGATGACTATGAAGCTCGCTACAAGATCAAAGGGGTGCGAATAGTGTCCGAAATGTTGCAAAAAGTCCCAAAGACGCTCTTAAAGCGCACTGGAATCGATGGACTGATATTGTCGGTGAGTTCTAGAATTCCCCGCGTCAAGACATGTGTTGAGTCTTCCATTCAGTCTCTAAACAATTGCTTGGGGCACTTGAAAGATCCAGAGTCTCCCGAACTTCTACGGGCCGCTATTTCCGCGAACTTGTCATTGATATTGCTCACTACCGAACATGGGACCACACAACAGTTCGATCAGCTGTGTGCATTGCTGGGTGACGGCATAATCGGAACTGTTTGGTTATACGCGTCTGACAGCTTTGAGGTGATCTTGGCTACGGTTGAAGCACTTCCACCTCTGATGAAGGCATTAGACATCGGCATCGCACGTTATCTCAAGGTTCTCGATTTCTTTTATTCTGAAGCGGCTCGGCTGACTGCCGTAGGCTCTTGTCCCACAGCTTGTACACCCTCTTTACCCGAATTCTGTGAGACCGACCCCCGTTGTATTGCAGAAGCATTCGTTGATTGCTCTCGTGACTGTCATTAACGAATGTTCCCCGAGAATCGGCGGATGGAAAGGAACGATCTTAGATGGTGTTGGAAGATGTTGGGTGGCGCTTCAAGATGTTGATCCCAGCAGAAATGATGATGGTAATGATATATGGAGCTCGCCTTTTGCTGTGAGACTTATGTGGTTACCATTTCAGGTGCTTGTGAAGAGTTGAAGGAGCTGCTCCGTAGCACATGCAAGCAGCTCGCTAATGCGTGTCCTTCGGTCATTCAGGTGGGTGGAGCCCACGCGTTTGATGTTCGGTGTAGCTGAATGCATCAATCAGGAGTGAATACAAACGGTTCCTCGCTGTTAATCACGAGATGTTTTTCGACCTCTTGAGCCCCGCTCTTCAAGGATGAATACAGGGCCTGAAGGGGGGTAAGTCTCCCCGGAGTGGGCTCCACGTATGATTTCATGACGTTTATAGCTAGACAAAGAAAGGGCTGTACAATCACATGGAATATCGTGGTACTACCATCGCACACATGTATGCAACATTGAAACTGTGTGGTGTGGTATACGGAGCAAGCGAGATCACCGATCTTGGGGGATCCGCTGACAAGATTCATCTTAGTATGTACCTAATTTAACGAGAGCCTTCTCGGTTGAGTGGTGTGAGAAATACCAGCCAGAGAAAAGAAATTATGGGTATTCCACAGGTCGGCGACTGGCAAAGGGCATCATGGTCTGCGCATGTAGGAGCTCTAGGCCTGAGACTGAGTACGACGAGGGGCCTCGGAGTGGACCGGAGGAATAAAATGAGATTCCGGACCGGTGTTATGCAAGCGGACTTCTGAGATCTCGGCGTGTTCACGTGCTCACTATCTTTTCCTTTTCATCCCTCCATTATGTCCGTCTCTCTCATTTAAGCCCATACTTACCTTCATCGCCACTGCTCCCTGTTACCCTTCATTCAATCATGAGCTTCACTGTCGAGGATCTTGTTTCCTCCTTTTCCTCTAGCCATATCGGCCAGGAAGCATTGGATCTCGCCGCGCTTCAGGTCAGTTGGCCTTTGTCGTGGTGGTTGTGGTGGTTCCATTGACCCTATTCATTCTTCTTCCAAGGCTCAGCTAGCACAGGCTTTGTTCGTACAGGATATGCCACGGGAAAACCATTACCACCATCCGTGTAGTACACCTACATCGCGGACGCCATCGTCGAGCTTCTGCTGGGGCCAGACTATGGGGCAGTCGTCGTCGAGGCGCCAGACTGACGAGGTCATGCGCGACTCGGACGAGCTGGAGGATGAGAGAATGGTGGAGGACCTGTTACTCCCCTCGTCGCCCATCTCAGCGTCGCACTATGCTGTACCTTCCCAGCCCCGGCCCCAGCACAAAAGTCAAAAGTCCACAGGGATTCTCTGCAAGCTCGTCAGAGTCTACTTTCACGACAACAGACCCCTTCTACATGGCCCAGCTGCAAGCCATGCAGTATAATAGCCCACCCCCCTCCGTATTCTCCCAGCTTGGCCGTCCTGCCCAGCAGTCCCCGTTTATGCAGCCGCAGCAGTCTCATCCGTCACCCTCCCACAGGGATGGCTTCCTTTGTTCACCATCAGCATCGCCTATTTCCATAGACGCCTCATCATATCTTGTCACTGCCTCACCATTCGAGTGCTGACCAGTTCCAGCACGGCCTTTATCTCGTTATTGTACCTAAGGCCAACAGGAAATGGTCTCCTGTCATCGCTCCGCCATTCATTCCAAACTCCTATTCGGTCACCAACCTTCCGATCGGGCCAACAGCGCCCGGACCGGCGTATACCCTCAGGATATTCCCAACTCCGCCGCTCACTCCCCGCAATGTATCCTCCAGTCCGTCTTAATTATTAGATCTCTTATTCCTTGTAATGTAGATTCACACGCAGTGTTACTGTTGTTGTAAGATAGTTTAGGCCCGATCTCAATCTCGATATTGTTAGATTACACAAATGACAATTCTCTTGACTAGCGCTTTCATTGATGCTCATTGCAAAGTTCAACATCATGGTCGATGGTTACCGGTATCCTGATCGCCCTCTATTCGAGACCGTGTGGGAGTAATATCGTTGCGGCAGCGGCTCACTGCCGCTCCAGGGAAGTTTATCGTGGCGTACAACTGGTAATCGAGGCCCTTCTCGCCCAGTCCATTATAGTTGTGGTAACGTACGGGTAATTTGAGCTCGACAACCACCGTGCACGGCGACGCTGGATGAATTGTACCCCAGTTGTGCGGGGTAAAACTGGTTGTTAGATCTAATATTCAGTGAGTTGCCTTGGAAATCGAGAGTACTCAGGGTAATGGTGACTTTGGAGTTTCATGAAACTAAAGGATAAGGTGTCCGCTGATCGTGTTAGTTGACGAAAGAAAGGCGTTAGCAGAGTGCCGGAAGTGCTATTATACATCTAGACCCGTATCGTTATTATACGTAGTATATTAGAGGAACTGCCAGAAAAGCGAGGACTGGGGCCACAGCGGGTGCGTTTCGTGGCCAAGCCCAGAAACATTTTTGCTACTGGCTAGCCTGGATGGTGCGAGGACGGAACTGCGTCTAAAAGTTAGGGTTTGATGTTCTTGGACGGGAGACTCAGACAGGCGGGTGTGTCAATCGTGCGGTAGCCGACTGCGCAGGATCCTCGTTGTGGGTCTATTTTGAAGGACACACCCTATTGGACGTTTCCAAAAATACGTATCGGTATTTTGTAAGACCCAATACCTGTATTGAACTTCCTTTAGAAGGATTACGCGCAAAATCAGGAGCCTGAAGTACAGAAAAGGACTGACTGAGCGCGTCAGGAAGCTCCAAAGTGGTTCGGTACATCAAGACATTCTGAGAGGATGAGACGTAATTGGCAATCGAAAGTGGAATTGGAATTGACAAGGAAATGATGAAAGTCAAAGTGCGGGTTCACGTTGGGTTCACCGTTTCGTGGCGTTGGATTTAACGGAAAAGATCCAGAGGCGGTTGGGAAGTACTTGGCAAAAAGAATACGCCAAGTAGAATGCATCGTGTATTCGCACGTACGTCTATCTTGAAGCTTGAAGGCCGAAGCCCATCGATCCCAAAAATAGGTGAAGAGGCCGTGTCACAACCCCCAGAAGATCCGGGCACTAAACAGGAGATTGGTTGTTCGTCTGTTTTTCTTCCGTTGTACATGAGTTTTCACAGCTTCTCCGAGTTTCCCGTCTATAGGTCTTCAGGCTTCAAGGGCTTGTAGACTCGGTTTGAGGTTGACTAGAGCCTAGTAAGGATATGGTATTGTAGTGCAGTTTCCTGTGTCCTTGCGTCCTTGCGTCCTTGCGTTATGGTAACGTGCCGTGTAACGATGAGATAAGACTACTTGCGCGTAAAACCCAGGGAGTACAGAAAAATCCAAGCTGAGTGCTCCAAAGCAGTTTCAGCACGTCGAGACATTAATCTTGCGGAATCTGACTGCGGACAAGATTTAGGAGCGTTGTTGTATTGTATTCGAAATAGTCGCGCGCGTCTATTTTGAAAGTCAGATCTCATTGGCCCCCTAAAATAGGTGAGGTGGTCGTGTCGCGAAGCCCAGGAGATCTTGGCAATAAACAGAAATTTGTTTCCTAGCCTGTTACTCTTGCTTCAAGTTCGTTGGGAAGGGCTGACACGATCTCTCCACCTATTTTAAGGACAGGTACTTCCAGAATGCAGAGTGGTCCATTTCTTTGAGATTGTTTGCCCAGTAGATCCTGAAAACAGCTGCAATAATCTTCGATTTTGCGCACGAAATCACGTCGGAGCTTGCAAACGAAAGTTTTCTTGCACGCTCATGTTCGAACAAAAAGCACACCAGCCCTCGAGTAGTTTCAGTCCATTTCCTTCTCTGGTGAAACTCGAGACAGCCCTTTTGCACATACACCCTGAGTCCCCAGTGCAGCGAGTGTAGAAAAAGCCAGACCGAGCGCGTCAGGAAGCTCCAAAGCAGTTCGGTACGTCAAGACATTATCAAAGATATGAGACGTGGAAGTCTTTTGGAGCAGGGGGTTGACAGGGAAGTCACGGTGGTGAAAGTCAAAGCGCAGGCCCGGGTTCACATTAGGTTCATCGTTTCTCAGCGTTAGGTTAAAGGGAAAAAATTGTAGAGACCGTCGGCAAGCATTAAAAACATCAGAATGCATCGAGCAGAGTCCCCTTGTTTCAAAAAGATTGGCGTTGGTAAAACACAAGTCCAATAGCCGGACACCCCTATGTCATTAGCTGGTGTTTGGTCGTGTTGACTCACGCGTTGAAAGTACCGTACGCTTCCTGGCTCCAGCCGGCACCAAGGGACTCATTTCTTCGCTATCTGCGCCTCGAAAGATTCCTTCATTGTCTGCTGGCCCCGTGATAATCGCGTTTTTGCAGCAGCAAAGATGCCCGAGACAACGATATTCAAGGTGAGTCGGCCAGGTCAGTACACATCATTTTCACACCAAGCTCATTTTGCTGCAGGCGACGTACAGCGGGATCCCCGTGTACGAGATGTACGTCCAATTTAACACCATTTTACACGATTTCTCACTGCGTAACACGTCCAGGATGTGCAAGAGCGTCGCCGTGATGCGAAGGCGGTCCGATTCGTGGCTGAATGCGACGCAGATCCTCAAAGTTGCTGGTTTCGACAAACCTCAGCGAACTCGTGTGTTGGAGCGAGAAGTGCAAAAGGGAGAGCACGAAAAGGTCCAAGGCGGCTACGGAAAATACCAGGGTATGGCGCTGTTCTGCTATCGCGAGCAACCGGTAACACCCTTACAGGAACTTGGATTCCTTTGGAACGTGGCTTGGCTCTTGCGAAACAGTACAACTGCGACGGTCTCCTCAAGCCTATCATCGAATTCCAACCAGCCGCTAAAAGCCCACCGCTGGCTCCGAAACACCTCATCACTAACTCCAGCGCCCGTCCTTCGCGTCGAGGAGGCGCACCCGACAGCGCTGCCAGTTTGTCTGTTAGCACGCGCTCATCCAGACGCCAGGTCGTCGATGTTCCCGAGGAATCTGAACACGAAACACTTTCAGTGCGGGGCTCCGAAGATGGGTCGATGACGCCTTCGCCTTCGGAGGCTTCGTCTAGTTCGCATACACCTTCGCCCATCAGGAGTCCGAAAGCATATCATAATGGTGTTGCTGGCTCTCGTTCCAGCACCAGACGAAGCAGGTATGATAGCGAATATACAGAAGACCCTGAGGCAGCGAGGCTCAACGGCAAGACCGATGCTCGTGCTTACGGAGACCAAATACTAGAATACTTCATCTCAGACACCAACCAGGTGCCGCAGGTGCTCATCTCCCCACCTCCTGACTTTGACCCCAACATGGCCATTGACGACGACGGACATACCGCGTTGCATTGGGCGTGTGCTATGGGCCGCATCCGCATTGTCAAGCTGCTGCTCACCGCCGGTGCTGATATTTTCAAGGTCAACAAATCTGGCCAAACCGCGCTCATGCGTAGTGTCATGTTTGCGAACAACTACGATGTTCGCAAGTTTCCCGAACTATATGAACTGTTGCACCGTTCAACCCTGAATATCGATAATTACAACCGGACCGTCTTTCATCACGTTGTTGATGTTGCTATGGCCAAGGGAAAGACTCACGCCGCGCGTTATTACATGGAGATCATCTTGACGCGACTTGCTGATTACCCGAAAGAACTTGCCGATGTTATCAATTTTCAGGATGAAGACGGAGAGACGGCGCTGACTATGGCAGCTCGGTGTAGAAGCAAACGATTGGTAAAAATTCTGATTGACCATGGCGCCGATCCCAAGATCGTGAACCACGATGGCAAAAGCACAGAAGACTACATCTTAGAGGATGAACGGTTCAGGTCATCACCTGCCCCTCCTTCTCGTGTCATGCCTATGTCTTTCCGGAATATCCAGGCAGCTTACCCTCCCCCTCATGCACCACCTGACTACTCCTTCGCGCCGGCAAATGGAGATCGGCCTCCACTCCATCACTCTGTCGCGGCACAACGCGCTAGTACGCGCTGTGTCAATGACATCACGAGTATGATGGACAGCTTGGCTGCCTCGTTCGACCAAGAGCTCCGAGACAAGGAGCGTGACACGGTCCAGGCCCACGCGCTTCTGGGAAACATCCAAGCAGAAATACTTGAAAGCCAGCGTGCTGTAGGTCATCTACGGTCGCAGGCAGAAGGTTTGGCGCACACAAGCGACACCCTAAAGACGATGGAAAATGAACTTAATACGAAGATGGGGCGGAGATATAGACTGGGCTGGGAGAAATGGGTTAAAGACGAAGAGGCGCGTGAGAAAGCCATCAGAGACTCAGCCAATGGGGAGCTGATGTTGACACCCGCCACGGCTTCTCACCTAGCGAGCATCGGAATGGACGGCGAGTCAGCCGCCGAACTGGGGAAGGGTAAAGGAAAGCGCAAGGCGTCTTCGGACCCGGAAGACATTTCGGATCTGATTGCCTTGCATTCGGGAATACCGACGGACCCTGAAGCGCTAAGACAAGCGTGTGGGGCATTGAGGGAAGAGATTCTCCAGGCGCGAAAACGGAGAAAGACGATGTTTGACGAATTGGTAACATTCCAAGCCGAAGCTGGAACGAATGGTAGGATGAGTGAATATAGACGATTGATCGGCGCGGGATGTGGAGGGATCCCACCGTCGGAAGTTGATAGCGTTCTGGGTGTTTTGCTAGAGGTGAGGGTACCTAATATCCTGACCGTTGGTGTAGGGTCGTTGATTTGTCCCTTTACAGACCCTGGAATCAGAAGAGCCGAGCTCATCATCTCTTGGCTGGAATGGATCAAGACCTACGAATGCTGGCGAAAATATGCGATGATGGCATTGTTGGATTGCTGGACAGTATGATTTGTTCCTGTGTCGTTGGATAAGATGTTTCGTTTATCTGTAAAGCACTGTATGTATTCCTCCTGTTGCGGTGAAATTTATTCATCTAAATATCAATCTGTTTTGGATTGGACAATATTTGCTATGATATACATGGGAGAGTAAATTAAACCGAACAGATAGGCTATAGAACGTGCATGTCACGTCCAAGAGATTGTTTCTGAGAATCTGCAGGAGGTCTAGAGTTCTAGATCGATGCTAGTGGGATTGGCTTGTGTAGTTGAGTAGAAATGCCGTCATTTGTCTCTCCATACTTGCCATACAGCCCATTCACCATCGGAAGTTCTAGCCCAAAGGCTCACATCCCACGCCCTGATAGGGATCCTGCCCTTTTCAACGAGCTCGTACGCTCCAAACACTGGTGCGTAATCCACCTTCCAGCAATCCCACCCCGTCTCCGAACCAACTGTAGTGCTTAACATCAACGGATGAATGGCACGCATTAATGCCTTCTCATGCACCCGTTTGTTTCGTTTGTTCCCAAAGATGGCACGTCTCGTCCTCGTTGTCGACTTGCGGAATACAATCTCGACGTCCCGGAAGCCATACCGAGCGCGTAGCCAGACGTGACCAAAGAAAAAGCGGCGCAGATCGGGGACGACGTAAGTCCAGAGAAAGTTATCGATAAGATAGTTCCAGGTGGTGTCTGTCCATGAATTTCGGGGAGGGCCGCGTCGAGGTATGAATTCTCCGAGCAAACCTGGGAGGGGCATGTAGTATGCGTCGGAGGAGCAAAGGCGGTAGAGGATAATAGTTCCGAGAGTGATGGCCAGTAAGAGACGAAGGAAGAATATTCTCCTGTGAATCGAATGGATCAATGGCAGTTCTGTATAATTCATTAAGACCTGCCTCTTCTTTCCAATTGGCATTCTGTCGAGGTGCGTGATATATTGAACGCTTATATCGCCGCGCGCGCATTTAGTTAATAGACGTGATGGTAGAGAATTGGCAGGAACTCTTCTGTAATTCTGGGGCATTGGGCCTCAAGAGACAAAAGAGAGAAGCAACTTGTTTGGAACAAGTTCAACTTAATCCCGGGCCGTCACGACGCATTCCAATCTATATTGGCAAGAAAGTATGGTATGTAGCAGGTTCAGATAAAGCTGTAGGTCCAAGAAGCCGATATTTTATAAGTGTCCTATGGGTATGTGATATAAATTAGTTGTTGTCATGAAGAATGTCCAATGGTCACGGTGTGTCAGTACTTGTATACAGCAATCTCTATATCTATGCTTATAACAAACTTATCAGCAGCCCAACGTATGACAAGATACTCAACATGGTGCCAACGTGGTTCGCATATGCAGAGTTCGAGTTCCCAGTACTGCTACTACCGCTTGCTGCCTTCCCTGTCGCTTGTACAGAACCTGGAGCACCAGATGATAGTGTCACAGCCGAACCTAGCACAATCAACTTCAAACAGATGTAAAAACGACACAGTTGTCTACTTACCTGACTCTGCAGGTGGGTTCGTTGAGTTGTCGTTCGTCGCAACGTATGCATCCTCCATAGGTTTATTCAGACAAGTCACAACAGGTACAATTGTGTAGTCCTGTGCTATCGCGTCCGGGAGAATGTATCCCGTTGCTATCTCGACAGACTGCTGGTAAAGATCGTGCTCCAGTACAATGAAGCCTGTGTCTATATTGGAGGCATTGCCTAGAATGTACTGCCAGTTCTGGAGGACTTGGCCTGCGGATGTAAGGCCATTTTGAATATTGAAGTCTATGTAAGTGTCAGCACTGAATAATCTTTCTGTTAGACTGACCCACCATCGGTATCAAAGGTTTGTGTGGGGCTGATTCGAGTCCACATGACTGGCGTCATGCCCATGGCGAGCGAAATGGCGCGCACGCGATCACTGTAGGTACTCAGTGGCGAGCGAATCTAACAAGAAATTCACTCACTCGATATCACCGTATGGCGGCCTCATGGCGGACGGGGTAACTCCTAGGACATCCTGTATCGCCTTCCTGGACCAACCCAATTCCGCTATGATTTCATCGTTGGTAAGTGTCGTCAAAGATGGATGAGACCATGTATGGACAGCGATTTGGTGCCCTGTCATGTACTCTTGTTGCAGAATATGCGGGAACGAGACCACTCGAGAGCCAACGACAAAGAATGTAGCCTGGAGGTCTTGTTCTTCAAGATAGTCAAGGAGCTGAGGTGTTTGCAAACTAGGACCGTCGTCTAGAAGAGGTGTAAGTAAAATTCTTAGAATGAGTAAAGAACATACCGTAAGTCAACCCCCAGGTGTTTTTGTCTGGACAAGTTGTGATATCGGAGTCGCGAGTGCAACCTCCACAAGTCCACCAGCAACGCGAGGAATCCGTTGCAGCTTGGGCGTTGGCTGGGCACCCACCTGGAAATTATCTTCGTTCTCATCTTCACGACTACATTGGAAGCGATACGCACCAATAACAGTAGGTTCAATGTCCGGAATATCCACTCCAGAATCAGCTACTTCTTGCTTCCACTGTTGGACCTGCTCTGAATCCGTGGGAGCTTTAACATCTAGGGCAGGATACTTAGATGCCGAAAAGCCGTCGACTAAGATTTTTATCAATGAGGCAGACGCAAACGATAAAAACTAAGAGACGTACGATTCGGCAATGTGGGCGCGCCCGAGATGGACGGCTGGGCACCGGCGGTTGGGGTTGACGCTAGTGTAACGGTGGCAGTAGTGAATTGGCCTGCTATAATAGAAGATAAAGGAATGGCAGTCGGATTCTCCGATTTTAGGGAAACTGAAATGCTCGTCGTCGCGACAGCACTTGTGGTGACAACTGAACTACCGGCGCCCGAACTTGAACTTGCACCGGCAGCTGAAGTGACTGCGGTGGCGGTAGAAACGGCGGTACTGATGGCGGTCCCGACTGAAGCGGAACCAGTACTGGCCGTAGTCGAGGCCGTCACAGCGCTAGACGAAGCGGCTTGGCGAGCGTCAAGGTTGACATCGCGTGCGACAGCGAAAGCAGCGGCCAGGGCGACGACGGCAGAGGAGAGGGACTTCATGGCGGTCGTAAAGAGATATCTACTGTAAGGACAGATGGTATGGAACAGCGTGCAATGATGCTGTAATCGGCGATGGCAATACTCCACTTTGACGATGTTCCATATAATCGAGTTGCCATCTTTGTCAGTAGCGGTGGTGTCGCGATTGGCAATAAACATTTCAATATTCAGGAGTGCCGCCGTAACGTGTATCGACATATAACACCGTGTTCACTGTCCCCCTAGGGTACCTCCATAACAGAAGTAGATATCGGGGTACTGATATGCTTCCATACAGTCGGAATGTAGATGCAAGCATCCCGTAGGCTGGCTTCTTCACCTAAAATTGGCCATCAGACGCATCATTTTTTTTAGAGGAAACCATGAGGTGACAGTTTATCTAGTGACGCGCGATTCAATCCGGTCGACCCCGGATCTTAGATCTGCCTCCAGTCGTCACGCGTTACTGCCGAAGGTGGTCCAACGCGATGAAATATACGTGCCGGCCGCGTATCCAAAAGGAATATTCAAGTCCACGTATGATGATGGGTAGCGTCGTACTGCCATCGAGCTAATATGCTGCCAAGGCAGCTGGGAAATAGGTCGTGGTCAACCACGGTCACATGCTTGGCTAAATCTGGTGACGACTGGTTTGCATTGTCGCAACTCGGATAACTCGCGTGTGTGTCTGTGTGTCAAAATGACAAGATGAACTATATCGCGTATAGAGGACGTTTGGAACCAAGGCTTGATATCATTCAGTGAGAGCGTCGAGCTTCCTGTTTCCTAGGAGAGGAAGACGACCAAGCCTCCTAACAGTAGCAAAAATGATCGCTCAGTCCCAACTTTCGGCTCTTTCATCATTCAAGATACCAGGTGAATGTACCCCTAAGTCCAATGTGAGTACCTTGCAAACGAGAAGACATTCGGTCGTTATTGACTTTGACATACCGTCTATAATACGACTGGCCTCTGACGCAAATGAAATGTCCTGCGCCAGAAATTCAGTGAGGCAACGCACCAAATTCTTGTATCGCAGGGATGGAAGACAGATGGTGGCTACCTCTCCGGAGTGCCTCCAAGCAGTACTTCGTATCTGAGTACGTGACAGACACATAGAACGAAGCTTGCGCCAACTTTGTGTACAAAATTAATGAGAATGATGGTTTTCCAGACACGTGTTTCGCCCAGCGTCAAGCATTAGTCCATAATATGATCCCATCGACGCGAAGCTTATCGACGTTTTCAAAGTGGATAAATAGAATTGCATGCTCGGAAGTCGGGCATGCCAGGCCTTGAGGTCGAGCGTGACCCCCAAGGTGAATTGAAACCGGAATATTGCATCCACTTCTGGATGAACGATAACAGCGCCTGAGTACGGCAGTAGGCCACAAAGAGGGGGTTTCAGCAGTCTCAAAGACAACGTGAAGAGAGATAGGACAACGTAATACGATCGGATAGACTTGGAAATTGAAGGTTGCTTGAAGGTGTCGGTAATGATTATGTGTGCGGTTAAGCCAACAATAAGTTCGCCTGGGTTAGAGCTGAGAGAATAGAACGACATTTGCATTCTTTAGGAAGAACACAGCCGATAAATTGCGGGTTTATGTATACTTTACGCTAGAAGCTTGTATCAGAGATAGTCATTCATGAATATTACACTATTTACCTAAGCATCAGCCACTGACGAAGCCTCGCGCAGGCCTTCATTCCACAGCACCACGAAATCCAGGTTTTCATTTTTGAATAGCTCTTCAACAGGCCTGATCCCTTCAGGAGTCAAGATGCGATCCGGCAAATTAGTATATGTCTGAAGCATGGCCTTGAACTTTTCCGCTAGGTCGCTCTTGTCCATGGCTTCCAACTTTCCCTGAATCAGACGTGAGAAGGACCCATATCTCAAAAAGACATTGGCATACCATGAATATCTGCATCGTCCTGTTCCAGCCACTACCATCTGCACCATTAGACTTGACGACCTCCCAGACCTTCCATCCTGTGCTATCCCTTTGATAGACGCTTACATCCCAGTAGTCAAGATCAACTACGCCATCCTCAACAAGCTGATAGGCCGACATTGGCGCTTCGTACTCAACCGACCAGAATCCGATACGCGTATTGTAACCCACATTTGTTTGAAGGAAATTGGGATTGATAGCTTGAAATATGGATTGCGTATACGCGAGCTGAAACTCATCCGGCGGCAGCTTATTTAATGACGCACGGCTGAATCCAGTCGGTTTTCGGAAAACAATTTCTACCGGCCGAAATCCCTATCGTATGCGCAGCCATAGGTGACCCAAGACGAACTTCTTGACGACGGGAAGCATGAATTGGTAGACGCAATAGTCTATGATGATGTTCATGCAGAACCAGAACCAAGAAGAGGGCGGCCCGGGTTTATATTTAGGCATCAGCTCTCCAGCAAAAAGAATGGCGAGGATATCATAGTGGGTTGAAGCTGATCTCGCTCTCCAAGCGATAAGGATGGCCATGATAGCGTTGAACGTGAACGGGATTAGAAATATACCACTTTGATGAAGTCAACATTGGATATGTTACAAGATAAGCGGAAGCTCACGCTTTCATCGGTATAGGCATTCTGTCTAAATGTGTTATGAATGAACCATGTCCGGTATCATGCTTGCATAAGAGATTGTACACAGGAGAACCAATAGGAATATCACGAAAGCTTGAGGGAAGCGCCATGAGAGATGAAAGCAAGCACAGATCTGTACTATTTGAATGTCATTTCGACGACGCCCTGCAACGGCCTTGTCCCCGTGAAACGGATGATTGACATCTGATGAATGAGATCAGGGCACGGAAGCTTTCTTTTGCTTTGGGTTAGATAATTTGGATGTGCAATTACCAGCAGAGGAGGATGCTATAGGATGAAGAGTTCCGCATAATATATTTAATGTTGTTGTGTATCTTTCGTGCATCGAGTGTCGATTCATAAAGCGACGCGGAGCTTTGCTTATCGTAGTCCAGGACACAGGGACAGAACTTGCTGATTTATATCACAGGCCCAGTTATCTCAATGGGGTCAGCAGTCCTGTAATTTTGATTATAGATTATGAAAGCTCACTTTCTCCTGCGATTGGTAACTTGTAAGGGAAAACGCAACAAATGCGATTTGGAGAGATAAATACTCATGATATACACGCCGAACAGGAATAGGCAGTACTCAACACAATGTGCAGTAAAGGCTGCATCCTCTAGTAAGACGGCGGGCAGCCTATAAGGTGCAACAGTCAAAGCTTCGTTGCGTAGTGTTAGCTGTTGATTAACATCTTCAGGGCAAGCCTGTCGAAAGAAAATGTGGGACTCTTTCATACGAGCTATATTTTGGTGCTTACGATAGAGTAGCGCAGCATGGGCAGACTATTTTCCAATACAGAAATCCCGGAAAACCGAATCTAAGATGTCTTCCACATCTATAAGTCCTGACACCTTCCCAATGGCCTGAGCGGCGTAACGTAGCTCCTCGGCTCCCAACACGACTTCCTCGGAAGCTGAAACAGCGTTGTTTAGAGTAGGAGATATAGAACACATAAACTACTCACGTGTCTCCAAGAAAGCCTTCAAAAATTCGAGAGCTGTTTCAAGATGAGCACGATGTCGTGCATGGGTGATCAGTGGGGCCTGTGAGTCATTCGCGTCACCTAAATCGTAGTTGGATCGCAAGGCTTCTGAGAACTGGGCCAGGAACTCTGCGGTGCCTTGGCCAGTGTTTAGACTGGTCACCCAAGCGTTACGTGTTTGGGCAAGCTTCGCGCACTCGGGAGATACCAGATCTGCTTTGTTGAACAAATAAAACGTATTTTCGTTGACTAGCTCATCTAATGATGAAGGAAGCACTGATTTTTCGCCGTTGAAAGCAATATCTGATAGTGAGAGTACGCAGAGGGATATGTCGGCATTCCTGAACACTGTTTGTTCTGTGAGCCTGATACTCGAGTAAAAGAACGAAGATCGTACGCGTTTCTCGCACGTTCGACACCAATACTTTCTACGAGATCAGTTGTTGCTCGGAGACCTGCGGTGTCAGAGATTATGACAGGCAGTCCGCCGATGTCCAGAGACAGTTCCAGGATATCACGCGTTGTCCCTGGCACTGGAGTCACGATAGCCGCTTCTCTTTGAGCTAAATCAAGTGGTGAGTGGTCGTGTAATATCGATAGACGTGACCATACCCAGAAAATTGAGCAGGCTGCTCTTCCCAGCGTTTGGGGGACCGAATATAGCTAGACGTATACCCGAACGTATGATCTCTCCCCGGCGTTTGTCATGCAAGTGACCCTCGATTGTAGTACACAATTTCAAAACGCGCTCCCTGGCTTCATGGCAGGAATTTTGTCAGCATTCACATTGACCAAAGAAAAGAAGGTCGCAGATTGTACGACCCTTGCTTGTGGAAAATATTAGGGATGTGTTTTGCAGCGCAACAGGCCATAAACGTGTGTGGGGCAGTGTTATATGTTAGATATCGCGACATTTCTCTGCTTGCACCAGCACGGCGCGTTTATGGCTAGTTTAGGAACGTCTTTCGCAGCCCCCGCTGTAACTGTGTTCTACAGGAATAGAAATTCAACACACCTTGCTCGTATACTCCGTCTTCAATGTCCTCTCCTTCCCCAAAGTCGATGAGGGCTTCCATAAACGCGAGGCACTTGATGATCTCTTCCCTGATGTTATCATACCGTTCTCGCATGGAGCCCTAGCGAACGGGTCAATACTGGAGGAACACATGTGAACGAAACAGCCCTCACCCACCCCGACGGCATTCAATGCGATTCGACGTTGACTCTCCGTATCTGCATCAATGAGGTCCTTCAATCCTTCGACTTGAGTGAGGTCAAGCCGACCACCCATAAAAGCCCTGCGGGTGAATTCCCCGGGTTCTGCAGGGCGACAAAATGGAAGCTCCCCCAGTGCGCGCAATACAGAAGAGATGATGGCGCGTCCAGAGTGTATATGCAGCTCCAGTACGTCTTCTGTCGTAAACGACCTGGGTGCTGATAAAATTTCAGCCGACGTTTGGTGAGATTCGGTCGTGCACACCTCGGAACAGAACAGCCAACCCATTATCCAGGATCTCGCCTTTCCCAGGGTTTACGATATCACAGCGGTGCATTTTCCAAGGTTCCGGAGGCTGATGGCAGCTTCCCTTCCTCCTCACCATCTGTTTCCATACGTCCAGTGCATCGGGACCCGAGACTCGCACTACCCCGACTCCGGCTTTGCCGTGCGGTGTCGACAGCGCATATATGGTCGCTCGTTGTGCATCTGAGCGTACTACTGACGTGACATTCCGGTGTGAAGTGACAAGGCAGTGCACAGAAGTCCTGTAGCGGCAGTGCAGAGATAGAATCCCGGATGGAAAAGGGTGTTTTGCGGTACTTGGACGTGCTTTTATGCTCCTTGTACCGAGCTGCATAGACACTGCTATGCACAAGTCGTCGTATTGGGAGGAAGAAAAGGTCCGAACTGCTCGCGTGGTACTCCGGAGCACGTGGCCGGCGCTCTGCTCGTTGTCGGGCCTCGGCGTCTCGGTCGCCCTTTGCTCTCTGCCTTGATTTTTAACTGTCTGCTCCCGATTCCCTTTGCTGTGTCCCTGCTGTTGTTCTCTGACTCAACCTAACGACTCCAGTATCCATTTTTCGTCTTCGCCATGGGTCAAACACGTTCGTTCGCTCCTTACTGGCCCCGCCTCTTCTAATGACTTCATGTTTCTAGCATCTCAATTTATGGAGGACATGCAAAAGCGGTCCAACTGTACGTTTCTATATGGATTATGCGGTGCCCTTTATCTGATAATTCCAATTCCGACGTAGTCACGCAACCCGAACTTGAAAGGCTGAAAAAGCGGTTCATGAAGCTGGATAGGTCCGTCGCTGTCAGTTTTCATATGTTGTTGAGACTGAGTCAGCCTCAAGTGATGGCTCAGGATCAATAGACCGTCAAGAATTCCTCCAGATACCCCAGATTGCGACAAACCCACTAGCGTCTAGAATGATTGCTATCTTCGATGAGGAGTGTGTACCAATCCTTCTACCACCCCGACCGCAACTAATGTCATCTTCATTCACTTAGTGGTGGAGGAACGGTGGATTTCCAGGAGTTCGTAGGAGGCCTTAGCGCATTCAGCAGCAGAGGTGGTAGAGATGAGAAGCTTAAGTGTTAGTTCGTTGTCATCTGATCACCATATCCGCTTATCGGTGGCCAGTTGCTTTCAAGGTGTATGATGTTGATCGGGATGGTTACATCTCCAACGGCGAGCTCTTCCTTGTCTTGAAGATGATGGTGGGAAATAATTTGAAAGTGCGTACTGCTGCTCATTGTCGACTGTGAACGACCCTGTAACTTTTCCTTAGGATCGGGAGCTGCAACAGATAGTGGACAAGACAATAATGGAGGCTGATCAGGACGGCGACGGTAAACTCAACTTCGAGGAGTTCGCACTGATGGTGTCAAACACGGTCAGTAGCTGTGTTCTTGTCATCGTCTAATCTGACTTGTCTTCAGGATATCGTGAAACAAATGACGCTAGAGGATCTTTTCTAGCCCACTTCTCTTCTTGTAACGACCGCTCACGCGCTATTCCCTCCTTTGTATTGCCAACGCTATTATCGCTGATGATTCCCTATATTACTTTTGTTGGGCTTTGAAACTGATTTGTATTTGAAGGAGAATGGTTGATAACGTGAATTCGTACTACGCTAGGACCGGCTATGAACTACTCTATTCTAGATGAATGATCAAATTCCGCGACGTCGAGTTTGTGCGAGATTCAAGGCGTTGTGTATACAGTGTCGAAGGCAATACAGAGTTATCTAACAACTTTGGATTGGGTACGAAAGGCTGTTTAAGCCGTAAACAAAGTTCTGGGAGAGACGTTCAAACTCAACCAGTGTGCTTGTCTCTACAAGACTAACAAGATAGTTTTAGTATTTCATGTTCGCTGCAGAAGTTAAACTAAACCAAGCGATATACTTGCCGACATCTTTAAAGACGGCCGTATGAGATTTTACACACATTTGGTAGCTGATGACTCTAGTATGTTCTAAATCGTTTGCCCTCCTGCGGAACATGTTATGCTCAGCTATGCTCGAAAAGTGAAAAGCCAATCGTACCTCGCGGTCATCCTCCCAATCCATGTTTCGTTTGCGCGGCGACGTGTCAACGTCCATACCGTCTTCTGAGGAAGATCCGAACGACCAAGTATTAATCCTTCCATCTTCTCCCCCCGGTGAGAAGTACCTGGTTCTAGGAAAAGGCGTCAGACGGCGGTGTATCGAGTGCTGAATTAGGGCTACTAACATTCTCATCCCATAGTAGTGATCGCACTACACCCGTATGGCCGTTACTCCATATCTTATGTAGTGTCCACGAGGAATTCTGTGTGGACAGGTCGGAATTTGACAGAAGTGCAAGGTCTCCTCTACCGGGCGGTTAATGAAAGAAGAGCGGAGCTGTAACGTATATTCTCACTCATTGGAGCCAGTGTATATAGCAAGGTTGCCGTTGGGCTGATTTGTACAAGTGATGAGGTAGTCTGTCACCCAGGTACAATTTCGATTATGTACAGACGAAGCACGTATGTCCACGCTTTGAAGGGGATCTAGCTGTAATAGGGACGATTAGCGGGCTTCATTACTCAATTAATGCCGGCCATGCACACCTCATTTGACCAGGTACTGAAGGTTTCCATATCGCTAGATGCCCATATCCGCGGGGGTACACCAGATGATGCCATAAATCCGGCTTGTGAAACACTGCAGCCCCAGTTCGCTACCTGCTGTACTGCTTCGTCTTCATCATCCTTCGGCGGCATTGGATAGACATAAGAGCCCGTCAGCAGAAGCAGAGAGCAGTACATTATCTGGAGCGAATTGCAGGACAGTGATGTCGTCTGAATGAGTCGATCCATGGGTACGCAGTGGAGTAGCTGGTTGCCGGGGGTCCCTGTAATTGAAATGTAGTTGATGGAACTCTTTTGACTGTGTAGATGCCGTACCAGAAGAAGATATTCGCGTCATCACCCTGGAGGTCCGTTCCTGCAGCTACAGTGAGTCCATCGGGAGAGACATCGCAGCAAAGCAAAGCATTGTGTTTGCCAAGGTTGGTCACTGGATAAAGTCTTTTGGGTGGTCAATTATTCTAGTAGAAGGACCTATCAGTGTCACTCACTTTTGATGCTATGTGAATTAGAACGATCGTCCCAGACTTTGACTGATCCATCGTGCCCCGAGGAAACCAAGGACTGCCGGCTGAACCCTGCAATGGATTCAATCGTTTTTAGGGAGGTGGTGGCTGTATCATGACCAGACAGAGTTTGTATATGTTGTAGCGAGGCCTTGTCATATATTTCTATTGTATTCAAAGGTGTAGACGTCGCAGTTGCATAATGGGCGGGAAGCGAAGCAATAGCAAGAACGTAAGCCTGCGATGTCGATGGAAGGGATCGTGTCGGCAATGGGTAGGACAAAAATTGTGGTGATTCCAGAAGGACAGGGTTCTGCATAACGTCCTATCGTCCGTTGCGCGTATCGAGTCGAATCAATATTGATACAAACGAAACAAAATGGAAGAAGGAATCAAAGTAAATTTGAAATGGCGCTTGTCCGTGTTTGGCAAGAGCTTTGAAGTACAAGCATCTGTTTGGTTCTGATCCCAGTTGGAGTTTTCTCGTCCACGAACCACCATCTCCAGTATCTCTACCCGCTTTGAGGCTGCGAGGTCGCTCGAGAACCCACACATTCCTTTCCTTACCACTCTCCTAACAAGGAATTTTCGTTCTTTTTGCATTCAGAAAACACCAAAAACAGAAATCCCACTCCACTTATCATGCAAGTTGACGGCAACACACCTGAAGATGTTGAAGCACAGATTCGTGTATGTTCATGATTTCAGATATTTCTGCATATACTCAATGGTATTTTTAGTTTGAATCCTTCAAACTAGGAAAACCCCGACCAACGCACTCTCATGCCCGTTCTCATTCACGTAACGCTTCAATGTCATCTTTTTCTTTTGGTACTTCGAAATCACAGCCTACAAACTTAAACGAACTCTCTACTCCATCCACGAAGCGCAACTCTCACCACCGTCGCCGTTCCTCTGTCTCTACTCGCCATGAGTCGGCGGAGATGATGGGTGTGGCCGTTCCTGACCTACCCCAGTCCAACTCGGATGATAACATCGCCTTCGGCGACAAAGATTCCGTTCGTCGTCGAGCACTTCGGGCTCTGGAGGGAAAGCAAGATGTCTCCTACTCCAAGGTTGAAATCCCTGAATTGGAGATGTCCAGTAATGACATGCTTGGCTTTGAATTTCGTACGTACACCCCCAACGACCTGGTTACTTTGTTCTTGACAAATACCACAACGCAGCCTCGAAACCGTCTTTCCCCCCGGGCTCAGGTGCAGGGTCCAGCCTGAGCTCTCTTATATCCAGTAAACGAGACTCGTTCAAATTGCTGACAGCCAACTCCTCGTCCAAGGATCAATTGCATACACTTGTGGAAGAGGACGAAGACGAGGAAGAGAGTTCAAGCTCCATTCCCACTCAGTCCACGTCACCGCTACCCATCGAGCCGTCTGTGCCCTCAATCAAGCCCCTTACGCCGAGACCACGTCCCGCAAGCCTCAACCTTCGTCCCCTTTCTCTCACGCCCGATAATCTAAACAATCACAACTCCGGGCTCCCAACTCCCGTTCCAACTCCCAGCCCAATCCAGCCTCGTTCCGGTCTTCGATCTCTGTCATTGGCATCTGCCCCTTCAATGAGTGCCACCCGTCGCCGACCTGCACTAAACCTACAAATAGCCTCCGATGGGTCGATTGTCAAACCTGACGACCCGAATAGCCCAGACACTAGAGCACTACCTCGACGAAGCAGTATCTCTTACAGGTCATCGTCGACATCCTCTACTTCATCCAATCCTGGCTTACCAACACCTGAGATGACCCCGACCTTTGCTCTCGACCGCAGATTTTCACTGAATAGCAACGATGACGACGATGCATTTCCAACGTCCGTGTCTTCATCTTCTTCGTCGAGTCGGAGCCAAAGTCAAACGCGACCGCTAAGTGTTAGTGAGCAGCATTTTTTATACAAAAGTCACAACGCTCTCTTGGCCAGAATCATGGATTTAGAGAAGGCCCTGACCACGCGACAGCGTGAAGATGGGTCCAGACCTATCTCTATGCTGTCTGATGCGTCGTCGTCGTGCGTTAGCAACGATGAAGAGATGTTCCGTCTTGTTTCGGATCTGAAGGCTGAGAGGGACGAATTGAAGCGTGACGTCGATGGCTGGAGGGTCAGAGTGGCTGACATGGACAAGCAGTTGGTCACCTTTGCCAAACGTGTCGAAAGTGAACGACGAGATGCTTGGGTAGCCAGAACGAAATGCGGCATGACCGAGATGGAACGCGCAAGGTTGGAGAAGGAGGTAGAGCAACTTAATGCTCAACTTCTTTTACTCAAAGATGAGACGAAGACTCTAACGGTGCAGGTTGACAAGTTGTCGAGCGAGAAGGAGGGCCTGGAAGAAGAAGTGAAGCGACTAAAGGCATTAGCGGAAGCCGAGGTTGATGTGTTGGCAACTCCTACCACGCAATTCACTCCCTTCACTCGCAAGCGGGACATTGGGATGTCCTCTCTCGACTCTGCCAACAGTTCTGTCACGGACGTCGATGGCGATTCCGACTTTTCTTCTACCTTCGGCTTCAGGTTAAAGGCTGTTGCTGAAGAGCCTGATGATATCATGTCCGATGAAGACAATGGCCTTGCTGGGTACGAGGATGAAGAAGAGGATGACATTGACGTGTCAAATAGTCCCATCTCGGACGATGATTTTAGTTCTGATGATGGCTTCCCCAGATCTGTCGTGACTATGGAAGAAGGGACCCCAGTTGTCAATGTTATAGCCCCCTCGAGGTCTTGCTCACCAGGGCTACCAACCCCCGTGCGTACGCCGCCTTCGCATCAATCTCGTGCATCTCTGTCGAAAACATGGACATTCCCACGTGGCACCCCCGTCTCTCAACCCATTAATAACAAAGAAAACGAAGAAATTGATCGCTTCTTTGGTTGCCTGGAAGAACCAGATGACGTGCCTGTCGCAGTTGCCGAAGGAGAATCAACAGAGGACATATACACATTTGAGCGAAGCAAGAGTTTGTTCGCAAGCGGCTTTAAGTATCAGGATGATGTGCCGCCTTGGCTCCTTGGCGGCGCCGATGAGGTTGTTGACAAATCTCTCGATGTGGTCATTGAGGAAGACGAAGAAGAGAGTGGTAGTGACATGACCCGTGTAGAGGAAGAAGAGGTCTTTGGTGATGCCGGAGGTATCAAAATTACTTTTACTCCTCCCATCGAAGATACTGCATCTGTGCCTTCAGTTCCCGAAACACCTAGCCCAAAAGCTTCCGTGAAGCCCGTTCCTTTACTGGCCGACTTTGAGGAGGATGAGGAGGAGGAGGCTGTCGCTACACCTCCCCTGGGCTTCTCTCGACCCACTTTAACACAAATAGCCACCCCTCCTTCTTCGATACCCCGCCCAGCAGCGACACCTTCGGGTATTCCTCGCTCTATTTCCAGGGAGCAATCCCCTTCCCTTTCCCGTTCTCCGCCAAAGTTCATGACCCCTCCGAACAAGCGTGGGGGTTCCATGCCCTCTTTTATCCCCCAACCGGTTTCTCTGTGCTCACCAAAACCGCGGGCGTCTACAACATTCATTCGCCAGCCACCACGCAAACCCTTGCTACCTTCTAAAATGAGTAATGGTAACAAGACATCCTCAAATGGTTCGACCTCCAAACTTCAATCATCCACCATGAGTACGTGTACTGATTCACTTTTTTATCTACAGTGAACAACAGGATAAACATGCTTCCCAGATTCTCCGATGACTTATCGGCGTCCCCAGGAAGCACCTCGTCGCGGGCAGGTACCAGCCCGCAGATGATGAGCGTGGATTTGGGCAATCGCGATGTCCCACGTTGTGACGAAAGCCCCAAGCCTGCGTCGTTTTCCGGACTGATGACGTCTCCTCTTACACGATTCTCTTCGCTGACAAGTTTCATACCATTGCCATGGTCGCCACGATCTAATACAACGGAGAGTTTTGTGGAAAGTAAAGCTGAAGTCGCATCCCCCTCCTCCTGTTCAGGAGAGAAGGACATTTGTTTCAAAAGAAGCGACAGCTGGAGAAGTTGAAGGTCCGATTTAAGACGGAAGGTGCGGTCAAGTCGTACGGTGGTGATGTTTGCAAGAAATGCCACGATGACGAACCGGTGTTTCTTTGAGGGTGCGTTTGCTTTTTCTTGCGATGGTGCTTCTCTGACAATTATTTTTGTAGATGTCTGGACACTCAAATATGTATATATTGCATGACCGCGATTTGGACGGGTCCCTTTTAAAACTTTCTATTCTTAATTGTATATTTTGCTACTCGTTGATCCCGCTTCCCCAACCCCTCACGCTATCTCTTTTCTTTCACACCTTGGTAGCTAGATGCTACAGGGAAACGTCTGTATTTTCTTGTACCACTACCTAGCATTACAATGACTTGTCAACACTTGTAAGCGTTTAGCTACTATGCTCTATGCCTCACAGTATATGCCATCCATAATTCAAAATTCCGTATGTCGAGAACATTGAGAGACCACGTTCTAGGCCAGCGGCGGTGCCGTCTCCGCATTTACCCGAGGCATGTGCGATCAAAATAGGCGTCAGTTTGTTCTTCCAGTCAACCACTGAGCATCGTTGTATACCATGTCTTTCCGCAAGAATTTCACGAAGAATTGGCTAGCCATTGAGGTATGTTTTCTTCGTTTTCTAATGTTCATTGGTTCATGCTGACGGGGCTAGGCTATTCCTATGTGAGCCGTAATTCACCATCCGTAATATGCTGGCAGTAACCGAGGCGCTCTTTTTGCAGCTATGTTATCGTAGGAAGCGTCGTCGTTGGAGCCAGCTGGTATCTCACTCGTCTCGCTCGGGGCCCAACTGGTGAGCATTGGCCTGCTGTCATTGTTCCTTTCATTCTTATCGCCTTTCAGTGCAATGGACCGCCGCCAACCCTGCCCCGTGGAATTCCATCCAGCCCGACCAGGGCACCAAGCTCGTTGAGGTCAACCATAAGTTCGACAAGCAGTACGTCGTTGTGCTTTCCTTTCTGCTGTCTAACAGTCTGCTCACCTTCTTCGTGCCCCTCCAGCTGGACCAGGGACAAGCTCTAATTGTTGGATGATAATCACACAAATCATGTGTAGTTTTTGTTTGCTTGTTGAATGAACACAGACCTTTTAACAACTTTGTGATTCGATTCGAGTACCGTTCCTGTCCACCGGATAGGCCCGCTATCAGTAATTATCTGAGGTTATCCGGCTTTCTTTTGCCCATTGTCAACATCTCGCAAAATGTCGACAGAACCAATTCCTGACGACGTCGAGGATGCTCCTGTCGCTGGATCTCCTGTTGTGAGTCCAACATACCGTCTTCGCCGCCGTCGTTGACTCAAATACTCCATCAAGACATCGATCAAGGGCCCTCTAGCGTTGCCGGCCTTGATTTTCGGTGCTGGGTCGCTCTCGAACCAATATAATACGGATGAACACCTTGAGAGCTATGTTCCGCTGAGGGCCATCCGGCTTGCTCTTCGGTGAGACACGTCCGGTTATTTTGCTAACGACGGACGGTATGATTTGTATTGCAGCTATGGCATACACGCCTTTGACACTTCCATCTATTACGGCCCTTCGGAAATAGTACTTGGAAAAGCTTTGCAGGCTATCAAAGACGAGTTTCCTCGTTCGTCGTACAAATTAGTACGTGCGGTAAGCTTTAACTTCTGAACGAACATATAAATTCAATCTTTCTAGATGACAAAATGTGGTCGAATCAATGCTACTGACTTTGACTATACACCGGGACACATACGAAACAGCGTACAGCGTAGTCTTGAGCGCCTTCAAACACATTATCTCGATACCGTCTACCTTCATGACACTGAATTTGTCTGCACACCCGTTATGCCGACAGAAACTGGGTATCACGCAACAGCGTTGGAGGAAGCACGGGAAGCGTATGGTCTTGCAGAGGGGCAAGAGAGCACTGTGCGGGGTGAAGGCGACCAGAAGATTTTAGATGCATTCGCTGAACTGTCAAAGATGAAAGAAGAGGGCTTGATCAAGCATATAGGAATAACAGGTACATTTCCTGACTGCAATTTGCGCATATACTTAATCAACTCTAGGCTATCCACTTCCCGTTCTCCTTCGTCTTGCTCTGTTGATTCTTCACAACCCACCCTACAAGCCCGTCGATGTTGTTTTATCATACTCCCATCTCACACTTCAGGATTCGACATTTCTCAAGTTCGTGCCCCATCTCCGCGAGCGCGCCAAGGTGGAACAATTGGTAGTCGCGTCGCCATTCAGCATGGGTCTTCTCACCTCTCGCCCTCCTCCACCATGGCATCCGTCGCCAGAGGCAATGCGAAAGGTGACGGCTGATGCACGGGAAGCTGTCGGTGATTTACCAGACCTTGCGCTGCGCTACTCAATGCGCAAGTGCGGTGCAGAGTTCCCTCTCGTGGTCGGATTCAGTAATCCACAGGAGGTGCATGCTAGTGCTAGGGTATGGCGTCAGGCAAGGGAAGAAGCAGACGACAGTGATCGATTAGAACGAGAGGAACGTGCCCGAGAAATATTTCAGCAGGCCGGATATTTGGATTGGTCTTGGGCTTCTCCATGATGTTGGTTGCTAGCAGACAACAATCTATTGAGATACATACTACATGATTAAGACATCTCGACGTCCTGATTGCCCTGTTCACGGGGCGCACCTCTGACAACGGACGTAACCAGTTCTCTGCGAATCTCCGGACCTATCTGTGCATGAGGTGTGGCACGCACAACATCCAAAAGCGCGTCCTTCTGGTCGGGTGTCAAGTCCGACGCGTATCTAGGCTTAGGATTAATCTCCGTCGCAGCGAAGTCGGTGCATCGCTTACCTCTGAGCGAAAACTAGAAGACTCTGGTGCCAAAGCACAGGAAGTTTATCGGAATCGCCGCGGCTCGATGCTTTGTATGTATTGGATAGTCGGATAAAATGGAAGACCAGAGCGTCAACAACTTTGTATGGCAACTCAAACTTCTTGTCAATCAAGACTCGGATGAAAAGAGAGTTGGGTCCTGTGAAGATGTTAATAGTTGTCAACTGAGCTGAGCCATCATGACTTACCCGTGTAGTCCATCTCGGCTATTCTAAGTAAAGCCGCTGAAGCATGGAGCACCGGTATCTTTGTTCGAGCAAGTATTGATGCGACGATCGCCGCTTCTTTCAACGTGCATCCTTGCTAGGCGACCGTCAGTAAGAGGGCACCAATACGGAGATACGAACCACGACTCACGTCCAACATGGGGAAAATGATGCCCTTGAAAAAGGCACCGGGTTTGTATAGAGACCGTTTCAGCGCTTCGTAATAATGTACGTTGAGCTTCTTGTTCTGTTGGATATCTTCACGGATGGCATCAAGAAGGACTACGCTCAGGAACAGCTGTGCTTGAGGGGGCTTCATATTCGAAATGAAGATCTTGGTGGCGGCACGGCATGCATGTGGAGACCAGTTTTCAGGGTGGGTGAGGGCAAGCATGCGTGCCCATGCTGGGAGAGAGGGTATAACCTTGAAGATCTTCGGAAGGGGGCCAGACTTGTATTTTTGAAGGAATAAGCCGAGTCTAATATCCACAGTTCAGATAATAAAATGGTAACGAGATTCCAACGAACTTTGTATACACTTCCACTACGCGTGGATCCAAGCCCAAAGCGGGATCCGGATTTTCCGGGTCTGCGAAAAAAAATTAAATAAGGCTGGAGAGCAAGCTTGACACAAAAATACGATACCTTGCCGCGTTTTTTGTATGACGGCTGCGTTCTGAGTGTCTGCGCCATCAAGCTTGGCAAAAATCAGGTCCGCCAATGTTTTTCGCTCGCCGGAATTCGCAGGTAAAAGGGCGTCCAGTGTTTCCATGTCTCCAGCATCGATTTCCTGTTCCTTTGCTTGAGATATCCAGACCGCGAAGGCTTAATGCTACTCACAAAAACTTCCTCGACATCTTCATCGTACCCTTGAGGATCCTCGTCTTCATCTTCTTCTTCGTCGTCAACATCCATTCGAGGTCGTTGAAAAGCTGAAGGTGCGTCGTCGGAGCCTACATCATCTTCATCGTCGGCGTCCACAAGTCCCAGCTCTTCCTGCTGATCCCTGGCAAGCTCGAATATCCGCTTGGATGTTTTTGAGTCGAGGATCACCTGAAAAACGAGTAAGAAAGCAGAAAAAAGTAACAGGTATGTTGTGCACCTCGTCGTCGTCACCATCGTCCGCCTCTGCTTTGCGAGACTTTCTCCTCTTCCCTGGCTTCGATACGCGACCATACTTCGCTTCTACTTCGTCTCCGTCGAGCTGCACATGCAGCGGATCGTGTCTCGACTTTCCTGTTGGTTTTTGCGCACGCGGCATTTTAGGTAAAGGTACAAATGTATTTTTCTGAATTTGTCGCCGGCGTGTGAACGTGCAAAGAAAACTGGATCCGGATAACGGAACAAAGCGCTAGAAGAAAATTAGCGACTACGGACCACAGGAGTTGCAGACGGGCCTGAAGACGGAAAGAAACAAAGGCAAGCAGCCCCTCTTATTCCGCTGACCTTTAACAGGAGCGCCCATCCTTCTCTTCCTACCACCATCACCACCATGGCCCCTTCCGTACGTCCTTTTCATTGCTGAACTGGGCGTTATCTCATCGTTCTTGTCTTTCAGAGCATCGTGACCTTGGACAAGCACGGCAAAGAGATCACCACCGTCGGTTTCAATCGATTTGGTTTCGACAGCGAGGTCTCCATCGACGACCTCCGTGCTCTCTATTTGCGCCCCCATTATATCACTACGGCGGGCCAGAGTGCTGCAGCAACCGCTTCTGACGACGAGGAGGTCCAGCATGCCAAGTTTTCCAAAGGACACACTGAGTATCAGTCCAAGTCCATTTACCACCCGGATTCCAACTCCATTTCGTACACGACCCTCGCTCGTTTCACTCCTGTTAAACTCCTTGCACCATCCAACCGCAAACGCATCCTCGTTACTGGAGGCGCCGGCTTCGTTGGTTCTCACCTCGTCGACCGTTTGATGCTCCTCGGTCATGAAGTCACCGTTCTCGACAACTTTTTCACTGGCTCGAAAACCACCGTCAGCCACTGGATTGGCCACCCCAACTTTGAGATGGTTCGTCACGACGTTGTTGAGCCCTTCATGATTGAGTGTGACCGTACGTGATATCGTTTTTCTCGCGTAAATGCGTGTCTCAGCGCTCCGCAGAAATCTACCATCTCGCATGCCCTGCGTCTCCCCCCCATTATCAATTTAACGCGGTCAAGACCATCAAGACCTCGTTCATGGGAACCTTGAACATGCTTGGATTGGCGAAGCGTACCAAGGCCCGCTTCCTTATTAGTAGCACTTCCGGTACGCCGCAGTTCACTTTTGACATCTCTTCCTTTTTTCATTAGGCGCGTCCAGAAATTTACGGTGACCCTGAGGTTCATCCTCAGCCTGAAGACTAGTGCGTGCTTTTCCGTACAATTCTCCGGTACAATGCTGACCTATCGCTAGCTGGGGACATGTCAATCCCATTGGTCCTCGTGCTTGCTACGATGAGGGCAAGCGTGTGGCGGAGACATTGACCTATGGTTTCCATCGCCAGGATGGTGTGGATGTCCGTGTTGCTCGTATCTTTAACACATACGGACCTAGGAGTACGTTATTCCGTTTACGTTACTGGTCTCGAACTTAATCATTGTCATTTTTAGTGAACCCCTACGATGGACGTGTCGTTTCAAACTTCATCGTCCAGGCACTCAAGGGCGAAGACCTCACCGTGTATGGTGACGGCAAGCAGACTCGGTCGTTCCAATACGTGCATGACCTCATCGACGGTCTTATCGCACTCATGAACTCTGACGAGTCCCGCCCAGTCAACATCGGTAACGGTGATGAGTTTACCATTGGCGAGTTTGCAGAGCTGGTTCGTGAGATCGTCGAGAAGGTGCAGAAAGAGGATGGAGACCTGCCGACGCGTCGCCCTGAAATTGTGTACAAGCCGATCCCGACTGACGACCCTCAGAAGAGGAGGCCTGATACCACCCGTGCTAAGGAGAGCCTTCAAGTGGCAACCCTAGGTGGACCGTTCGGATGGGATTGGAGGAGATGGTGCGCTACTACAAGGCGAAAATGGCGGAAGGAAGCCTCTAGACCTGTTAAATTAAATACGGTATTTCCGAAGTTGACTACTAGATTTTCCCTGGGTATCGTTTCCGACCGGTGTCTTTCATTCATTTCATTCGCTTACTTAGTTGCTATGAGTCTATGGGGGGTATATAAATGATACATAAGGTACAGATAGCTATTATAAATGGTATGGAGATTATAGCTGGACATAGAGAATGACGCATGAATAATAAGGATAGAGGTGTCCCAGTGGATCCGTTCCGCTTATTTTAGTAGCCGCCCTATTGATGTCGAATTGGTTCCGACAACCTTTACCATCGAACCTTTGATAACATGTTTCTCTACCGAAGCCGCAGGAGTAATTGTGGCGCGTCGCAGACGTCCATGTTGGGTTTGATCACCAGATGTCGGCTCCGACGAGGGCAAAAGTGATTCTGAATCCGACTTGCCGTGTTTCTGCAACATAAAGCTCCCTGGGGTGTTTGGTGTTTGTCTTCCTTAGAAATTTTCAAAGTGTAGGTAGGAAAGAAAGGGTACCTGCGTATGAGTTTCCGTCCTTACCGCCGCTAAACCAGTGCTCCTGCTCCTTCCTTTCGGAGTATCTAAGCATGTCAGCGGTGAGACGTTATAACGAAAGTGTTAGAAAGCCGACGGCGTACCTTCTGTACGGCCGACCGTTAGGCCCAACCGGGGAATACGCGTTGTGCAGATTTTCGGAATAGAGTGCCAGTGATTCTGTCTGGCTACGGACGACATCGGGGGTAAGACAGCTGAAGGAAAGTGAGGAAGTTGGATTTCGTGCACGAAAAGAAGAATCATTTGTGAACTCTGCGAGTTTATCGAGTGCCATAGCCATTCGCTCCGCGACGCTTGTCGCAGGAGGTATGATGTCGGACCTGAGGCGCGGTTGTTGTGTCATGAATTTTGCGAAGACTTGATTTGCTATGGAAGCGTTGCCTGGTACGGTACATAAAGAGCCAGAAGCGCCTAATCCAACTGGGTTTAGAGATCGCCGAGAAAGTAACGAGGATGATAACCGACCGACCTTTCAAAGGATATAGTCTCGCCCCTCCCAGAGAGTTTGACAGCTCAGAATGAAGTCTCTCGGCGTATTTGACTGGGGATACGTCGCATCGGTCACCCTACACGTACGTACAAAGATCAGCACGGGGCAAACGGGAAATAAAAAGAGACAACATGTATTATTAAGACCGGTTGGGTGATTGCACTCAACATTTCGGGCTTCATGGGTATACGCTGGCATTGATAGTGAGAACAGCTTGACAAAAGATAGAAACAGCGTACATTGAGAGCCACATTAGCCTGCTCCAAAACACGCACTCTTTTGTTGGGAGGTAAATGCATCTGCCAATACGCCATGACCTGCCAAGTCGGGGGTGAGTCAGGTCAATATACGCCGAGACGTACACGACGTACTTCATCAAGGAGATCACTGTCTATGTCCTGAGAAGATGTCAGCGTAGCGGCGAGGTAGACATTCGACAGACATACTGGGCCGATGATTATCCTAGCGCCCTCCTTTCCAGCATGCTCGAAGCTCTCGAGGTCGGTCGCAAAGCACCATGACTGTAGAAGCTCATGGAACGCCGTCAAGACCCACTTTAACCTGCACTCCGTTAGATCGGGCCCGAGGATGGTGCTTGTACATACTCAGTGGGCGCCGGCACATTACAGAGTGTAAGACTGGCACACATATCCGGGAAACTGGAAAGCTGTGAATATATTTACAGCAACATGCTACAAGACAGACATACAGAAAGGCGAAACGCAGAGCACAGTTGACGGATATATTATCGTGTGCCAGAACGTGGCAGAGAGGTAAATGAAGAATCTAGGCGCAGTCAAACGGAGAACAAGGAAGTTACAACCGGCAACGTACTTGGTGACAGAATGCGAGATCCGCTGCCTCCACCCAGCTATCGTGGCGCCCACTGTGCCGACAAGACGATCTCCCACAGACTCTCATGTCAAATGCAATCATATTATAGTTCTTGTACAGCCGGGGGTCGCCAAACTGGTTGTCGAGCCAGGTCGAGTCGAGGAAGAAGGGGTGTAGCAGAATGACTGTCGGCTTTTCAGGATCAAAGCTGCCAACATTGCCAAAGGTCGTGTTCGTGAGGTAGTATATCGAGGCATAGTCGTCGTCACTGTGCAAATCCACGTAAGGCATTGGTCCGTATGCATGCAGGGGAAGAAGAAAGGAAATAAGCGAAAAGATTAACTTTGCAGGGAGCGCATAATAAGATGTAGAACAAGGGCCTCGGTGGCAACCCGGTTACGGCCTTGACCCGTTCATTTTCTTTTTTGGAAAATTAGTGGCGATCTTCATTCAAGAACAGGAATGTTATATTTTAGCCTCTTAGTTGATACTCGGTAGCGTCCAGCAAGCCATGCGTTTCAAATATATTTCTTTCGCAGTAAAACATACGACCATACGGCTACTTCGGTTACTCAAATCCTGGTCCGATCAGTCCCTCTAGTACTTGGATGATACGTTGCTGCCGCTGCGAGCCCAGGTCACCATGAAAAAAAAAAGAAAAGTTTCAACAGCTGCGGCTTACCTCCCGGTCCGTTCCCAGTGTAGTCGCATACATTGCAGGAACACCGGCCTGGCCAAGCCGTTCCTGCTGTTCTCGGACCAGATTGTCCCAGAGAGGCAGAGCTCGCTCAGTGTCAAATCGTCGCAGTTCTCTCCGATACGCATTACATAGCATCTGTAGGGTCCAGGGGATGTCAGCAACAGCGCAGACGCAGTCTCCGTGCGGGCAGGAGCTCACATCTGCTTCATGTTTCGAGATGTCGGAGCCTATGACATTTGCCCTGTCTTTCCGAGCTATCGCCGCCATCCATCAAGTAAAGGCAGAGCGTCAACGGACCTAGTTCTGGCATTCTTCACTTTCTCGTCATACTTGCTTTGAATGTGACCCCGCTCTTCCCAGAGTTGCCTTTCAAGCAGGTTCTGTTCTTTTTTGATCTGCAGGAGCATCAGAAACAGATATCAAACATGCATCAGATTCCGCATAGAAAGCTTTAAGTTTACCTGCACGATCTTCTCGATGAATTGGGCGTCTTGGGAAAGTTGCGCGAGGTGTGGAAGCGCCTGCTGGAAAGTAAATGATCGAGTATCTTCCGCAGACGAGGAAAGTGCCGGAGAAGGGTTGTGCTTGGGGTTGACACGAGGACCGTCAAAACTAATAAACGGTTCCTTGACCGGCTGGGAGGAACGCTGTAGCTGGGCTAGTAGAGATGCAACCGAATTTGAAGCAGATGAAGACGATGGGGGAGTCTCTACGATAGCCTCTTGGGGAACCTTGGCTACGTCCTTGTTCTCCGCTGAGGTCGTGACAGCCTGTTGCCAGGCCTGCGATGCTTGCAGAGTGTCAAGAAGAGCCTTCACCCCTGCGGGATCCTGGTAATCGTTGGTATTGTGTCATCTAGAAGGAAATGTGCTCACATTTATGTTAGTGCCATTGAAATTCATACTCGATCTGCCTTAGGCTTTTAGTCCAGGATTAATGTGGGAGCCGGCAGTTCAATCGTGGTCGGGGTCGGTGTATTGTTCCAAAACAAGTATTCACCGCTATCTCCGGAAAACCCCGTGCTAAGGAGTCAAATGGAAACGTGCAGGGCGGCATCAATTTTTTTGGCAATTCGAATTTCGGTCAAGGACGACAAGAGAAAAAAAACTACGACGAACGTTTTGGCTACAACAGATACGGCTGTCAGAGTAAATTTTTACAACTCCAATTGGATTCGAATTGAACGGTTATGACGGCTTGTAACAGAGTGTCGGTGTTCCGTTTCGCATACACCTTTGATAGGAGATAGTATACGAAGCTCGATCAAAGCCTTTGGACGTATTCCAGACGTCTTGTACTGCGGAACAACTGCCCGACGAATATAATCAAGATAGGCAATATAGGAGCGCCGCACTTGTCAATGAAGGGGGGGAGGGGGGAATGAAAAGGCAGCACGAACTTGCAGTTTCATGACGGTGCCGACACTCGTGGCCTTATCGTGTCAAATTAGAGTGATGTTGAATTTACTGCGACATGAGGTGGAAGAACATTTAAGCATTGCCCTATTTAACCGTCGTACCTTTCTACCGGGCCAAGCGCAAAAGATGAGCGACTACAGCATCGTCCGTTCTCTTGCGGAACGGACGCATCGCACTTATTGATTCTCGGTAAATAACGCGACCGAGCGAATGAATTGGAGGCTGACAACCGTAGCCGACGGTTCACGGAAAAGAACACATTGTCGGTAAGATCGCGTCAGGCCCTGACAGGGGGCTGAATTGCTTATGTATTATCTGCCTATTCTGAATAATATCCTTTTTCCTTATCGGGACATTGCGCTTCAAATTCCACGAGGCAAGGCGTGGGAACCTTTGTATAGCAACCAGCCGAATATTCCCACATTGGTCCTCTGTCATTTCTTCCTTGCCCATCACCCTCTATCCCGCCGCTCTCCATACCCCCTTCCTCTCCTCATTCCCCTGCCACTCATCCAGATATCTTTTCATCTTTTAATTCTTCTCTTTGTCTCTTTCCTCTACGATGCCTGCCGATTCCGACGCTCAGGCGACTTCATCGCACATGATGAAGACAACAAAACGCGGAAGGCCTTTTCTCAAGGTGCGTATACTACCTTTCCAACCTTTGTGTAGCCCATTGACGTTGGCCCCTTTGTCCAGGATACCCTCGATCTGTTTGCGACACTTATCGTCTCGTTAGAGTTGACGCCGCACAAGCAGTTCTTTCGTACATTCCCTAATTCGTTCTCTACGTATGTCTTTGTATCTCTTCTATCCTTTGTTCATCCTCTTATTTTTTCCCATCAGAGATGAAGCCGCCCAGAACCTCGCCTCGCTCAAGTTTTCTCAGTCCAATCGAGGGCCGGATCCCAGGGAACCTTCGCGTGTGGTAACAACGACCACGACAACAACATTCTCAATGACCCGTGACATGGCCAAGGCGATGAGCCAGCACTTTATGGATGCCCGCCTTATTGAGAACGCCGCAGACCCATCCTCCAATCTATTCAAGGACAGGGGTGTATACGTGCTTACGCCCAAGGGATTGCACGTTCTGGAGCGCTTCATAAGTAAAAATGGTATCAATTCAGACCATCTCCAGCAGGTCTTCGTCACCCAGCCCATCTGCATCAAGCTTCTCCACCTTGAGCGACGATCAGCAGACGACGAAATCATAGTCACACAGTCCGTCATCACTGCCCTCTTCCGACGCTTCGTCGGCCGGAGTCCCAACTTCCCATCGGCAACCCCTTCTCCTGATCCCTTCCAACGATACAATGAGCGATCCAAAGGTGTTGCTCTCATGGAAGTTACCGAACGTGCGCAACCGCTTCTCGGCAAGGGCCAGCAGGTTCACAAATACTGTTTCGCGGCCGTCACCGCTCTCGAGTGGTTGTGCGACTTTACTTCGGTGGTTGGGCGTGAGGAGGCTGCAGAGATGGCCGCACAGTTTGTCCGATTCGGACTGATCACCTTGGTTAGCGATAAGCGGAAGAACAACGATTCTGCGATCATCTTTACGGTCCGAGGATCTGCCCCCGGTGGCAACTCTCCCGTTAGCGTGAGTCTTCAATGCTTTTTTTGTGTCGTCGTCAACGTAGTAACATCTTATTTAGCAACACGGAGAATTCCGCTGTACCGCTAAGGCGATATACAAGATCACGGAGGAAGGTCGCCGCCTCGCGCACTGGGACAATCCAAGGCAAATCGGCTCCCATGATTCGCCGAACGCATCATCGGCAACCCTCACAGAGCGTTCGTCTATTGACAAGTCCACCGCAGACCATAATGAGAAGAAGAGCGGTGATGCTAAGATCCATCGTCGCATCTCGATGGCAGAGAAGATGAACGCTAGTTACGATGCTGCGGACAAGAAGAATAACCAGAAGGAGAGCAACGCAGAGCGTCTGCGGTACATTTTGGAAGAGCCAGGTCTTCGTTCGCTCTTCCGAGAGTTCCTTCGTGGCAACTTCTGCGAGGAGAACTTGTCGTTCTGGCTTGACGTCGAGGACTTCAAGCGCAAGTTCAACATCACCTCTAGTGCAGTAGCTGTTGCGCCTGCTGCTCCGCGCCCCGGTTCCAAGACAACGCCAGGACAAGCAGCGATGGAGCGTCATCATGAATCTCTCATCAATACGGCATTCGTGATCTATAACACGTACCTTGCTCCCTCCAGTCAATGCGAGCTGAATATCGACCACGGTCTGCGGAATGAGCTGTCGAAGTATTTGGAAGATGTCGTGACGAGCCTAACGGGCAAGGCGTTCCAAGGGCGCGTCGAGCCTGAACAGGCAAATGCTTTCAATGCGACCCAGCTGCAGACCATGATCCGGTTGTATGAACGGATTCAGACTCATGTCTTCCGGTTGATGGCGACAGACTCAGTTCCTCGGGTATGTCTAACGCCCCTTACGTCTCCGGTTTCTAGCTTACCTGTTTTACATAGTTCATCAAGACGCCTAAGTTTTTGGCAATGCGGAACTGGGTGGAGGACTTTGATCCTACAGACGATGATGTCCGGCTGTTGACATCTGCACCTTCTCAACCGCCAGGCCTCGGCTCATCAGAGGAGACGGGCGGCGCATACATAACAATATCGCAGCAAGGCAGCGAGCGGGCGCAAGGCCAAACAAATCCCGCCATCTCGACGCCGCCGAACGCACCATCAGCACCATCATCATAGGCCGGCGGCATTGCATTTTCTTTCTTCGCATGGTCTCAACTGGACGCTTCGAGGGCTTTCACATTTTTTGGCAACCGCATGCTTTATTGTCATCATTCATATGCGCATCTTTGCTTTCATTTTTGTTTCTTTTTCATCATCGCAATCACACGGCACTGACCCCTGGGGGTCATATTCTGTACCTTCCTATTGTCCACCCCTTTGACTTCCTACGTCTTACTCCCGGTCCACATTCTTGTTTTCCGGTCACAGACTACAGTTTGGTGACTTTTTGTCTCCACGAAATCTCCGGTGCCTTTACTGTAACTTTTAGTACCTTACACGCTTCCTCTACTAGACGGATGGCATACCCCACTAATTGAGCAAGAAATCGTTGTTCGTAATAATAGTTTACCAGCTTGTATGGCTGTAAATGTATTGCAGCCGATACCAAGAACATTTCACGTTACTGTTCCTGTCCAACAGGTTCGATACATTGTGAGAAAATTTCCTGAGAAAGTGCCTCGGACCCTTTTAGCAGGTGCTTCCCACGTTATCGGCAGCGACGTGTCCCGGTGTTCTAGGTCGTCTCTATCCAAGTTTCACGTAGAATCGACTTGTCTCGACAACCTCACTTTCTGTCTACATACTACGGCGAGAAGCCTTCAGCATTATGTCGTGGCTAAAGGGACTTAATGGCGAGGCACCTGAGCCATACATCGAACCAGAATCTACGCCAAAGGTCGAGGACCCCTCGATTCCGAACAGAATGGTCTCGACAAAGCAGGCTAACAAGCCTTTCCTTGCGTACGAAGCGTATACTGGTCGATATTCCCGGCTGTTGTAATGACATTGCACTCGTTTAGGCATAAAGAATACCGAGAGAAACAAGAAGAGTTACACAATGCCTGGCTGGAACGCAAAAAGCTACGCGACGAGAAGATTGCGCGAGGCGAGGATGGCGGGCGAGAGGAGCCAGACCCCATCGCTGAAGTCGAAGTTGGGATCCTAGGGCTTCTGAAATTCTTGGTCTATACGCTGATCATCATCGCTCTGGCCGGTAAATTCATCACAGGAAGTTACCTGTGGGAATACGAGGGTAAATGGGCCCAGCTCAAGACCTACTGGCCGGTGCGTCCAGCGCTTTTTCAATATCTTCTTGTTTTAGATTTATGTACCTCGCGTAGACGAACCAACGCCTATTTTCTGAGAGACTTCTAGCCGAGTTTGATGGTTCGAAACCTGGTCGTCCTATTTACCTTGCGGTGCGTAGTCTATATTCATTTTCCGCTGTATTTCCGATTCACCCCATGAGGTAGATTGACGGAGACGTTTACGACGTCACCAAGGGTAAGGCATATCAGCCTGGAGGGTCTTATCATCATTTGTTAGTCTATCGCAGTCATTTTCAATTGGATTACTCAGACTTAGGGTCATATTTAGCGCTGGCGTGGACGCAGCTCGTGCGTTCGGTACCGGTTGCTTTCAAACACATCGCACGCATGATTTGCGTGGCCTTACAGAAAGTGAATTAAAGGCGAGGTCTACGGGTTGTTTTGGGAAAAAAAATATATTGATGCGTTTGACAATCACAGGGTGTCCAGCATTGGAAAGAGTTTTATACAAATCATAAAGATTACTTCAAGGTTGGCAAGGTGTCGCATCCACCGATTGACCCTGCAAGTCCGATTCCTGAGCATTGCAATCCAAAGAAGGCGGCTCGAGACGACGTCAATCCTAAGAGGGATACGAAGGAACGGAAAAAGGTCTCAAAACCTAAGGAGAAAACAGAAGGGAAAAGCCACGAAGAACTCTAGTTTGTTGGCTCTTTCATGTCTCTGTAATTTAATACTACTCGATGCCATATTGTCCTGTAATATATATGCATGTACAGTCCCAGATTAGTCTAGCCATAAAACTTTTTCTCTCGTCGCAAAAAACAAAAGGCGTGAAGATCAGGTCAGCATTCGTTGGACAGGGTACTTTTGCTAGTTCAGGGTGGTAAAGTCATGTTCCGCCGGAAAAAGCAGAGCGACGTAAAAAACATACCTCAATGCTCGGCAGGAGATCCGTGCGTCAAAAGGTAATTTTTCAGCAGGGGGAAGTCGGCCATCGACGCGTTCATCATGGAAGAGAACGGGTTGTCGCGGTACTTGGCGATGACTATATTCCCTCGCCAAGCGACCTCTTCCTTGTAAGATCGCCCCTGTATCTCTCTGATGTTCTTGTTCACGGGAAATGGCATGCCATCCCGGGAGACAACGGGGTAGAAAATAATATAAGGGTTCGCGAACTTTCGATTCATGCCATCGAGGGCTTCTACAAGCTGAGTATTATTCAGTCCAAGGTCGCCGTTGATAGGTTTGGGTAAGATTTACCTGATATTTCCATGCCCGGGGACCAATACCATCAGCGATCTGTCCACGTTTCGGTTTTGTTGTCAGTGGGGATAGGATAGTCAAGAAAAAAGTAACGTACGTAGTCCATGTGAATTTCAGGGTGGGGCATGCGCGACGGGGAAGTGGTGTAGGAAGAATGATGAGTCGAGATCGTCATTGGACTGTACAAAAGAACAATAAAATTTCTCTGCCCGATGGGATGGACAGAAAGAACAATGACTTACCTAGTCATGAGTTGGACAAGGGACGGCGGACGTCCTGGATGACCCAAAAATGAGCAACAATGCAGATAAAATTGACGTAAAAATTGGGCGGACCGTCGGAAGGGAATAGGATGGCGTCGAAATGAATCATTTGGTCCATTGCGATTTGAGGGTCTGGAATATGCTGGTTGGTCAGATTTAATCATGGTTGACCAAACAATGGGTTCACCGTTGGGCAAGGGTTACGATGGAGCGTAGAAGAGGTGGACGAGAACCCGGTGAGTGACAAAAATGATAATCTTGAGAGCTCCTTTTATATTCTTTTGGCGCTGGCAGAACAACGAGGCCATGGTGTGCTTCACCCGATCGCACAAAGGCAACCTGGATGGTAAAACCAACCCCTCTCGTCCGTATCAACACGCGGAGATCATTTCCAATAGACATATAGATGTCATGAAGAATTGAGCGGAATCAGCAGTAATTTTTATGAATGGAACGCCTCCTTGAAGCGGCGACGGAAGTAATGAAAGCGAATGTCTGAATTGAATTGGATTGGATTCCGCTTGCAGGCCGCGATGTAACTCCACGAGTACGATTTTAGTAGCTGAGCCAGGGGAGCCAGAAAGCCAAAGAGTGATAGCTGGCGAAGACATAACACTACAGAGAGATAGGTCTACCAAGTTCGACACTAGCTGAGGTGATGAGTGAAGAATCCCAGCAGTGGGGTCGATAACTTGAGTGAAAACTGATCTAGAACGAATCCGGATAGAACCTTGTCTGCGATGTGATCCTGTTGGTATGTTTTCTATCCGCCCTTTGTTGGAAGTAGTACCAAAACAAGATTTAGGGAGCAACCTGTTTGTGGTTTGACCGTATTTTTAGTGCAAACCCTTACCGAAATGGTAATTCCATAGTCTTTCATAGGATGAGTACCTTCGACAAGTACTACTCCGATCTATTCCTTCTATCCATCACACTAGATCAACGGCAGCATGGTGTGCGAGCACACGCTTCCCCGTCGTAAGGTAATAATGCCAGTTGGGGTTTCCGGCATTACAACTCCGAGTCTATTGAACATGGAGTGCATCTAGTGACCTCTATCATGTGCGACGAGCCCAAATTGACCGCTATTTTGCAATGCATCCGCCCCGCAGAACTGGTAGTCTGCCTCCTCTAGAACTCTGCCTCAACCTTGATCGCAAAGTGGAAATTACATTATACTACTATTCAGTTCCATCGCACCGCCCCGGGCACAAGCCGCAGCCACCCTCGAAGTTTTCTGGGCCATACACTCAGGTCTCCCGAAGAGACAAGAAATCTGAGAGCCCATACGTTAAGTCGCTTCCGACGAGTATCTCAGACTACTCCGCGAATATCAGCCGCATGATCCCCAGAGGACATGCCAACATCATTGCATGGGTTCCCATCTAACCATTTCGCCCGTCCATCGGCTGATGAATATGGCTTCTGTCTGAAATATCTTTGTCGAGTCATACTTTTCCAAGCGATCATTGATTCTCTTAGTCTATCCGGCTTTTATAGTTCTTCCATGTAACCGTTTCATTGCCGTTTATCTGATGCTCTCTGCAATGCTACGGCTGTAATAACTAGGCTTTTGACTCGGGGGGACATTCTAGTCTTCGGCCTTCAGGTTCCCGGTATGACCGTCATTGCCTCGAGGTTCTGGTAAAACGCGATCTCAGTCGTCACCACATGCCTTCTGACTATTCTAGTTTCCGTTTGAAAGCAGGGTCCTTCTTGATGCTTAATCGCACCCCAAAATGTCCCATGCAACACGATGATCCCCCTTCATCGCCTTTGATTTATTATAATCGTACTCCGAAAGCATTTTCTTCCTACCGCGCTGTAAACGCGCCATGTCAATTTCTTTGCCGGATACTACGCCTGGCCGAGTAATCGAGGCGGAAGACGCAGCTCCCATACGTACAGCTTGAACGAAGCAATCCCCGCTCCGCTTTCTTGAAAGCCAAGAGTTTTACGGGCAATACACCCCTTTCATCTTGGTCAAACTTGTTCGAGCGTGTTGAGTTCTGGGGCCTCAATTGAGCCTCGGTCAGTCTGAATTTCGGGGCCGTAGAACTAAGTCCGTCTCTTCTTCTTTACAGACCTACTTATCGCATTTCGCATCCGAGGGAGGAAGGGCTCAAACAAGTGGCGCGTGTATCTATGTCAAAATGAATCGGGAACGAAGTCGATTATGATCATCTCTCCAGTTTCCTTCTCTTCGATTGAGAACTTCTTGAATCAACATACCATGATTGCCCTGCTGGAGTACTAATCGGTGTGAATATCAAATATGTTCTTCGCCGTGACTCGTGGAAATATGTCGTTATATACTCTAGATTCAGAAACCTAGTATAAACCTTTAGTTCACTGTAATAGCCTTTCTCAAGGGTCTGCGTGTCTTTTAATACCGCCGTATGGAGACCTGTGCACAGTTCATGAGTACCCAAAGTCGTATGCGGAATGAATCTGTTCTAAAAGGGTCTTTACGTCTCTCATCCTTTTACAGATGGACTATGAGTAGCGACTGACGTCCAATGTCATCGTAAAGCTTTTCGATGATAAGTCTGGAAACGAGCCCTCGCGAAGTTTCCCCGAAGACTAGATCAAGTGGACAAGCTTGACAGTGGCTGTAGCGACATAAGGAGACTCTGCTCCTCTATCTAACTTGACAAACTCATACTTTCGCGGTCTCAAGTAATAGATAACATGTAAATCTTCTCTTCCTCATGAAATACATCGAAGCCAAGTCCAAACCATCGGCCCCTATGTTTTGTCACAAGATCGCGCCTTCCACGTGACTAACGAATTTCTTTCTTGAACGGTGAGGACCGACCAAGTCAAACGTTGACAAAACAGAGGCACTCATACTGAAAGTACCGTCATTAAAGACAGGATAGAGTATATACCTTCTCAGTGCGTCCTCTTTTCACTCAAAAAATTTTCACTCTGAACCGAAAACAGGCGCCATGGATAGCTCTATGCTAGTGGCAGCTCAACTATCGTCTTTGTATCCGTCTGTTCACGCTGTGGGCGTTCCAATCCCAGGCAGCGGCCCCTGTCGACCCGCTATTCTCTTACACACCGGATCAGTCGAACCTCACCGAACATTCGACGTTTTCAACGGTGTTTCACTCAACAACAACCGGTACCATATTGTTACGCGTACTCGAAGGTTCCTTGTTGGAGTTAGTGTCGCTGTCCGTCGACACAGTAGCCGCTCGTTTCAGTCTCCCGTCGCCCGTGCTGCCGTCTCCCGGAATATTCCTGTGGGAAGACCAGGAATTGCACATAATAGCAGTGACGGTGTCCGGATGCGTGTACCGCCTGGTGTTGCCTTTGCGTAATAGTAAGGATCTTTGGCGAGATGAAATCCACAACGTCTGGACGCGTGAATACGTCATTACGCATCGAGTGGCAGGGGTGAACGGTGTTGTTCACATCCACGGGACACACTGTGTAGCAATCGGGTTGGGGAATGGATCTTTACTTAGACTGGATACAGAATACGTGGGATCCGAGGGCGGTGAAGGTGCCATTCTTCTTATGTATCATCTCATCTACTGATTGCCAAGTAGGAGAATGGACGGAGACGCTTTTCACACCGGGCTCGTTTTTGTCTTCTTTGACCTCCTTCCTGCCCGCAATTTCCACGGGGCCCTCTCATGCCGCAGAAATCATTTCCATTGCGACGCTCCCGTGGCCGACGGACATTGGTTCAGTATGGTCAATTTCACGCGATCGTGTCGTGAGATTTTGGAAACCAAAGGTCGGCTGCGTGGCATCGAAAGCACTCCCCGCATTGCCTGGCAGAGACGTTGCGCCGTCGCCAGGCCCTTCGGCGAACGGAGGGAACAGCGCTCTTTTGGAGTCCGGTCGTCAAAACTTCCTACGTGCAATTTCCGCCGATTCCGACGATGATCGTGTTTACCTTCTTGCCTTCATTCCTACTCCAACTCTCCACACGTCTGGAGGTAACTTCCATCTTCTTGTCGCAGATTCAGACCATCTCCAAGAAGTTAGGACGATCCCTTGTTCGACAGAGAGCGCCCATTGCAGTTTACAAGACTTCATAGTGATCGGAGAAACCCTACATGTTCTATGGGATCGCCAGGGTCAGTCTGTGGTTGACAGCGCCGTCATACCCTTCCAAGACGCCGATTTTGAACCCCAGTGGAAGTCAGCTTCTTATCCTCACGAAGTCGAGCTAACCCCTACATACCTGGAAGAGGTTCTTCTTCCGCCAGGATCACTGACGGGCAAGTGCTTCGAAGTGATAATGAGACCCGGAATGTTCTCCCCGTTCACGCTGCGCACGGCAATTGAGGACTACACCAATGGTTGTCTCTCCCTTCCTGGAACCCCCGCGCCGCAGTTGCAAGTGAATTATGCCACTGTTGGGGAGCATATTGCTGCCGTGGTTGGATGCACAGTTACTCTTCACCATGACCCACAGACTGGCGCTCTGCTACATGCCGAATACTGGAATGCGTTCAAACGAGATTGGGAAGGCTTCATCGCTCTTTGCCGAGAGATTGAACGTCGCTCTCGGCGACCTCTTGCGTTGGGTGTCGGGGCCAATGGTGACGTCATTGTCGTTGAACGAGAACGGGTCGCCTCTCTCGTGAACGAAGACTTGGCTATTCACCTACACAACGCTCTCAGGTCTGAGGCCCCAGAGCTTGAACCCCAATGGGATATTTTTGGCGCGATGGAGAGTTTGCGCCGAGCGCTAGGCGTTCAGATGATGTTGAACTTGGAAAGCTGCTTGGTCGACGTCATGCATCAGGAAATTGCATTTTCTCTCGCTGATATCATACAAGATCAAGCCGTTCGTTTGAAATTTAACGAAACGCTGGGCGACGACTTTCGTACTGGGTTATTGGGCCGGCTTAGGGACATGTCCAGCTTACCTGATGAAGTTCGTGCTATGCTAGATTACGTGGGTGGACTGGAAACAGGCATCAAGAGAGAGGAGGATGCCCCAGCTTCTATTCCCCCGCCTCGTTCACAATGGACCAGAGCAATCACGGCGTCATACGTTATAGCCACAACAAATGCACGCTACAACCTGTGCTTATCTATCGTCACCCTTCTGTTCTTCTTGGCGCCAGAAATAGGTCAATGGGACCCGTCTTTGCTAGCCGAGGTTTTCGCTCTCTTTCGAGGGACTGCCATTATGAGATACGTAATTAGGCAACCGTCCAGTCTTCCCATCAGGCCTCTTGTGGAGGATGCTTCCGCAGCTGATGATGTTGTCTCGCTCATGCAGAATATGCATGTATCACGGAATCGCGGCGAGACTGCCCAATCATTCTCTCTCATACATCGACTCCTGGATTATTTCGGTGACAGCCAGGTTGGATTGCCCGGGGCTGCCCATGGTTTTTTGGACACAGCAGGACTTTTGCAATCTGTCTCGCTCTCACATGCGACTAGTAACGAAGTTGTATTCGCTGAGAAGCTTAGGCAACTTGGATACTTCCAAGCTGCCTTGCAGGTACTGTCTTGGCTTCCGAGAACTGCGGGAGTCATTTACGTCCTGGCTCGTCTGTATCTCAATGTTGGTCGTGCAGATGACGCGGCATTCTTACTAGAAAAGCTTGCTGGATGTTTAGGTATGTTAGTCAATATGTTTGGTCTGCAGAGAACTTACTATTGGTATAGGTATGGATGGTGCAATAGCCGCTGCAGACAAGATGGTATTATCACTCGTGCTAACCGAGCTTGAGCAGTTAGATGACTGTTACCACATTCTATATCCATGCGGCGGGCCTTTTCAAGTCAAAATCATTGGTATACCAGGAGACTGTCTTCACCCAGCTTGCGATATCCGTGGCCCCTTCGGAGATAGACACTATCACCCTGTGGGCGACGGTGATCAGAGGGTATACGGAACTTGCTTTGTACGATGATGCTTATGCGGCTTGGATTTCCACCCCCAATGAGAAGCAGTGAGAAGTTTCTTCGTTCCTTCTTATATATTTGCTAAATTTCTGCAGAAAACGGGAAAATATTAGTCAATTAGTGTATCGAATGTGCGAGGATAATGCTGCACAAAAACTGATGACGTTCAATTTTACGGGGTTCGCCGACGAGGTCGAAGATGCTCTCTCATTCAAAGTTCGCAATGTGGATCCTCGAAGCCAGCCGAACTACGCTAGAATATTGTACGGTTGGTATACAAGTCGAAGCGACCACAAAAATGGTATGTCCTAATGCTTGATAATCAATGACAACTAAATGAGTCTGCCAGCTGCTCTGACTATGTACCAACGCGCAGCGGAAACTTCGTGAGCTTCTCGACGCAGATGCGCCTACGTCGTTGGCCGACGACGCGTTACAGTCGTATCTACTTGCGATAAATTCGCTGTCTCTTACAGACCCGAAAAATGCCTGGATTCTAATACCTGGATCTGTCGATAGTGAGCATGAGGTAAGTAATTCTCTTCTTTCCAATTTAATTGCCGTAACCTGTTACTTACACATTGGACTAGCCTAGGAAACGTCAAAAAGTCAAACGGATACCAGAGTCGAAGTATACTCCAGGTAAATATGAAAACGAAATCGTCCATCTGGAGGATGTCCAGTACGAGTATGCGCTTCTATCTGCTCAGGTGGATATCGTCCAGCGCCACCCTTCTGCAGGCCAGTACCCCAGTCACCAATGCTTGTCTGCATTATTACTTACCCTCCTGAAACAGAATTCCCCCTTCCACCCGCCTCAATCGTTCTCCGACTCGTTCAATTAAATTGCTTCAACCTCGCCATGACTACTGCGCGCAGTCTTGATGTAGACATGTCTGAATTGTTCTCTCGTTTGACAATCCAATGCTTGCGACTTTCGCGGGACCCAGACTCATTAAGGTACGTCTCTTACGACAACTACAGTACCTCATGCTATAATTATCCTCAAACAGTCTGGAAGACCATTCCGAATGGTTACTCACCGACAAGGTTTCTTCCTGGTCTGGGACGCCAGCAGAGAAAGGATGGAAGTTTCTCCGGCATTCCCTTGTATGCCATGACTGTCCCGAGACAGACTATCGGTATTCAAAAATCGTCCTGGAAACTATAATGCAACATCAAAAGTCCCCTCCTCCGCCATGGCTCGTCAGCTTGTTGGAAGTAAGTAAATCTGATTGAAGGCCTTCTCGAACGTTACTGACAGATAGACATTTTAGGCTCATCATCACGAGTACCTCATTCGCATTAATCTGCGCTACGAAAACTTCAATCGTGCTATCGACCATACCTTATCTTTGATACGCAAAGTTCGTATTGAATTACATCTGCCGATTTACATTTACTAACTTGTGCGTCGCTTACAGGAAGACGCTCGTTTAGCGCGGGATCCTCCCAAGAACACCTCCGCTACTTGGCTCCCTTATGCGATTATTGATCAAGTTATCATCGCAGCAGCAGAGCAAGAGGTAGAACCTCCACAGTTGTCGGTCCTCCGCTCCGAAATTTCGAGCCGGATGAAGAGGATGCAAAAGCTCAGCGCGTTCAACTAATCTTGTTTGTATATCATCTATTCTGTCGTACATGCTGTCCTTTAGCTTTTGTCTTCATCTAATTTATATATCCTCCGCCTGGGCCATTAAAACGACTAGAATTGTTTTCGGAAGCAGTTATAAGGATCATCTGGTGGTACATGCAGTTTTACAATATCCCAGATAAATAAGATGTATATACCGTATGTCAAGCAAATAGGGCAAGAAGAATACTAAAGCAGAACACGACTAACGACTATGCCGACTAGATTGCTGCACATTAGGTGCCGCACCAGACATCCCCTCCAAGAACTGCGTCCATTCGCCCTGCCCGAATCCTACCGCGGCGCCCCACATTGATGTGTCGTCTACATGGCCATAAGAGCTGTTGTACCTAGAGTTCTCACCGTATATCTGCTGCTGCTGCATCAGTATATATGGATCCGGCTGATACGCCGGCGTGGACATATTCTGCCCGCCCTGGCTAGACACTATCGAAGGCGACAAATGTAGCCCCGGCGATGAGTGTATCGTACCCGATATCGACCCTTGATATCCGGTCTGCGGAGTCCCTTGGAGGTTGGGTGTCTGTGCCTGCAGAGGGTCATACTGCCTCGGTGGAAGCGTGGTCACCATTTGCATAGGCGGACTCACAGATGAACCAGCCGGGGAATCTGCAGAACCTCGGCCGCTAGAAACGGATTCACCATACCGCCGTGGTCCGTGTGAGTCGTGATACGGGAAAGCAAGTTTGCGGACTAGACTCAGTACGTGCCCACGCTCCTTCTCCTTGTCTTCTGGGCTGAGATGCGTGAGCTCGCCAGAATACAGCGGTGAGATGGCTTGCAAAATGTCGAATGCCTTGTCTGCAACAGCACTTCCCCGAGCCTGTTCCAATGTCGACAGTGCCTTCCGAATACTGGCACGGAATAGTCCAGCCCCTGGTTGATCCGGATTGGCAATCAACTGGAATGAGAAAAACATCGCTGCTGAGAAGCAATGGAAGGTGCCCCAGTTCATATGTCCCGGTACCGCAAGTGACGAGTTTGCCAAGAAATCAGGGCGTGATTGGCCGACCATCGTGATCAGTTTGTCGGCAGCGCTGACAGAGATTTCTAAACTTTCGGCTGCGTTTTGGCTATCAATGCGTGATGTTGATTGGTGCGCGCAGGCGGCGTATGGGCGATGGAGGGTGAATCGGATGTGATAATATGAAGTTCGTATTATAACGCTCTGGACGCCTTGCCGACGCATGTCGTTGTCAGTTGACGCCAAATTTCGCGCGACCCGGTATTCGTCGAGATCCAGTTCCGCCGGAAGACTGTCCATCCATTGCGTTAGGGCGCGATCGTTGGCTTGTACACTCTCGTAGGGTACGGGACGTATAGAGACAGCGTCATCCATAATGTCACCTAATATGTAAGCGAGACGAAAGAGTGCAATGTTCGGAAGGTATAGTCGACCCGTCTTGTCTATAGCAGGGTCGCAGTATGATGGTAGTTGAGTGTCGAAATGATGCGACGCAATGCAAATCGGCCGCCCAAACATGAAAGCCTGCCATCTATGTAGATTAGTCAGTTTACATTGTATCAAGTAAGCTCGGATGCTTCTTACCGCTCAAGTAGGATGATATGCCACCATGCCCATCTCCGCCGCTCCGCGACGTCCCGATGCATTCGCCATCTCCCAGGGTCTCTATGTAAGCCCAAGGCTGTACCTATCGTCACCAATTCCCCTCGTATCTGCCAGACCTGTTCACTCTCTGTCTTCGCCAATGTAAGATAGTGACCCTGGATTAGGAGCAATTCGACCAGTTCAATATTATACTTTTTGCTTTCAGCGTGCCGCCGTTGTAATGCCATTTGAGAGACATCAAAAAACTTGTTTCCTTGTTCTTGAGGAGTCTCGGAGAACTGCTCCAAAAGTTGATGGTCTGATGGCAGGTAGTGGGCTGCTACCCCCATGATGACGCATGCGGTTGCAAGAACAATCCGGTCGGCAGACTTTCCGCTTTTAAAACGATCCCACTGAGATGAGAACGCCTTCTCATTGACGTGCCGATAGACCCAGTTGCAGCATTCAAAGTAGAAGGTAATAAGCCCATCGATGACGTCAAGGGAAGGCAGCATTGCAAGGAGATCGCGGTCATACTCTGGAGGAAGAGCCGAGAATTCCTCAACGGTCCTTTCCTGGCTGCCGTGCCGACTGTCCGCTGAATCCGAATCACCTTTGCCTTCCTGTAATGTCAAGGCGTAAGTATTTAATAGTATACCATAGGCAGCATTACTTGCCCCCGCAAGCAGATGTGTAGCGGCACTTGTCGGGCCCGCGTAGAGACCGCCCTGCCCTGAGCTAGCAAGCATGCCTGGAGCATTGTTGGCGGACCCATCGCCCACGTCCGGATCAAGTAGCTCCTTCTTAGGCACGAAATTAGACGGTTCACCTTGCCGTCTGGGAGTGACTGCAGGGGGCCGCGACGTTGGGAAGACATACGACTCAAGGAGATTGAGTGAGTGTCGTACGCGAGCAAATTCCTGAGCAGGGTCAACACGGGTGAAGGAACTGTATGGCAGGGGACCGTTCAACATTAGTATATCACGAGATGGGAGTTGTTTGGGGGCAGGAGGAGGACGAATCATACGTCAGAATGGGGATACATCGAAGACTATAGCAAAGACGCACGGACGATCATCGCCTCGGAGGGGATCGTTACTTCTCTCGTGACCTCGCGCATCCGCGTAGCATGAAGCAGCAGTCCCTGCACCAGTCAGCACAGACCTCACGACGAACCTCGCCGGAACTTACCCCGCAATACACAGGACGAACACGGTCGGTTCCTAAGTATATATATCAGCTTTCTAGGTGGATATATGCGCGAAAAGCGAGCAGTAAAGGCACACCTATCGCATTTTAGTTTGCTATTTCGACATGGCTCACAATTAATGGCTTTTCGAGCGCGTTTCTGTGGCCTCGAGTCCGCGTTCTGCTCCCCAGGCTGTGGAGATGACCGCTGGCGAACAGCACCGGTAGTCGAGGACCTAGAAGGCTTAGGCCGCGGAGGTACAGGTGCAGTCAGTGGATAAGTCGTCAGGCATCGGTGATGTGTTTCCCAAGATTAGATGATCAGAGAATCCAAGTCGGTGCGGCCGTAGCACTGGGAGTGTTCGACGTCGGGCCTCGCGATGAGCAGCAAGTTGCGGAGTCGTCGGCGGCAGTGACAACGACGACGGGTAAAGTATGCACAGGTGTTGGTTGAAAAGTAAGCAAGGAACGGCAGGGCTAACGGGGTGTGTCAAGCTGGACGATCGCACCCTTTCCGTTTTTGATATTCAAATTATTTATATTTATTCACCTATCGACATTTCCCAAAATATATATTTCCTTCTGCAAATCAGTCCCCCTCGTTCTTGCTCATGAAGCCTGCCTGACAACTGGGCATTCAGTCCTGATCCACACAAGCTTTTCTGCCCCGTCTCCCGAGGTAAGCCTTTTCTACCAGCACCCTTTTACTTTCAGGGTACCTGGGGGACCAAGGACGTCAATTCAATCGAGATCTATGAGCACCGGCGTGTTCTCGGTTTGCCGATCTTCCTCCGCCGGTCGCCGGTGATTACCTGAAACGCCGTTAAAAGTGACCATCCGATCGAGTAATTTTGGCAGCATTTTTAGGTCGTTGCACAGACAGACCGTCGCGGATCCCGTCCAAAACGTCGAATTTTTAGTGCTGTATAACACTACACCGGGGAGGGGGAATGCCCACTATCGCCTGATGATATAACCCGGGTGAAGAGCGGGGAAGGGCTAATATCCTGTTCATAAGCATCCGCCGAAGCACATGGCAAGCGCTCCTCACCATTATCCCTCACCATGCCCACCTTGAAGGCCCGTGCCGGCTTGTTAGAATTTCCTGATATGATACTATTTAGACGCGTGCGGTTCAGTTCCCAAAGCCAACAAGGGGATCTCTGCAGCTGAATGCGACTCTGATCGTATAACAGGGACACTAGCTGATTCAGTTCGGGTAATTAGTATATTTTGATTAGGCGAGCCAGAAGGTAATAACGACGCGTCAACTGCGGGAACGTCGTATCGAGATATCCTAGACAGATAAGACTCACTAGTGGCGGAACCAACTGGGTGGACAGTCCGAACAACAAGTCTTCAAGGGACTGATTGGGTTTTTTCGCCCATATTACTGGGGAGAGGCTCCGGTTTCTGATCCGTCCTCCTGCTTAACCAGCAATACGTAGGGGTGTCCTCTATTCCGTCCGACTGCACTATACTGAACCCGGTCAAGTCGGAGCCTGTAAATGAGCGGCAGAATGATATAGTTTCCAGAAATCGGTACGTTATCCGCTATTGTTCAGTGAGTTCGAGAAGTAGCCGGGATGAGCGAACTAGCCGCAGTCCATCCGCGCATTCAATGAGGAAATGCCCTATATCAATATGACGAGTTGTTGCCCACCTAGAGCAGAGATGCATGGGGACTGATTCTCCCCGATATATCAAAGTGTGTTTATTTAAAAGCTACAGCTGGGGTCCATCTGCCACAGGCGTCGTCTGCTGTGAGTCTAATTGAAGGTAGTAACATGATTACATACCCTTTTAGAAGAGCGCACCTGATACCAAGAAATAGAGAGAAAGACTTTTTACAAGTCATGCCCCAGGGATCAAGACAAGAGAATACGAGTGAAATTGATACAAGACTTTGAGGATGCGAAAGAGGCCAATCCTTGCAAAGACCGCTACAAGGAAGGCAGCGCAATCCGCAAGATCACTGAAGATGCAGGACCTAATATCGATGGAGCGCCGAAAAAGGCGGGAGATGTATATCCATAGACGCCCTTACAGTACGACGGAAACTTCGAGAGTCTGATGCCAGTGTTACTGATAACCATAGGAGACTTCACGGCTATGCATGGTAGCACATGCGACGTAAGTAGTCCCTTGGATCATCACAAGGAGCGCCACAGAAGACAACTTAGACTCTTTCGCGGAGCTTCTGGGTACTTGGCTCAAGACATACGGACGTCCTGAAACCCCGAGGAGATCAGCACTAACGGAAACCCAAATACAAGTTGCCTGAGTAGATTGGAGCCGGCACCCATATACCGCAAGAACACCGACACGAAGCAGACGCCACATAAGATGAAGGTCACATAACCATGAGTCCAATAGTTCCAAAAGTTTGCCGTTAGAGGAATATTGATATAAGTAGTTACTAGTTAACTCTGAATACCTAAATGTTGGAGAGGTTCCGGTAAGCGCGCAGGTGAGATTTTCAACCATGAGTATAATCTACCTCATTGTTCAAGCGTATCGGCAGCGGTTCCAGGGCAAAGGACAGTTAGAGTCGTCGACGCGCCCGGGCCGGCAACGTGACCGAGAACGTGATCGTAAATTCTAGAAGGAACTCCCAGCGCCGTCTATACAAGTCAGCCAGTTTCTCTTTTCTTCCAATACCTCCACTATGGCTGACGTGCGTAGTACGTTTCTCGCTTCTCCGGATCATCCTCTATTAACTTCCCAACAGGCAAATACTCTCAAGGACCAGGGAAATAAAGCCTTTTCCGCAAAGGAATACGATAAAGCAATCAATCTTTTTTCACAGGCGATAGCCATCGATCCCAAGAATCACGTTCTTTATTCTAATCGTAGTGCGGCCAAAGCTGGGAAAAAGCAGTGGGCTGAGGCTCTGGCTGATGCAGAACAGGTGCGGACGCTGTTAGGTGTGATTATTGTCCGACTATTACTAACAGTTAAGCATCCAGTGCATTGCCGTTAACCCCTCGTGGTCAAAAGGGTATGCCAGGAAGGGTGCTGCTCTGCACGGAGCAAGGAGATTCGATGACGCTATCGCTGCGTACGAGGCCGGTTTGAAGCTTGAAGATAGTCCTGCATTACGCAAGGGTTTGAAGGAAGTTCAGGATGCCAAGTGTACGCATGTTTTCCCTGTATTTGCTGTTCTTTTGATGACGATGGAATGTTAGCGGCGGACGCATCTGAGGATGCCCTAGGTCTCGGGAAAATGTTTGCAGATCCTAATCTTTTTGCTAAATTGGCGGCGAATCCCAGGACGGCGAAGCATCTCGCGGACCCCAATTTTGCTCAGACGGTGTGGTTTAATTCTATTCGTCGTGGACTATTTTCTGAAAACTGGTTCTGTAGCTTCAAATGATTCAGAAGAACCCCGCTTTAGCTAACAGGTATGAATTGAGACCTTCGACTATATTGTCGTAGATTGATGTTGATATTTTTAGTTTACTTTCGGGTGGCGATCCTCGAATGATCGATGTATTGGGGGCTTTAATGGGTATCGACATGCAAGCCTTCAACCGGCCTGAAGGATCCGATGAATTGCCTGAGGGTTACTCCAAAGTCGATCCATCAGTTCCGAAATCATCTCCGCCGCCTCCACAGCCAGCAGCTTCTTCATCCCAGCCTTCTGCTTCGACGTCGGCGCCTCCTCCGCCCACTTCTGAGGATGTGGAGATGGACGAGGAGGTTGCCGAGGAAGCTAAGGCGAAGAAAGAAGCTGAGGAAGCAAAGAGGGTTGGAGGTGAGGCGTACAAGAAGAGAAACTTTGATGAAGCCTCGCAACAATTCCAGAAAGCATGGGATTTGTGGCCAAAGGATATTACTTTCCTCACCAATTTGGCAGGTGAGTATCTCATAGGAAGCGATCTATATGCAACTAATACCTTTCAATAGCTGTGTACTTCGAACAAGGGGACTATGACAAAGCCATTGAAACCTGTGAGAAGGCAGTGGAAGAAGGTCGTTCGGTAAGCGGACTTACCTTTTCTCCTGCCGTGCAAACCCTAACCCATGTTGTCACGCATCTAGCTCCGTGCAGACTACAAGCTCATCGCGAAGGCATACGGTCGTACAGGAACGGCTTACTCAAAGAAAGGCGACCTTCCTTCCGCGATCAAGTTCTATGAAAAGTCTTTAACGGAGCACCGTACCCCGGATATATTGAACAAGCTCCGCGAAGCTGAGCGGGCAAAGGCTGAAATGGATCGTCAGGCTTACATCGACCCCGAGAAGAGTCACATTGCGAGAGAAGAGGGCAATAATCAATTCAAATCCGGTGACTTTGCAGGCGCGGTGAAGTCGTACACCGAGAGTATCAAGAGAGATCCCAGCGATGCACGAGGATACAATAATCGGGCTGCCGCGTATACAAAACTAGTTGCCCTTCCAGACGCCCTGAAAGATGCTAATGAAGCAATTAAGATCGACCCTTCTTTCGGTGTGTGCTTTCTCTGTTGTTTTACGTCGATGGGCGTTCGGCTAACTCGTTCGATGATGGTATAGTCAAGGCCTACATCCGAAAGTCCAACATCTTGTTCTCCATGCGTGACTATACCAAGGCTCTGGAAGCCGTCCAGGAAGCTACGGATCACGATACCGAGCGTAAACATTCGGGAGAGATCTCACAGCAAGAGATGAAGATCCAGCAAGCCATCTGGAACCAACGGGGTAACGAGACCCAGGAGGAGACACTAGAACGAGCGATGAGAGATCCGGAGGTTGCTGTAAGTTCTTTGTAACTGTTACTCCGTCGGATGCTCATATGATCTGTTACACAGGGCATTATGAACGACCCTATCATGCAGCAAATTCTACAGCAGGCGCAGAGTGACCCGCAAGCATTGCAGGATCACATGAAGAACCCTGTTGTGAGGGGCAAGATTCAGAAACTGATTAACGCGGGTATCATTAGGACGAGGTAGAGAACTTGGGACTTTGGTTATAAAAATGCTAGTTGAATAGTATCATTTGACATTGGTGTCTAACGCTTTTAGTCCCTGTATGCTTCATCTAAGAACCCATAGCCAATTTCGCAATCTGACTTGACGAGCGCCGTATAGGCGTCAGCACTATAAACCCTGCAAAAGTTAGGCTACGAGCTTACAATACTGACACCCAAACGATAGCCCTCGAGCAACAGTATCGTCTTTTCATCCTGCCCCGATCCGAAGACTGAAATCTTGTTGCGTAGAGTCTTGTCCCCATTCATGGATGATGGAAGCCTCCCTTTACCAGAACTTCCAAGCCACGCAGTCGAACTCGGCGAGACCTGATATCACGGAGTTGACTGTAAGGAACTAGGAACCGCCAAGATCACAGTTACCGGCATCGAATGTGGTAACTAAAGACCATAATGACGAGGAGTCCCAGAGGTCATGACGGCCGCACCGTGAAAACACCGCCGGTTCATTCAAACCTCTGAGGCAGCCTCGTCCCGATGATATGTGGAGGTAAGGGCGTCACTTGAGCGGTCGGACATCAGAAAACAGGTCCCTCTATCAACTTACGAGCTCGTTCCAGGAGCGTGGTAATTGAATGTCCCGTCCTACACGTTTCGAAATCATCATATCGGCGGCGCTGTCGGTTCTCCAAGTCGACTGAAAATAGGAACATTCGCATGCGACCTAGGCACTACAATATTGTCGACTCTGCACCCGAGTTGACGATCCTTTCTGAACATTGATTTTGCTGGCATCAGGATCACAATGTCATCGGACGCTGACAAAATCCGATCTCACTGGTTTTGACGACGTCGGCTTGAATCTAGACCCTTTGGTTCCTTGACTTTGCCAAAGTACGATTTCACACTGCCGTTAGTTGGAAGGCCGAAAGAACACAAAAGACAGAGTAACTTGAAGGTCATTACCCCCACGAAAGGTCGTCCTACGGGTCATTGAAACATGACCTTGAGAAGGATGAATATATACATCCAGGCACCCACTCGGAAGATGCCAGGAGATGGTGGAGACCTTCTGGTGTGTCAAGCGGCTTGGAGGATCATACAGAAGCCTGACTTTGAAAAGCGGAAACACGTTCACACCGATACAGAAGACATAGAAAATAAATTGTGGACACGCAAACTCACTAGAACCATACACGAGTCGTAATAATGAACAAGATGTGGAGGCGAATCTCCGTTTCGCTATTCAGAAAGACGGCATGTCGAGTATTCCCGTAAGCCGGACTCGGAGGTATCCTTCCTGGAGGATAAAGGAGATTGCCTGAGGCTTCGTGGTGGACATCAAGATTGTTGTAACTAGCATCCAGAAGTCCGAGTTGTCACCTACTTCCGGAGAGCGATCTTGTTCGGCACGTTCCGATCAAGTTTGACTTTCGACCACTCTCAGCTCGATCGTAACTTAGCATCGTCCAGCGGCTTTCATTATTTCCACTCATCAGTCACTTCTCTAATGTGTCTATCTCGACTCTGAATTTCATCGACGTAGCCCCACCCTAAAATCCGTTTTGGTCTCGCATTAAAAGACGTGATTCTATAATGAAAATCTGGAGTATTCTCAGCGCTGTATGACTTTGCTTTTCCATACGCGTTCTATCTCTATTTCATTGACGCTGCGATTATAAACACTTTGGAGATTTTCCTAGGCGTACTAGGACTAACGCACCGATACCTCAAAAGTGTGTTCTTGTTCTTGTGGCTTCCTCGCTTCCCACTTCATCGATTTCAGCCCGACGAACATGTCAGGGAAGTCCTCTCTTAGGCAAACCGTCAGCTTTTGGCAGTTTTGGGACCTTCCAGTAACCATATATGTACCAACTTGAACAACTAAACTCAAGTACTTGCATCCGATAACGGTTCAGGATCTCTTAGAGATTCGTACTCTTTCCCAATAACTTGCAGTAAAAAAAATCCGCTTCCATCTCCGCGTTTGTCACAGCGTCTCCCGAGTCTCCGATGTCATAATGACTGATCACTGGACCCGTTATGGATGTTGCAGGACGCCGTATGCTATAGATACGGGACAACACCGTTGTGTGACCTATTAGATGCTGAGATTGGAAGCTATCTTCTTCAGCAACAATCCACTTCCAAGGGCTACACTCGAGGAGCTCCGCAATGTTAGCATCGACGCTCTGCTCGGAAGTCTAGATTTGCTCAAAACGTCTTCTTGAACTGTCGTTTGCTCTGAGCAGATCCTGCGTGCCTGGAAAACTCGTTATAGTCCCCTATCCGACGTCTTCCGACCGAAATCCTGTTGGAGATCTTCCTATAGGCGGGGAGCTATACGGCGGAATACAGTATCACGAAGATACGGGAGATACCATGGGTTTCTAGTCCCATCTGTCACTCATGGCAAGTTATACGGCTGTCCCTCCCCCCCTACGAGAAAGCCTGTCCATCTTAAACGTGGCTACTTCGACTCTTTCTACCGTTATCTTACTCTCTGGGACCGCTACCAGTGGGCCCAATCAGTGGTCGTATAACTAAAACGGGAATCAGTAAGCTCGTATCTAGTAACCTTCTAGCTTCCTTTCTCTCGGCTTCGTCGGATGTGAGGGCAGGATGTCATCTCGATGTCCTTCAGCTATGCGATGGCGACATTGTCGTGGGTGTGTTTATACGGACTGCACCAGCCAAGACGCTATTTTTCACGGGTCTTTGAAGTGCTTGGTTCCTTATGACGGATTCAAATTTTTCGATATGTAAACTCACATTGACGCGGGTCCGATTGCAAGCTGCAGACAAGAAGACTCTCCTCCCTATGTGATTTAATAGAGTGTTGCCTCTTGGATATGGCCGTTCGGCAAATCGAAGGTCTACCCCGTCAGACTGGGGCTTGAGCATAGCTATTGCTCGCCACGGCACTCAAGAGACTTTGGACGCAATGCGCGCTCCTGGCGCTACAGATTCGAGATACATTTTTCGAGGTTAGCAGGATCCTCTGAAGAATAACAACACCGGCTTGTGCTACTGCTGAAAAGCTCTATCTAGATTTGGGTAATCCTCGTCACTATAATCCAGACTCTGTGTTGACGGGGAGTCTCAAGAAGGTGATTGAAACAGTATAAACGGGACAGGGATTTGGAGCTGATAACGGATTCAGATCCCGTTGCAAGCAGTCAAGCAAACCGGTCCCGATGTATACGCTTTCAGGCGAACGTCTACGGCATGATTATGTTCGCGTAGGATTCTTTCATGTCAATCATATCGGCTCCTTGACTACACTTCCTTCTGAATTCAAGCGTAGCAGCAAGGGACTGGGAAACTACGAGGTCCTCGGGTTCACAAACTTGGAAGTCTGTAAGTGTTTCACTACATATCAATCATTCGCTACCTTTCTTCTTCGCTGAGTCTCCATGTGGTATGCCCGAGTTTCTTACAACATAAAAGCATAACGAGAAGCTTCTGTAGGCATGTCGACACGAACATGGTTCACTCAGATACCCAAATCCGGGTTAGTATCATGTCCGACCAAAACATTGATATCAATATCAATGTAGCGGCCGCCACTATCCGAAGTCGAATCGTAATCTATGAGTCATACCGAAAAGTTTACATTTAGAAGCGATACCCTATAGCTATTTAGCATCATAAGTACAATATTATACCACTAAAAGTGTCAGCTCGAATTTTCATGCGCATGTGGGTATACTTCCATTATTTGATGGCACAGTACGAATTCTATAAGAAACTTACAAGAACGACAAACGACAAAGGTGAAAGGCGGAAGTTTTCTACGGGCTCGCCATTATCTCATCTGCAGGCACTTTTCTAAAATGCCGGTCCGGTGTCCGCTCACCGTCCTCACCCTTGGCAATGTGTTCAGGCGTCTTCTCACCAACCGTTGTGTCCATCTCGATGTCTCCTGCATCATCTTCTTGCGCACTACAAATGCTCCGCGAATCTTCCGACCCTGCGGACGAATGCGCTGGTCGTATTGTAGGTTCGTCATCAGTCGTCCAGCCTCCATCAGTTTCTGTCTCCGTCTCCGTCTCTGTCTCCGTCTCGGGTTCTTCCTCCGATTCGGGTGGCCCGTGTCGGTGATATGATGCAGCTGCTTGTGGGTGATCGTGAACACGGGCGCCAAAAGCATCTATGGCACCCATGGCATGTGTCGGAACAGCGGCGGTTGAGGCGGATGAAGAGGATGACGGCGGAGAAGAATCGGAGGAAAAGATGATTAGTTGCTCGGCGTAACGTTGCATTTCATCGCCGGGGATGACCAATCGAAAGTCATTTAGCAGAAGGAATTGGAGCTCGAGTTGGTTGAGCTCAGCCAGTGGCAGACCTCCAACCTGCCAAGCAGTTTGTAAGCGATTAAGGTATTATGAAAAAAGTGCAGGGTCCTGACTCACCTTGGCATACCGGGAGTTGGTGTAGAATACATCACTGAAGAATTTGCTGGCTACAGTTACACCTGCGATAACTAGCCTGTGTATGTTGTATGAATCAATGACGAAAGAGCGGCCGGTGGCATCTGCGCTCAGTTTGGACATGCGATCAAAATAGACCAGGAGAGATAGAAAGACTTCGTTGGTCGTTGGACAGTATTTGAGAATGCGCAAAAGGTATGCTTCAAGGGTAATGGTAGGGATATTTCGTGCATGGAAGGTGAGAGTCGACGAAGGAGTTGAGAGTGCTGCCCGTGAAGCAGAAGTCAGCGTGTTCCATATCGGCAGATGGTCTACGGCTGCTGTTGGCGATGGTGACTGTCCAAGAAAAGGGTCTGAAGACGATGAGGCATGGTCGAGGTTATCGTTTGTAGCAGCAATCTGTGTGAGCAACGAAGCGAGAAGTCTGAGCAACTCAGGGGAGGGATAGGAATGGATGTCGAACGACGATGGCTGGGCCTGTGGCGACGGCTGGGGCGGCGGTGCCGGTGGCTGGGGCGAGGGAAGTCGTGCTGCACGCGGCGGCGAAGGGTGTCGTGAGGCTTGCCGACGCAGCGGTGGTGGTGGTGGTACATGGCGTGTGGAGGTCGAGGTCGACGGTGGCAAGTGTTTGGACGTCGATGCTGACGTCGAAGAAGACGTTGAAGTCGACGACGAGGACGAGTGGTTTGAAGACGACGATTTTCGGTGAGTCGAGGGGCGGGAGCGGGACGACGAGGAGGGGGTTCGGTGCGCCACGTCGGACGATGGATTGAAAGGGTGGACCAAGGCGAGCATGGTCCTTTCTCGTTGGGTGTCGTCTGAAATAGCCGGGTAAATGCAGATATATAAATCTGCAACAAATTCAGAAAAAAAAGAAGAAAATCGCGTAGTGAACGGTAGTAAACAACGATCAAGCTTAACGATATATCGTCTGTCACGGTCACATCAGTCACATTATTCCCATTTTTGCTATTCAATCACAATTTCTCTTTTATCCATTGTTTGTCTTTTTCGCTCTCTCAACCATTCGATTCTTCTTTTTGTCCTCTTTCACCACGTTTCAACTCCAAACGTGGTAAAATTGAGGCATTTCCACTGGAAAGCAAATGGCTGAACGTGCACGGGGGTCTGGGCTCCTTTTAATTTCTGCTTAGACGATCGTACTACTCCGTCGGTTCCTTTCTTCGCAAACCAGTACAATTATTATCAACCAGTAATATTGCCAACGTTGCAGCTATACTTGCTACCCAACATCTTGGTGATGAGAACAGCGTACAGCTCTGTATATGGCAGTCTCCATCGTTCTGCTGATCCGTCGTACCGCTTTCCTTCTGTTCTTTGTTTAATCACCACGCACGGCTATCGATTGGTTATTCCCCACTTGTGGATTCTTCTGATGACACCTTCGGACCTTTTCCCGGAAACTGAGAACTGGGAATCGTGTATAACTGCTCCCACTTTGTAAGACAGTACTGTATACGAAACTCACAGCGGGCGACAGTTCGCGTTAACAATGACGTTACTTGCATTTCAGTCCTACCGATTTTTCCCGCGTTTCAGCTATATCCCGCACGTTTGTCTCGACTCGCATTTTGCCGCCACCACGTTCCTTCGTATGCCGTTATGCTGGCCTGCAGTGTTTAAATTACAATGACTTGACAGTGGGGTCGGGACAGGGTGGGTACATGCGGGCCCACAAAGTCCTTTCAACATACAATTACCCATGGCCTACAAATCGGACAAAGCACTCAGACTGGGACTTCCGGCGGGTGGGGTTACAGACGTCTCGCTTGCAGAAAGAATCATTCGTCTGCCGACCCCTCCTTCTCTGTGCCGAGCGCTTAACTCTGTACTTCATTTCTCAGACAACGTAACGTTGATCGAAGTAGTATTTCTTGTTAATCCTGCGATCGCTACCTGGAGGTATGGCGTACGGAATGGTGATCCGTCGAGCGGTCGGGAAGCTGTAAACGATCGGTTCATTGTGATGGAAGAAGACGGCACATGTGTTCGCAGATATCTCTAAAGCGGTTCTGACGTCGATAACGGTTGCTTGGCCTGCTTATCGTGTGCTTATCTGACTCTTTGCTTCGTCTAGGATGGGGATAAGAGTCTCTTGTGTTCTAGTTTCCCTTTCTTCTGCTTCTCGCTCTCGTCATGACCACGACACGCCTAGGAGGTTCGAGGGAGAAGGTAGCCCTGAAAGGGGAATCAGCGGAGTTGTTCTCACGACCAGTACTGATGTGGAAGCCTTGGCGGAGGAAAATCTCATCTGCTCACGTTCGTGTTAGATGCATTTATTTCGTTTGTATGGCTGTAGAATTTGCTTGATGGTTGATATCATTACGGACATCATGATTTTAACTCGTCCAGCAAGATGACCGGCCATCACTTATTCAGCGATATGACTATTTAGAGATGCTATTGACTTTCAATTTTGACACACTACAATCTACTACATACAACCTGTGCAAGATAGCGACTATATGCTGGTAACATAAGAGATACAATAGATACACAGTGATTGATCAAATTGAATCAGTGTCCGTCTACCAAGGTACTCTCGGGTCCTCCTCCTCTGATGTGCAAGTGCAAGGGCCTCGGGTCGGACCAGATGGTCGTTTTGCCCTTCAACATCCAGGCCGGCCGTCTTGGCATCTTTCAGCGTCACAATATCATCGTGAGCGAACCTTGCATCTTTACATTCTATTCCCAGTTCGCCGACTTCAGCATCTCTTCCTCGGCGTTACTGAGATGTATATGAGTTCCTGTAGGATTTTAGCCAAACTTGATACGATGAAGTCGGCGCCACTCCAGAAACGCATTGATGCCTCCGTGATTTTCAGTACGCTGATTAGGTCGTTATAAACAATCGGTCCCTCTATGCCGAGATCTCAGAGGTGATAATGCGAGTGATGCGATGAACCACGGCCCATATAGCGCGAAAGTGCACTTTGATCCGAATGCTCCCCAATCCTAGCAGTGTGAGGTCGCGAAAAAGTGAGCTCGAGCAATTAGGAAGGTACAAGTGCCTTAGGGCCTCGTGAAGATACGGTCTGTGGTGGTAACTGTCCAAGTCATCCGTCGTCGTAGAGAAGGCTTCGAGAGGTGGGCATTTTCGGAGAACGCGTGAGTGAATGGCAAGTTGCGACTAACAGCGCATGACCTGGCAGGAGAGTTGAAATCGAGGGAGCTAAGAAAGCGGGAGTGGGATTCGAGAAGGTATCAGGGTGAAAGATATTGAAGATGGGAATGCAATGAGCGTCACGTCTGTTATGAAGGACTTCAAGTTTCCGAGTCGGAGGCGTTGAAAATTAAATCAGCTATGGCGTCGTTCCATTTGCTAGTATTCCGAGAGCCTTATATACTGCCAAATATTACATAGATTTCGAGCGGATCACCTGGCTTGTAAAAAGCCACCTCTCCCCAGCAATTGAAATGCAGAGAAAGTTCCCGGAAAAGAACCGCGATGAGCTCAAGGTAGGATACCTTCTCGCCTACCTGATCCACTCAAAAGAAGTGCTGATGACGGTGGAGATGAAGAATATGGGAGACCCGAAACGAAGAGCCAACACTAATTGGCAGGCCAAACGCGCAGCCCACATGGCTGGAGAGCCATGGCGGTTTCAGACGACGCGTTCCATGCCTTCGTACCTGCACTGGGCAGAAATTCTGAGGGAACGAGTCAAATAGGCAGGCGTTAAAGCTCCTCTCTATGGAACTCGTACCGTGCCTCTGCCCTGCCCTGCCCCCTACCATTGCCCGCTTCGGGTGCCCGAGGTTCTGATTTCCAAGTCCTCCAGAGATATCCCTTAGGTGAAACTTTGCACCTTTGTCCAGGGCGTCGAGAATATCAACTGAAAATTTATAGCCTATCTTTTGGGTCGGCCGCAGGAAGAGGGTTACTACTAAAAGGTTACAGGCTAGAAAACCGGTATGTGGTCCCAGTAAGAAACATCGGCGCTCTGTGCCGCCACAAAACACGGTGTCACAGACAGTGCCGTTGTGATATTCACCAGGTGCGAACCGGGAACGTCGCACGGATTTGATACTGCCATAGGGAAAACTCGGGGGAGCTTTGCTCGGGAAAGTGAGCGCTTCGGCTTTTGTGTGATTAGGCGCCCTTGAAGCTTCATGAGTAGTAAAACCTCGAAGACAGAATAGTGAGCCTTACAGATATGAAATCATGTATATGTAGACTGGTTTTGACTCGCTAAGTCGATTTGAGGTTGTGTAAAGCTTCTTTAAACATTCATGTTGAATTCTGGGGCCTGCTATGAGTATGTAGGTGGTATGCAATTAAACAAGAAAGAAATGTACTGTATGTGTGACAACGATAGCAAAAATCAAAGCACTTGGCGAACTTGAAGCAACAAGAATACAGTGAAGAACCAAGGATACAGTGAAGAACCAAAAAAGGGACCATGTTCACGAAAATGTCTTCGCCGGCCCGGCTACCGCGCGATCAAAATACCAATGTTGATGTTGACCACCACCAACTCACAGACCCAGTCGTGCTTGCCAGTACTGAAAAATTTCGAGTGCCGTAGCTCTTAATCTTTTTGGTGCATCTTCCATGGAGCTAAGCCTCTTCAAGCTGTCCCACATTACCCAGCCAAGGCTCTGCATGTAATGTTCCAGTGGCAGTCGGTCACGATCAACAGAATGCTTACCCCACTCCAGTTAACGTTCTCACCCATTCGTTTAATATCGGAAAGAAATATGTGAAGCTCTCGAAGTTCCTGCTTTGACGTCAGTTACGCGACGAAGAATATAAAAGATGGCCAACCTTTGGCTCCATGGCTCGTTTACCCTTGACCAATTTCTGAATCAGAGAAACAGAGGACTCGCTGAACCCTGTTTTCTCCATGCTTTCGATACGTTCGGTTTGCAGCGTGTCTGTATCCGCATCTAGGCTGTCTTGCAAAGCAGATACTTCGACTGGTGCTTGTTTGTCCGTGGCGTCGTCGGGGCGCTTCCGCTTTCCCAGGTATGTTCCTACGTTTTCCTCCACGACTTCATTGGTAGGGGTGTCTACTTCCACTGACATCTCCCTCGACCGTGCTGATTTTGTGGACGCCTAAGCGTACAGGGTTTGGTTACACACCGTGCTAGAATCACCGAGAAACTTACCTTCGGAGGCTTACGACCCATAAGCTTCACGTTCTTCAGTGCTTCCTCGCCGAACCAGTCGCCAACTCTCGAGAGATAGTTTTCTGTCAATGACTTGGGGTCATTCTCCCACCGTTTTTGTGTCCGTTCTGGTGCGTCGTGACTAGTCCGAACTTGGCGCAAGGCTTCTAAAGTGACTTCGAGAAGCTCTTTGCTACTCGGGATGCTGCTATGGTCCTGGATACTGGCGTAGTCGGTTTCTAGCCATTCCTCGATATCATCTGGATCAAAGTGAACATGTTTTTGGATCTTTGTGCGATATCTGACTGGTCTCTCCTGAGGTGGTGTCGCTGGGGTGATCTTGGGGGGTCTGTCATTTAAAACCGGAGTATCCTTTGCTGTGGTTGCCAATGCATTATTCATCTTGGCGTTCTGGGAAAATGCGGCTGTCAGTGCGCCAACAAGAGATTCGCCATGATGAACGGCAGGTTCTTCGCGAGCGACCACGGGACCAGGAGCGATTGTTGTGAGAGTGTGAGGTGGCACATCGATGCCAGAGCCAGGAGTTTTGGTTCCAGATTGCAACGGAATTGGTATGTTGATATCATGTTGTGCTATGGCAGGACCTGATGCGCCGTCACGAACAGATTTAGGAACCAACTTCGCCGTCGTTATTGAGGGTGTGCATAGTGACCCGTGTCTATTTGGTGTGGAATGCGCTGATCTCGGAATGATGACGCCGATAAATTTCGATGGTGATCTTGGAACGCGCGAAACGGAAGCAACTTGCTTCGGGGGTGTTGACGGTGCGACACTGAATTCGGGCTCCGTGAAAAGCCCGCTCGATGAATTACGTCCTGAATTCATGGTGTCTGTCGTTTCGTGAACCTGGAGCCCCTTCTGTTCCCTGAAGAGCTCGCTGTCGATGCTCCCATCTGCATCAAGTTCATCACCATTTTCATCGGGTAAGTGTAAACCATTATCAGAGGGTTCTGATGATGCAACATGAAGTGTGCTCCATGATGGCAAGTCCAACGCATTGGTAGTATTTTTCACGGCTTCCCCTTCTGACTTCTTAGCATCAGCGATTTCGGTTTGGACCCCATTTGGTGTGCATGCTTGATCTAGTGTTTTTACTAAATATGGAAATTTAATGAAGCAGAATGTGCATACCTGTGTGCGAATATGTTGTTAATCCAATGTTCACCAATGGTGACATCACAAAGGTGAAATTTTTGGGTGAAGTTTCCATCTGCATATCAAGACCTCTATAAATCACAAAAAATATTTGATCAGCATATCTATCAAACAGTAGTTTGTGACTGTTAAGTAGACATCTGCAAAAGGGCATAATACAAGAGCCATTGGAGATTTCCATGTCATCGTAGAGATGAAGCAAGAGGCCAGAATCATCTCTGTGAAGAATAATTCTTTGGATCGAATGGCGAAAATCAACCAAAAATCTATATCGTTGCCAATAGTTATGGTCAGGATGCAGCAGATCCATAAGTAGACCAATCAGCTATAGAGAATCGGATATATTCTGTTCACTATAAACCAATGAAGGTCAAGGAAGTGCAGCCACCCAAAATGCAAAGTTGCCTCTCAAGAAGAAAAAATCAAAAAAATATGACAGCGATGACGACAGGATGCAATTTGAAGGTGATGCTCATCTTGTCAGAGAGCTGGAACAGGATAACTTACTTGTAAAAGATGAAAGAAAGGCCTTCTAAGTGCAATGAGAGGTATCAGTAAAAGTTGTATGACAAATGAAGGTGGTTGAGCAATGGAAGGATGATATTTGAGCTTGTTTACCATGCCAAATATGAATGTAGGCATCAAATCAGACCGAAATGGCGGACATGATCACCTTGTGGCCATCAAAGATGCTGAATATTGCTTATTGTGTAGAAATCCAGACACATATTCACTGTTAATGTTTATAGGGATGCATATGAATCATCTTGTAATTGCGATTTAGCAGAGAATGAGTGTCATATGCTATGTCTGTCAGATCTGTGCTCAGAATCTAATTTGCTTGAAACTTTGTAATACTCTTGGTATTGAAGTGTCTGGAGTAAGGCACTGTTCAAGTGATGTTGTATTCCAAAATCTCTTTTTATAAAAGCTAATACTTATGATGATTATTGGTAGCTACAACTGCCAGCAAACCCAAAAAAATACATCTGAAGAGATTAATATTTATGTGTCTACTTAGATTGACATCATTGGAAACCACTTCTTAGGCCTAACATATTATTCAGAGATGCTTGATGTTGACCAAGAAAAGAGGTGGAGGGACTGAGGATTGAACATCTGACACGTCATGGAGGGAGATAGTCTAGTGGCTAAATGTGGCCCAATGGACAGCGAGGCCTCAATACATCGTCTTGGAAGGTTTTGCAAAAGTTTCTATAGCTACGCTGCTACGCCCACGGCCAGCTGTGTTGTGATTTCTGCTTGACATGTATAGGAAATTGCTTAAATCTGGCCCAGGTGGGGCCACGTAGTACCGGTCAGACTCAAAATTGCCGGCCGCCAAGCATTCGTGATCGTGACGCGCCTTTTCTGTCTCCTACTGCCATTTCCTTCGGTTCTCCATGAACGAAACACTTATTAGTGAGTGCCTTCTTCTTTTGCAAATTGTATATTATTTATTGTTTAGATCCATTCAATACCCTCACTCATCCTACGGCGGTACAAACATCGTTTTATGCCATCGCTTCCTTCGCACGCTTCGACCCCTCGGGAAGATATATTGGAGCTGGCAAGTACGACGGGTCAGTATCCATTTGGGACCTTGAGACAAGGGCTCAGATACGGACGTTGGATGGACACGTCAAGGCGGTCACCAATCTAGAGTGTGTGTTTGCAACTTGGATGCTCACTTCCTCACTTGACATTTACACAGTTGGTCAAGGAATTCTCGCTTCTTGCTTTCATCGTCAAAGGATTGGAACGTGATTATTTGGGACCTCGCCGCAGACTGGGACCCCCCTCAGCGGTACAAGACTATCCGATTCGATTCACCCGTGTTATCAGCGTCTTTTCATCCCAGAAACAGGTATCTGAAGCGTTCGTTCACAAATATCAGGAGAAAATTATAACGTTGAAGGTCGCAGTAAAATCATCGTGGCGCTTATGGATACGGGTGATGTATATCTAGTGGATCTTCGTAAAGAACACCGATCGCGGGTCGAGTTGGTCGAAGTTCAAGAAGAGGGAGAGGAGGATTCACGGCAGTGAGTACTGGTTTATCATTTAGGTCTTCCCGGCTGGCTGACTGTAAGTAGGTCTGATATGACAGTTGCTCGATTCGATCCTTCAGGGAGGTATATCTTTGCGGGAACGTCGGCGGGAACCATTTTGGTGTTCAATACTAGAACAAAAGCAGTGTGTACTTTACGTTTGACGGGCGCTCACCTGATGAACCTGAGCCCCCGTAGATGATTGCGCGACATAAAATATCTGGAGCAGGCGTCATCAAGGGACTTGAATTCTCACGAACGGGAAGGTAGTGTTCTGCGCGAATTTTTGACAATCTGAGTTCCAATTGGTGCAGACGTCTAGTGACAAACTCCTCGGATCGCACCTTGCGACAATTCAATGTACCGACATACCCGTCGAGCAAAGATGGAGGGGCGTGCCTTGAGCAAGAGTTGGAGCCTACGCACCGTTTCAATGATCCTATCAACAAGACCGCATGGCACTCCATGGCGTTCAGTCCAAATGGCGAATGGCTTGCAGGGGGTAGGCGTATGCCCTTTATTGAGTCAGAAAGGTACCAACATTTGAAACAGGCGCCGCTGATACCGCCACCCATAAAATCTATATCTGGGATATATCCAATGATGGCCAGTTTGCAAGCGCCTTGGACGGTGGGCGGGAACCGCTTACTCATCTACATGTGAGCGTGTCGTTGAGTTTTCCGGTTGCGTAATTCAACTTGCTCTGAAGTGGCATCCTTTCAAGTCGTGCATGGCATCTACTACAAGACATGGAAACATCTTGATATGGCATAGTCCTAGTCCGGAGCGATGGGGCGCGTTTGCGGGAGGGTTCGAGGAGGTGGACGAGAACGTCGAATATGAAGAGAAGGAGAATGAATTTGACATTGTGAGCAAACAACACTGTTTATGCACTCGGCTCCATTGTGAATCTGCCCGTAGGAAGATGAGGCAGAGATTCAGAGGCGTAAGATGAAAGCAGAAGAAGAGGAGGTTGACCTTGACACCGTTCCTGATGATCCTGCTCAGTTCAGCTCAAGACAATCAGTACCAGGAGATGATGAAGATTTGACCTGGGCGGATCTGGAGCCGGATGACAATAGCCCCTGGAAGATGAAGATTATCATGGAGAATGATGACGCTTAGTGCATTGTTCAGACCGTGATTTCTGTTCAATATCCCCACCCCGTGAATGTATGTTGTATGTACTTTTGGTGAACACATGCTTGATGGCATTCTGATTGTGATTGTGACGGCATAAATTCCCGGTGAGTGCATGGTTCTATATGAGTTTGGTTTCCTTGTTGTTCCTAGTTTCTGCAGGCGAAGCACGGAAGATGCTGGTCGAGACTGTTTTTCTACCACATACCCGGTTAGCGACGCAAAATCTCTTCTCAGCGGCCCCTGCTTGATCGGGGACCTGAACGCGAAGAAATGCACTGCTGAAAATCCCAATTTCGGCGGTATAAATTCCATAAATTACTCTTGCTCGCCGATATACCTCCAGCCTTATACCATCAACGCGCATTCCGCCCACGACATGATTCTGTATGCGACCCTAGTGATGTCCTCGGCCGACCTGGCGCATCAGAGTGAAGTTTTCAAGTAACTAAGGTGATACCACCTTAAGAGTCTTCTTATAGCGGATTTTCAAAGCTTCTTGATTCCCCGAGCCAATGCGCTGGATGTTGATGTCTTTATGAAAGGCGTAAAGGTGCAAATAAGCGCAGTAAAGCTTCTTGAATTGCACGTTTTGCCTTGTGGGAAAGAATTTGAATTGCCACGCGCTTCCAAGCCTTCAGTTGAAATGTAGCCAAATAAGAGGGGGTTTTTCCCACCACCGTACCGCTTTTTGTGAGAATAAAGACTCTGAGCCGCCTGAAGAACGTAGAGCAAAACCCAGGTTGAAGTTACTCCAAAGTTACTCCGGTTCTCCGGTCCGCTTGTGATCGATGACAGAATCTTGATGATGTCATCGTTTCTCGTTTCCTCACCTCTTACCGTCACTGTCTGACACGACGTCGACCGCCGTCGTCGTTGACAATGACGAAGCCGACCCTTGTTCAGACCCTTCTTGGCCGACCTTCGCAAACATACTCATTTCCCCAGGACAAGCACTACTACTCGAGCAAAGCTCAGCTGCTTCGTCTTGCCGAAGGCGGTGGAGGCCAAGACAGGTACAGCAGGGAACCTCATGATGAAGAGAAGCGGAAAAGGAAACGCAGTGCTGGCCACTCGCAATCAATGGTAAGCAAAAAAGGCCGCATATTCTATTCTCCCACCTTATCATTACTATGACTTCATCCCATTCAACTAGAATGTGACGAGAACAGAAGTTACACATAAATCTAATAATGATAACATCACGAATCTTGACGCATCACCTTTATCGAGTGTTACCCCGCAGCAGCAGCCATCAGTCGTCGTGCTCAACGATACGACCAGCGACGAAGACGACGACGACGAGCACGACATCTTCTACACTCCCAACTCTTCACCTAGTGCTTCTATGGCTTCATCAGTTGTTGCTATCCTGCCGCTTCCTGCAAACGCCAAGGCTAGCCGACCGGCGAAAACCGAAATTGCGATTGCTGTTCCGTCAACGAGAACGCCAGCATCGCGATCAACGACATCCCTGTCGTCTACTGTGGCGACGTCACTTGACGGACACTCCCTTTTTTCTGCCGAATCAAATCCGATGTCTGAATCCACACGTCTTACGACACCATTCACCTCTGATTCCGGACACGAGCCTCCGCGCAGGATGGTGCGCTCTAAAAGCCCCCATACGAAACGCTCTTATACTTACACGGATGAAGACTGGGCAAAGGACGTGCGTTGGTTGGTCATGCCCGAAGGGAAATCAACCAGGTCAACCAAGACTCCATTACCTCGAACGAAGCCCAATAATGTCAACATGTCTCGCTCACAGCGCTCCACTCCTTCATCACCACCTCGCAATCATTCCATTTCCCACGCAGCAAAAGTTACGCCCAGTATCATGATGAGCATGACCGCCCTTTTAGAGGAGGATGAGGATCGAGACGGCCGGTTATCTAGACTGGTTCAGATGCACGAAAACCCCCGGAGCAGTGTCCTTATTTCCCATCCGAGGAACAGGACGCGCAGGCCCTTCTAGCGGTGGTCCCAAAATGCGGCGGTCGGAATCTGCTGGTTCTTCTCCATATCGAGAATCTCCACTGCGGACAAGTCATCAACGCCACACATCATTGGACAACCAGCTGGAGCCAGCAACTAGCTCTTCCGCTCTTCCTGAATCCATCTCTACTTCACATATGTCGTCTATACCATCCCAGGGTACTCCGGGATTCACATCTCTTACACTTCCTCGCGCACCCCCACCACCGTTCGCCAGCGGAAGCGGAAGTGGGAATAGGACTTCGATGTTCGGTGCTATCGGAGCAGGCGATGGCAAGGTTGACTTGACAAAAAGCGGCATAGCACAGACGACTATGGCTAGTGTTGAGGTTGTCCGGGGTCTCAGCGGAACCAAAGGATTCAAAGGTATATTAGGACGAAAAGAATCTACCGCTTCTCGGGGGAGGGGGAAGCAGAGATCGACGGATGCCGTACTAGGATTCACAAGCTATCGGGCTCCGCCAACGTATGTACCTAGCGGCAGCGTCTTGGTGCAAGTCTGGAGCGTGGGCATCGATGCAATCGATGCTCGGCTAGTAGGGAGCGAAGATGGCATTAAGGCGTCGAAGAGTAGCTCCAGCATGGGTAGAAGTGGTAGTATGACTGGACAAGCACGGCCAAGCTTGATGAGAAGCGTTAGTTTGCGGGCTAGGCTCGCAAGAACGCCCAGTCATCAGCGAGGTCGGAGCGAAGATGGTGTCGATGACCGTTGGGGAGGGTCCGAGTCATCAGTGGAGGTAGGCTTTGTCCCTGGGCGCAGTTTTGTGGGGCGGGTCCTGGAAAGTGGCTGGGAGGTGAAGGAGGAAGTGGCGAAGAAGGGCGATTGGGTTGTCGGCCTTTTGGATGTGAGAAAGGTGAGTTTTGTTCAGCTCATTTTTCCGTCTTGAGATACCAACGTAATGATGTTCGTAGTGTGGCGCCCTGCAAGAATTCGTTATCGTGGACCGCCATCGGATTTACAAAGTCCCTCACCCGCGCATGAAGTCATTGGGTGACGATGATCGCTCCTTTAGCGATAGTGTCCCTCGTCCACCCTTCGCGGGGACGTATTCTGATTCCAGAGACTCGTTATCAACGCGTTCCGTAGTATCAGGCCAATCACTTACTGGATCCGTTCCCCACGAAGCTGGATATCTGTCGCCCAGCGAGCTGGCTTTGTTACCCTTGTGTGGTGTAGCTGCTTATCGCGCAGTACGCACATTTGTAGCAGCTTTTTCATCAGCGACTTTAACTCCATCGGCAACTGCCCAAGGCCCGCTAGAAGGACTGGATGTGACGCCGCGATCTCCGAATGTCCATGAACATGGTCCTAGAAGACGAGCACTGGTACTTCGGGGACACGACGGCATTGGTGCGATGGCGGTACAGATGTTAGTGAGAAGAGGATGGCGCGTCTCCGTGCATGCTTCCATGCCTTCATTTTCCGATCCCGAGGAAGAGGCCGGACTATATGAAGCAAGTGGAGGATCGAGTGAGATCTTGGGGTGGTGAAGAAGTCGTGTTTGATGATGGTGACGTCGGTTCGCTGGGTGAGGAAGGTAGACGAGGTGCTGTGGTGCGGGTCATCGAACGACTTGTGGCTGATGGCGACGCGTTTGACGCCGTGCTTGACACTGTAGGCGGCAAGGCAATCTGGGAGATATCTGAACGGCTACTCAGTGGTGTTGGCTCCGCGCAGAATAGTCCCGCCAAGAAGGGGGCATTTGGGAGCTTGAAGAAGCGGTCTCCGCGCAGCAAGGGACAGTTTACGACTCTTGTTGGTGATGTGCCGGAGCGAACGATACCGAGTGCTGGGGATCACTTCAAAGCAGGGCTTCGGTCTCTGAAGAACAGTCATAAGGAGACGAGGGCAGGAACAATGGAAAGGTTGGGTATGCGTGGGTTAGCGTCGCGCAGGACATCGACTGGGATGGAGACGACATCCGGGAAAGTATCGGTGCCGTTTTGCGCTTAGCGCTGAAAGAAGGGTTACGGCCTAGAGTAGGCGGGGATGAGAGAATTATTTCGTTTGAAAGCACGCCATCGGTATTTGTCGAAGGTGGTCCACTGGAGGATGGTGGTACGATTGTGGTAAAAGTGGTAGGCTAATGCAGACGACATTCTGGCCTTGGATTCTGTTTCGGATTGCATTTTTTGTTCTTGTAAGGACGTATAGTTATCTTATTTGGCTCATATATACGGACATGTAATACATTCAACGTCTACTTAAGTAGTGATACATAGCATTAGTTGTCGCAGCCGTGGATGTACTTAGTACGATGTATGTCGTCCTGTTGCAGAGGGGGAGAACGTTTGAAGCAAAATAATTAGATGTCTAATGCGTGCAGTATCGATACAAATGGAGGTCAGAGTCTACTTAACAGTGGAGATCTTGTTATGAAGGCACTTCTATCGTGACAGTCGGATTACCGGACGGCGGTTTGAAGAAAGGGATGGTACGAAGATTATCAGGAGTCGGGCCTTCAGCTTCTAATCTTTTCCTCGCACGCTCCGTCTGTAAATATCAAACCGTTAGCATACGATTCGGAAAACAACAATATGGCCGACTGACGATGCCAGAACTAGCCATTCCGCGCTCTAACCCCTCCAGAAGGGTGCATGCCTTGCATAGCTCGTTGCTTGACATGTAACCACATCTCTTGCACGTCTCTGGGTACGACAAGAAGTTAATAAAGAGTTCAGTTATCAAAAGAGGTCACCAACGTTGTAATTTCTGCGTTGCCTTGACTTCTTCGCTGACTTCAAATGCTTCACCAGAATGGATGATGTCTATAATAGCACTCGGCCGGGCAGCTTCGAGATCTTTCAAGAAAGTCCGTGCATGGCCCCGATACGCATCGGGTGAGTATATGCACTCTGTTGAGAAGTAGTCCAGTTTTTTGAAATAAGCGTACCTAAAGACGGCATGAGATTGGAAGAAAAGTTCAGTTAGAGCACGTACATGACGATTTCCTTCTCGTAGGTATACTTGAAAGGCTTTGACCGTCGTATTGTGTCCTCCCCTTGAGTACATATCAAGGTACATCGACCAAGCCGCGCGATATCTCCCCGCATTACTATAACGCAATCAGCTCCTCATCAATAGAAATACCAAAGGGTCCTCACTATTCATCAAGACCGTCTCCGCAATATCATCTGCATTATGGCCCGTAACAATGTGGTCTACATTAAGCATAGCAGCGCCCCGGTCCAGTGCCTGCCTTCGAAAAACCCCACAAAAGGTGCAGTTGTTCTTCCGGCCCACCTCTGCTACAATGGCGTCCATGGTCCATCCATAGAGCTCGTCGTAAGACAAGATCTTGAGGGGCATGTCGTATTGCTCCTGGTTCCGTTTCACTGTCTGAAGCAGCAGTTTAGAAATACATATTTTCCGTGGCCTGGCAAGGTGAAGACGCACCTCGAGTGAGTCATCCCGGTAGCCTGTTATTCCTTCGTCTATGGACAAGAGAAACAAATTGAGACCGTAATGGTATCGTTCATTCAGCGTCTTCATGACATACGCCAGGACGGTGGAGTCTACAAGAGTAAGCATTGAGATGCGCAACGAACCAAGGAACCATACCTTTCCCTCCAGACGCTCCAATTGCGACCCGGTCCCCAGGCTGAAACAGCTTCGATTCAATTATCGTATTATGCACCTCCGTCTCAAAAACATAGAAAAAACATTCTTTGCAGATCTGCTGTCCAGTCTTGGGACGTTTCAGCATCGCTCGGGATGTTTTGCACAGCGCACAAGTCTTGGGTGCCATGACGGTTAAAAGCAAGGGTATAAATAAATAATATCCGTCCAACTATAGGTTGTCACATTTTTTCCGTAATACAAATATTCCCCAGCGATAAAGTAATAGTATGCTACAGCGAATCGAACAAGCAGAACCAGGAAAGCAAAATAGAATAGTGTACATGACATCTCACGGTGTGGCCTCTCGAAGTGCCCTCTCCTGCCGACAGCAAGACTGCCATGCAAACCATAGCATTGATCCCAGCTGAAGCACATCCTCTTTCCACTGTTTATTGTGGTTCTGTTCACGAAACTGGCGCGTCAACTGCTCACATTGACTGATGTTCTCCGGGCTCACATAGTCGATTGCCACCTTGATACAATCAGCCAAGTTACACACCTACGAAAAAAGCCCGTGAGTAGGTGTCGTGCCTGCTTGACGAAAAGGATGAATCTACCTGATGGGCACACCCAGCTGGGATGACGATGGCCTCTCCTGGACGCTGATATACTCTGTAGCTCTGTACGTGATATTTCTCCCAGAGCTCCCGGCGCAAATCCTCCGTGAGATAGAACTGCTGGCTATGGATGGGATCCTGGCCGTTGAATCCAAACTTCTGCTTCAGGAACTGCCTTATCGCATCATTATCCTCACGCCGGAAGAGATCCCAGGCAGCACAACCAGGACTGCCATCAGGAGCGGCACATGAATAGGTCATGATATTCAACGCATCCGCCATATCCATGTGCAAACGTGTGGAACCCTTACTCCCTTCTTGCTGATTTGACGCCATCGCGTTGTACATCTTCGGTCCTGCAGTGAGGATTAATACATGACACGACCGGGAAGAAAAGAAGCCATACCCAAGTCGGGAGAAACCGTATTCGAAGGAAAATGTGACGAGATGTTCATCACCCCATCTCGTCGTATGTAATTGGGCATAGGGACTGCCTGACAGAAATCCTCGTAGAGCTCCGGGAATACAGACTGAAAGTCTGAAGACGGAGGCCAATCCTTCAGTTTCCAACAGTCCTTTCGACCTTCATACCGACCAAATTCTGAGAAATATTGCCCAACAGTGACCCGTTTAAGCACATCAGTCTGACATTCCACAATCAGACACCCTTCATCTCCGTGATGCTGGATGAAATACTCCGGAGACCAGGATATCTTCAGTTTGTCTAGCATGCCATTAATCAACACCGGCTGACCGTTCATTAAATGTACGTGAAAGATGTTAGCCGTGACCTCCTGAGGCTTTAGGCGGTGAATCGGATGGAAGGGAACCACGTCTGGCATGTTTGTCGGGTTGTGGTCATTCGGATACAGTTGCGGCCCAGGGGCAGCAGGGATGAGCGGTTTGGGTATGAGGGCATGGGAGAGATCTTGGTCTTGATGGTGCGAGTAGTTAGTAGAATATTTGACCGTCTGCTGGGTTAGTGATTTAACTTCAGGTGGTGTTCGGACCCCGTTGCTGTCTGTGTTGGAACCCGAGGCAGGTGCAATCATCTTAGGTGCATCACAGCCATCTGACTCCCTGTCTGCCTCCATATTGACAATTTCCATCGCAGCAATGGCGTCCTCCAATTCCTCCTTGCAGAAACGCGTCACTCGGAGGAAATCCTTCGCCTGATGCTCGTGGCGTTTATTGCAAGCAAGAAAGAATGGATTTCGGTTCGAGTGTTGTTCCCGTCGCTGCTGTTGTTCAATGATTTCCGCGTGAGTAGCTTCAGGAAGGTTCATGGTGAGATCCTGAATTTGAGTAAAGCAATCGGCGCAGGCCTCGCGTCCGCATACCCGGCACATCCATGTATTGCAGAAAAGAGATGTCATGCATGTATCTGAATGAAATGATTTAGTATACGAGCTAAGAACCGTGCCTTTAGATAGGGAACACACCGCATGTTGCCCTAACCTCGCTTTCCCGAGTTCGATAAACGGTTTCCTTCCTTATTATGTGATCTTTTTCTTGTTTAAGAATGGGTAACAATGCTCGAGCAGTAGTCCGCTAGAATCCAGTAAGTCCTTCGACATATTTCAAAATCACAATACCTACCTTTGTGATTTTTATATACTCGCCAGAGAGCGGAATATTCCACTCGGTAGGATACTTAATGGTAGGCATCGTGCCGGGAGGTATTGTGACGAAGCTCACACCCATGAGATTACTCTTCTCATCCTTGAGAAAGTAGCGAACACCCTGGAATCGACAAGTATCTCCAGCCCAGCGCCGGGTACATGAAACGCAGCGAGAGAACTCCTCATTCCTGTATCGAGTTGACATGCACCGGGCTAACTGCAATTCCGGAATAAGTTGGCCACTGGCCTGGTTTGTCGGATCTTCGACAAGATACATATGTCCGGCGGCTGCGTATACGTGAGGGAGATCAGAGAGACGGGTTCTCACGAGAACATACATACCATCAATAGCCCTCTCCTTTCCTTTTCCGTTCGTCTGATACGAAAGAGAGGAAGCGAGTTGCACTACAGAAGTTAATATAAATTAGGGCGCCGAGCAAATGTATTGTTGGACTAACTGTTCTGAGCGGTCATTTGAGCCGCTTCACTGCGTTTTTTAGCATTGTACCCGCGCTTCGATGGGTCTACAGATGGTGTGATAATGATGACCAACACAACAGATTCTTTATACGCACGAGGACCGGGTTCTGAAGTGCGTTGTTTCTTCTGTTTTTTGGGCCTGACAGAGTCGTCCGAATGGGGAGACGTCCGCTTCCCGTTGGACGTAGAGGGCTCATACTGGGCATCGACCTGATAAGAGGTTTGATGGGACATGTCATATCCTTGTTGATAGTAGAAATCCGAATGATGCTGTTGTTCGGGCATGGACCGTTTGGTCGCCTGACGAAGAGAGGGTCTTGCACAATTCTGATATGCTTCGTAGGATTCGGATTCGGAATAACTGGAAGGGCGGCGACTAGGCAGAAGTTACATCTGCGGGTGGCTCCGGTTCACGGTATTCTGGCTGCTGATATGCAACGGTATCTGAGTTGCGAGTAAGCACCGAACGCGTGCCTTTCATAAGGTGGCAACTAACTTTGTGCGGGAAAATCGCTTGCCAGCGCTGTACCAAAAATTTCAGGTTAATATTGAGGTGTAAAGAAGAAAGTTATAACAAGACAGACGTGTCCGCTCGGCAGAATACATAGCATACTGCTCGCTGCCACCACTCTGGCTGTTATTGCTCCACGGGTTGTGGGTATATGCGCCTTCTTCATTCATTCTCGCCGATCGTATAGTACGTGGTGTATGAATGCCAAAGCGGCCATCGCCATTCATCACTGGTTGAGGATATTGCTGTGATGGAGCAATCGATTCGCTTGCCTTTCTGCTGTCGGCAGAAGATGGAGAGCTCCAATCCGTTCTCGGAGCATTATATGGCGCAGGTACATGCCCAAAGTAAACTGGTTGAGCATGAGGGTGAGGTTGACGCGACGCGACCGCTGGGTAATGGTGTTGCAGATCAGGTGCGGGGTAAGCAGAGGCGCCTTCATGCGGGGGATTCAGTAGTTGCCGAATGTCTGTCTTTCGATGGGGATCGATAGCAATTTCTATCGCCTCCATGGTGGACAATGAAAGAAATGCAAGGTATACAGACAGCGCCCACGAAGGACTAAGGCAAGGCAAAATACGAGTTCAACATGAAATTCCATTCTCCAGAAGTTGGGCGCGGAGGTAGGCGGAGTTTGAAAAATGCCGTTATTGCCGGCACTCTGACTTGCTTTTCAAGAACGAAAAATCGAGTCATCTTCACTCTATTCTTATAATGCATAACACTTTTAATGTTTCTTCCCCCTTTGGGGGAATGCCTTGGAGATTCCTCGTGTTTCCAGCGGTGTATTAGCCCATTTGAGCTATTCACCTTCGGAGGATGCCGGCCGCCCCTAGAAGCAACCCATGTCCAAGGCCAATAACAAGTCTACTCCAATCGCAAAGAGAGCATATGGTAGAGAAATTTCTAGTCTCAATGTGGGAAATTTCTCTCTTCATTTCGCGCCAGTTGAATTCCGGCGGAAGTATTTATCGCATAGATCCGTTCCTAGATCTTCACGGAGGTTTTTCCACTCTCATCCCCCCAGTCTAGACCTCGCACTGGAGCACTGACCCTTCAGGCATGCTTTTGGCGCAGGCTCGCGGGTAGCGACAGGGCTGATTTGACGTTGTGAGAACCGCTTGAGCATTTCAGCCTAGTCTGCTTCCACAGAGTTTTCGAAGGCCCTGGCAGACGCCATTCGAAGTGTTTCGAATTCTGTGACTTCGCAGACTGGCAGCGAATTTGGCGCCATGCGTGAGACTTAATCACAGCTCTCACGCCTCATACTTGAACAGATATCTTTGTGTGTATGAATATGCGCTAAGTGATACAGAACACGGAAAGTCCCCAAATAAAAGAAACCCTAATGATAAACCACAGACCCCAAGATAGCCCATATCGTCAAAACCAAAAAAGACCATGTATATCAATTAAGGAATGGTCAAGGGCGTGTCAGAACCAGACGTGTGTAAAAAGTTGTCACGAATACTTGCGAATGTACTCGGCAACCTTCAGATAAACGGGACAGATGAAGGTCCATACCATAAGCCCAAAGGTTGCCCAAAGTTGTCATCGAAAAAAAGGATGCGCGACGCCCGCGTTTTGTTCCTCCTTCGCAGGAGGGTCACTCTTTGCAGAGTCTAAGGTCCCTAATGAACCATTTCCTTTTTACAATCCCATCTATCAGCGGCTGACGTCAAAGCGCCGAAAGCAGATAACATACCATGAATTCCATCGAAATCACCGTTCACAGAACCATCTACAAGCGGTGGGTCTACAAATTGTCCGCATTGGGGTGAAATCGCGACTGCATTAGCATGATATAGCCGAAGAGTCAAAATAGAACAAACCGTTCACGGTATTGCTATCGCTGCCGCTAGGAGGCCGGTGATTAGACGACAGAGGGGAGGAATCTACTCCAGAGATGGGTGCTTCCACTCCAAGGTGTGGATGTGGTGTTGTCGGAGACAGTTGGTTTGTGCTCCACGAAGTAGATGCGGTAGCAGAGGTCACAGAGCTGCCCAAGGCTGCACTAGTCGGAGGAACATCAGACACCGGTTGAGGGGGAGGTGGTGGTGGATGAGGGGCCGTCGATGTCGTTTTCCCAGTGGAAGACTGACCCGGTGGGGGTGTCCTTCGATGTTCAGGTACGACTAACCGTTCTGCTACCGATCGAGCTTGCTCCGCCTGGGAGCTGCGAAAGTCAGGCTCAGCCCATCGTTGTAATGCTTTGATTGAGCCCCATTCGATGACCTTGTTATTCAGCCAAACCGTGGTCACCGGTTTCACTAAGAAGTCGTTACAACCGGCCGCTAACGCATCTACACGATCACGTTCCATCGAACCGGCCGTAAGTGCGACGATGATAACACTGGAAGGATGCGGCGTTGTTGCGGGAGTTTCTGTTGGAGTTTGGGCGAGCGGTGTCATATCGTCGCCACTGGGACCATGTAAACAACCGTGTAAGGCCCTCCATTTTTCTTCTCTGCGGATCTGCTTGGTAGCTGCGATGCCATCCATGATAGGCATTTGAATATCCATCTGGCAAGAAAAGGTTACGCAAGTGAGCCTTAGAAAGAAGGACTAGTGTTGAATAGACAAACCAGTATAAGATGAAACTCCCCTGTACGCCATTTCTCAACGGCTGCCTGACCGTCGGATACAGCGTCGTATTTGACCTTCATCTTTTTGAGATTCCTGGCAATGAAACGCTGGTTGATGTCATTGTCTAGACAGAGATACATCACAAAAAGTGCAAAGACGAGATAGAAAACGCAAATTACCTTCGACAATGAGAACCTTGATGGGCGGTACAACGTTGTTGTCGGGTGGTATCGTCACAGCCGAGGGGGCGCTTTCCAAGGAACGGCTGATGCTGTATTTTCGCGGAGAACGGAACTTCGGAGATCCGAGGGTGTTACGAGAGGAGACTACCGGGAAGGCAGACAGTTGCTCTGGGGTCGCCTGTGAAACATTCAAGGGAGCTGTTGCAAGAAGCGCTTGACCAACTTCCTGCTTGGAAAATGAAGACGACCTCGAAGACCTTGCATTATCAGAAGCCGTGTTCGGAGTTGCAGGTTTCGAACCTTTTGGACTGAAAAAGAGGCCTCCGGAGTCACCATCGAACCGCTGGATAACGACGCCACCCGAATATGTTGTCCCACATCTGATAACAGGAAAGTATTCGCCGCCAGATGACCTGACCAGTGGCGAGGAGGGAATGTCCTTCGACGACCTTATTGATCGCTCAGAATTTGATCGTGATCCAGAGGGCCTGGTTGGTCCTGACAGCGAAGTGCTAGGCAAAGGAGTATGGCCTATGGATCCATTCGCCACAGTTGCACCAGGCGTAATCGGTGACGTTGCTATTGGTGTGAAAGAGGGGTCCACAACAGGCTTGGTGATGACAGTATGTAGGGCTGTCAAGAAGCGACGAGGTCCTGCGGGTTTGGGCACCACGATAATCTCAGGAACGGGCGAGAAGGGGGTAAGGGTGGACTGAATCAGCTCTCGAACTAGTTTAAAATTGCCAAGGCTGGTGAAGTGCACTATTACCACCGGAGACGAGGAGATTGAGCCTGTGACATTATGACCACGGGTAATAGGGTTGGATGACGGATGTCGACGATGGGTAGGACGTTTGGGGGGATTCAAAGGATACTGTTCGGCGCGAAAGGCTACCAGCCGCGATTTGAGAACCTCAACGTCATCATCTATGAATATGAAAGAAAGCGGAGAGGAGAGGCCGTTCGAGGTCAACGAGTCAGCACCTGCGCTCGGCGAAGCTTCCGCAACACCATCTGCAGCATGACTGACGTCCATACCCCATTCAGTCAAGTAACTCGTTAAGTAGTGAGCGAAGTAACCTTTGACGTTCGCATAGAGAATGGCCTTCTTTGCTCTGAGTGTCTCGGCGAAGGCAGACAACTGTGCTAGTGTCGGTTCGCCAGAAGGAAGAGGACGGTCGGCCAGACCGTGAATGATAATGGAAGCAGGATCGGGAGCGGGCGGCGAACTTGGTGACGCATTGAACGAGAATTCCCAAGCCAAGTCTTCCAAACTTGAAAGTGGAACCTGTTTGATTAGGAACGGTCCGATTGAAGGTGGTCCGATCGAAGGACGCCCCGACTTTGTGCAACAGTCGTTCGAGAAGGGTCGTTGAGAAATCAGGGGGTGGTCGAGGTGTTACGGCACTATCATCGTGTAATGGATCCAGGGGAGCAAACTTGTGCGTGATGCTTATCTTGCATTGCAATGAACCATCTGAATCCTCGGGTGCCGTAAGGACATCGACAGAGGATCGTGGATCGACGGTCGGGGATTTGGTCCCACCTGAGACAACGTAGAGTCCCAGCTCGACGGTGTCGCCATGTTTCCCTGTAAACAAGACCTGGCGAACGATCTAGTGATAGGTTTAGCACAGGCGGACAAGTAAATTGTGGTAGACGAATTGACGTACGTGAGTTAGAACGTAGGAGAGGCCGCTTTCGTTTCCTTTCACATAGACATGTTTGAAACCTACATCTCCATGAAAAATGACTAGTTCCGTTCCGACCTGAGCCGCCGCTCCTCCCAAAGCATCACCCACGCTTTGCAATAGCTCCCCTACATCAAACGTAGTCTCGCCGCCAAAGGACAGAAAAGGCAGCACATCTCCTCCTGCACTCTCAAGTTTTGAGGCCTGAGAAAAGATGCTCGCCATATTCGCTGAAATGAAATTGAGGTTCCGCATAGCAGTGAACATGGACGAAAGAGACGGTGTCGGAACTGCGACAGAACAACTAGAAAACTGCTCCTTGGATGGATCCAGCACCTGCGATGGCGAAATTTGTAGCATTGTCTGAATGACCGTCTGCACCACGTCCGCAAGCTCCAATGACAACTCATGAAACTGAACGAGCTCTGGTGGTAATGTATCTGTCCGTAGTGGTTGAGGAGAACCAGGCTCAGTACGATGGGGATTCTGGAGATCCCCAAGCTGCGACGGTAATGGCATGGTGAGAGCGCGCAGTGGATGGGGTTGAGCTAACGGCAACTTCAAAAGCGATGGGGACTTGGAGTTGGAAAACTGATGGTGAGTAGGAGTCGATGGATCCTCAATGACGTCCAACTTCTCAGTTTGCTCTTCTACCCATCCATATTCTTCATCAAGCTGAGAGGTCCTCCGGGGAACAGAGATGGGACTGTCGGGGCCATTGAAGTCAAAGTCAGCTGGTAACATGGGTAAGTCCGAGATGCTTGCATCCTGGAGGGTCGGTCCAGTGCCATTGACGTGAAATGCAGGGAACCCGTTCACGGACATGGCCAGTGCGACGGTGGCCTGCGCCGACGACGGGGATAGGGAAGAAAAGTTGCAATGGTGATGGTGGTATGAAGGAAAGACGATCAGCAGACTTGTATCAGGGTGCCGGCAGACGGCGGTGGCAGACCACGGTGGTAATGAGTAGATTACTTACCGCCAACGACTTCCCATTTTGGTCGTAAGCATAAATTCGTAAGGCGCCTAAATGGCAATTCTTCGAGTTAAACCTCACCCGACGCAGCAGTGAGAAAGGATGTTTGATTTCAATCATCAACAAGTACAAATTAGTAGAACAGATTGCGACAACAAGAAACCGTATTGTTTTTATCCTTCCAGGACCATATAACCAATAACTAATCTAATACGATAATTCCACATCGCCCTAAAACAAATGTTATCGCGAATGGAACCAACAACAATAAAATATCACGTACCTCCGCTACCAGGTCCATGTCATGATAGCTAACCCTCTTGCCAGCTGCGGCTCGGGGGTCCTCCTTCGCATCAGGAGGGGGAGGGGGAGGTGGCCCAGTCGCTGGCGCAGCACCACTCCTCACCCCTCTTCGGTTGTTACCGCTGCTAAGGGGAGTATCCAATGCAGACATAGGTTTAGGCGGGAGACCGGCACCAGCTGGGATGACAGGTCCCTCCATCGTCGCGGAACCGCCCCCAATACGGTCACTAAGTCGACGTCCAACAGAGTCGTCACGGCGCTGCGGTGGAAGAGGATATACCCCAAGTCCAGAAAAGTACAAGTCCACGCCCCAAGGTCCGGGGGGAGGTGGGCCTTGTTGGTACTGATGACCATGCAAAGGGCCTTGGATACCATACGCTTGCGGAGGCGCCATCTGGTTAGTATGACCCATCTGGATGGGCGGATGGGTAAAAGGTTGGATATGGTACGGATCAAGGACGAAATTGTTAAAGTAGGGCACCTGTTGAGCGATGACAATCATGAATTCGAGTCAACAAGAATGACTGTGCTACTTACATCCTCAACTTCTTTGATTGATTCGGGATGCTTATTGGCAATGTGCTTTTCGACGAAGGACGTAGCCTTGAATAACTTTTGACACATCCTGCACCGAAACTTGCCTTCATCTTCTTGCTTGATGAAGGGGTCTACGGCCCGAGCCAATATCCTACAACATTTCAAGGACAATTGCTTTACGTCGAAAGTGGCTAACAACTTACTCATCGTAGCTCTTTCCGCCATATTCGCGGACATCGACACCGTCCCGATTGATGAGAAGTGCGATTTTGGAGTCCAACCAATCCAACCAACGCTCGTCTAAACGAACAACTATTTTTAAACACTATCCTGTTAAGATAGATACCGTGCTCACCATTTCGCTTCCATCGGTCATCTTTCTTCGCCTTTTTCTCATCCTGTCCAACCTTACCAAATGACTCCTCCTCTTGCATTTTAGATTCTTTCTCTGCTTTCTCCGCTTCTGCTGCCCTCACCATCTCTTCAAGTTGCCCGCTTGGCAGGGGCTTCCTTACGTGCTTGACACACTTACGATGTAATGCCTCAATGTGATCGCTAACGACACAACAGTAGTAGCAAGTGAGGAACGCTGCTCGCAGATACTCAATATAAAGATCCAATGAAACTTGAGTCTGGTAGATAGAGTTGAGTGCGTAAACTCCTGACTACAAAATTCCACCTACCTTTTTTGCAGTCCAAAGCGCTTCGTCATTTGAATCAAAGAGATTTTGCTCACGTAAGTCGGACATGATTTTTTCAATGCGCCGCTCAACTGCATCACTACCTCTTTCCATGGGCTCGTCTTCGTCATCATCCGTAGGTTCCTGCGCCGCGTCCGCTGCATCAGCTTGACCTTGGGTTGCTGAGTCACCATCAACTTTCAGAGTATCCTCGAGCTTAACCTTCATGTGTCGTAGCTTATAAGCTTCCTCCTCGAGAAGGGCAGCCAAGGCTTTTGCGTTATTAAGGTCCTTTTCAAGTCTATCAGGTTTGCTAGCGATTTCGGGTGCATATCGGACACGATTCAAAAATGGCCGCATGATGTGCGTAACATGTAACTTGAAACCTTCGATCTACCATAAATATGAGCTTTAAAAGTCCGTCTCAAAGAAGGTGACTAAAAGATACCTTTCTCTCCGACAATTCGTTCATGGCGACGACCATATCGGCGTCTTCCTGAAAACGAACCCAGCCAGCACGGTAGTAGTTGCGCTTCTGCATGGGATCACCTAACGCGAGATAGACAAAACCTGGAATTTTACGACAGACCTACACGGGTGCGTTAGAATACCTTAAAGTCTTTTAGCATAAAGGCGTATACTTCTTCAAGTTTGATGCGTCCAATGTCCGGTGGAATAGTCCGTATCATGATCTGGTTGCCCTCAGGACGTACGGCGATCTCTTCACCACGGTCCCAGTCTCGCTTGTTTGATCGCTTGTTATCAGATTTGCCATTGAGGTCCCGTGAGATATCAAGGTCCAGAAGAGGGTCGAAATCGATGTCAGGGTTGAACTGCAGTTCGTCGTCACCATCAGCCTTGCTCTCAGTAGCGACGTTTGAATCCTTGGATTCTCCGTTGGCCGGGACATCCTTCACCGGCGACTTGGGCTCATTCTCATTGAGATCAGGGTCGAACTTTCCCGATTCCAATTCATGTAAGAATGTCACAAGACGGCCTCGCCAGCCCTCTTTCCTAATCCTGGCACGTAGCATCTGGTATGGAGGAGACGGATCATACTTCTCAGCAAACCATGGCGACTTCCGGTGGTGTTCGAACATCGTCTTCAGCTAGATAGAAGGGAACGTTTAGATACAGTACATGCCAGAAAAGCCCGGCTACAAGACTAACTTGATTCGACGCAAATTCCTTTTTGTACTGCTCCCAGTGGCTTTTAATGCCATTTCGAGGTTTCGAACCATCTCCGGCTTCTTGCTCAGCAGCCTTGTCGGCGTTGTCTTCATCAATGGCCTTTTGAGGGAAAAAGTACCGAAACCAGTCAGCGTATTGTTTTAGGGACGCCGGGTAATCGAAAGTATGAGGATCCGGAGGGGCTCGTTTCGCGAGATGACCGCGTCTCGGGGGTGAATGCCCGCGAAAGTAAGGATCTGTAGAAGGCAAAATTAAGGTTAAAACCGAGAAGAGATAAGAATATGGATCAAACCATAGTCGTCGCCGTATCGAGGACGAGGCTCGTATCGGTCTCGTTCATATGGAGACATGGACCGTCGCCTTTTCCTGCTGCCCCCTACAAGATTGTTCAGTACGACTACTAATGGTAGGTGAATAAGCGAGTGCTAACCTCCATCTTGCGCCGGACTGCGCCTTCGCCGATGGTTGTATCCTCTGTCTCTTTCGAGACCCATCACTTGTTCCCTCTCGTCGGCGTTCCAAACATCTAGGTCCGCCAGCCGCTGCTGTTCAGACTGGTAGTCGGGCCCTGGCGAGCGAGAACGAGAGCGACGGGACGGAGGAAGGTACGAGGAAGACCAGGACATCTTTCAGAGGAAAAGAACTGAGAGAGAAACAGAGACGAGAAGACGGCTGATCAGAGCCTGCGAGGAAGAGAGGTCGAGCATAGTGAAGCACAGACCTCTTGGGATCACGTTCACAAGGCGGCAAGGCTGGCGTCACTCTTGAGCTCAACCGTGCTGAACCGCGTTCACTTGTGTCCGCAATGAAGCCCACGACGACGTTGCTCAAACCGTAATACACATTTTAAATCGGAGTTTAAAATAAGGGTCCGTGCGCAAAAAATATTTAAAATTATAATTAAATAATTGATAAATACTCGATATCTGCAGTTGCAGCCACTGCCTTATCCCATTTCTGCTTGTCGACTGGCACCTCTCCAGCAGCTTTCCACAATCTCGCCAACCAGTAGGCAGGTTCCAGCCATCCGCCCTTGAAGGTCACGATATTAACGTCGCATCCACCCACCTCGCAAGCTTCCTTGATTAGATCCCTTTTGACAGGGCCGTCGAGCATCAGAGGATCAATAGTGGTGTCCCATTCCATCATCTTAGCAATACCTTGAGCACGCTTACGCAAAGCCTCATGCTTCCGAAGAAAAATAAGTGGTATCTTGTGTTTAAAGGAGCGTATACGCTCGCGCTTGTCACCACCGGCCAGATACCAGAGCGAGTAACACAGAATGTGGACATTTGACGCAACCGTGCTGAGCGACTGCTGCTGGATGGAGATGGACAGTTGGAGCATCTCATCGTCGTCACTCGAGGTCGACGGTGTGTCCCGTTCCTCCTCGCACATGGAACTGATCGGAAATATGCCCCTCTGCAAAAAGAACGATTCGAAGCAAGGCGGAAGGCATTCATTTTGGTCACCAACTCGTCCACAGAGCGCCATTTCGAATCACCTTTGGTCGATTCTCTGGGGTAATGCAAGGCAGGACTAGCTAGAGGATAATGTCCATGATATCCTTCAGATTCTTGGACCACTATATGTTCAGATTCTTCGTGCTTCGATACCACAGCAACAAGTTCCCATTCTTCACTGGCCCAATGGGCACAGTTTGTGGAACCAGTATACACGACCACGACCTTTCCTTTGCATTGATAAACGGCACCTTCAAGGGTATTTTTGGTTAACAAGTCTGTCCAGCAGAGAACTTTCCTTCTGTATCGCCGTGCCCGCAAAGAATCACTGTTAAAGTCTCCTCTTCCCCGACGGCAGCGACGCCAGAGCGAATCAAGAACCCAGCTTCTATTGCCAGGTGTTCAGACTTGCAGGTTTTTACTTCGATGCCCTCTGGGTAAGATAGCTGAAGGCCCCCTATGTTTGTTCCAAAGCTGGCAGCAACAGCGCGAAGAGCCTCCTCTTGAAAACAGGTAATCAGGACGGGTGTCGCTGATGTCGATGAATGGGATGGGATAGCTTGAATGGCAGCGTCAAGTGAAGCAAAGGCCTCGGCAATGGGCCATCTATATCCGTCAAGAGTAGTATCTTCAGCGCCATCTTCAACGCCCAGCAGAACGTATATCTGAGAAGGCATACTGGAAGAGATGGATGAGAGGCAAGGTAGTAGCGGTCTATTGGTACTCCTTGAGCGATGGTCGTAGTTCGAAGTCAAGTTGTTTGAAAGCATGTGAATTTCAACACTGTAATTAAACTGTGATCGTCCAAGGATGGTCGCCAAATGGAATCAAAATATACTACCCAATACCTTGTTCATATCATCTGATTTTTTGACAATTTTTGTCTTTTTCCGCTGTTCAGTCGATTCGTCTGCAGGTCGCTTTCGAGGCCTCTCCTTCAACTGCAATTCTTCCCCCTTTTCCCTCTTCTTTTCAGCGCGCTTGTTCAAGACACGAGCAAGCTCGACATTCTTCAAGTAATCCTGTTGTTCTGCTCGGGACTGGGACAACTCTACACGCAGTTTTGCAGTATGCAGAGCAGCTTCGTGGGCTAATACAGAAATCAGACATGTAGAGCAAGAAGCCCTAGTAAAATACACATACCGACTTGCTCCGTCAGCATGTTCCATTTGAATTTAGGCAAGTACTTCATCGTCCAGATGTCGTCTCGCCATCTCGTGCCCTTCTTGCCACCAATCGGTTGCGCGTTGAGCATTTCAGCGACACTACGGGCAACTTTTTTATCTTTGAATTCTACCCATCCTTCCGTATAATGTGGTTTCTTGGTAGACGTGTACTTCCGTCGCAAGTAAGCCCGCTTGGGATCTGTTGCAGGTCAGAGAGCGTCACCATCAAGAACAAACGACGCACCTTCTTGTTGAAGGTAAACACGCCCTATTTCACCGTAGGCGCTCATGAGATGTCTGACTTTCGTGGGCCGCATCCCAGGGGGTATACGGGATATGTAGATAACTCCAGCACGGTCCTGCGCTGCCTTGAAAGCGGCCAGAGCCTCCGGTGTCAATGGTTTCACCACCTTAGGTCCTGAAAAATCGTCGGGATCCATGCCTTCTGCGATATCTTGGCTATCACTGGCACCCTCCTCGTTCTCCTCATCTGAGGCCCCGTCCTCCTGCTCCTGTTCTTCTCTCTCTTGTTCGGGGTCGGAGTTGGACCCAGAGGCCATAGGGAAGCTGCTTGTTGCAGCTGCAGATATGTGTACCATTTCTACGCAATGTGCTGGGCGCGTCTAGCAGGGTGTAACACGAGCAAGAGAAAACAGAAGCAATACGTGGGTGTTGAAAATCGAGTTCGAATTTGAAATTGGCAGCAGTTGATAAGATAATGCCATCAAATTATCAGGGAAAAAAATCATATGATATTCAGCACATATAATTAAGAGTAGAAGATATCCAGCTTGCCCAGTTCCTCTTGCAGCTAGCGTGTCAAAGTAAATAAACCGCTTTCGCCATATCCGATTCCTGAATACCGATCTTCACATCCAACCCATCCCTCTTCATTCTTATGAATCTATCGTATTCTACCTGAGAGAATAAATCTTCAACTTTCGCCATAGTCCCTGTACTTTCCAAGACAACGGACTTGAGGCGGTACTGGCGCGCCGCCCACCTGTTACAAATCATTTCCGTGAGACCTTTCCCAAACGGACTGTCGGTAGTAGGATGCGAAACTCGCATGGTCAATTCCTTCAAACGAGGAAGAAGGATCATGTCACCCTGCGCGTCCCTCTCCGTCATACGCGATATGAATTCGTTCTGAATCGGACGATGATAGAAATTGAGCGTCAACGTCATGAGATTAGGGATTGACTCAAGGAGGGGATAGATCCTGAGCGTAAACAGTTTGTCAGTAACTGTGAGATGTTGAAGGGGTGCTTGGGACCCTGTTAACAGAGCCCGCAAGTGATCGGCGGCGTGTGTGTGGAACCCGTACATGCGGTCTGATCCGACACGCATGACAAACGTATCTAGACATGGCAGCTCCAAACTCGTCAGGAAACGAAGGTCGTCACTTTCAGATACTGAAAGTTCCCGAAGAGACGTTTGCCTGACCTTCTGGAGAGCAGGCATCGAATGTGCGAATGTGGCGGCGCGAAAGGCGTGTAGGGAGCACATGATAGGTGCATTCTGGAGAATATGGACATAGTCGTCGTCGTCGGTAGGTGAAGAGCCGCTAATTTCTCGGTCGTCGGTGAAAGATATTATCTGTGCCCAAGGTAAAGGCATGGTCGCTCCACGGACACCTGAGAAGGTCACCTCCCTCAGGTGAGGTGCGATTGTGAAGACTTTGGTCAAAGACAGCGGAGCTGGGCCCAGATTGTTCAACGTAAGTCGAGACAACACTGGTATTCGCCCACGAAAAGAGAAATTGTCAACAAAATCGCCCGGAATCATGAAGTTAACTTCTTTCCAGCGACAAGAATGACTCTCCAACAAATAGAAGAGAATTCTGCCTATCTGAGAAGTTTCTGGCAGGCGGAATGTGACATTCAACTTGTGATGACCAGACCGGACTAGTGCATGCTTGAGCATTGCGAAGGGACTATTCTTGGCCTGGGTATGTTTGTCCGAGTCACCGGAGCTGACGATCATGTCGGACCACAGATGGGGGAACGACAGTACCGCTGCTCTCCAAGCTCTGCACACTCGGGAAAAAACCCATAGGCCAGAGGAGTCGTCAAGGACTTCATAGGGTGTCTCGTATTCGAAGATTTCAGCAAGTAACTCCGGAGGCAGAGTATCTGTCATATGCGAAATGGGACCCTGTGTGGTCTGAATACCAGCACAGCGAGGACAAGGTGAAACTTGCTTACCGAACAGAGAAAGGAGCGTTGGAATTAAATTAAATCTGTGCAAGGAGGTCAGCGAATCAAATACAGATGAATAGCAGATAACGATTCTATGCGTCTCTGGAGCGACGTGGTGGTAGTGGTCTGAGTTTATCCGGGCCGAACCGTCCCGAACCCACCGTGGGTTCGAGAGTCTCGACCCACTATATAGAAGGAACTCAAGCCACGAACTAGTGCTCAAAAGTAACTAACATTCATAAGAGTTTTACTAATATACATCTGTTAACGTTGACCCTTTTTTCTTTGTTTATCAAAGTTACATGCAACCTCAACAGTCTTTCAAACCCACTAGACACTCAATTCGACCTTTACAGATTTACGGATGGCCTCCTGTAGATCTGCATCTGCTAGTGCAGGCTCAACCCATTCCTTCAAGAATCTATCGACCTGCTCGGGGGCGCGTCCGATGAAGCTCTTAGGGTCCATGAGAGTCTCCAGGTCGCCCTTAATAGGGTCGAAGTATGGGTCGGCCTGAATCCGCGCAATCAAATCGTTCTCCAGGCCTAGTTGCTTGACTTGGTGGGCCGCTTCATGGGAGAGAACCTATAGTGCAAGTCAGACAGGTTCTGAAAAAAAGTTGGGGCAAACGAACTCGGATTTTCTCATGCGCTTCCTGTCGATCACCACCTTTCTTAACGATGGCCATGATGACGTTTTCAGTGGCCATGAAGGGGAGTTCTTGGGAAATGCGTCTGGCAATGACTTTAGGGTAAACGACGAGACCCTCAGATATATTTTGAAGGGTAGAGATGACGATGTCAGCAGTGAGGAACGCTTCCGGGAGAGTGATGCGACGATTGGCGCTGAAGAAAGCTCAGTAGGTAATTAAGGAAAATGGGAAATTTAATACCTATCATCGAGAGTGCGTTCGAACCATTGAACACTGGAAGTCATCAATGCATTCTGGTGGAGGACCATGAGATGCCGAGACAGGCTGCAGACGCGCTCAGAGCGCATCGGGTTTCGCTTGTACGCCATAGCAGAGGATCCAATTTGAGTAGATTCAAAGGTTCTTCCACTTCCTGAGTTATTGTAAGCACTGGGACAAGTCCGAACACAGGAAAAGATACCTTCAAGTTCGCAAGTAAACGTAGATCAGTCGCGATCTTGTGCGCACTAGCCCCAAGGGAAGCAAGCGGCGAGAGAACATCGACATCAATCTTGCGTGAGTAGGTTTGGGAGGTCACCGGGTAAGCATAATTGAAACCCGAAAGAGTGGTGACCAGTTTGTCGAGTTCTTCAACCTAAGGGAGTGTGTGAGTAAAAGGTAATAGAGTATGCAGGAACCTGTGCCTTTGCATGATTCCCGTCGAAGAGGGCCAAGAAACTAGCTTGAGTCCCAGTCGTCCCCTTCACACCCCGGAATCCAATATCGTCGCGCGCCCGTTTGATATTACGGAGATCCCAAAGGAGTTCCTGAAATTTTCTAAGGATAACGGTTTCAATCACAGAGACCATACTTACCTGGATCCATAATGTTGCGCGCTTACCGACGGTGGTGAGCTGTGCCGGCTGGAAGTGCGTGAACCCAAGCGTAGGCAATTCACGGTATTGTCCGGCAAAGGAAGCCAATCGGGAGATGAGCACGGAAAGGGAGCGGATAAGATAGTCTAGACCGGTCCGGAGGAAAATTAAGTCGGCATTACTAGAATTGAATCAGAAAGGATTGTGATAACGAAGAACGGGGGGAGAAGTACTCTGTGACATAGCAAGAAGTCGCGCCGAGACTGTACAATGAATTGTCAGTGATAGAGTGAAATGGGTGGATATAGTACGCACTGGATGATCCCTGCAGCAGCAGGTGCAACGGTGCCGAAAGTATAGACATGTGCCATAACATCATGACGGCGTTTCTTTTCCTCTTGAGCGGCAATATCAAACTGTTCCGGGGTGAGTTCCTATTTTTCCGCATCAGTTTCCACAGCTGGGGTGAAAAAGAATGAAAACTAACGAGGTTGTGTTTCATTTGTTCGATGGCCTCTTCTGGGATAGGCAGTCCTAGTTCCCTCTCTGCGATGGCAAGGTTGAGCCATAGTTTGCGCCAGGTATAGAATCGGTTCTAAGAAATTTTGTATACACGATGTAGCATCGATCTTTTTTCCGAGGTAAGAGAACTTACGGCTGGAGAGAACAGATGTGCCATCTCTTTGCTTGCATAGCGGCTTCAGAGCGATCAGACGACAGGTAGACAATAATATAACGAATTTTTACCTAGAAAGAGGCGTCTGGTAGGTGTTGAAGTTATCCATGGATGGAGTCGGATAACAGAATTCTAGAGCCAAAATTTTCGAGGTTGTCATGTTGCGTAATACCCGCTGTGTCAGATCTAATCTTATCGCGAGCCACGTCGAACGAAATCTACACGTTACTCTCTTCAACTACAACCACCACCAGCTTTTCCTTTTCTTTCCCGCCGCCGTCATGGCGACTTACAATTATGACGAGTCCGGCCAGATGGCTGCGTACTTTGTAATTACCTTCCTTGCGCTCATCCTCGTTCCTCTCAGTCTGTCAACGCTCCCTTCAAGAAGTGCGTACCAAATGCTCGTCCCGAGGCTTTGTCGTTCACGAATTTTTAGAAAATAAATCTGTCAATGGTTGCCAATGTGATTCTTGTGCTCAACAGCGGGCGCGTTTGTTGAAAGCAGAGGGTCATAAGCCCACCACAAAGTGCGTACAAGTCATACAAAGGGGCGCTCAAAGCTGTTAAATGAGTTGTCCAGAGCAATATTTATCATTGTCGGCTGGTCCATCGTTTTCTTCCTCCTTCATCGCGTCGCGAACACCAAATCGGACAACAAAGTCTATGACCCCTACGAGATCCTCGGAATCAAATTAGTAGGCATTCTCTTTAGTCGTTCCAAAACGCCAATAGTCTAACATACCGTGATACAGGGAACTCCAGAGAAGGAAATCAAGTCTCATTTCAAAAAGCTTTCTCGCCTATACCATCCTGATAAAGTCAGAGCGACCGTGAATCAGACACTCGAGGAGATCCAGAATCGCTTCGTGGATATCACAAAGGCGTATAAATCGTGAGTTTGCCCTTCAACTCCCTTTTTTCATATGCTGAGCATTCAAAAAGGCTCACAGACGAAACCATTCGACGCAATTGGGAGGAGTGGGGTGATCCAGATGGCAGGCAGCAAATGTCCATGGGAATCGCCCTTCCCACTTGGATCATTGAGGGCAGAAACAATATCTGGGTGCTTGGCTTTTACGGATTAATATTCGGCGGCGGTCTGCCTGTGCTCGTCGGACGCTGGTGGTTCGGTTCTCGTCAAAAGACCAAGGATGGTGTTACTGCTCGCTCTGCGGCGGCATTTTTCAAATCTGTGACTGATAACTCGGGGATGGACGAAGTTCTTGGCATGGTGGGAAGGGCGTACCGGTGGGAATGTCAGCCCGTGGCGAAAGATCAGGACGAGCTTAAGCGCCTAGAAGGCGCAATCAGAGAAAAGGCGGGACAACAGTGGACCTCCCTGATTAGCACCGTGAAGGACGAAAACGTCAAACGTGCATTGGTGTTGGTTTACGCGCATTTGCTAAGGCTAACCGTCGCGAGTTCGGCTTTGCAAAAGGAGCAACGTCGCGTCTTGCTCCATACTCCGACGCTCCTGAACTCACTCCTGATCATGGCCACATCGCGAAGCTGGCTCGTACCTACACTGGCGGTGATGCGACTGCAAGGATATCTCACTCAGGCATTGCTTCCGTGGCATAGCAATGCCGCGCAGCTGCCTGGTGTGAAACCGGATGAGGGACTTGGTGAAAGTCTTGACCAATTTGTCAAGACGCTTGAAGAAAAAAAGGACGGGCGCGTACCTGATATCAAAAAAGCAGTTGAGAAATGGGGAAAGCTTGATATCGTGGATGCTAGCTTCAAGGGTACGTTCTTTACTTGACGTTCTGCTTGTGCCATGCTCATGGTCATAATCTCTAGTTATTGACGAGAAGACAGTCACGCCTTCGTCAATCGTATTCCTCGTTGTTAAATTAAGGCTAGGAGCAGTAGAAGGCGTTGAACTGGACACTGATACCAAGGAGAATGACGCCAAGGACTACGAATTTTTGAGCACACGAAAAGACGCAGAGGACGTTGTTGTGACTCCTGGGTGGGCGCATGCACCCTATTGGCCTGCAGTCCGTATTCACCTGTTTGTCTTTTGCCAAAATTGACTGACTTGGTTCATTATCAGAACCGCAAACCTTCATGGTGGATAGTCCTTGCAGACCCTAAGTCTTTGCGATTAGCCATCCCTCCCATGAAAATCACCGATATACCGTATGCACGCGACCTCCCTGCATCACGACCATTCCGGTCGTACAAGGTACAATTCCAGGCTCCTCCGAACACGAGTGTGAACCCATGGCGAGTGTATGTCGTGAGCGACACGTTTGTGGGCCCAGAATCGGAGGGCAGTGTACCTATAACATTGGAGGTCGTGGAGAGGAAAGCGGACGAGGCTGATGGGGAGGATGAGATCTCTGAGCCAGAGGAAGACTCGCTAGCCGGTCAGATGGCGATAATGAAAGGACAACGGGTAAAGAAGGTGCAAGAAGAGGAGAGCGACGATGAGAGCGGCACTGATGATGACGACAATGGCGACGATAGTAGCAGTGATAGTGATTAGTGCATATTGTGATTATAGTTTTCCATTTTCCATCCTTTCTTGCACGTCACCAGTTGCCATTTGACCGAAAAGGGTGAAACTAGAAATCTCGACAAGAAAGTACTGTCTTTGATATCTAGGATACTTCAGTCTAGCCGTAGGGCGTTCAGAGCATAATTTGATAGCTAATACGACCGTAAAGTACATAAATGATAAACCTTATAATGAATGACTAGAAAGTTAACTACAAATGTTAATATTTGAGGGAAAGACAGAATTGCAAGAGCAAATGGTATTTAACACATATTCTGCAGAGAATTTTCTTCCATAACCTAAACTACGTCTAACAGTTGGGCCAAGATCATAAGTTTTCAAGCAAGCTTGAAGGCCCGAGTCTGTCTGACTCAGATACAAATCTTATCGGAAGGTCACTATCAACATCCTCATCTATATTCCGGATCTTCGCCCACGGCCACCATCTCGGAAATCAGAATTTCGGCGGGAGCTCCTACGGGATTCCAGGAAGGCATATATAGAGTCTTTTGACAGTCAAGCAATTAACCTTCTCATCAAGAGTACCGTCGTTATGGGTGACCGTTACTTCTCCTTACTTGGCGACCAACTACCGAAGTTTCTCACTACAAAGTCCGCGATCGTGATACTTATTGTTGTGGTCGTATCATTCGCTTTGAAATTGAAAAAATGGAAGCCTCGTTCTTCAATGGTAGATTCTTCGAAAGCGAACTCCAAAGCCTCAGATGTTAAGGAGGAACGTGTCCCTGGAGGTGCGTTGCTTTTCGTTAGTGATTCCAAGGGTTTTTTTTCATCGATGTTCTGCCTAGAATGGGCACCAAAAATCTTCCAATATCCACCTGTTCCACCGTGTCCTCTTGATCTGCCTGACATCAAACCGATTCCTTATAGGCCGTTCAGATGGGGCCAATATCAGTAGGTCCATAATACTATTTGACGTATCAATATTTGATGAAATGCTCATACAAGCGTCACAATGGGCACACGCAGCATGCCTTGGGAGGATTGGATTGAGGTGCATAGAACCTTTATCAGCTGTTCTGGAGCTAACGTCCTCCTTACCATGTAGATCGATAACACATACGCTAGATATCAGCGCATCAGAGAGCACCGAATAAACACCAAAGGCGACGATGTTCTACGCCTTCTTCCTGCGAATCCTGGGGTGAAGTCTGGGTACGATGCGGGCAAGCGAAGTTTCCTCTCGTTGACATTTGCTTGTTCCTGACCATTACTCAGCAATTGAACTAGTTCACGAACTCGCCGAGTACCTGCATAAAAGATATCCAACTGCATTCCTTGTTACACGGACGAACGAATCCCCCAAGAGCCCCATTAAAACTATCTGCGTCGTTACGACGGACACGAGTTATGACCTCCCGCCTCCCCTGCTGATAAACGGCAAGGAGGGCCCGTTACTTATTAGTAGCATAGGGAAGGATGAAGCCGAGAAGGCCATGAAAATCGCTGCTTTGTTGGTACAAGACGATCTAGCCATCATGGTAGAAGGTCAGAAGAGGCCACTGTGTCTTTGACATACTCTGACGGAAAGCGTCGATAGGCTCTGACGACCGATATTACTTCCAAGGAGGGGCAATTTGTGTTGCAGGTCTTTACATTCCCACTGCTACCGAATTGCATAGCTGAACGCCAGATATAGGGAATTGGCGGTTGCAAGACAAGATAGGCCTTGCGATGGAAGACATACATGTCACTGTTCCTCAATGTGAGGGGCCTCGTCCTTTTTTCACGCTCCGAGCAAGCCTGACAATGAAACAGATCGCGAAAAACTGCACGTCAGTCTCACACGATTTTTCCGTCGTCTTCCTGTCGACAAGCCAGTTATTCGTAACAATTATTCCATCCAAATTGTGCCGCCCACATATAACGGAGACGACCTCGTAGATCCGGAGGAGCTGGCTTGGTCATCAGTTTTAAACGGACCAGAGACAGAATTTGAACATAGGCATGGCAAACAGACTCAGCTTCCACTAGTGACGCCCGAGACCTTGAGATTAAGAACAGAGAGACAGACTCTTCGAAGGCTGCCGCTGTCTGGCGCAATAATCTTCGGTATTCGGACCTACGTCATCCCGATAGAGATGTTGGCCAAAGAGCCTGCCGTCCCTGGAAGAATAGCCAGCGCTGTGAGGGGGTGGCCTGAGAGCGTAAGGGCATACAAAGCTGGAGCGATATACGAGGACATTCTGCTGGAATACTTGGACAAATGTGCGCAGGAGCAGGAAGAGGGGGGGGTAGTAGAAGATCCAGCGAGGAAATATCCATTCTAACGATTGTTAGGATTTGCAGAAGAAAAATGTACAATTTGGCGATTGGACCAGAGCTGTGGCCACCTTGATGATGCTTTTCATTATCGAGCCTCTGCTTCATGGAATATACATAGAAGCCTGCAATTCTTGTTTAATCCAATGATAATGTGACATTACAAGAACACTACACAACCTGCGAAAAATGAGAAAAACAGCATATATGAAGGCAAAGGACGTACCCTAGGTGCTAGACTGACGATTTTACCCCACCCCTTCATCCGTAGGTCCGCGCTCACGACGCCACCAATACGTGTTCCCAGCATTTCCCTCTTGTTGTTTAATAGGACTGCGGCATTGTCGTCGAAGCGAACGATCCGACCGTCTGGTCGTCGCACCGGTTTTCTTGTGCGTACGATAACGGCGCGCCGTACGTCTCCTCTTCGGACTTTGATAGCAGTCAAAGACGCCTGCGCCGCTGCAGTGACTGGCCGCGCACTCTGGACGACACAAACGATCTCGTCACCGACAGATCCCCATCCGTTGTTGACTTTGTTTTTCAGGACATTGACGCATTCTACAATGAGAGCCCCCGAGTTGTCTATCACCTGGTATTCGTTTGTTAGGGAAGAGAGATATAATATAAGAAGAAAAGACTTACATTGAGAGTGCTCTTGAGGCCAATCATCGCGTCGACTGGAAAAGAACTCGAAATTTGAATTTCGGCCGAAACAGGCCATCAGCACGTGCTTGCGATCAGGACAAGCCAGGGGTTGATGGAATTAACTTGCAACTTGAACACGCCTCGTAATTATTGAGGAGGGGGAATATAGTACTCTACAGCTACGTACGTCTATGCCACTACTCTTTGGAATACTAATCTAATGTTCGACTCCATGGGATGTGTAACTCTCGGCTAAAATTCTAGGTGTCTTCAACTTGTGGTCTCGTTAAGGGTGTTTTCCGTTTTGTGCCAAGCCAGGGCCCCGAGGTGAAACTCGTTACCACCTCAACGGATACCCTTTGGGCTGCACTGAGTCTGCATTTGCTTCTTTCCCTCAGCCAAAAATGCATACGGTACTCTTGGCATTCTTTTATGAACCAATGGACATCTAAAGAAATTTTTTTTCTTGGAAAAATGGGGTAATTCTACCGTTAGCATGGCCTAGGTAGGAGGCCAGTGCTCGTGGAGCGGAATCACATACAATTGATACACATCACTGCCGTTTCAAAAACGATGGAAACTCAGTGCTGATTATCCACACTCTCTTACCCTTACCTCACCCTCTCATCCTCGCAATGCCTGACTTCAAGTTCACCATTGACGATATTAACCCTATGATTATCTACGAGCCTTCTTCGGCATGGAGACCAGGGAACAAGTCTGCTGACCCTGAGGCTTCAAAGCGAGGGAATTCTGCTTTTTTTTTCTGCTACTAACTAACATGTGAGCAGCTATTCGAATAATGGAACGTTTACCCTCTGCCAACAAAGAGGTGCAACGGCCACTTTCAAATTCAATGGAACTGGAGTAGGAATCTACGGAGCGAAGCGATCCAACCATGGTTAGTACTTTCTTCAATGGATGTCTCCCTTGAACAATCATTCGGCAGGGACTTATACCGCAAACCTGGACGGTAGTATAAATCGTTTTGACGGTTACTCTCAGAACAGCATATTCAATCAGCCTTTGTTCGAAGCTTCTTCGCTCCAGAATGGGCCCCATACTCTGGTTCTGACCAATACACAAACCAACAGTAACTTTTCGTACCTCGATATCGACTATGTGAGTGGACACCATTTCGATACGTATCGTGATTCATCTCCCCAATTACAGGTTACATGGAACGTGTCCTTGGAAGACGATATACTCCCCCCAACAATAACCTATCAAGACTATGATCCGCGGTTTTCGTATGAACCCTCCGATGCCTGGACCGCACAAACAAGCGTGAATGGATACCAAAATCAGAGCGGCCAGTGAGTTCTTACTTCTAAGCGTCCTACAGACTACAAAGATATGTTCCTTACCCAGTCGTACTACTCAAGCAAATGCCACGGTCACGCTGACATTCAACGGAGAAGAAGTACGGATATTCGGCCTCGTCGGACCCAATGCTTCTCCCTATGTCGTAACAGTGGACAACAGCACCGTCGGAACTTTCAACGGCACCACACGGGACATGTCCTCTGGCGTCATGCTGTACGAAACATCAAATCTCGGACCTGGACAACATACCCTGACCCTTATGAACACGCCAAATGGCACAGCACAAACCCTCTTTATAGCCTATGCGGTAGTTACAGATAATACAACGGATGTGTCTTCCGATTCGTCAAGGTGAGAGACCTATCTTCTGGCTTGCTATTCAATGATTCAGTGAATCTGTCCAGTCTAAGCAGCGGTGCCATTGCGGGTATAGCAGTTGGTGCTGTCGTCGGCCTGGCTGCTCTTGCTTTGATCGTCTTCTTCTGGCGACGGGGAAAGAAAGATAACCATAGCAGAAGGATGTCCTTGGACATGGCTAGTCCCCTGGATATCCGGACGGCCTTGGTGGATCCATTTGTAAGCCATTCAAGCACTGATACAGGCTTCAATCCAGCAGGGCCTCCCACCTCCGACACCAGTGCGTCAGTGCCTCGCATGCGATCAGATTCGACATCCTTGACGAATGCGTGGCCTTCTGTGCGTGTTTTTCTAGCTGCTCTATCCATCTTACTGACAAGGCTATAGCATCCCTCCTCTTCCACAGACGGACCAGGGCGTCGCAACCCATCCATGACTCCGCTCATGCTAGCATCTTCTAGCGATGAAGATTCACCCTTCCCGACATCATCCTATTCTACCCCATTGACGGCACAATCTCAGGCGCGGTCAAGGAAAGGTCAACCTACGGTTCTCCCGGCCTCTGAAAATCAATCCATGCAACACCTCCCTGCTGAGGAGCTTCGGTCTACACGGATGGTCGTCGAGGGCAGGGAGCAGGACTTTGGGCCTGTGCCGACGCCGGATGTCGATGATGTGCTGCCTCCCAATTACGATCAGGCTATAGAGCCATTGCATCAACGGTCATAGCATATAGGTTTTATTCGTGGTACTCTCTTATTTATGAACTTCATTTGTTATTTTGATACCCTCTTATTCCAGAGTATTTAGTATATGCATCATCTCCCTGCACGAACGTCTGATGGATCCTTCAGTTGAGAAAAAAAAATTGAAATCGACACCACCAACAGAAATCTCAGCTGTGAACTCGTCAGTACCCTTGATCGGCTGTTGTCGAGTCGCTGGAGGGACTAATTTGAGTGAGATAAAAGTCGAGTTTACCACGGCATTCTGTGAATTTACCTGGATTCCTTGCACTTTTATAAATACTTGCTCGCTGGGGCGGGTAGGTGACTAACCTTACTGCCGTCTGTGTACATTAACCTTGCGAATAGAACACTCTAAACGTAAAACAACAGATGTCGACCGGGACGCTACGCACTGACGACTCCTCAGATCCTTTAGTTCTCTGTTGAAAGGCGTCGCAGCGAGATGCTACTGTTTACCTGGCTCACTCAAGCGTTTAACGCCATTCTTCGCCTTGGCAGAAAGCCTTCCACAGTCTCCATCAGGCACGTTTTTGCCCTGGCCGAACTGGCAGAATACCATGTATCCACCGCTCATAGTCTTCTCAGCTTGGAGGAAATATTGTCTTCCTCCGTCAAGACCGCGGAAAAATCGTCGTCGATGAAATAGACTACCGAAAGTGCCGACTTTCCAATGGCCGTGCGTCTCGGCACGAGTTCCTGGTCGTTACAGTTTGACAGGTTGAAGAGGGACGAAAGGTGGTCCTGATGATAGATCGTCGGGATGACGAATTTATCAAGTCTGCTTCCCTGGCACTGGCACACGGTTCATCGACATCTCCCAAAGATTCTGTTCCATCCGCACCCTCCGAAGCCAACCCTTCCGACCCGTCCGGGTCGCCAACTAAACCCTCTGACAAATCAGACTCTTCCCCACCCCCGCTTCCTGGAAACACAAGGGTCAAACCAAGTTGGCACCGCGCAATGTTCGAAAGCAGCAGCCGTCTTGGTGCAGCCCTTGGTGCAGTTCACCGCGTCACAATTCTCCGCAACAAAAATATCGGGTTAGAAGTTCAGGGAGAGTCTGATCTGCTGATGAGAATGAATTTGAAGAGATCCAGAAATGGGAAGGTCGTTTACCTGGAGGAGCTGTTGGCCCTCGTCAAGACGATGTCTGACAATATTTTGGGGTCCGAGTCCGATGTCATATTTCCCTGGTGTTTCTGGTTCGTGTCTACCATATGGAAGGTCTTGGAGATGGAGACAGAGCCAGAAATTACCAACTACTATGATTCTGCAGGTCAATCCTGCGGTAATATCTTGGCAAGAACATTCAGGCCTGAAGACTCTATCTCTGCGAAGACACCTGAGACTATCAAGCTGGAATGGGAGCAGCTGAAGGTTGCCGTTGACGAGGACTTGACTGAGGACCAACGGGTGAACATGTTCATACATCGCATGGCTTTTTCTGATACAGCTTTATTGGATTTAGGAGCTGCGTGAGCTCGAGACTGATGCCAAACTCAAGAGTTGGACGCTGAAGAGACAGAACTTGAAGCTCAAGGCAGTGCTTGATGCTTGATAGATACACGACGGTTTCTCCCTTTAGTTATATTGCCCACTGAATATATCTTGCTTTGTCTCAAAGTCGTGCAGTAAGTTTTATTGAGGAGCAGGATCGAAGTCACCAGTGTGCAGGGGGTCTTTTTGGTCTACAGGGTGACGCGCTGACACCTTGGTCACCTTGGTATGATAATGCGATGTCGTTATTTTACGTCACGAACCCGAATCTAAAATAAAATTCTACGTACATAAATACAAGGGAAGCAGCATACGACGCTCATGGTACTTTGAGGAAACCATTGGCTACTTGCGTAAATAACGAATAAGCTGTTGCACTTGCGAAAGCGGGCCTCCTTTGCCTTCAGAATCAGCTCATAAATCACTGGCAGCTCTTGGTACGAGGTATAATTCCATTGTAGATCGTGATCCTTATCCGCATATATACAAAATCGTCAAACGTAAAAGCATCAATTAGACACCCTTATCCACCATAGTCCTATGCTTGGTCCCAAGTATAGCATTCCACAGGACGACCAGCGCAGCATAGACTTCCCTTCTCCTCACACCGCTCTTCCTCCACAGGATCCTCACAAAAGCAAGGACACATAACAAGAAAGACGCGTCCAGACACAGACGTCGTAAAATTATGGCAGAGGGTGATCGATTCTCGTTCTTGGAGAAGAACTTTGCAAACTCACGAAGCTGCTCGATCCCTCTAGAGATAGGATTCAACACCAAAGACCACATCCCCAAATCATCAAAGTCCCATTCTGGGCCTGTGCCTGGACTGCCCCGAGGTCCTGTCCAACTGGGGCTGAGCCTACGTCCGCCGAGAGAAGAATGAGATCGAGAGCTTAGCAGATAGATGGATTCAATTGACTCGATGCGTTCACTCATGGCGGCCAACTGTGCCTGCACGTTTTCGACAGCACGCTCAAGTGTAGGCCGCGTTGCAGGTCTCACTGGTACGTAAGGTCCAAACTGAGGCATAAGAATAGGTTGTGATTGCCCGCGGTATTGGGGGTGGGAGGGGTATATATGTGGCGAGCCAGTCACTTCATTTCGAGACGACTGAGAGAATTGGCTCGTGGGATATACAGACGACGGTGCTGGGGTGAGGGAGTCGCCAAAAGCGGATGGGGTTTCGAAGCCGGGTAAGGGTTGGGTTACAGGGGACACCGCCGTGAACAGGAGGAGGAGACATGGCAAGGGATCCGGTCATGGGTGTTCGGTACCGATGAGAGGAAAGTGAGGATTGGGGTCGGTTCGGTTGAGGCATCTCTATTTGCTCGGGAGATAGGTTGGGAAGTTCGCCGGCTTCATCTGCGCTATCGTCCACTTCGGAACCGGAATCTGTCTCTTCTCGTTGTTGGCTATGGATAGAATGTGATTGATTTTGATGAATGTAAGGTGATCCGCGAACTTCATCTGAAGCAGTAGAACTAGACGAGGAGGACACCCGGGATCTTGACATGGTTCCTACATGCAACAGAATGAGTGTCTAGGAAAGTGAATCAGTGAAGAACGCTTACCACTCATAACAAGATTGAAAGGGTCACCACCATACGCCTCGAGTTCCTCAACAAGGCTCTTTGTAACTGTTTTGTCGGAGTATTTGCGCAAGACCTATACGGGTCAGGATAGTACAAGACTGCACAATCAAGAAGTCGTACCTTGAGAAGGGCGTCTACATACAGCCACTTGGCTTCGTATGAGTCCAAATCCTTGTGCTTAGCCCAAGCATCCCTGCGTTTTCCGGCCGATGAGCAATGGAACGCAATGATAGTACAATGGCGCCGACCATTTTGCACGCCCCAGCATGTCCCACATTGCTGGCCGCGGTGACTTTACATTTCCAACCGTCGCTGTAAGGACAGATTAGAATAAATGAAGGTTCTGTAAAGAAAATGAGCACCTTGCTTGTACAAACTAAGAAAACGAATGTCAGAAGTACGATGAAATAATGCGCCACGGAGTATTTACCTGTACATTGTCAGTTTCTCCTCATAGTCTGTTTGGATGGGTCCAGTCTTGGGTAATCCCTGGACAATCTCAACTGCACGGTCAAACTGGGCATCAATGAGCTCGTTGGATGACATGTTGTTGCCCCTTCAAAGGGCGTAGTGCTCGTTTTCTGGGTGGTGGTAAGGTCGTGGTACAGCGAATGTCGGACCCACGTGAGAGCATCAGGGGCGTAGCTACACAGGGACACACTCCTTGCACAGCTTCCATCGTGTCCCCACCATCATGCATCGAGGCTCCGATTCCAGTGACAGCGAGGACGATGCCCTTTTCTCGTCTGGCGCTGAAGACGACGCTGAAGCCGTATCAGTGACCCCAAAATCGGGGAAAAGGAAAGCCCGGGAAGATGAAGGGCGGGGGCAGGCCATCATCGTACAGACCGCCTTCGACGCGTACTTCACACATTCCAGCTCGCGACCTGCAGACATCTGCCAACGTTTTTTCTTCCTTATACCCCCGCTGTCCTCAACAGAATACGCAGAAGCCATCGCTAACCTCCCCGACCAGCAGCTTATATCAGTACTCTTGACCGATTCCAAAGCACGAAATGCCCTCTTCATCAGGATTCTACGCGAACTAAAAGAAGGCTTCAACGTGCTCTGCTACGGTTATGGATCCAAGCGAAAGCTATTGAACCAATTCGCAGTCGAGCGTTGTTCCAAAGCGGGACACGTCGTCGTAGCGAACGGCTTTCAGCCCAATTTCAGTATCAAGGATTTACTCAATTCTATCGAGGCCATTCCTGGTATCCTCTCCCTTCCTGCATCCTCTACTGCTATCGAGAGCCAGGCGCGTCGGATATCCACGTTCTTCTCTCAGCCATCGCAAAAACGGTCACTCTACATCATCATCCATAACATCGATTCTCCCAGCCTTCGCACCACCAAGTCCAAGGCTTGTCTTGCCCTCCTAGCCTCTAACCCTCGTGTTCATATCGTGGCATCCGTAGACCATATCAATGCGCCACTGATATGGTCTTCCAGTGAGGCATCCTCTCGAGGAGATGGAGGCTTCACATGGCTATGGCACGACATGACTACCCTTGCTCCGTATGATTTCGAACTCGCCTATGCTGATCGCTCCTCAATATCCGGAGCACATGGAGGTGGGTCTCGTAAACAGCGCGATGCAGGAGGTTCGGGCGCCGCAAACACCACGAACATGTCAGAGACGGCTGCTGCCCATGTCTTAGCCTCCGTCACACAAAAAGCCAAGAAGTTGTTTGTGCTTATGGCTAAGAAGCAGCTGGATGCGGTGGAAGAAGCTGGCGGCCCGCCGGGGAATGACATGCAACCGTTCGCGATAGGATACGGGATGTTGTTCAACGCTGCCCGCGATGAGTTCATTGCAACGAACGATACGGCCTTGCGATCGTTACTTGGAGAGTTCAGGGACCATAATCTGATTCTAGGTGAGCAAAGCACATCGGGTACGGAGATGCTATGGATACCACTACGGAAAGAGAGGTTGGCCAATGTTCTTCACTCGATACAGGTGGAATGATGAAGGATTTCCCTTTCTCGAAAGTACGTCGGACTTTGCTGTATACAATTGTATTCGATGCTTGATACATACTAATACATTTACATCGTTTATCTTATTGTGTATCTCAGGACATGTCAACGACGCAGCGGATGCATTCACCACCCTAAGGACGTTGATGAGCTGAGGACTAAACGAAATGATAACGGTCTTACGTGCATATCATGGAACCCTTCGTTGATCTCGGTAAACTTCCTATGGTGAGTAACGTACTCGTCAATCTTGACTTTGCCCTGTAGGTAATCTTCGAATGGAAGTCAGTCGATAACGCACGAAACGGAACGGCGTGGCCTAATCACCTTCAACAAGACCAGGAATCTCAGTCCTTCCTTTGACACCGCCGAAGGCACTCCCTCGCCAAGTGCGGCCCGTCACCAATTGGAATCTGAGATAGCAAGCGTTAGATAAAGATAGTTTGCCGCGGCAAGCAGGGCAACCTACGGTCGTGTAGAAATCTCTTGGCCGGCAGCGGCGACCCCGATGACAGTTGAAACACCCCATCCTTTGTGGCAAGCCTCAAGAGCAGACCTCATAACATGCACCTAAAATTCGATCAATAAAAATGATTTCAGCCTAAAGATACGACCCACATTTCCAGTACAGTCAAACGTGTAATCAAGTCCGCCATCAGTGAGCTCGACGAGATAGTCCTGGATACGGGTGCCCTCAGGAAGCTGGAGCGGGTTGATGAAATCAGTCGCGCCAAACTTCCTTGCCCAAGCCTCTTTGCCCGGATTGGTGTCGATGGCAATGACACGGCTGGCGCCTACTAAAGCCGACGTGTTGATGACTCCAAGGCCGATGGCGCCACAACCAAAGACTGCGACAGACGATCCCTCTACGAAGGAGATATCAGAAGACCACGCATACATATATACAAGACCATACTGATGCCAGGCTGCTTCACAACGGAGCCCCATGCGGTGGTTATACCGCACCCCAGCAGGCAAACCTTCTCCAGGGGCGCTTTTTTGTCCACAGCAACGACCGACACGTCGGCGACGACGGTGTATTGAGAGAAGGTAGAAGTACCCATCTAGACTTCCTAATCAGAGCAGTCCGCGATCAAACGCGTTGAAAGCACCTACAAAGTGGTGGATAGGCTGACCCTTACAAGTAAAGCGGCTAGTATTGTCAGGCATGAGACCTTTGCCTTGAGTCGCGCGAACTAGAAGTAGAGATCAGACCATGGCAGTTACTTTGCGCAAAAAAGGTTTACCTTTCCCACAAAGGTTAGTTTTGCCGCTCTTGCAGAATTTGCACTCTCGGCACTCTGTTACGTTGTTGGAAACACATATTAAGACGGGAAGGCGCGTGTCTCACCGGCGGTATAGAGCGGGATAACATGGTCACCGACTGCGACACTAGTTACACCTTCTCCAACGGATTCAACCTTATCAAAAAAGATCAGAAAATATCAGTAGCGATGGAAGGGTTCTCTTACGATTCCTCCGCCCTCATGACCCAGGATAACGGGGAACAGACCCTGCATTGAACTTGGATAAGCATAGTAATCTCGCCGTCTGAGCTGAGGCAGACCTCGGGATCCTTGCCGCTGCGAGTGTACTCGTCGGTATGGCAGATTCCTGGGAAGCCGATAAGTGGTGTTTCCGCTGCGCCACGCCGATTTGTGCTTACCGGTGTGAAGGATGTGAATCCTGACTTCATGGGCCTGGGGAGGCGCGACTTCGATATCCTCAATCTTGAGAGGCTCACCAGCACCCCAGCAGACGGCGGCCTTGCACTTGATTACTTTACCGGCAGTGTCAGACATGATGGTGGTTGGAGAGAAGGAGATGTGGGTAAGTCAGATAGCGAAATTTGGATGCCTTTGTATGTCGACAATCGGACCGGCTAATTCTTTTTGGGTATGATTGGATCTAAGTCCGTCGTATACACATATTCATTCTCTTGCTAGACTTGCTGAATAACCATTGTGTCTAGAGTTACGATTTTACGCGTCGATTTAATAGAAACCAGCATTTTCCCTCGTTTTTGTTCTGGAAAAGATGAGTGACCGGGTCAACTTACGCGCGAAGGTGTGCTCCTATGACGCATCATCAGGGCGCTTCGTGCCTAAAAAGGATACGGGTATCATAGTACCCTTGCCTTCACATCATCATGTCCTTTACAAATCTATACTACAAGAGGGTACTTGTCTTTGTCACTCTCTGCCTACGGCTGTATTCATAGCTGACAAAAGACCACAGGGACACCCAAGGCTTGCTATATCTGCTACAAGCCAACCACGACCTGCCTAGCTACCATCAACGCCGTTGACTTTCTTTATACATGCCCCACCCATCTCACCGACAGAGGCTTTGCTTCGCCTATACAAGAGGAACCCGCTAAACCGGCTGTAGACGAGAACGAGATCGCAAAAGTGAAGGAGGAGTGGGAGGAGAAGCAGAAGAGAAAGGCAGAGCGAGAGAAGGAGAAAGAAAAGGAAAAAGAAAAGGCAGATAAGGTGAAAGATAAGGATGACGACAAGGATAAGAAAGAGAAGGAGAAGAAATCAACACCACCAAAGTCACCACATTCCTCAGTTTCACCCCCTCCGACGCCTGCAGCTCATCAGCGCTTCGCACTACATAGGGATATCTTTGCTAGTACGTGCTATTACTGACTTGGACCGTGAGTACTGACTGAAATCGTCAAAGTGCGACAAACCGAGCATCGTAGACGCAGACAGGCCGCACAAGCGAAGGATCTAGCGCCTCGTTTCCCCGGTGCACCCCGAGGAGAATTAGCATAGCCGCGGTCAATACTATTCAGCATTCTGTGTCGACGTTTGTATTATTGGGATCTAGTGTATACTAAATTGTACACTTGTTTGAATATGACACATTCCTTCGCCGCCAAAGGGTACGGCAAGGGTATTTAATGTATATACGCAGGAAGTACTTTTATGAAAGCATGGGGTAGCCTCTAATGATCCAGAAATAGCATCGGTACGAGGAAAACCTTTTCCATGGACCGAATATGACATAGACCACCAGACGATATAACTGGGGAACCGAAAGATGCCTACCCGTATTTAATATTTGACAATCACCTTGGCGCCTCGCAAGGACGTAACATAGTTCGACGGGATCAAAGTCTTCAAGACATCCTGTTAGGGTAAATCCACGTATCGGCACAATGGTTGTTCAGGTTCTACTCTCAGGATATGAATACGGTGCAGTTTGACACCAAGGCAATCAGGGTAAACAGGAACGCTTGAACGTCAATGACAAAAAAGGACTTACACGATTCCTCTACTATAAGGCGTAAGTTTCCCCGGCTTAGGTTGCTGCGTCATCCCCTACACGAGATCATGTAGGCAGTTGCGTAAGGACATGTCCCTCGAATATCTTGGGTATGCGCAGTTATGATTTAAAATGGGTCGTCTACAATAGCCTGAGAATGAATCCAATGAGTCAGAAGTAGAAAAACAGATTAAGTCCGATCGTATATACGTGGTCTATTGTCCAAGGAAATAACGGTTTAAAGTGGTAAGACGGTGCCAAAGACATAATCCCAGAACTTGCCTACAACGGCCTGTGAGAAAGAGAGTCTCCACCTAAACAACAGACACGTACTGGTTACACCAAATGCAAGCTCGTAGTTTTTGTAGTGATGGGCGAGGTGGTATCGTTTCTGTTCCTTCAAGTATGCCGGAAGATTGGTGTGATGAAGCCTGAAATTTCAGGTCAGTAATGAACCAGGTCAAGGGGTACCGCTTACGCATAATGCATGGTGTCATAGATAACATCTACAGGATTACTATCAGCCGTGTTTGAAGTCCGATAAAAATTCAGTACTCACAAAACGCGAATGCTCCGGATATAATTCCATTTGCCACCGGAGTGGGGAAGAGTTTGTACGCCAACTGGGTGAAAGGGAATTGGAGCGCCGTAAACAAAATCGGCGGCATGACGAGTCTCAGTCTAAATATCAAATGTTAACCATTGTTCACTACCAAATGACGTTTGGAGCTGCGCACCGGTCCATAGGAAGGTAATGGTGCACGCCGTGGAGGAGGAAGTGTAGCGTGAGGAATGCACCTTTGTCGGGAAGATTCTCATCGAGGTGGAACAAGAACCGATGCATTCCGTACTCTAATATGGTCCAGATAACGTTTCCAATGAAGAAACAGATGGCGGATTTCGTATAGGATTCTATGGGGATCTGGGGAAGCAGTTGTACAGGGAGTATGGGATTCGCAAAGACCGAGGGGAGCGACATGCTGAACTGCAAGATGGAACGTAGAGCGAGGTATGTCGCAATTGGAATCCAGACGAGGGGCACTGCATACCACACGCATTTTGTGAACACCTATGAGAGTGGTGAATGCCACTCAATAGACTGTTTAACGATTGTACGTACCTCGAGATAGGCTGGCCCGAACAGCCGAGCCGAATATGACAGATGCCGGGGTTGGTGAATTTGTTGGAGGTAAAAGTTTTTGCTGGGGGATGGTTGAGCCGGAGAAGAGAAAAGCATACGTAGACATACCTGAAGTTAGCATACCATACCTGAGGCAGCAGGGGCTTACTCAAATCTAAGAACGCATTCTTCGCAAAATCCGCTTTAAGGTCGGTGTCTTCCGGGTGGAAATCCTCGTCGGCGACCCAGTCTAAAGGAGCTCATGTTGGAAGGAATTCTGCGAGACTAGTGACAGTACGCACCCTCAGAGCATGTATTCTCCTGATTTCCTACCCTACCAACGAGAAACTCCTCTAGCATGTCGTATGCAGCCTCTGAGTGTTGATGCTCGTTCTTGTCACTCATGACGTCCTCAATGGGTTGGCCGGCATAGCGAAGAAGGATATCCTCGCCACCAGGATGGTCAGCTAAGAATCCTGTAATGTCGTACACCTTCCCTCGGTAGGATACCCAGCAGCTGGAAGCCGTAACATGTTCTTTGAGGTCCTCGGGAGAGTAGATTCTAATCCTTTTGGACATGGTAGAAGAGGAACAAGACCCTTTTTGGCCGGCCCTTCCTCTTTTAGAGATGCCTGCCGGGCGGCACAAGAATTTCAACTGCCAACATTAACCGTGACCTTTTCTTAGCGTTCAGGATTATTGTATGGTCGCTGCTCGTACGGTGCATATCGGCATCTATTGTTTTTTGAAATTTGTCCAAAAATTCTGATGAACTTCTGCTCTTGCCAGCTCACCTGACGAGAACTTTTCCGGTCGCGGTCTCGTGAACACTACCATATGCAAGCATTGGATTCTTTCTATATAACATCGGCCGAATTATGGGCGACATCACTGGAATTCATCCAGCAGACACTTGCTTTCAGGCTATTGCCCTCCATGAGGTTCTCTTGGTCTAGCGCATTGGTAGCGACGACGTTGGTCCAGGACGCCTTTGCGCAATGCCCTGACTATACCACGTATGCACAGGTCAGTTAAATATTAATCTTGAATAGAGACCGCAAGGACACTAACTGCATTCCTATTTGCAGAGGTCTCAGGGAAACCCATCGGGTGGTCCTTTAGGTTTACCGTACATGCGCCCTGACCCAGCCTGCCGCACGTTCAACAGTACCGCCGTCGAGGTAAGCCGTGTTCTTCTGCGTTGAGATATATATTACAACCGCTTTTCTTTACTAGAAAGTCGTTGTGGATATGAAATCACGTCTCAAAGATCCGGATCTCGCGAGATTATTCGAAAATACATTTCCTAATACTTTAGGTTCGTCTCTGTGTATCCTACATCTATTTCCAGCGGCACGCTCCTCTTCGTACAGACACAACAGTCAGGTATTATAATGAAGTGCGTTTACTTGTTCATTTCCCCCCTCTCCGTTCGAATGATCTCTCTCGAAGACAGAGAATTTAGCTTTCATCATAACGGGGGTTCGAATTTCTGACATCAAGCATAACTTTTAGCCCTCATTCTCACATATATAGGATATAACGTTTGTGCATGTTTCTTAGTACGCGTCCATGGAATTTACTCTCTCTATCAGAGCACAGTGGCTACGTGATACCGCCAACCAGGTAGTATCTGCAATCCGCACGCTAAAGTATCATCCACTTAACTTCCAGCAGTTTGCTCATTATGGATCCTTGCTCTCCGTCGATCCGCATCTGGCTTCTCTTGTCAAAGCTGTCATCAATAATGAAGCACGTTACGTCGCAGAATATCCATATTGTAGGTCTCTTTTCTAAGGTTCGGTTTGTATTCTAGTAATATGACGCTTCTAGGTGGTGCATTTCAGCCGCCCCCAGAAAGTGGACTTGCTCCCTCTCATAACGATTGGGCGGACGGCGTTATCGTAAATCCGTGAGTATTGCGCTAATGTCTGTAGTGGTCTTCTCTGAGGCAGGAATGAAGACCTGTGAACAATCAAACGGTTTTCGAGTGCAAGGTCAGAACCACCCGCTTGTTTACAATACATTTGTTAATGGAATCATTTATAGTATGAAATCGACTCCCTGTGCGGATTCTTGAAGCTTTCCAGAATCTTTTATAATGCTACCAAGGACGATTCGTTTATGAATGACAACTGTAAGTGTTTTGACATATTTCTGGCATGTAAAGTTGACGATTCGCTTTCAAAGGGTTTTCTGCTATCGACCAGATCTTTCGAGTCATTGACGAACAATCCCAGCCGACTTTCGATAAGAACTTTAATTTCATCTCATACTACAACTGGACCGGTGGAAATGGAGCGTTATCTCCTAGCGTTCCAAACGACGGCAATGGCGAGCCAAAGGCGTATACGGGTATGGTGAGCCTACGACCATTGTTCGTCTTCGATTTGTCTATTTAGTAGCATAGGTTGGCACGCATCATCGTCCTTCAGATGACCTCAGTGTATTTGGTGAGTTCTCTAGTAAATTTCAAGAAGACTACTGAAGTCTCTCTTGAAGCGTTCCTTACGCCAGCGAATGCTATGCTCAGCGTCGAATTGGCTCACCTCGCTGCGATATTGGATTCCACGGGTCAAGGGCCAGAATATAAGTGCTCTGGCTAAAACATGGAGCTCGCGCATCCATGACTCAGTCTGGGAAAATACTATTGTCGACAATATTTTTGCATACGAAACGAACGGTGAGTGTATTTGTCCATAACTGCGGCTATTGGTTGATCATCTCTTGCAAAGGCTATGGTGCTCGATATGTTATGGATGATGCCAATGTACCTGTAAGTCTGTTACACATCTGTAGGTTTTCCCAGATTACATACTGTCTTGTACAGTCCTTGCTATCCCTTCCGTATCTTGGATTCTTGCGTAAAGACGATCCAGCCTACGTAGTCACCCGTAAGCTTCTCCTTTCATCTAAGAATCCGTACTACGCTGCGGGGAAGACATTCAATGGCATCGGGTAGGCATCTCGACATCTATCCTTTGTCAGGTTCCAACCCACGATTGTATTCTTTGTCTTAGCGGACCACATGTGGATCCGTGGCACCCGTGGTGCGTAGTTCTTGTTGTCAAAATGGTGCTCATTCAACAGGTTCTATTAGGCCAATGTCCCAGATATCTGCAATATTTGGCACGGATAATGACGATGAAATACTTGAATCATTGTATATCATCGCTAACGTGAGTACTTACGCGTATTGTTGAGCCTTTGTACTCACTGTCAGTTAGAATACCAATGGGCTCGGTTTGATACACGAATCTCAGTCGATATACAACTCTTCGGACTATACGCGGCCTTGGTTTGCGTGGGCAAACAGCTACTTCGCAGAGTGAGTAAACGATTTATTTAGCAATTTCTTCATGAGCTCATTGCGCAGGATGCTCTTGGATTTGGCGGAACGAAAGCCTGGTCTGATTTTCTCTGAGGATGTGAGCTACAGGTCTGGCCAATAAATGCCACTACTTGGTACACCATGCATGTACTTATCTGAAACTTGAATCCTTGTGTAGCAATTGATCGTACACGTAAATATCTTGCCTTTGTGCTGGCTGTGTAAATCAAACCACAAAATGCCGTGACGTGACGTTACCTCCATTCGCAGTTTCGATCCTTTATATAACTCATGCTGGTGTTCTCAACGTAGAACAGAATTTCTTTCTTCCCTGGTGGCATATTCTTTCCCACCATCATGTCTTCCACTCCCCGCGAAATTGGTACTCTCATTGTCGTCATTGTCAAAGCCGTACGGTTCTCTACTCCTGTATTACCATCTGTCGACTAACACGACGCTACCAGAATCATCTCACCAACAAGAGGCACATAGGGAAGCAAGATCCCTATTGCTCTGTTGAGTTTGAAGGAAGAAAAGGACGCACAAAGACGATCAAACGCGGTGGCCAGCATCCAGAGTGGGATGAAGAGCTTCGGTTTGCCGTGTTTGAGGATGTTGAAGACGAATTGGCTCGCACAGCAGACCGGACCCCTTCACCGCCCTCCAAGAACGGGACCTCTCCACTCAGAAAGTCAACAACAAAGTTCAAGACGAAAAAAGTAATCAAGCTTGCGGTATACGCGGATGACGCTAGAGAGCCTGAGCTCGTTGGAGAGGCAATGGTGGATCTGACGACGGTGCTGACCAAGGGTGAACAGGATGGTGAGCAAACGTCAGGCTCCTCCTTTGACTTATCATCGTTAATGAATGTATAGAATGTTACACCTTGATGTACAAAGAACGATTTGCTGGTCAAGTCTACTTGGAGCTGACATTTTATTCCAATGTATGTCTCTTCTCTAATCTGAGTCGTGTCGCATCTCGCCTAAGCACTATCTCTAGGAAGCTCCTCCTGCAAAGAAGACGAAGCCCAAGCCCAAAGACAAAAACTACGCCGGCCCGGGAGAGTTTGTAGGCGAATCGTCGACGCCTAATGGTCAAGGCGCGCCCTCTGGCAGGATTGTCTCTACGAGCGTATTGCCTAATCATCATCGGCGACAGTCGGAATCAATATCTTCAGCGTCTTCTTTGAGACCGTCGAGCTCGTTGGCGCGGCTTGATCTCTATAACCCTCCTTATGAAAGGCAGCGAAGATTGACGTCCATGAGCAGTGTAGTGAATGATTTTGGGAACCTCGCTTTGTCCGATTCCAAGAGACGCGAGAGCTTCCCGGTGGGTGATTCAGTTGATATTTTGATACACAACCTGTAACCATGCCTTCAGCCTATAGCCTCTGCGCCTGGTTTGTACGGTCCTCGAGGAACTCTTCCCCCACATTCTTCGTCTCTTCCGCCGGAATCAGCGTATGGTTATGAGCCAAGCATATCTGATTCCGTGTCAACTTACGGTTCAATGCCTCCTAGTACTCTTCCACCACAGCCTGGTTTGCCATACCCAGCACATGCATCATACCAACAGCCTTATGAAATGGCCCCAACACCAAGTTTTGCCAAATCGACGATGCGACCACGTTATAGTGTTCCTACTTCATCTTCAGGGTTCATGCCACTGTCTTCTCATTCTCGTGCCCTTCCATCTCATCCTTCGGAGCCTTCAGGTTTCGCACCTCCCTTGTCTCATACGCCTATCCCGACTCTTTACACCGGAAACCACTTTCCCCCTCAGCAAAGTTTTACGCCTATGCCACCTCAGACTCCGGCTTTGATGCCCTTGCCTACTTCTTCGTCTTCGCCTTCGTCCAGCATCTTAGATGGCCCGTTACCTTATCCGGGCACGACACAGTACTCATACCCATATACACCGGCACCGCCTACGCCCCTTGCGCAGCCGTATATGCCACATATGTTGTCCCAGACACCGCATCCTCCTCTACAACAGTCTTATACCGGCTATCCAGTGACATCAACTCCGTCTCAGGAACCAATCTCTGCGAGTTCTTCTCTGTCCACAAGCCAAGGCCCTGGATCAAGACCTCTGCCGCAGCCGCAACAGCCTCCGCAAGTTCATCCGCCGCCGCCTCCAGTGAATCAGCCGCAGTATGGCGCTTATAGTCCGTCACAGACGAATAGCGTGATGTTCCCGCCTACAAATGGTTATCAGCCGCCTCCTCCACCACCACCTCCACCTCTCCAAAACAATTCACCTCCCCGTTCTCCCCGTTCTTATATGGAAGCACCTCAGCCTGTCGGGCCGCCGCCGCCGCCTCCACCTGTGTCTCAATATGAGCCTCACGCTCCTCGACGTCGCGCCAGCCTACCGACGCCACCTGGACAGAGCCAACAGCAGCAGCAACCACCACGTGGAGCTCTCCCTATTCCTCCCTCCTCCCCCTCCGCCTGGAGATTACCATCAGAATGCTCACCCGTTGCCTATTCCCCCGCCACCACCATCAAAGTTTGGGCCTCCGGCTCAACCGTACGTACCGGGACCTCCTCCTAGACCGCCTCAACTCGATGCTGAGGGCCATTGGGTGCCTCCGAGTATGCCTGTCCAACAGTCATACCCGCCGCAAGGATGGGCGTGATACGGCACGGCCTGTCATGGCTTTTGTGTTTCTGCTGATTATAATTGTCTTTTCCATCATCCTCCATTGGACATAGCCCTGCATGCATCAATCATCAACTAATACACATATTTAGGACATTGATACATATCCCAGCGTTCTGTTATTGTCGAAAACTAATAGGAACATACTGACTATAAGTATCCAATTGCACTTGCTGTCGATGCTATGAACTACTCTTCCGATTCCTTTGCTAACCTCCACTTGTTGATTTCGGTTTCTGTCGGTACGATTCCGCGCCTGGTAAGTTCTAAGCGAGCCTGTCTGCGAACGGTGTTTTCCTGCACACGACGTTCCGCTTCGTATTCAAGGAGTGCATGTTCAGCCCCGAATACCAAGCCAAAGACACCAGAGGCTCCGACAAGGAAACCTTTAAAGGACATTGGTTGTCGTCTTCTGACAGTTAGTTGGACGACCAGACAGCACGGAGAAGACAGGCACCTGTACCAAGGCCATGCATAATGTGCAATGATAGAGATCCCAAGACCAATTGCAGTCGCTCGTGCAGCTACCTGAAGATATGTTGAACCTTTTGTCGACAAAGCTTAGCAGGAATGAAACAGACTCGTATTCCAGCCTCTGTCTGAAGATCCTCTGCATGCCGTACGTCCTCTTCACGGCGGACGCGAGCGGTGGTCATGGAGGAACCAAGAGATGGTGGCAGTTCGTTTCGTTGTCTTTTATTTGAAGCCGACGATTTTGTCAAATGTTGCCTGCCGGTCATGACGCGCCCGAGATTTTCTTCTTCCGTTCCACCACGACGATGCAGCGAATACTGGGCACCACTGTTCGTATCGCACGGCCTCTACACCATCGTGCTATCTACACTCCTCGCCCCTTCTCGACGAGCGTTCGACGTCTCGCTACACCTTCATCCGAGTCACCGGAGGACCTCGCAAAATTTGAAAAGTTCCAGAACACGACTATATTCAAGGCGTTGCGGGATAACCCGGATGCGTCTGGCGCTTTAAATGATTTTATCGCATTCATTAAAAAGCAGGGTGTGTATCTTGCTCTGCTGGGTATCCTAGGCTTATAAATACCAGGGCTTGACTACAGAACACCGCCGTCCAAGGTGGCAATGATCAAGCTTGCCATGAATCCAGAATTTAGGGCTGCCTTTCAGAAGGTTAATGACGAGTGCATGAAGGTTGGCGTTGACTTTTCTTCCAAGGTGAGTGTCGTGTTGTGATCAACGTTGGGGCATTAGTCAAAAACCTTTTCTTCAGGAAGTTCAACAGGAAATTATGGACGTGTTCGGCAAACCGCCCACAAGCGACGATTGAAGAGTATGGTCCACAGTCCATTGCCCACCCCGCTGTTGAGCGAAGGCTCCAGTTGGCTGCATCGAGTTTCGTGAAGATAATTCGAGTACTTCTACATGATATACACGACAACAATTCTCTTCCGAATCCTGTATTTCTATGAGCGACGTCTACTCATAAATACAGAGGTTCTCAAAATATCTGTTATCAGAGCATTGGGGTAAAGCGGAGTCCAGGACTGCTTGCCTGGGACAAAGACATTGCAAATTGACCATCGCTACGGGACTAGATGCACCCTTCAGATTCGACAATATGCAGCACTCTGTTCCATAATGGCTTCTGACGAAAAGCAACAGCCTTCTACCACCGCAAAGATCGACTATCAATACTCTAATACAAAAAGCTGGCCATTCTCGGAACAGGCCAGCAGCTTCGTGTCAGCGCACGGAACCACATGAACGATTTTTTGGCCACGAGAACACGATATCTGGAATAAAAAATAAACGCATGTGCGAGAAGGATGTAGGCCGTATGCACCTCTTTTATCACTTTGTTCGAACGGCGCAGGTCCCATAACCGAACAGTTCCGTCTCTGTCTCCACAAGCAAATAGTCCTCCTGACGGCAAAGAAGCGCCTGGAAAAATTTTGAGCATTGAAAGCGCATATGTCGTGCATAGAAGCAAACCTCTTATATACCGTCCATTGACTTGTGCACAGGAGTGGCCAAATCGTTGAACTGGGATCTCTGGCACCACTCGGTGATCTCGTAATTCGAACTGGAGGTCTCGATGCGCCACCTTGAGTAGAAGGTTAGTTTGTCGCCTTTCAGTGATAGAAGAGAATAATGCCGCACCTCTGTCAAAGTGCAAAAGGGTGAGGACGTCGTATGAGAGTGGTAGATTATATTTGAGGTCTTCAAGGTATTCACTACGCGCTCAGAAGCTAGGTCGTAAAGGTTGATAGTACAATCCGCTCCACCCGACATGAGTTTATGACTGGTGTCTCGTATTGAAAGCAGCGATTGCACGAGAGAATTGTGTTTCATCGCTAGCACCTTTGGAGATGCTGCAGAAAAATCGGATTTGACTTCCCAGAGGTGAATAACATGGTCATATCCACCAGTCGCAAACATGAGGGGTTGCATCATAGCAGTCACGGAGCTAACTCCGGCTCGTTTCGCCTTATTCCAGGGCCTAGTAAAAGTCAAGGGAGGCTAGGGATATTTCAGCTCAAGGTAGAATAGGTTTGAATTGTGTACTGACAGCTGGGAGGCCAATATGAACTGCAGATAATTGGTGACTCTCCTGCAATCTGCTGAAAATGACCACACTGCGAGTGCCGTTGGACAGAACACAGGCATCATCAACAGGTTCTCTGAGGAGGGTGGGTATATAACCTGACGGACGATGTCTACGATACTAGTGAGTAAGAGGAAGACTCTGCAGCACGGGAAAAATGACCGTACTTCAAGCTAGGCGTCACCTCGAATTCTTCTAGAGTGCCGTACATCGAGACTGCCAAATATGTCGGAAATTGAGGATGCTGCAGAACACGCCGCGCTTTGTCATACTGTTCGCCGACCGGAAGCCTCAGTGTTTCGCAAACAAATTGATCTGTGGCCGACTGTGGCGCGCGCGCGTCGACAGACGAGGATATGGAGTCAACGACTAAGTCCTTAGTGACTTCTGCATTTTCTTTGACTTGTGGGAGGAGCGACCCTGATACAATGGCAGTATCGTTATCGTCCGGCTTGATGTTGATACTTTTGGATTCAAGGGGTGGAACTGATTGGCAATAAGGATCTTTCAAAGGTTTAGGCTCGGGGTCAGGTGGGATCTGGCTGGCATATGGATGCTGAAACGATAGGGTGCCCGACACAAAACCTCGGGGAGGGGGCTTCGATGCGGCATGGTTCGTAGGCGGGTGGAGAATCAACAAATTCTCGCGAGGTAAAATTGACAGAGATCCAGATGAGAACGAGAGGACGGTTTGAGGTACACCAGATGACGGTGTTGGCCTTTCGAAGCTTGGAAGCCCATGGTGAGAATTGTTGAGGTCAGATTGAGCCATCGACTGATTGACTAAGAAGAATCTACTAGAAGTGGGGTTAGTAAAGAGAAAGACTTGCAAGGGTCGCTACTGGAATACTATACCATGAATTTGAGTGCTCATCTCCATTCACATCTGACGAAATCACAGAAGGCCAGCGCGATATAAAACTTTTCTGCGCGATAGTTGGTGGTGGTTGGTGGTGACAAGTAAATTTACAGTCGGTCCGAAGGTGCCGAACTTCAGCAGATCTCTCGTTACGTCAGCAGCCTCTTCACCTTCTACTCATCACCCATTAAATAATGGCATCGACGACGCGACCTGTTGTTTTCATGGACATCAACATTGGAGAGACGCCAGCAGGGAGACTCAAGATGGAGCTGTTTAGCGATATTGTACCAAAGTGCGCATATGAAGTGATTACATCTTCCAATTTTACTGAAATCCATGTCGTGAAGGACGGCTGAGAACTTCAGGCAACTCTGCACCGGTGAATACAGGTAACTACACTACAATCTTTTTGGTTTATCCTCGCTGACGTGTCAGCCAGGGTCAACTCACGACCTCAAGGATATAAGAACGCGACATTTCACAGGCAAGCAGAGATTTCACCGCGATTAGTATTTACCGTTTGTTCATTTCATATCTAGAGTGTAGGATTCCCCGTCTGCTCTTCAAATGGTAATTCTAATGTTGCATACAGAGTGCCGAACTTTATGTGTCAAGGTATATATACCTTTCGATGCTCAAAGGCTGAAGTATTGATGAACGACCAGGAGGTGACTTTTTAAAGGGTGATGGTACTGGGTCATTCTCGATTTATGGAGACAAGTTCCCGGTGAGTGTCTCGGGGCACTTCAGAGGCGTAGCTTAATCACACAATGCTCACTTAGGATGAGAACTTTCAAGAGAAGCATACAGGACCCGGTCTCCTCTCGATGGTGCGCGTCGACGCATCTCTCTCAAAGTCAGAACACTGACAAGATTTGGTAGGCAAATTCTGGTCCTAATACCAATGGATGTCAGGTAAATAATCTATACTGTGTTACAATATTGCTAATCCAGACGTCTATAGTTTTTCATTACTACGGCAAAATGTGATTTCCTGGATGGAAAGCACGTTGTCTTTGGAAGAGTTATCGACGGTATGTTGACACTGAGAAAAATCGAAAATGTGGCCACAGGTCCCAATAACAGACCAAAGCTCCTCGTTAAGATTACAGGTGAGAAATGTCATAAATAAGTGCACCGCTGCTTATGTTGAATTTTTTGTAGAATGCGGAGAGATGTAGACACCGGTCTTGCTTCCCTTGTACTTATAATATGAGAACTGTTACAGACTAAAAAAAAACAATGCAAACACATGCATTTCAGTGAACGTGTTATATGATGAAACATGCAGAGCTCTAGCTCCATAGGTGAGTGGTATAGTTTTCTGTGAATTGAACGATCACAGTATCCACAGAAGAGGACGCAGGATAGTTGTGTACTTTCATTCTTACTTTTACAAACCACAAACTACGTAATCTTACAGGCACATGAAAATGAAGAGGTAGATAGATATCTAGGTCAAAGCCTTCATCGAACTTGCTGGGTCATAGGCGCACCTGTCGGGACTGGCGCGTGTGGTACAGGTGCATGCGGTGTCTTGATCTTGAGGCCTATAAAACACCAATCGTTAGCGAGGGAAATATAATTTCGTTGCTGGGTAATTCGTACCCATGTCTTCCGCCAAAAGACTGGCGCCCTTCTCTCCAACCAACAGAGCCGAGGAATAGGTGTTCGTACCCAAGTTGTCAGGACAGATGCTCAAATCCACGCATTTCAGGTTTTGAGTTCCTGCGCAAAGGAATCAGGACATTGACGCGGTCGTTGGACAATGCACACACCATATACGTTAAGACGACTGTCGACGACTCCGCCTTCCTCTCTGGCTTTCATGGCTGGGATAGTAGGTCAGAGGAAGTGAAAATAGATGGCGTTGAGGATTTACCGCATGTCCCCAGACTGTGCCAGGTCGTCTCGACATGATCAGCGACCCAGTTATCGATCGCCTTGTCGTCTTCCTCGCTGTACTTGATGTCCTCGTGAACCTTGTTCGCGTCATATGTCTCGCCCGGTCTACATACCGATATGGTCAACACTTTCGAACTAGTCACCATGGCGCTCACTTATGCCAAGTGCCCATATGAATTCCAACAGTAAATCCGTCCGGGAGCAGCTCCTTCGCCGTCCTGATGTCTATATCCTTGGCAGCAGCAGGCGACGCAGGATGGAAGTGAGGATGATGGGAAGTAAGTTCTCCTCGGAAGGCTATTCGCGCTCATGAGATACTGGGAGATATTAATATGTAGTCAATGCACCCACCATCCATCCTACGAGCGACCTCACGAGTCTTCTTGTAGCTCCAACGGATCGGGGCGAAGTCGGCTTTATTGTTCATGAAGCCACTGTCAAAGAAAGGCTCTTGGTATGGGTTCTGTGACTTGATGTGGATCTATTTGGAGCGTGTCAATGGTTATAGGCTATTATCACAACCTCCAGACCTTTCCACGGCTGGCAGGGTATTCCTGAGAAGATAGAAAATCAGTAATGCAAAAAGGCTGGGATCACTTGATACAGACGAGGTATTGGAACCTGTTTAAATAGTATCAAAAACGTAGGTAAAACTTGAAAAATGACAATGCTTGCATAGTAATATACTTCCCAGGAGGGAGAAGACTGTGATCGGCGTAAGCTTCAGGAAAATGTGAGCTTCAAGTCCCTTAACGGTGCGGAAATCATTGACCTCCTGACACAATTGAACCGAACCTGAGGAAGCGGTCAGAGAATTAAAACGACTCCGCAGGTCACATACATAACCGGTTTGTCGGGCTTGTCCTTGAAGTACTTGTTCCACAACTCATTAAACTCCGGACCCATTTCCTTGAGCTCTTCCTCGGTCGGGCGAATCTAACGCAACACGTCGTGAAAGGGTGGAAAGGTAGCAGCAAGAGAGGCAATACCTTGAAACCTGCATCGATAGCATTAGACGACAACCTGGCCTTCTCAGGACTCGTCTCCCATTCTGCAAACAGCTCCTTCTGGGCTTCCTTGTCTCCTCTCAAAAAGTCGTCTAGAGTGAAGCTCTCATTCGAGACGCGGTACACTTTAATTATGAGAATTGGGAACTGTCAGTACTGGTCTTCGAGAACTTACATGTAAGAGTGGTATAATGATCCTGATACTGCTCTCTGCAATTCGCAGAACGTTAGCGACACATGCACAAGGGTAAAAGATGGATACATACCCAACACCAGGAAGATCACTGACTACTTTCAAATCCAACTTCTTAAGCAATTTCGCATCGCCAACACCGGAGCGTTCCAGTATTTGGGGCGTTCCAAGGGTCCCACTGCTCAAGACAACATACTTGCGCGCCTTCACAATGGTCTCACAGAGCCTGCCCCCGTCTGCCCTGTTGCGAGCAGGCACGTACGCCACTCCAACAGCCTTGTTACCCTCGAATATGACTCGGGAAACGCGGGAGTTGGTGCGCAAGTATAAGTTGTTCTGGACGTCCATGACGCTGTGAACATAAGCTGAGAATCGAAGGTCATTAGTCTGTTAATCGTGATAAACTACCGACTTACCAGTGGCTGCGTCGCTACGTCGGCCTGTATGTCTGTTAATGTACTTGGCCCAGATCTCCGAGGCATGGGATGTATCAAGGTCTGCGGCGGCATATTAGTCACGCTCAGAAAGCGGGTCCATAGTGTTGTACCTTGGATATCATCTATGAATGTAGTTAGTCCCAGAGCTCCACCATGAAGAACTATACATACCGCTGAATGGGATACCCACAGCATCTGCCGCCCTCAAAAAGTCCTGCGCCAATGGAGTGATAGACCCTCCATTGCTAATGGCGATAGGGCCGTCATATCCGTGCGTGTCGTTGTTAACAGGTTTTTGGTAGTTCTCCAGCTATCAGGATGTGAGTTGTGACTCCAGAGATTTGAAAAAGAACTGACTCGTTTCATCAAAGGCAGGAGATCTATATTGCCTCTCGTTAATATTCTGGGTAATTTAGAAATTGCTCTACGTGCCTTTGGCCTCCCAACCCTCAGTCTTGAAGTCGTCTGTCAAACAAAGGTTAAATCAACTCTATCTACTGTCTTTAAAAACATAAACCGACCCCAGTCAGATGCGGATGCCTTGTGGACATGCATATGATTAGTCAAGTGGGCCGGTGTAAAACTGGAAGTAGCCTACCCTGGTGTACATCTGGAAATTTATGCTGTTGTGATCTTAGCGATTTGACAATGCATACAGACATAAAAATACCTGCTTCCACCGCCTGCGAAACGTTGTCAAATTGAGTGGTTGATGGAACGAGGGTACACTACGTACCGAGGATATTGGCGCATCTAGAACAGAGGTTATTAGGGTCCCCTCAGGTAATAGGATAGAACACTTACGGAACGATGCTTTGTCGGCCTCGTAAGTAGGGAGACTCTTGAGTATCTGTGTAAAAGGTCGCCTTGTCGTTACTACAAGATGGCTTCAGTGGTGTTCGAGGTTTTTAAGACGGTCGTAACTTACATCCCGTCGCGCTGCATATTCTTGACATAGATTCCGGGTCTGGTGAATCATAGGTTAGTCTATGACATAGGTGAGCGGTCACTTGGCTTACCTGTATACCCAAGGATCGTCACGGTTGTTGGCTCCTCCTGGATAGACGAGAAAATGTTAGAATATGTACACGCCAATAGAGTGCACACGTACCCTCAATGAGCATGACCTTCAAGGTGGGATCGGCGTAGGCCAACCTGCCAGCGACGACGCATCCTGTTGACAAAGACGTCACCCATCTGACGAAGAGAGTGAGCCAGAAGACAGACCTGCTGGACCGCCTCCTGCTACAATAACATCGACTTCTTCAGGGTGACCCATTGAGCTACAGAGACAAGAGAACGAGAGTTGAGAGGTGGGATAACTAAGCCCTCTTAGTATTTATATGTCTTGCATTCCAAGCTCCGCGGAGGAGAAAAGTATGATTGGTGGGCTGAGATCTGATCCTGACCATGCGGGCAGTACGTATCGGTATTACCACTCAAAGTTCAAAGCATTACTGGGACGGGAACCGGGCAGGTTTGTGTCGTCAGATGATAGTTTATGAAAAGATAACCACGAAACGAAGTCGTCATGGGGAAAACGTAGGGGTTACGCTTCAGGGCATCTCTAGCATCGTGACTTGGTATCTCTTGCGACGAGTATGCATACATCGTCAACTGACTTGTGGCAAAAGTAGCTTAGGAGGAGTGACGTGTGAAAGGGATCCGATGTGAGATCATGAGAAGACGGCTCGAGGACGACGATATGATGCCCGGGCTTCGAAAGTGGGGAAATCTGGGGAATGTAATTGATTACCCCAATTTACGCGATAGTAATACCGTTAGCGTATGTGCAAAAAAAGGAACGACAAAGAAATCTTTGAACATACCCATGACTCGACCCTCGTCAATACCTATCTACATACAATGGCGGCGCATCAATGATCTCGTCCCATGCCTCTGAGAGCCGGATAGCAATTAGGCAGCTTCGTCAGCTGATTATTGATGGCAGAAAGTTCATCCTGGACTGGCGGTGAATTGGAGTCTACGATTGAATGTATTAGTCCCACGGGCGCGAAGGTGGAGATAGCGGGTTGCATACAAAGGAAGCATTTCCTACCCCGATTACCTAGCGCGATGCTATGCGATATCGGTCAGATGACAGCATTCTCCCCGGTTGTACATTTTCTACCAGGACAACCATCCCGTGGTATGGACATCTTTTCTTGGAGCATCAAGCTGCGCGTTCTGAGCCGTATCAATTGGGGCATTCAGTAAAGGAAGGCCTAGAGAAGTCGGCAACGATAAGCAGTAAACGGGTGCATTGGGGTACGTTAACGGTACACGGGTATGTAACCACTGTGAAGTCGCCGCTTTAGCTTTGTATTCAACTGTAACTCGATGCTCACCTACAGAGTATAATCCCAACTATTCCAGAAAGTCTATTAGTCCATGTACGACGAGCGACGCGGCGAGGTGGCGGTGGGCACGAAGAAAGCCGGTCGACGTCACGTGTCCGATTCTTCTTTGTAGTCGACAGTCAGTGGTCACGATGGAAGCTGAACAGCCCATCGACAACGACAAGGTGGACGTTTCAGAGAATTTCCTGTCACAGATTCTTACGCCAGGCTCATCGTTGCACCCGACATTCCTTCTTATCCTCGACCTCTCATTTGCCGCCCTCCTTGTGGTGCTCGTACTCCTTTTGTTCCTCACATCAGGCAACGTACACTTCATTGGATTGATTGGGATAGAGCTGGCGCTCTGGGCGAGTGTAAAATGGTGCGTAGCCTTAAACAGAATATATGCGTACAATCTCTCAACATACAACAGGTTCGTCAATGAACTAGAAAATGCCTCGCCATCAGGAGGAGAGGAAACCAAGAAAAACATATAACATTTATCACCGGCGGCCCTTGTCGTTATCTTCATACCACTTCTTTGTTCTCTTGGCACTTTCCTGGGCCAGTACAAATACTGCGCCACCAGTCAGCAGGCAAACAACCAAGAAGAAGACACTCACGTTCGCGTTCTGTTCCATCCAACCCTTCACGAAACGCTTGCGCAGTATCTCCAGTTGACCCTCCACCTCCACCAGCAGGCCCTAGTGCTGCGAAGTGCTGTGCTTGATCTATCACCTCCACAAGCCGCTCTCGGAACGTCTAGTATAGCATTGGCTGTCAAGTCGTCGCGGTATCTAAGAGTACATACCTTAGTTAACATCTGGGACATTTCATTAGCCTGTTCGTCACTGAGCCTAGAAGCAAATGGATGAGAACGGTGACATGCGAGATAAAAGGGAACGTGCATGTCCATTATTGTCTTCCCAAAGCCATACCATAACCCCCCAGCGCCGACCAGACTAGATAGGCGTACGCTGCGAGGTTCGGCATTGAGTGCATTGCGAACGCGATTCCCAAAGGGCGTTGGTATATTGAAATCAGCCCAATCGCTGTAGAGGTCATCAGCGCCGTCGAGGGTGTAGGAGGGCCCAATGATACCAACGAGTATATCACGATATATGCCATCCATATTGGTATCTGGTACTTGCCCTGCGCTGCAATCTGTACCCAGGACGCGTCAGAACAGTCGTCGACGCGCCGCAAGTTGTACAAGACCCACGTCGCGCTCTGACCCTCCCCACAGGTGGCCAAGGTCGGGAATCTTCTTGCTGAAAATGCATTGTATTTTCTGTTGCGACAAAGTAAGAAACAATAGGAAATTACACAAAGGCCAGAACGGACCTGGTTGTCGGCCAATATTGAGTCAATAGAAAAGTAATCGTCCTCCATGGTAAAAGGGCCCGTTTGTCACTCGTCACGCTAGGACCCACCCTTCCTTGTTGTCCTTCCACTATAAAGAAGATCATCATCACAGCATGGGCGCCTATCATTCTTTCGTTCTTCGTAATGCTCAAAATAATATTCAGAGACAGCAAGGATTTTCCCTTCATGTACTCTGCCATCACTCACTGACAATCCTTCAAGCAGACCTCACCGTCAAGCCCAAACCCACCGCCTACAAGGATCCCTATGTCGATGACCACAACTTGGGCTCCCTCGAACGCGAATGTCAAGGACGAGAGGCCATCCAACACGTCTTGTATCTCCTCAATCCTGTATCTGAGCTGAACAGGCTCACCGTAGACGCCCTGTGTGATTTACAGCAAATGCTCTGGACAAAGTCGAGTACGTTCTCCCCACAAAGTGACCGTGTACATATTGACATCTCTGCGTAGGAGCTCTACAAAAAAAGTACAAGATAAAGACTTATAAAACGCTTCGAACAAGACTTGACAACGACCAGGATTTCCGAGATGCCTACAATCTTGCGACGTTGAGAATGAACGAGCAAGGACACGATTTCCCAGGCGATGTACGTCTCCTTAATTCCAGCGGCTCTTCATTCTCGCTTACCGTTCCGCAGGTTGCAGATGAATTTGTCCTTCTATGCGTAAAGTTGTTCAGGATCAACACCGCCAGGACGATACCGTCAAACTCAAATCAGTCCCCTCTGCCACTCGACGACAATGGACCAACTTTAATAACATAACCGATGCCAGCCGATTGTCGTCAAGGGGCCGGTTTGATGTCTTCCATGATGGTGTAATGATTTCGGATTAAAAATGCTTAAAAATCGGTCAAAAGATGTAATAAATAAGGCACTAGTTCTACAGTAAAGATGTGACTATGAAAGTAAGTGTGAGCTCGGATTCAGCACTAGCAATGAGAACATGCTTCACCATACGTTAACAAAAACACCTTGAACATATTCTTCACTTCGCCGTCTCTACTGTGAGGGGATTAATCTCTTTCTCAGACACGGGCGCAACTTGATGAGCAGCTTCCTTTGGCGCTGTCACTAAGGTCTCCTCCGCTTCCAAATTCTTATCTTCAACGACTTGGGGCTCCGTGTCAACAACTCTCTTCGTCTCATTATTATCAATCTCCTGCTTGGGCATATTTGCCACCTGCTCCTGATTCGCAGACGCGGCAGCCTTGACTTCTTCGGCTGTGGTGGCCTTGGCTGCCTGCAGGACTATCGTTTCCGCCGGTACCGTAGATGGTGAGGGCGCCAAGGTTATTTCGATACCCTGAGATACGGTTTTTGGCGTGGGTTCCGATGTATCACTGACGACCGAAGGAGAAGCAACATTTGCAGCATCCACGTCCACGCCGGTTGTAGAGGACGTCGCGTCTGCTGACTGATCCAGCGTTTTTTCAACCTCGGTATCGACCTCCTCTGACTTTTCATAATCGACATCGGCACTGAACGCTCCCGTTCTGACACTATTGGCCGTCCAGAGGCTCCTGTCCCTCACCAAGGACGGCGTGCCAACGTGAATCCTAGCACTCCACTTGCTCACTTCGCTCTCCCAACTGCCGCGTCTGGAACTCCTCGGCCTGAGGGCCCTGACACTGGCATCAACATCCCGCTCATCAACATCATCGCCCAACACGAATTCACTCCTGCTCTCCACATCGATACTGCCGTAGTGTGACACAGAATCCCCGAGTGCCGAGGGTGGTGACCGTAGAAACCCGGTATTTGCATACGCGGATGACGCGAGGGTCAGTACCGAGGCGTTGTCTAGAGGCGGTGATGAAGGCCGAGGGTTATTTCGAGGGTGATGAGTGGTATGAAGCGGCGCTTGAACTGATGGAATGGAGAAATTTGTCTGGGTAGATGAATTTCGCAACGAGGTTGATGAAGGAGGAAGGGCCGAGAAGGTAATCGATGCAGCGCTGGTGAGCAGTGTTGGATTAGTAGCAGTGGATGAATTTCGGGCGTGGTGGCGGTAAGATGTCGGCGTCACTGGGGCCTGAGCGATGTGAGCCATACCGTTGCCATGCAAGTCGATGCTGAGCAACGTTGTGGGCTTCGTGCTCGCAGCAATGCTTCTGAAGGTACGAGGGTTTGAGAGGTAGGATGACGACGACCGTGACGGGCGACGGCGACGGCGGTGAACTAGGTGGCAACGGACGCATAGACGCATCCTCATCTGCTTCCAATGCACTGGCTGGCGACCACATCGAGTCGCGCCCCGAATCACGCCTTGAAACTGACGACTGGTCGCTTGTTGAATCGAGGTCCTCATTGGACTGCGACGCTACGTCGACTGAGTCCTCAATAAGCGATATTGTCTGTCTATTGGAGCCGATGTGATCCATTCCCCCGCCGTTCGTTGCCGGCGAGGGCAAAGGGCTCGAAACGACCCGGTTGCTCACGCCTCGCAGAGGAATAGCATTTCTCGTCTTGGGGGCTTCCCTCTTCGATCTGACTGTCCCAGCAAGTTTGCGCTGGAGCCAGTTTATGATAGGCTTGCTCGACCGTCGAGAAACTTTCTTCTGGGTGGACGCTGGAGCAACGGCAATAGGAGACAACTGTGGCTTCTTGGCAGGTGGCGCTTTTCGCTGTGCTTTGGTGTCGCTACGAGCAGTCAATGGGGTATTTGACGTCGTTGGCGACATGATAAGATGGAAGAAAATTGAGGAGATAGGGAAGTCGTGGTGGTGGTGGTAGTGGAGAGAAATGAAGAGAGTCGCATGTGCAAGGACGCCTTATGGCGGCGTTTACTCGATTTGGCTTTGGATCACGATCGGGGATGACTCATATCTCCAACGTAAAATAAGCAGGTCTCTTGAAGAATTTGGTTACAAGTATTCAGGGTATTCGCCACCAAAACGGCCAGGGCATGATGATGATGCAGGCATGTATATCAACCTTTTTTCATGTAAAATTGCAGAACTTTGAGAGAGGAGCAGATGTCGCTCCAAGTCGTTACAAATCTCAATCACAACGCGATGTAGGCCTGGAGAAAAGCAAGAAATACAGCTTTGTTTTACATTCTAAAACTACATTACCAGTCCATTCTTTTCGGGTTCTTCGCAGCAGCAACAGGAATCTTGCCCGATTTGTATCCAAATCCTATCCAACCACGGCCACACAGCGCTTCTTCTCTGCTCAAACTCCTCAATATCCGAGCCCTTCTGCAACGTCAACGCGATGTCGTCAAGTCCGTTCAACAAGCAATGTCTCCTGAACGGATCCGTCTTGAAGGGTATCGCAGCCTTGCCATTAGGGTCTGCGAATCTCCTCCTTCTCCAGATCCACCTCGAGCTCCAATCCAGCTTCCGCATCTTCCGCAAGCGCCCGACAGTCCTCCTGCGGTATCGCCACAGGTAACATGCCATTTTGCATAGAGTTATTACGGAAGATATCGGCAAAACTGGGCGCTATGATGCATCGGATGCCAAAGTCATTTCTGAAGAATAATCAGCACAGGAGACCCTGACAGGACGATAAAGCGCCACTTACAGACTCCACGGAGCGTGTTCGCGGGAGCTTCCGCAGCCAAAGTTCTTCCCGGTGCAGACTAGAATCTTGGAGCGGGTATAGGGCTCGCGGTTTAGTATGAAATCCTTATCTTTACCAGTGTGTGGGTCTTTCCGCAGGGTAAAGAACAGCGCATTCGCAAGACCCGTCCGTTTCAGGGTCTTCAGGAATTGTTTTGGAATGATCATGTCGGTGTCGACGTTTTCGATGTGCAGGGGTGCCGCGATACCCTTGACGACAGTGAATTTTTGAACGGTGGAAGGTGCCTCGGCGGGAGGAAGGTCAGATCCCGTTGAAGGAGTGACTGAAGGAACCTGAGGAGCTGGGGATGGCAAAACCGCGTCATCCATGAACTCAGACGCCTGGGCCAGCTTCAGCTTGGGACCCGCAGCTATGTTCGAATCGGCGATAGCAGCCCATGAATTTACGAACGTCTGTCAATTTTCCAGTGATAGCTGCTGCCAGCAGCCATCGCAGGACTTACTAGGTGCGTTCGTCCACCAGAACCTTGGCGACCTTCAAAGTTCCGGTTGCTGGTACTCGCACAACGTTCACCAGGAGCAAGCTGGTCTGGGTTCATGCCCAAGCACATGGAACACCCTGCCTCACGCCAATCGAAGCCCGCACGTTTGAAAACCGCGTCCAAGCCCTCCGCTTCGGCGTGTTTCTTGATCAAACCTGACCCCGGGACGATCATCGCGTGCACCCACGGAGCAACCTTAGGCATCGGGGCCTGCGGCCAAGACCACCCTGGCTGCTGAGCGCATGTCCTCAATACGACTGTTCGTGCATGAGCCGATGAAGACTTTGTCAACCTTGATGTCCTCCATAGGTGTGTTAGGCGTCAAACCCATATACGCCAAAGATCGCTCTGCAGATGCGCGCTTGACAGGATCTGTCATCGTAGATGGGTCGGGAACAGCACCGGTAATAGGAACGACAGTCTTGAGGGGATGTTCCCCATGTAATGGTGGGAATGATGTCTGCGGCGTTGATTTTGACCTCGATATCGAACTTGGCACCTTCGTCGGACTTCAGTGTACGCCAGTATGCTTCGGCGCGATCCCATTCTTCACCCTTGGGAGCAAGAGGACGTCCACGGAGGTAGTTGAACGTGACTTCGTCTGGCGCCACCATTCCAGCACGCGCACCGGCTTCAATACTCATGTTACACACGCTCATACGTGCCTCCATGCTGAAACCACGGAACACGGAGCCGGCGTATTCGATGACACTCCCGGTTCCGCCTGCCGTTCCTATGACGCCAATGATATGCAAGATAACGTCTTTAGACGTTACTCCTTCATGCAAGTCACCGTCGACTGTGATGCGCATGTTTTTGCCCTTCTTCTGTAGCAGGGTTTGGGTAGCGAGGACATGTTCAACTTCGGATGTACCGATACCGAACGCGAGGGACCCGAATGCACCATGGGCTTGAGAAAAGAGTCAATAGCCTGTGAAATTCGAAATGTCTTTCTACTCACTCGAAGTGTGAGAATCACCGCAAACGCAAGTGATACCAGGAAGGGTGAATCCTTGTTCAGGACCTATAACGTGTACGATACCTACAAGGTATTGAGCGGATGAAGGGTGTCAATCACAGAAGACGTACCTTGACGCTTGTCCTTCATACCAAAGTAGGTCAAACCAAACTCCTTTACGTTGTCTTCCAAGGCCATACATTGAGCTCGAGAATCAGGTTCTTCAACGAAAGACTCGATAGTAGTCAAATTTTTTCGAGAAATTGTTCTGCGGGATGATGTTTCAGTGTACATTTACATTCCCTTCGAGCTCTACCCTACGGAATGTTATGGTCAACGGTTGCCAACGTACAGTCAGGTCGTCGAACAGGTCGCCCTGCAGTCCGCCTGAGATCTGATCAGGTGGTGGACCCAGTTACCGGTTTAAATGGACTCACAGGCCTTCAAACGCTTGAGGGCTTGTTACTTCATGTACTAGATGGCTGGAGCGGTGTCGGAATGGCTGGAAATTATGCAGTAAAGACGTTTGCTCACCGATCTATGTATATGAGGGCCAATCCATCGCCTTGTACATCGCTATAATCGCAATCAGTGAGAACGAAGCTAATTTCGGTATTGCAATCTGGCGTACACGACGTGGTCATCCCAGATTTTGTCGTAGAGAGTGCGGGGTGCAGAAACTGCAGTAGGCATGATAGGTGGAAGTTCAGAGGCAAGAATGGAAGTCGTAGCAAGAGATGGCAATCGTATTGGTTCGAGTACAATTTATATATGATCCTCCACAAAGTGAGAATGAGTCGTTCGGCCGAGGGTATCGGACTTCGGACTTCACTTGCAGCCAATCACGTTTGGACCGAATGTAAACCCGAAAAAAATATTGCCAAAAGCAGTCGACCGCGAAGTAGTTCCCGCGAAACCGCCGCAATAACGGATATACACAATCTCATCCACTTTCCTGCCGCTTTTCTAGGATCGGGTCAGACTTGGTATATTTATCATACAAGCTACGTTGATTATGCCAATCCACACACGGAATTGTACACTAGATATGGTTTTTCATCATAAGAACAAGGGCTACATGCTCAGTGGCGGGGGTAGCTTAACGATTGTAGACCCTGTAGAAGGTCTGACAGATGACTGAGTAAAATGAACTGTCAGATCATAGCGACCGATAGCACCTCGGTTAGGCTACTAATCGTGTTCAAAGACGGTGCCCAAACTGCTACGTTTCTCGTTCCAAGACCAAGAGTTAATCGGATCGTCTTGTCCAGCCTTGTATAAACTCAATCGTCTTCGTGTTAGAGCAGATACAGGGAACTCCGAGTTGTCGTCGTCTGATTGGAAGGATAAGAGTAGCAGATGGTCATTCTTTGCGCTACTAACCTTGCCCAAAAGTACCAACGGTCTGGAAATATTTCTGCATCAGAGGGCCCACAGCTTCTGAACGTGCGCGGTTTCGGCCTTCGTTGTCATAGTGGTAATCTTGTTTCACCACAGGAAGCTTTAGTCGATGTAGTTGGGAGTCGAACAGCACTACTGAAGTACCACTGCAAAGACAACCTGAGGACAGACACCAACCGCTTTTTTCATAGCTTTTCGTACCCTGGGGTTTCAGAAGATAAAAATGCCGCGAAAGACAGTGCCCTAATCACTAGAGACATATAGGATGAGACCGTCCAGGAGTGCCTTGGTGACAAGATGAGTTGGAGGATATTGCAATGTAGACTTCACGTACGACGTGGGATTTGACTCTACATCAGAGAGGAAGTATGCTGAGAGCTCGTGGAGGATAATGAGGCCTGGAGGCGCGTCGAGGGTAGTTTTCGGATGGAGAATATGGGTTGACCCTTGCTGCGGTACCTCAAGGGAAGCCAAAAGAAAGGCAAGGTGTGTCGGCGTCGGTGGATAACTGAGAACAGCTACCCTTGATTCATTCAGAGTGTAGTAATAAATGTAGAAAGTACAAACAGCATTTTGACGCGAGAAGACATCTCAGATACACGGCCTTGGCCTGAATGAATAGCAAGCCACGAATCATTGTATTCCTTCAGTGCCACAGTGACAAGCTGATTTGATGGCGATAAAAATATGGCGCTAGAGCTGTTTGCTTGACTCGTGTGGGATAAAGCAAGATGGATTGGCGCCGAGGCATGATAAGGTCCCTGGATCAAGAGAGACGTGAACGACGGCAACTGGGGCTCAAATCCTGGAAACAGAGAAAGCATCGACGAGCAGACGTCGACAATGTTGAGGAACCTAGAAGAAACGACAAGAGAGTAGCAGTGAAAGCCGCTTATATTACTGTACATCCCGGCGGCGGCGCCTGTTCGAAGCTTCAGGGTCCCTTGTACAGCATCCACCATCACCTACAGCATGATTTACTCTACTTATTGCTTGATCTCCCATCGTTTTGTTCTCTATTCCCTTACTTCTCACTTTACAGCATCAACGCGCATAGAAAATGGGGTATCGTAGCGACCTCCTCATCTCTCTTGGCAAGACTATAGCCCAGATTACTGCCGATTTCGCACCTGTGCCCGGCCTGTGTCCCGCTGTCGATCTGCTGTGTGGCCTTATCCAATTATGCGACAATATCACCTTGAATAGGTACGCGAACACGGTTCAAACCTGCGATCTCCAACGTTCTGAGCGATATCCTACAGAAATGCAGCCCGGCAGCTTGGAGATCGATGCCATGAAATGCTCATCGCTTTCCGAGAGGATATGAAGAATGCTCCGGGGAGCATGACAGAAGCAATATATGCCGTTGAAGAGTATGTTTGCTCCTCTCATTCTATACATCGATTTGTTCAGATCTTCGTTATAGCACCTTGACCAACATACAGACACGGATGAAAAGCTGCGCTTTGCTTTCCAGGACACATGCCTTCCTGCATCAAAAAGAGGTTAGCCGTGAAATAGAGAAATGCCATAGCATCATATCAGACTGCATGACTAGATTCCAAGTCCGTTCCTCGTCGCTCTTTGATTCATCCCACTTACTATGAATCACAGTTGTCGTCGCACGTCGGTATACACCGTTGGCAAGAAGACTTTGAGAGCAGCAGGAAGGCCGATCAACGTGAATTGGTCGAGTACCTTGCTGAAATAAAAAATACTCAAGAAATGACGAATGTCGCAATGACTGAGAATACCGAGGCCGTTAGAAACCTCATGCTCATGTTTCAGACAGTAATTGTTACTCTGCTCCATATTTACACTCTTCACTTATTCGTATGTGACAGATGATGGGCGAAAATAAGATCACCGCCGACCGTGTCCATAACTGGCCTTTCGAGCAACTTGTGGCAGCTCCAACAGGAATCTGGACAGCTTCTCCCTAGCTTTCATCTCAAATCTGGTGAAGTTACTCGCATTGGACAGTTTCCAGTGAGCGGTACGGCTGCCATGGACATATATGAAGGTCTGTACCTCCAACGAGAGAAGGTGGCCATCAAGGTCGTGCGGTCGATCAATGCTAATGACAAAAGTCTAAGGGTAAGAAGCCGTCGATAGAGAGGTCATCCTGACTGATACGCTGTATTGCAGCGTTTTATGAGAGAAGTTGGCATTTGGAGTGATATTTGGAATGTCGATAAAGGAAGGTACATCTTACCTTTCTACGGATTTTGCCAGGAGGATGGTCCATTCCCGTGAGATGTTCATCCCATTCTGATTATAATCCCGTTCTGACTGAATTAAAATTAACAGATACATGGTCAGTCCCTGGCAGGAAAATGGGACGGCCCTGCAGTATGTGAAAACTAAGGACTTGGAAGCATCGAGCTATCAACGACTGGTTAGCTTCGTAATCTCTGATAACTATGATGTTGATTCATATGCATTTATAGATCAAAGGTATAGCTTGTGGAATAAAGGTCCTTCACACTATGAACCCTCCCGTTATTCATGGCGATATCAAAGCAGTTAGTACATATGAATCAGACAGTTCCAGGGCTCATGCTCACGGCGTTTGAATGCTAGGCCAACATCGCCATCAATTCTCGTGGAGATCCTCTTCTCGCTGATTTTGGCCTCTCTCAGGTACGTACTCTACTTCAATTCTCTTACCAGTCTGAACGAGCTTGTTCCCTATCAATTCAGATCGTTGAAGACATTACAGGGATACCCTTTACTCAAAGTCGCGGAGTGGCAGATTCCTACAGGTGGTTCGCCCCGGAGGTGTGTGTGGGACAAGGTGTCCTATCCACTTATTCGGACATCTACGCGTATGGGATGACTGTCCTCGAGGTACCGCTAATATCTTTGGGCCAATTTCGACTACGACTGATCATAAATCACAGCTGCTAACCCATCAACAACCTTATAGAGAGATCAAGCACACGACAGAAGTGGTTATCAAGTCTTCTAAAGGTGCACACCCTTTGCGACCGATGGAACGTGAGGTCGTCGCTAGGGGTCTCAAGGATAGACTTTGGGGATTGCTGATTTCCTGTTGGGCCGAGACACCGAGACACCGACCATCTATCCAATCCATTCTTGAATATTTCTAACATAATGCTTGTGTACGCATTTGATACCTGCTAGTAATCAATCTTAATCGTAGCTTAAAGCGGGCCGGAAAATGAACATAGGTCAAATTGCGAGAAGATGCGTTGTCAACGTGGAGGCGGTTTCCTGCTACGGGTCTCTAGCTTGTACGGAACATCATAAAAGCGTCGACCTTGCAATCGTGATGATACATGCGCAGTATCATCGATCCCACTTAATAGCTCTGGGTGGCAAAAGACCCACTCTATTTGACGCCGCCTGAGCTTGATGATGCTTGCGTGATATGCCGCGTAGACTCCTGATAGGTTGTCGTAGAATGGTTGAGGAATGACATGTGAGTCTCCGGTCCGTCCATCATGATGTCTCCGATATCCGGGGGGTAGTGCCGAGAGTTAAGACTACAGTGTGATACCCATAGGTCAGTACATTTGAGAGGAATCGGATAGACTTACATAGAGAGGAATGAGCATGGATAGACTGCAGAGTATGCGTGATGAAGACAGCCGATACAAATAATAAAGTTTACTCACGGCGTACCATGACAATGTATAGGGCAGCGTCAACGAGTGCGTCGGGCGCAATCACCCACTGACCGCCAGAATTGAGATGAGCCTCAGATTTCCCTTTTTAACATGAATAGACTTACGCTGATAACGGCCGCAATTGCTATTGACCTGTGTAAAGTTCAAATAATTATCGTCTGAGTCCTTGTATCAGGATAGTAAATTTCACTGACGTTGTCAGCGCCCCAGTGTTGACCGCGTATTGTACTATCGCCTGGAGTGTCTTTGACCTGAGAATGAAATTCAGAGGAGGACAGAAATGACAGACGAAACTGACGAGAGTATGCTTGTTTCACTCTTCCGTATGTAACAAGTCATTGACCACGTAATTAATATGTCGCAGAGACACTCGCAAGCTAGTGCACTAATGGCGTAGGGCTGAGGCTCATTCACCGGAATGCAATACCTGGGATTTAAACAATGACTCGCCTGGCTCAGTCTTTCCTTCTCGAAATACCTGATTTTCGATCTGAGCATACGAAAACATTGTGTCAAAACTGCATGTTGTTGTGAAGCTAAAGGGACCTACATTTCTGCGGCTAGGGCTTAAAAATACATAGCACTGAGTAAAGATCAAAAATCCTTAGGAAAGACTTACAGGCTCCCATGGCTAGAGATATACAGCTTGAATACATTTCTCACAATATGGGATAAACCCTACCTGTTTGCAGCAATGAAAAGAACATCTAGACTGATGTGAGATACGGCCGTTGAAATAAGAAAGGTTCAATCCGCTTACTATGGCTGCAGGAACGACGAATCTACGTCCATTGACTGATTGAAATGTTACGCCAAGGTCTACTTTTGATTTTCGCGAACTCACGCAGGTAAAGCCTGTAGGCATAGAAACTGGATCCAGATGGCTTAGACTTCTCTGATATCTCCCGAGGAAATGCAAGCATACAATTGGACGAAGGAGCTAACGATTGCTGTTGTAGATACTTTTTCAGTGCTGCTCGGCGGTACAAAAACAAATAGGACTGAACCTCCCACTGGTATATGAGCCTGGCATTAGAGCTGAATGAGCAAAAATGTGCACGGATAGCTTTTATAAAATGCATACAGCAGAACTCCTATGACTCTGTGTTAGCTCGTGGATCGCAGGCTACGAGACCAGCTCACCAGTTTGAAACAGCCAGCGTTTCGAAATCCGCGAAATGGGTAATCGTGTAGTAGTACATAAAATGGCAGACAAGGATCAAATGAAAACTGTTGATGCTCCTAGTATACCAGTAATCGTGAGTAATCGCATTTTGTGAGGGTCAATCATGGTATGAGCGTAATCACATCAACGCGGCAATCTGAAAAGGATACTGCATCAGAATAGACCATGATATACGGAGGAAACAAACGATAAAAAATACTGACGAATGCTCTTAAGAGGAAAACCGTCCTTGGCGCTGTGTCTGCTCATACAATAGGAATACAGCTGAAGGAGGGAGACACCGTAGACCCTTGACCACGTCGATTTAAGCGCCGCTCTTATGAACGGCGAGAGAAAACATACATCGATCCAATGACAACGCCAATCAAGGTCGCGCCAAGCGTACCGTCGAGTTCGAGAATGGGCATCTTGAACTGCAAGACTCGCAGCGTCCGATCGTACAAGAAGAAAGAGACGAACGGAAAGTTGCAGTGCTTACATATGTACTATGTGTCAATAGCATCCGAAGCTAGAGCTGCGACGTTGGACGTTTTTCGGTCGCTCTTTTCCAATTTCTGATGGAAGGATGAAAAATAACGAGAAAGATATCTATAACCGGTGACAAATAGAGAGGTTTTTAAGGAATCATAAGACCTATTTTGCAGCACGCAGCTTGTAGCCGAGTTCAACATCTGAGCAAAACGGTGTCAGCGAAAGATAAGTAACGTTTGTGAAGCTTCTTGTTGCCAGTGGCAACCAGTCCGTCGCTGATCGAAATTTCTGAGGAAAGAGAGGTCCGCAAATTGTTGTTTGCATTTTTTCCCTGTTGTCTGAGAATTCGCGCCACTAGATTCGAAGAGTCAGATTCATAAGAAAGGTTCTCCGAGTTGACACTTAACCTGCACGCCGGATCTCCCGAACCGATCCTAACCGATCAACGTTGATTTTGATCCAGATCATCGACTTGGTAGGGAGCCAATTGCCACACCTCCCGCCACTGCGGCTGAATCTGAAGGGACCTGGGATTTAAAGGTGGTCTTAACAAAAAGAGCTATCTTAGTCTATCTAAACAGTCGATGTGGAAAAAGGCCCCTCATATTTACTCTCCACAGGATTCGACGTTGTATGGATAGTAATCTGGGTGGAGTTCCCATGGACAGTAGTATGGATCCCAGACAGGTGATCCAGTTCTGTGTCTAGCGTCAGAACATTTCGAAGGTGGTCTCGAGAGTTCAAGCTGTTATATGAAGTTAGCGCGATGCTTGAGATAGGTACCTGGTTACATACATGGCGAGGAACGAGCAGGTATAGACTACAAACAGTCAACAGAAGACCCCATATTTTAGCGCATTACTTACGGCGTACCATAACAATGTACAATGCGGCATCGACAAGTTGATCTGGTGCAACAGCCCACTAATCAAGACATAGATGAGTTCTGCACGTTCCAAGAGTAGAATAACGTTGAGCATACGCTAACAACACTCGCAATCGCCGTTGTCCTGTAAGCAGAAATCATTCAGTCCTATTCATACCAGTAGCACAGAACGTACTAACGTGGTCAAAGCACCCGTGTTAATGGTATATCGTATCAGCAGTCGCAGCACCTTGCTTGTCCTAATACTATGTAAATGTTAATGAGATTGAGGACGACGAAAAGTCAGACTTACGAGGAAATTCCAGTCTTGCTCTTTCGGAGGTAGTAAGTCATTGATAAAGTAATGACAACGTCGGAAATGACTTCGCAGGCGAGAGCGCTAACAGCGTAGGGCTGTAAAAGTGGATGAGCGAGTATTCATACTGAAGTATCCGAAAAAGTCACCATGCTCTCCCTACCGCGTGTATAATATCTGACTTTGGATCTAGTGCGCGCAACGTCAAATTTTGTGTTTGCCTTGAAAAATGAAGAATTCCGACATTTTGACCGCGAGGACTGACGGTATAATGATTAGTAGATGTAGAACTTTCCAAGAACATTCTCCTTACCAACGGCAATAGCTGCGAAATATCATAAATTGAATGCCAATAATGGACACGATTGCATCATGACCCGAACTCACCTGTCTGGGACAGAGGAAAACCAGATCTACGCATATATCAATGATAGCATGAAAGGATAAGCTAACGGCCACACACGATTATAGCTGGTATGACATAGCTTCGCTGGCCGCTAACTGCCTGTGATCTAAGTACGTGACACGATTATCTTTATGAACAGCTTACGGATGTAGACCCTGAAAGCGTAGAAGCTTGTTTACGGTAAGTAACATTCCTTGAATCTTTGTAGAATAGAACTTACAACTGAACTAGTGAGCTAGCGACGGCTGATGAGAGAAAGGATCCAATTAGTGTTTCTACAGAGAAGGATGCTGATTGACGGACCTCCAACGGGAATATGAATCTGGAAGTTATGTGAAGTGCTGAGTAGGTATGCTTAGAAAACTCCGCAAAACATACTGCGACGCTCCTATGAAGGTATATCAACTCATTTTAAATTGGATGACAATCCGAAAACATCCTCACCAATTTGATACGGCTAGAGCCTCGAAATCCCCAAAATGTGCGACGGAGTAGTGATACAGAAAATGGGACACGAGGATCAAGTGGAAAGTGTCCACACTCCTAAAATAACAATCAACGGCTAGAAATTGGGTTATGCGCGACGTTCGTACATCAGCACCGTAATCTAGACAAAGAAAACCAGTCATATTATGTGTGACACATAGAAGAGAGAACCAGGAACTCACAAACACCCTCAAGAACAACCTGTCCTTGGAACCGAATCTTATACAGTAGGTATAGAGCTGTAAAAACGAATATACCGTAGATCCTTTGAATACATTTTACATTCAACTGCAGTCATCATGACAAAATGATGGCCTACACTGATCCAAGGACGACGCCGATAAACGACGCACCCAGCGTTTGGTTAAAGTCGAGAGACGTCATGGAAGAAGATGAAGAAGTTCGAAGTAGTATGGGAGCACAGGGTGATTCAAGACTGAAACAGCTTCGGCCACATTATGAGTACGGTATAGCGCCCATCCACTCCGGTTTTGATGATCGTAGTCCAGATAAAGTATGCGTGAAAACGGGGAACTAGACGTGGTTGCTACTTCGCAAAATACATTCGGAAGTCTTCCTCCGGAGTATGTTTGTATCGTGTATTACAAGGTCAATTATTGAAGATGAATGCACCTTGTATGACAGGTCACTATCGAAGAACACGACGCGTATCGGCCCTGGGTAGCTGCCGGCGCGCGCGGAGCTAAAATTTCAACAGCAGCCGCTAAAAAGTTTTTAGCATCAACAGTGTTTTCAAGGCAGTGGAATCAACACCTGGATGTACACGGAGTGAGGGAAATCTGCCGTCAGAAAGCCCTAATTCAATTCAAAAAGTGGACAGGATAATGAGCATCAACCCACTGATCACGAAGTTCTAATATTAGCAGAGATGCCGCTCAAAGTCACGTTGCAAGCAGAAATTTTCTGATGGTGGCAAGACATCGTTCCTATCGGAATAAGAAATCGACGCCAAGGCGGCAGTTGTCGTCCGGAGTCATATCAGTGGCATCTCATACATACGGTTTGTTGACAAAGGAGAGTTGTCGTGAAACCCGGCATCACCCGGACCGACCCCAACGAAGTACCGTGACCTTATTTGCCTGAGCTGCATCAGCAGAGGTGGCCTTGAGGTGGCCAATCAATCTAGTTTACTAGTTTTCTGCCTCTCCGGCTTCCCCGGGATCTTTCATAGCGCCAGAGGAATCTGCGGCCGGTTTTCTGATCCTGCGCTATTTAACCGCATGTTATTCTGTTGTATGATCCAATCTTTAGTCAGTATTGGGTCTGAATACCACAGATACCATTTTGGCTGAGAACAGTACCGTCGAATCGGTGACCGGTCCTGAACTGTTCGGATCCAAGCATCAAGGGGACTCTTGGGCGCCTTAGCGATATCTGTCATCGTCCGCAGCCACACTCAGTACTTTCAGTATGTTCTGGAGTTTTGCTCCTCGAGTCTTCAACATGGACTTCCTCGTCTCAACCACGGTCGCCCTTGGGATATATCTGACATACAAAGCTTTTGAAAACTGGCTTCGTGAATATTGCTCTCCTCTGCGTCATCTTCCAGGTCCGCCGAGCCCTGGATTTATCCTGGGCAATATACAGGAATCTATGATGGAGGTAAGCTTTCTCTGTCCCCCATGCTCGGACTTCAATGACTTGAGATTAGGACAATTCTCGTCTTCACGATGATTGGAGACAAGAATATGGCGCCACAATGCGATACAATGGACCGTTTGACGTTCGTTAGCCATCATCGTCCTAAAGAAGAATATTCATAGGAAGTGTGTAGGCTAATTGGCTGTACACGTCCGACGTTAAGGCTCTGCAGCACATCATGTCCAACGTTGATGACTGGCCGAAACCTGAGTATATTCGCTACATGTTGAGTCAACTAGCCGGACCAGGTAACGAGCCCTTTTCCCACTTTTTTCGTCATTTTTTTAAACCTCCTTCTGACAGGCGTTCTGGTTGTGAGTGGGCCTGAGAACCGAAAACAAGTATCCTCGTCTTCCTCGTCATTCTTATAAGAGCGCTGATGGACTTTGACAGCGGCGAGTCATGGTGCGTATACTACGTGATCATAGGAAACATTGATGAAATTAGATGTATAGAATCCCGCTTTCGGTACGTCTCAACTGCGTGAGATGACAAGCATTTTCGTGGCAAAATCTATCCTCGTGAGTTACAATTAGTCGGAGTTAACTGATAACAGCTCATAAGAAATATCAGCTTCGTGATAATCTTGCAAGAGTTGCTTCTGAGGCTGATGCTGGATCATCAATTGATGTTCTCCCCTGGGTCAGCCGCATGACGCTGGATATCATCGGCCTCGCTGGTGAGAGCATACTCTTTGGTCCCCTCAGAAAGATGGACAATATTACTCAGGTTTCGGTTACGATTTTGGCGCTTCAAACGCAGAAGCACCACAGAACGAGCTTACAACGGCCCTCGATGCTGTTTTCCGTTCAAAGCCTAGTATTTTTTCATTTTTGAAAGGGATGTTCCCGTTTCTCAGGATGCTTGTGAGTGATGTTATTTGACGTTGCCGTAGTATTAAGCATGTTATCCGTAGCCATTTGGCAACAGTGGTGCCCTCCATCAAGTCCAAACCGGCCTTTTCGCTATTGGCAAACAGCTGATAGTCTCCGCTAAGAAATCAGTCAACGAGGGAGTAGTTGATGACTCCAACAATTTGATCTCCTTGTTAATTCGATCCAACACTGCCAAGGATCTGCCGTTTTCTCAGCGCCTATCTGATAAGGATGTTCTCGCTCGTGAGTGTTGTTGCTCATCATTGTGCAACAGAATCATCTGACTGCTTTCTACCACAGAGATTCCAACATTGTTAATTGCGGGTCACGAAACTTCCAGGTGTGTCATCATGTCATCGTCAATCCGCCGATGTTGTAGACTCACCTAACGTAGTTCTGCAATAACATGGTCATTTTACGCCCTCTGCGCTCACCCAGAAGCTCAGAAGAAGCTCAGAAACGAACTTCTTACGCTTGATACCGATACACCCACCATGGATCAGCTCAACAGTCTACCTTATCTTGATATTTTCATTCGAGAAACGCTGCGTATATTCGCTCCAGTCCAGACTGTGCCTCGTGTAGCTGCAAAGGACGACATTCTCCCACTGGACTGCCCCGTGACAGACAAGAAAGGGATCATACATCGTAGCCTAAGGTATCTATCACTCTTCTGCCATTAACTGCCGACATGTCTGATTCAATGGTTGGTTTTTTGTAGAATCGTCAAAGGTCAAGGTGTGATGATCCCAGTTGTTGGCTTGAACACAGACAAATCCATTTGGGGGGAAGACGCGGCCGATTTCAAGTACCCTAAACGTTGTCTTGTTTCTCATTTCTTTCTCATCTTCATATTTGCAGACCCGAACGCTGGGAAAACCTTCCGGAGACGGTACGAAATATGCCCGGTGTGTGGGCGAACACGATGTCATTCTTTGGAGGTCCACGCTCTTGTATTGGCTTTCGTTTTTCCATCATTGAGTAAGATTGTCGAATGTGACTTGAGACGCTGTATATTGATGGTTGTTTCAGGATGAAAGCCGCTCTTTTCAGTGTCGTCCGTGCTTTCGAACTCGAACTGGCTGTTCCGGTCGATTGTATTACAAAGCGCACAGAGATCTTGCAGCACCCCATGCTGAAGACCGAACCAGAAAAGGGCGCCCAGTTGCCTCTCCTCATACGACCTCATGTATCCCAGACGTAAAGCTCGGATATCTTTTCCGAGGGTTTGTATTGTAATAACGGATCAATAAATTATAGCCCATACCCATTCCCGTCGATATCAGAAATTCAAACTTGTAGTCATCATTTTCTGTCTAGAAATTTCCCAAAGGCCATGGATGCCACTACTCTGTGTGGGATCTATGAGGCAATCTATCCTGACGCGAAATATGACAACTCCAATCCGATGGCTTTTATGGGTTTTGATCGATTTGACAGGTCTGAAACGACGCCCAAGCTGACAAGCATATTGCGAACCCGTCCCTCCCACATGATGGAGACGTCCTAATGGAATGAATATCAGTATGACGACAGGTATGAGAAGGATGCTTTACATTATTTGTTGACGCACGAGCTTTCACAACGCCTTGAACTTGGCCGGGCTCGACATTCGGCCTGGCCTCAGAAGGGAGAATGGGTAGGGAATTATCGTTGTCGTCATCGTCATTGGGTTCCAATGGTGGCCGCCGTAGCCACCATTCGGCACCCATTGTCCATTCGCTCTCATAGCTGTAGACATTGAAGTCGAAGCGCGATGACAAGGCTACATCTCTGGAGATGCGCGCGGAGTAAGCACCAGAGAGATGTCCAAGCATGGGATTGAACAATGCGGTAATTGTAGTGGGAGGTGATGGCAGGTTTTTTGGAGACGGTCCTGGAATGGGCGAGGATATTGAAGCTGGAAGTTGGAAGGAAAGAGGCGTTGCATCTGGGAGGGTAGAGAATCTGATTCCGGTCGAGACTAACACGATCTGAGTTTCTGAGGAAAGTCACTGCAGTTGACGCTCACCTCCGGCGCTCTTCTCTTTGGCACTGAAATAAATTTCTGCACCGGCAGACAGTCGTCCTTTCAGCCCGCCTTCTATTGCGTCCTCCTCATCGATACGCTTGACCCCAACGCTAGCGCCCTTGTCGCCGTCGTCTGACGCGGGGCTGTCGCTGGCGAGACGACCAAAGTTATGAAGCACTTTGACACCAAGCATACCGTCTTCCGCGCTCCAGGTATACTCCGAGCACCATTTCCCAACATCATGCTGAAGGTATAGCATGACATTGCTGGAATCGGCACTTCGTTGAGCTCGTGTCGTGGCCGACGGCGGCGTAGAAATAGCAGCAACGATGGCTTGCAGCGTCGATGTCAGTCTTGTAGAATAGAGAGCATCTAGGCGTCCAGTTGGTAGGTAATACCGTCCGTACAGAAGGTAGTCTGCACAAAATTGTTCAACCACCACCATTGCACAGTGAATTGGGGCCCACGTACCGCGAGTATCCACACGTTGACCAGCTAACCACTCGTCTTCCTTCCCTTCAGGTCTCCGTGGGTGGTCATACACTCTGAAACGCTCAATCATGTCCTTGAATCGTATGTCACCCGAACCTTTGACATTGAGGTCGCAGGACGTGAAGATGTACCCAACCGAGCCGTTTAGCGAGGGCATCGCATTCATCGAATAAGTCGTCTTGAACAGTGCATTTGGAGATTTTGAGATGGACAGATGGAGACCCTTGGGTACGGTAAAGTCGAGGATCGCTGTCCAGTAAGTCAGTCACTGGCACAGAGACATACGACGAGGCCTACCATCAGACGACCGAGTCAGGTTCGTGAACAAATTGTCTTCGTTCCATCCTGTTGCTTTGTAATAACTTCGCAGGACATAGGACGCAAATGGGTGCATGGAGACATGCAGTCACCAAACGAAGAGGCAAACGGACGGAATTGACGGGCCGGATCAAATACACTTTTCTTTCGTACACAATTTTCCTACATTTTACCACTCAAACCAAGCCATCCGTCTATCAAATTCCATACAGTTTCTTGCTCCTCCGTCCACTCAACTTTCTTGTCCTCGACGCAAGAAGCACAGAGGCCTTCTTTCCTCCAATCTATGAGCTTTATCCGCTCAAGCGACTCTAAAGGCTTGTAAACACCATCATCTTCCAGTGCAGGCTGGATGACCAACGGCATCCATTTATCTGCAAATACATCGGTGCAAGCCATATGTGAAGTGGCTGGAGGAGTGAAAAGAATAGGCGTAAAATGGTTGATTAGGTTGGCCATGAGTTCTTCACAGCGCCGGCCGTTTTCAGTGGATATTGTGATTTGAATGGGTGTTTCCGCCATGCCGTTTGGATGAGCGTCGTTGTCATTTACCTGTTGAGTTATGTATAAGGCGGGTGTAAAATGCTCCATACTATGAATTCTACCTCGTGAAATTGGGCTGTGGTTACCACAGTATAGAATAGTCGCTTGAAGAGCTTTTGGAATAACTAGTAAGCTGTGATCCCTTGGATTGAAGAAGATCTTACAGGCTCCAATTGATACCTTGTTGCTAAATCCAAGGCCTCCCCCGAATAATCGCAATTAAAGTATGGGACAGGTCCCTCCGGAAACAGTGTACTGAGTTTATGTCGAGCCAGTTCATGAAACGCAGGGAAATCGAGCTGCTCTTTGCTCGTGATGCGTAAAAGAGAGCCAATGCGAGAGAAATCGGTAGATGATAGCAATGATCTGGATGCTTTTAGCAAGGACGAGTGTATACAGACGCAACGCTCACACATCGTGGTACAGATGCTCCAGCAACGAAACTAGATCGACAACCGATACCTGTCGAGAGTTCAAGTCTAGGAAGTTGCATCCATCTAAACCAGCACTCAATTCCCTTTGTTTACCAACAACCGACGCATTCTCGAAGATATCTGAGAAATAAATGGAGTGTCGACAAAGTACAGTCGTATGTACGCGGAACAGATGATCTTCAAGGCCCAAGATCGTCAATCCATCAGGAAACCAAAAGACAGGATGTTGTTTCTTCCCGACGGTATCGATGGTCGTCGACGAATCTGCAAGTCGGGACATACTGGAAGAAAAAATATAAGTTCCATGATTCGTCAGTAGTGCAGAACGAGTTGGTCATCAGATAAGATAAGCAATTTTGTTTAGAAACGTTCCTTTGTTAAAAATTTAATTCGGCAAAACGACAACGATTCAATTACAGCCATTTATTCTACTTACCTGCAGCTCTTCCTATAGTTTGGAGGAATGGTAAGAGAGCTGAATCTTTCGTGACCAATGCATTGTTATGTGCACATCTCGATACCAAACAATGTGAAATTTCATCGCCACTTTTCCGACGCCCTCTTCCTCCTTCTAACCACATCATCACTACCAATCCCTACAAAATCTTCAAACATGGATGACGGTACGTCTTCCTCATCAGTGCAACGGCAATGGCAAACGGCACATCCGTTTGCTTCGATTTCTACGGCGGCATTTTTCTTCATGCCGACCTTTGTATCTATCGGTATTGAGGACGACGAACGTGGTTCAGCAGCACTGTATTCACTTTGCAGCAACGTATCGCCATTTCAGTCTTATATTTCCGCCTGAAGGGGAGATATTCGCTTCTCTCTTTTTACCGACTTCGACTGTGATTTTTGACGTCGTTCCGTCGCTTTGTTTTCGGCCTTTTTCGCTGTCATGCCGCCATTTCGGTCTACCCTGTGCATATTCAACCTGACCTGTTGCCTTTTCTATTCCTTTGGCATGTTCAAATACAGCCTGGCAATCCGATATGGCACCGACCAACACGGGGATATCCATTCCTTCTCAAGACCCTGCATTGAGCGCAACCGATGAAGGTGGGTACCGTGAACAGAGGAGGTCGAGCCGGAGCCGGAGCCCGGGCGCTAAGAATGGTGACAGAGGGTACGTTGAGAGCGAGCCTTCTCTATCCTACACAATAATCTAACTTTCTCCTCAAGCCGTTCTGGTGGAGGTCATAATCCCGGGAACAACCTCCACGTCTCAGGGTTGAGTCGCAAGGTAGATGCTCGTGACCTCGAAGCTGCTTTTGCGAAAATTGGAAGGGTGAGTCTGACAATTCACCTATCACAGCTTTACTTATTTGTTACGTCCAGGTTCAAAAGGCTTCCGTGATGCTTGACCCGCATACCCGTGATTCTCGTGGATTCGGGTTTGTCACAATGGAGACCGCTGAAGAGGCTGATGCTGCTGTCACTGCATTGAACGGAACAGACTTTATGGGGAAGAACCTCGTCATTGAAAAGGTGTGCTGACACGGTATATTTCGTACTTTCAGCGCTAACCAAGTCCAGGCTCGTCGTGGTCGTGCTAGGACCCCAACACCTGGAAAATACTATGGACCGCCCAAGCGCGGTGGCGGCTGTGAGTTTGTAGCACGTTTTTATCCTTAGCCATGGCACTCATCTTTTTCTTTTCTTTTTTCTCTTTTCAGCTGGATATGAACGCCCATACGATCCCAGGCCTTACGATAGTCGCTATGCCCGCGACCATGATGACCGCAGGGGTGGTCCTCGTGGAGGTCGTGACTACGACCGTGGATATCGTGACCGCGACCATGACCGTGGCAGAGACTACGATCGTGGTGGACGTGGTGACTCTGACCGTGGTGCTGACCGTGGTGGCGGTGGTGCTGACCGCGGTGGTGTTGAGCGTGGTGGTGGTGATCGTGCAAGGTATGATGACCGGCGGTACTGATATTTCATTCCTTCTTCTGTTATGTATATCGCATCTATAGGTTCTCATGTACATGTGCTCTTGGAATGTCTTTTATCACGCGACGTACCGTACTTTGCCCATAAGACCACAACTGAAATCGGCACTTGCCGAGCAATGTTGACTGACGACGCCCATGATCCAGGCTTACCGCAAGAGCTCGTCGACCTCATTGTTGATTTCCTCCAAGACGAGCCGTTTTCGCTTCAAGCGTGTGCCCTAGCTGGGCGCTGTTTTCTGCAACGATGCCGCCTGCATCTGTTTTGCAGAGTATGTTTTACAGACGGTACTTCGTCTAGGCGTTTCCTTCCGTTGCTTTTGGCACCGCATATTCCACCTCTGGTGCGAGAGGTATCCGTCATCGGTCCCGGCACGACTGCGGAATCCCAGTGGACAGCCTCAGATGATACATTGTCATCTGTGCTTGTCTCCTTTGTAAACGTTGAGGCTGTCCATATCCTGTCTTGCCGTTTCAATTCAGTCGCCACCATCCAAAAATTACGCACTCTGGCATCCAAGGCAGTCAAGTTCCTTCAGCTTGACACACTCCAATTCGAGCGGACGGAGGATTTCTTTTCATTGCTCCAATGTTTCCCCTCCCTGCGCCATCTCCTTTTAGGTTCCGTGTATGTCCGATCCAACGAGCACCTTCGTGTTCCTCACCCGCCGCCCGTACTACTGGAGACTCTCGAAGTGCCATTCCGTCTGTCACTGACTGCCATCCCCACTGTCGGCTTACTTCTCAATCCCTGGTCGCCCATCACTTTGAGTCACCTCAAATCCTTACGAATTGAACGCCTAAGTCTAAATGATCTTCCAATAATCATGTCTTTGATGGAAGCATCACGCGTCACACTGGTAGACCTCCTCCTTGGACCAATTCGAATGGTGACTGCCTCTGACCTAGGTACGACATGAGCCAGATCCTTTTACCTCAGTCTAATTACTTTTATCTAGACTTGACCCGTCACCCGATGGTACTCCCACTGTATCATCTCAGATATTTGCAGATCCAGATATCCAATAGTGTTTTACATCGTCGGCTATTTAAGTGGTGGACAAATGTTTTCCAGATGAGCGAACAGGATTGGTGTCTGGAAGACGTCACCATTAAACTGTGGTGCGACGGTAACTCACGTACATTTCATGATACCCATCAGTGGTCCCTGCTCGATGCTGCGCTTACCCGATCGTGCATGAAGGAGTTACGCGCTGTCAACATCAAAATATCTTTCCCGCCTCGGTCTCTTGCCCCAGGTATTATTGCGCCTGAGCTGTCCGATCTCATAAGACTCGCGTGCCCTTCCATGGTAGCGAAGGCTCTTCTTCACGTGGAACCAGTACGTGATATGTCAGTTTTCTTCGTGTATGCAAGTACCAAACTGAATTTCTCAAAAAGTGGTAGCAGATAACGACATATTCTTACGATCTTCGGGTCCCCATTCTGGCTGTCAATGAAGCTCGTTTGTTTTGGGCGGATGGAATATACATCTTCGAGATCGATTTGCGGGATTAGAGGTTTCGTCAAACAAGGTCGTAATACATAGCTGGTATCGGGCTATGTATAACAATTCTATCACCTGAATCCGTTTCCATGGATTGTATTGCTTGCATTGGGGACTGCGGTACCGAACACTTCAAACTGAGCGTCTATGTTAACTTCCCCTCATATGATCCACCGTACAGATGCGGTCCCGGACAAAAACAACACAAAAACGTCGGTGATAAGAATTGATTTTTGTAAGCGGCGTACTCCACTCAGTGCAGGCAGTCTATCGCTTATCTTATTTTTAATTTTCTTCACAGGGAATGTCATATTTTCTTAGAGTGCCAGAGAGTATAAAAGAGCCTGTAACTCACTGACAAATTCATCAAGTCGAACAGCTCTCAGTTGTAACAGTCTTATTCATCTCATCTCACAATGTTCTTTCGTATCTCTGCCTTCACTCTTCTCGCCTTGGCTGCATTCTCTGCTGCCCAGGAGACCAACACCACCGTCACCGGTGGGAAGTGCAACACTGGTTCTCTCCAGTGCTGCAAGTCTGTTCAGGACGTGAGGCATTTTCTCCTTGCCTGCGGAACATCTTCTAACTCGACGCAACCCTTTTTATAGCCCACGTCTTCTGCCGTCAACAGACGCTCTGGGTCTCCTTAACATCCCCATTGGTGAAATCACCGCCGATGTGTAGGTCTTCAGATGATACGAGTTATCTGGATATTTCTGATAATGTCTGCAGTGGTCTGACTTGCGACCCCATCACCGTCATTGGGCTCGGAACTACCCAGTGCACCAACCAGCCCGCTTGCTGCGAGAAGAACAACTTCGTGAGTCATATAATCTGTGTAGATATCACGGAAGCTTACGGGGATCGGCTTTATAGAACGGTGTTGTCGCTCTCGGATGCACCCCCATCAACTTGGGACTCTAAGGGTGCTCATGGATTTTTGGTGTCAATCTTTTGGTTTTTGTTTGTTTCAAATGCGGATTGGCATAGGATGTTAGATAGCTTTTCATAAATACCGCTGTTTATGCGATACCTTTTAGATTTATTTACTTAACACGTATACGTTTTTGCCTTCATCTAAGCGAGAGTATTCAAGCGAACGCGTATTGAGAAGGTAAAAGAACACTCGACTTCAATGTTTTTGCCATAGTTAGACTAAGCTCATAATCACGATCTCCTTAGATCTGAGGGGATAGAATATCCACAGACCAACAATTGCAAGTGATCGAGGAAGACAAGGAATTCCACAAATGCGAGCGATTCAGCTACCTGGAAATCCATTGACATGCCTCGACATTTTGTAGTCATATAAATAAATCTGCGTGGTATATTTTGGTATAACAAGGTACATTGTGGTCGTTCTTCTACCGCGAAGATCCTCGATGGAGTGGCGCCGCCCGATCTCTCAGCATCAATGAATATAAAGTCACGACTTTGTCAATGTAACCGAGCATGATGTTGTTATCCATTATTCCTGTCCCTACCTACTACCAATACGTAGCGGATGAGTATACACTGTCTATCGTACAAACCCGATGGAACTCGTAGCAAAAAAGGTATTTTACAAAAGCAACCAACACTGATTTCATGGAAGGAACATGGTATCAAAAGCAAGCACATGTACACATAAAAAAAGAAATTTATAAATAGGACCTAGGGAAAAGGGTATCGAGATTATTCGTAAAAGTCAAAAAGTAATCATAAATACAGATGTTAGGAGATGGGAGTGTGTGATGAAGATCCTGGAATACAGAGGGATAGAAGAAGAAGGGAATCAATCACTCCTTGGGTGCGACGACGACCGTGCTCCTAGGCGAAGTCCCACCTATCGTCTTGGCGAGCCTGGAAAGGGCATCACCCGTGAGAATAGGTCGAGAAGCATGGTGTGGCCGATGATTATCCACCGTGGGAGGAGATGAATGAGTCCGAGCGTGGTAGCCGTCCTGCATGAATCCCCGTCGCGGTGTTGACGCGCCCGAACGCGTGTACCGGGTATTGAGGTGTATGGGAGAAGGATGATGCATGGGAGGCTGGCGACCGACAGTGAGATTACGGTTGTGAGTAGGGTTGAATGCATGTGGTCCGTTGCGCGAGGCGGCGTATGTGGTGATGTCGCTGGGAGCTGATATTGGTTCGCCTGGCTTGGGTGCGTGTATAGAAGCTTCGAGGCCAGGTTTTGGGGGATCAACGACTAGGAGAGGCTTGGGCTGCGATGGAGCATGTATAGATTGATAAAGGTCCGACTTCTCCGTAGTAATGGAGGTTTCTGGGGGATTAGGTTGTTCAGTAGGTTTGGATTGCTCGACTGGCTTTGGCTGTTCTGCAGGTTTAGATGATATTCCATTTTTATTGTGCTTTGGCGGTGTAGGATTACGCATAGGCGTTGCACTTAGTCGCGAGTTGACTGATACAACCGACGAAGCAGGTTTGGGAGGTAGGGAAGGGTGAAGGGGTGCTCTGGGTGGGTCAGTAACAGGAATGCTAGGTTTGGGTTGAAGGGACTCTGTTTCAGAGACGGCAGGAACATCATGAGAGGGAGGCACGCTCACGGCGGCTGCGTCGACTTCCTTTGACGATACCTCTTCTTTCTTTGATTCCTCAAGGAATACACTGTCCATCTGCCGCGGACTGCCAGAATTGGGCGGGTATATTGACGCCATGGACGGCGACAATCCATCGTGTTCGGCAAACGTGGGCTTTGAAACTAGATCAGGAAGAGGCGTCAGGCCCTCGACAATGATAGGAGATATCGCTGAATCTTGGGGCTCTGAAGGGACTTTAGGCTTGACGCCCCAGTCATCTAGATCAGGCAGCGTGTCGTCCTCATCTCCGGCCCAGTCAATGTGACTGCCTGGCGTTGTGGGTCGAGCCTCAGCCATTGCAGAGGCTCGAACACGTTCCACGAGTGCATCAATATCATGGCGAACGTCTAGGTGATTGGCAGTAGCTGGAGCAGATGAGGCGGCTTTTAAGGGCGCGTTAAGCGGAGCTGGACGATTCCGTTGCTTTGATGGCCGTTCACTAGCGGCTGGTGGTGCATTGATTTTCGGTACATCTTTTGGAGTTTTTGACTGGTTTTGTGGACGCTGACGGCGGTTTGAAGAGCGGGAAGTTGTCGTGGGGGTTGGAGGAACGTCAGTCGAAGGAGTCGGAGGATTGGCAGCAGGGCTGTTTCGTGAAGAACGTCTTGAAGAACTTTTCCCTTTAGCCGACGTCGGCGTCACAGGCGACGTTGCTGAAGGTTGTTTCGGGGCTGTATTAAGTTTCGGTGGTGTTGGTTTCGTTTGAGTCGGCGGCGGCGGTGGTGCCGCGCTGGCGTCTGCTGCAGTTTCCGCTGGCTTTGAAGCGCCTCCTCCGCCTCCCCTTCCACTTCCACGTCCCCCGCCTCTCCCGCCTCTCCCGCCCCTTCCACCGTTGCCTCTCCGTCCTCGTCCGATTCCATTAAATGCTGAACCAGGTTCACCGGTTCGGGACCAGTCCCGTTGCCGTGACGTGGAAGGACCTCCAGAGACTGGTGTATTAGCAATGGGGCGTGGTGGAGCTGGAGTAGCCATGCCCTATAATAGGTAGGACCCAAGAATACAAATCGAAACTGGAAAATGGGAGGGCTCTGTGAGCTGCGAATTTTCTGGAAAGAAAGCGGTCGACTGTACCGTGACAGACGATGTGCAGCACACCAAACAGGTGCTCAAGAAGAAATATTACAGACCGGAAGGGTGATAGGAGCGAATCTGCGACAGTGTGGGAGTCCTTTTGTGGGGCACAGGTTGATGTCAAACACGCGACAACAGCATACACCTTCAGCAGCAACCATCATGTCCAAGGCAAGCCAACCAGAGCTGAAAAAGGTATTTTATCATAGTTTACATCCCTTGCTAAACTTATTTCACCCTAGTTTATGGACAAAAGATTGTTCGTCCATCTCCAAGGCGGCCGTAACGTGAGCGGAACGTTACGAGGATACGATCTTTTCTTGAACTTGGTCATCGATGATGCACTGGAAGAAACGACTCCTGGTCAAAAACATCCCATTGGCACCGTTGTACGCCCACTTTGGTTGTTTGGTTGCATGATGTGCTCACACCGAAAAGGTTATCCGTGGGAACAGTGTTACGTCGATGGAAATATTGGAGATGATAAGATAGCAGAGGAGATGTATGATATATATATGCGTATGGGAGAGGTATGCTGCTATCTTCAATTACCCTTCTTCGTGAATTCATTGCTTTCGTTTGCCGTTGAAGATGATCTGGGTTTGTGAATTTTCCATTGGCAGTACGGTATCATCATGAAACTGTGCGACTACATTTCCGTCTGCATCTATATTACTCCAACTCTCTCATAACGAATAACTGTACTTCAGCCATGCGCGTTCTGTAGCCACAAAAGTAAAATCAGAGGGTAGTGTTTTTCGTCATACGCGTTGTTTGGTAACAGCTCTCAAATATAATTTAATCCAAAATTTCGAACTTGAAGCCGACTTGTCACGACGGGACGGTCGCTGAAATGCGCAGATGCCTTTCAGCTGGCTCCTCCATTCTTTCCTCGTATCGCGGTCATAGCGCAGGCCATTCGTCCCGTCGACGATACGTAACCGTCGCTGCCAATGATGTCCATGACCACAACCTGAAGGAACAACCGACATCCTTCCACGAGAAAGAGAAGCTGGACAGGCTCTGGCTCAATCTTGAGCACAACAAAAATCCGACTCGTACTTGGGAGACATATCTACGCGCCGTTAACCAACTAGGAACCACCAACATCCCCCTTCATTTCCACCAGAGAGCCTTGCGCGCCTGCACGGTGCCCACGGAGAAGCTTCGCAGTGCAGCGGACCGTCGGATTGCCACCAAGCACCCCCCAGCACCTCACACCTATGAGGTTCGGTTCCAGTTGATCCTAGGCAACATCCGTACCCTCGGACAGAAACCAGACTTGGAGGATTATAACTTTCTTTTGGAACAGTTTGCCGCAGCTGCTCATCCTGTCGCGGCACTAAACACGTTGAAGGAGATGGTTTTATTTGGCGTTATCCCCCGGTCCAAGACTTATGGTCTGTGTCTCCAGGCCATCGCAGCACCGGCTGAGTCTCCCTGCCCGTAAGGATGACCTTGACGTTCGAAACGACGTGTCCCATGCCCAGATGAAGGAAATACTGGACGTTATGCGAATCATGGGAAAGCCTCTCACAGCTGTCAATTTTGGCTTGACCCTTCGCATTATGACCAAGACAACTTCCGTGGACACGGTCAATTGGTATGTCCAGTGGGGATATGGAATAGATCTCTCTTCCCGGACCGTCCTGCACTTGCGTACCAGGGCTTGGCTGGATCGCCGCCTGCTTTACCCGAGCCCGTCAATTTCACCACTGCCGCGCTCAACAACATCGTCGACATGGTTGGCCAAACGGGAAACGTGTCCAAGCTCGTCCAGGCTTTCGAGGTGCTTACCGTACCAATCCCTAAGAGTGCCCAGTTCATGGCTTCTAGTTTCGATGACGACGATGACTGGGGTGTTTCAACACCGTCCCCAGAATCATCGTACCATTACCCTCACGCGTCCCCAAACACGACCACTTACAACCTCCTCATACGTCACGTCTCCAAAGCTGGACATGCCATTCTTGCCCGCCACTATCTCCTCAGGCTATCCACTTGGAGCGAGAAGTCGCCCATCAGACACGCATAGAAGTCCTGACCAAACCCTTAAACCAAGCACGAGCTCCCCATTTCGCCATCAACAAGGGAACCATCCTCCCCGTGTTTGGCTTGAGCAACCGCGACAAAAACGTGGGACTCATGCGGTGGGTCCACTCAAAGATGCCTAATCTTCTCAAACGGAAACGCGCCGAACTCACCTTCTTCAATAACTTCCGACGCGGCAAGATCGCCAAAAACCAGTGGCCGATAATCGCTACTGGTCCCTCTAATACGTCCACATCTTCTTCAAAGCAGGACTCATCGCCCAATCTCTTCACTCGCGTCAAGTCAGCACTAGGTCTTGACCCCGTATTCGACGTAGACCTCGAAAGCGAAACCCCCTGCCATCCAACCCACACCCGTCAAATACATCGACCTCGATCTCTACATCCGGATACTGCAACGCGACATCAAAGAGATCGACGAGCTCCGCGCACACATCGAGATCATCCTCGCCCGAACGATACAGCGCGTCAAGGAACGCCTGGGTCGGCGTGTCTGGAAGGGGAAGAACATCTACACCCTGACCGGACGGCGGAGGGACAACGTGACGAGGGATGAGTGGCGGGGTATAGCCAACTTCAAGCCAAAGGTGGAGGATGACGAGCGGTATGTCCCCGGGAGGGTGAATATGAGGAGGTTGAAGGAGATTACGTGGAATAGGAAGACGCTGAGGAAGTTTGTGGAGAATCGGCGGAGGCGGGGGAAGTATGTTCCTCTGAAGGGTCAGTTGAAGCAGAAGGTGTATCGGGAAAATATGAGGTTTTATGTTCAGCAGGGCGTCTAAGGCGTTGATGCCATCCTGTGTGCGTGTTTTTTTTTGTATCTGGTTGACGGCCATGGCTAATGTTGATTCTAGACATTTCCTCTAGATATCGCGCCGAGATAGTGGTGGCGCTGCTATGGTGGCTCAAGGCTCCGTCGTTCAGCCAGTGTTTGTTCTGAAAGTAGGACGGTCCTTGTTCATACGCCTCATAGTTGAAGCAAACGGGGAAGGTGGAGCTGGAGCTGTAGGGATCGATATCGAGGAACTGACGCGTACAAAAAGCCCAGTTTCCTGTGTAGCGTAAAGAGTAATATCAGAAATTCTTTATTAACTACTACGGGGAACACTTCTGGCGTTGATTGTTTTTCGTGTCGACATACGAAACTTTGAATGCTCGATCCAACAGCAGCAGGTTGAAATATGCTTCGCAACATCTCGTTGAAGATAATGTTTCATAGTACACTAATAATACAAAATACAAAAAACATTCAAGCTTTAATGTTAAAAGCAGCGCTACGCCATCCCTTCGTCTTCTTCTCCTGCGCGGTCTTTTCCTCAACCCTCTGCATGAAAGACTGGAACTGCCTCTTTCCTTCCGTCGCCATGGCCTCCACACCCCTTTTCAAACCCGTCACCTCCTCCCGTCCTACCTCTCTCACAGCCTGAGCATCCTCAGCACCAACCTCACCAGCCAACTGATCTTCAAACTCGTAGACGCTATACCCAAAGGCCCCTTCTTCTCCCCAGAGAGGATCTGCGGCTCTGCACCCATCGCAAGGGCTGTATCTTTCCCTCCCTCAACAACCACCCCAGTACCCGTCCCTATAGCCTGCCAGCCTGACATCTTCCTCAGCCTGCCCAGCTCAGACCACATCGCAGCAGACAGAGCGCTCCCAATCCCCATACCCCCATCTGTGAACACTTCTGCCCGCTTCGAAACGTCCCATGCAATCCCGTCAGCCCATTCTATAGCACCCCTGATCTGCTCTGTTAACGCGCGCTCAACGGCCTCGCGGAAACGCAAGGTAACTAGAGGCTTGAACACACTCAATAGCATCGGGTGGTTGGACTGAGCAATCGTCAAACCAACGTCTGATGTAATATCCACCCGTACATGCTCGATAACGTGGAAAGCCTGATGAAGCTCACGCTCTCTGATACGAGTACCGCGTTTAACTTCCCTCTCTTCGGTGGCAGGGATGAGGCGGAGCTTGAGGTCGATATCGACGCCTTTGGGGGGAAGAGTGAAGGAGACGAGGCCAGAATAGTCGCTCGGGACAACGGAAGCTCGTTTATCTCGATAGAAGAACGAGACCTTATCCAGAGCGAGCTGGATGGCTTGAGCACGAATATGTGTAAGTGTACCGATGGCAGTACGCGTGGGAGCGTTAGCGGAAACCGTGTTGATATCAATATCTGTAATGTTTCGAATGTAAATGTGAGATGGCTGGATGTTGAAGGATGAGATATCAAGATTCTCAAGAACGAGCTCCGAGTCCTTATCGATATACTCCGTCCTGAATGATATTTAGACGAGAACTGAAATAGTGACGGAGAAGCATACCTCGGAATCGGAAATCCCTTCATGAATGTCAACGCACGGGGTATGTAAACTTGGAAGATATCACGCCAGAACCATGACGCCTGCTCCATAGCTGCATGTAAACCCGACTTGGCCTGCGCTCCGGCTTCGACAAGACCATGTTCAATCGCCTTTCCAAGCTGAACATGCGCGTCACGCAAACGCTTCGTATCTTTATCCTGGCTCAACGCGGCCTCGAAAGCATTGAGCTCGTTTCTTAACGCCCCATAATGCGTCTTCCATTTCGAGTCCTCGACGAAGAACTTCTTCCATCGCGTCCGTAAATCTTTCTTGGTTTGCTTGAGTTCTTCGCTCTGCATATACCCAACATCGTTGATCGTCTTTCGAATAACTTGGAGGAGTTCCTGGAACCATTTCTGGAGATCTTTATCTTCGCGTACATCGATAGCGCATTGCTTGGCTTTGGCGAACAAGTCATTGAGAGACCGGTTATTGGCGAAACGCTCGACCAGAGTCTTCAATTCCTTCAAAGCTTTGGAAACATGTTTCTCGGGTGTCATGTCGTTTATGAATGAATGAATCGAGGTCGGCGGTAGTTATGCCTTGAGTTTTGGAGAGCCACATTTCTACGGTATCGAGGAGTGTATTGACAGCTGAGCGGTATTCTTCATCCTTCTGAGCCTGCTCGCAGGCCTGGGATTAAAATCAGAATATGGATGCGAAGCGTTGGTCATAGTACATACCCTTTGGAAAGCGTTCTTGAGCCTATCACCTGTTCTGTCTGCTAACTCTTCCGCTTTAGCCTTCGCATCCTGCCCGGCGCCAATCACTGTCGCGCCAGTATCCTTCAAGGAGTCCATCGTGTGCTCGAACTGAACCTTGACATCTTTCTCTTCTTCCTCCATTCTCTCCTTGTCTCTGCCGAGGGTATCGCGCTTACCTTCCTGCACCTCTTGCTCAACCTCTCTCAGACTATCTTTTGCGCGAGCAGCTTGGTCCTCCACCATTTCAGCGGCATCAGCAAGAGAGGATCGTGCGAATGAGGCAAAGTCCCGGAAGACGAATGAGTCTTCTGAAGAGATACTGGACCATGCAATTTGGAGCAGTTTTCGTAATGCCTTTCGGATTTTCTCGACGTCCTGTGCAGCTTCGTCGGTGTCTACGACGTCAGAAGGAGCCGGAACCGAAATGTCGCCCTCTGAGAGATGCCAGATAGCTTCTTGAAGCAAATCATCGCCTACGACGATGTCAGAAGAGCGATTTGACAGTGTGAAGGATGCGTACTGTTTTTGTTCGACCCTAGAGTCCTGTAGGCATCCAAGATGGTGCCTATATGTCTCACCATGACTCTTCCCTGGGGGCTGAGATGACCGGGTTCCATCTGCGCCAATGCATTGACCTTGATCCAGTCGTTGAAGGCGTTGAGTTGGTCTTGAGAAGGTAATTTGCCTGCATTAAGTGCAGCGAGAACGTTTGTAAGACGATCCATATTGAATGGTTAAGGAGTAACCCATATTATTGAATGGTTTTATAAGCGATCCAAGTGGATGGTATGTCATTAACGAGTAATGTGGTGTGTCTAGGATGACGATGAAGGCGGCGGCGGAATACCGGGCCGTCATTCACGTGCAACTTGCAACCCAAGCCCAAGTTCGAATCGGAAGTCAAGTTGAACCAGGTTCCAACGTGAAAGATAAACGAGTTACTTCAGCTCGTTACGCGTCTCATGATACTTATTATCCTCGAAACACAAGGCCGAAACGGGGTATCAGTGGGTCAGCTTACGGCGCAGGCATGTTCAAAGCAATGTTATCTCCCCGTAAACATGCGACTCTACAATATGCTCCGACTCTGTACTCTCTCAGACGTGACGACGGAGAAACATACAGGCGATCTCTTCCAGTCTTTCACGGCTTCACTAATCACTTTTCAAGCTTCTGACGCTTGTTGTTACCTGTAGCAGTCGCCTTCTCCACGCTGCGCCTCACTGTCATCGCTCCCCAGATACGTAATCATCCCGATTCTGGACACGTTCTCGAAGTTCTGTTTTCATCGCTAAATGCGCGGATCCGAGCTTAAACAGACCACTCTTCGTTCTGTCCGTAACCACCATCTACTCTCCCGACTTTTGTTCTCCTTTCACCCATGTCGGAATATCCAGACCGACTAGACAACCAGCGTGTCATTCGCCCACTGGACCCCGCAGCGGTCAGAAGGCGTTCACATGTTTCTCAATCTTGGCATGATTACGGTGACGGCAGCGTCAGCGCCAGCACCCGCTCCTGGGTTCAGTCGACTCAGCAGAATCCACCACCACCGCCAGAGCATTTACCTCTTCCATCACCTGCACTAGGCCTTCGGGCTGTCAATCCAGACGAGAACGAACCGGAGGAATTGTCTGAATTCATGACAATTCGTCAGGAAGATTTTCACGGATTACCTGATTATCCACTGCCCTGGACTCCTGGCGGGAATCAAGGCGTCCAGCCGCTCAAACCAAAGAAACGTTTCGTAGGCGGTTTCGTTACTGGCTTGAAACGTATCCCGAAGGCTATGTTTGGCGGACCTAAAGTGAAGGAGGTGAAGAGACAGAGACAGAGGTCGACGGAGACCGGAACGCACCTGACCGAGAATACCCTTCCACAATACAGAACGAATCCACCAACCCCAATAACCTTACAGATGCCGCGAACACATGCCTCCTTGGCAGATTCCATTCCAGCTTCTCTAGCTTCGGGAGAATTCCAACGGCATAGGAACAATCCCACTTTCAGGCTGGAGCCGCCTATAGAGGTATTCGAGCCTAGTGCAGTCTCACCGACAGAAGTGCCTATCGACCAGACGAGAGAATCTATCCATCCAGAATCTAGGCGGACTAGCCTCCACCTAACAATGCCGGATCCCTCAATAGCCCTGCCCCCCTCACAACCACCATCGCGTCGTCAATCGCATGTTTCACCGCGTCCACCAAGGCGAGAACCGTCTACAGCCCATCCGCCTTCTATTCCCGCCCATCCAGCCCCTTCAGAAGACTATCGCCGCATGTCGAAGGGTGATTCGCAGGGCGGCCACGGGCCGGCAAGCGCAACAAGCTCGTCAGTCGGAGCTGAGCCATCCTTTTCGAGTGACCTTAATCCAGTGCTCAGATTTTTCACTGGACTCTACGACATGCCTTGGATTGCACCAGAGCGCATCACAGTGGACTACCGTCCCGGGGTGGACCGTGGTGCATGGGTGTGGAAATGGACCCATGTGAAGAACGGTAGCGGGAGAGGCCAAAGGGTGATGAAGCTGAAGCCGATTCCCAAGGTGCTGGCTTCTTGGTATGTCATGAGTGATGGTACGGGAAGGAAGGTGCCGGTGAAGGAGCACGTTCGTTCACCTAGCTCAGTCGCCCCAGTCGATCTATTGAGCTCTGGAGCGTCTGGCACGCGGTCGTCGATGGCGACCAGCGGAGCGACTTCAAGACGCGGCAGACGGCGAGTACCCATACGTTCGTCGGTCTTTTATCCAGACCCTAGCACGCTACCGCGCTCCGTCAGACGGTCGAAACCTCCCTCGCGACATGGTACTAGCTCGCATAGCCGACACCGTGATCAGGAACGACGGCGAAAGCGCCCTGCGTCACCTATGTACCCCCACGGGTACGCACCGCCGAGTACTCCGCCGCCGCCAGTACCGTCCTTTGCATTTATGCCGTCTCCACATCCTGCTCCGAGCCAAGAGGGTTCACATGCGCAGCCTTCAACCCCCGCAGCTTTGGTGCCGGTGTTTGGGACGGTGTATATGCAAATGTTACCACCAACTTCGATGACATCTGTGAACACGAGCCCGGGAATGGCGGGGCGAGGGGCTGGGCAGCAGCAGCAGCAGCATAGCTATGGATATTCGCCCATGGTCGTGCCTACTACTCCACCACATATGTAATTTTGGATTTATGAAGCTCTCGACATTTTCCTATGTAATACTAGTTGTTTATAGTTATGCCCAATACCATTGGACTTCGTTTTTCCCTTCGTTGTCGAGGAGTGTTGCGTTGTTGTGATCGACCTATACTCCTAGTCGATCAAAGCTGTGCCTTTCGGACCGATAGCGCCGTATCACGTCAGGCCTATTTGTGTAAGTACCCGGCTTTCTTCTTTTCCCCTCAATCGAACGGTCATGAACTCGGAGCCATCCTCATCGTCCTCGTCACCTATAACGCCGACGCATCCCTTTGCCCATGCAAGGGGACTCTTAGAAATTATTCCCAATAAGATTGACGTCGAGGAAGAATCGAGACTGTACGATGAACTATGTACGGTAAGCTCCTTTTGTTCTTGAGTTGCGGCGGACAGCGTATTCATCAGGTCTGAGTCTAGGATGATGATGATAGTCCTCTCCGACACGGAGCGATAGCTGTCCGACCACGGTCGCCGTCAGGCGCACCTTCGGTGTTCTCACGGGAAAGTATCTGGCTGGGGGATAATTCTGGGGAGAGCCTGGCCTTTGCGAGAGACGTGAAGATAAGCGGGTGGACTAATGTCGGTGATAAGTTGGGCGGAGCGTATGTCGGTGGGTAGTTTTTCCCGGATCTAAAAGGCCCCCCCGTTTCTGAATTTTGCGTAGTGTATGACTGCGTGATTAAGACGAAAGAAGTGCGCAGTCCACACGGTGGAATTTTATGTATGTCACTGACGAATACTTTGTTGCAGGGAACTGTTATACATTGTCACAAGCGATACAGTTCGTTCGTTCAACTAGAATCGGCTCTACGCAGAACTTTGCCGGTATGTCATCAGCCCATTCTTTTTTTGTCGGTCATTTTCTCAAATCCCATTTCCTAGCGGAATCAACAGCATTTCATCCCTCGACTTCCGCCAAAAGCACCCCTTGCGAGATATCGGCCCGCATTCCTAGACCAGCGGCGACGAATGTTGCAATACTGGCTATCTTCAATATTGCTACACCCCGATATCGGCGGATGCAAGGCGGTTCGGCTGTGGGTTATGGATTGACAATACTTTTACTTTATTTCTCTTCGGATCCTGTTTTATTGGTACTACGTTCGTTTGCTTGGGAGTGCGCTGTTCCCTTTTGTATTATTATATATGCTCAGATACCCGTAATAATTTTTGCCCCGGAAAGTACTCACCCGCCCAAGCGGCGGGCGTCGCGATCCGAAGTAAGACAGATCTTGTCTCAATTTGGCTCCGAACTCGGGACGCTACGACGTCTTAGACATAGGTACTTGAACGGTTTCGCCGCTGTCTTCAGTCATATAACAAAGGATGAGTGCCTCTCGATTTTTCTCAATCATCCTTGCGCACATATTTGCAAGTTACTTGCTCCTCATCGTCTTGATCTACCCTCGCGCATTACAGACGGACGCATACCGTCCACCAGCACTCTTCTTACCACATAATTCATCCTCCCTATTCTCATATAACATCCGGCCCTCTTTACGAGAATGAAGTGGGCAAATACGGAGGCATCACAGGCTTGGATGGGGCTCGTTTTGATATTGGGGATCATTGTCAATGAGTATTCGCACGAAGAACCACCATCGAAAGAGGAGGATGAATGGGAGAGCATCTTCGAGCTAGGATGGTCGTGCATGTGAAGCAAGACGTAGAAGACGTAGAAAGGAGGTCGAGGAAGGATATGCCGTTGAAGAAGAGGTTGGATCATCTTGGGTCCGGATTTTGTGGAAACATGGTCTACTTGTCATTTGAAGGATCGCTTTCGGTTGCTTTTGGGTATGCTATCCATACTATACGCTTTTAATTAGTCGATGATAATCATTCCTCCATCACGTCATCATCACAAGGAGCGACTACTTCAGGCGTAGTTTTTTGTCGCACAAGTGACCATTGCTCAGCTGCCAATGTAGTCTTCAAGGCAGAGCACTTTGAGATGAGATAGAAAAATAGCTAGCATGATGCAAAGCCGACATGCATACTCATTGAGAAGAAAAAGTCTCCACATGCTTCGAGTCAATGTCTTTCTTGATCTGATATGCGTGCCGAAGACGAGGTTTTAGTTGTTCCATGCTCGGATGTGGCGGGCTGCCCATGGTAGACTCTGCTGCGTCTGCAGCGGAAATTAGCTCTTCATCTAAAAAAGTCTCAGGAAAGAAGTCTCGTTGAGGCAAAATCCTGTTAGCTTACATGTACTAATGTTATACGACTTCAACCTGGTTCGTTGCTCTTCATTCAGCATATGATCCCAGAAATAGTTGTTGTGACCTGGACGAAAATTAGAACTGAAGATATCTCAGACATATGCAACAACGAACCGCTCATGAAACCATCAGACCCAAACATGAATAGTGGGTTCGTCGACGATTGAGCGTCTTTGTCCAAAGGATATGTTCTCATTTGCAGATCTGCTTCTTCTTTATCTCGTCTCTCCTTGGCAGCCTGGAACTTTTTCTCCAGAATCTATGGCTTTATCTCTCGTACAGCATTGTGAATAGACCAACTGAACCAGGCATACTTTCAAATATCGATCATATCTTGCTTCTGCGGTCTTGCTGGCAGAGGGTTTGAGTCGGAACGTCCGATGATGGCAGGTGATAGCACATGGCAATGTTGAGTGAGCGATACGTGGTGGAGCAGATTGGAGGCCATGGCGAAGCAGTGAGCGCGTTATCGACATCGACGTGGGTGAGAACATGGCAGTAAGGAAGCAAAAATCGGTACACCGGACCGGTCATTCCGACCTTCTTGTTCATCATGTCTGACGAGGAGCTCACCGTCGTCGCATCCGCCGCTCTGCAGCATCTGCTGAGCAAAGGCTCTATCACAACGCCGATATCTTCCATTGACCTCCTTGTTCGCGTTATCACCTACAAGCCACCCCAAAGCCTCATCGTAAACAAGCCCAAGGCGCCCAGGTTCCGCCTCACCGACTTGACACGTTTCGAAGCAATCTTGGAGTCGCTCTCTCAGTCATGGGATCAGGGAAGCATTACATTCACCAAAGAGAATGGCGAATTCAATATCCTGGACTTGAGGCTAGCGTCGTCTTCGTCAAATGTTGTATCCACCCTCCCACACAAGCGTAAGCGGGTGATAGACGAAGAAGCGGATTCTGCAGCTGGTGATGATGAGTCTGAGGATTCTTCGTCTGAAGACGCGGTGAACAGGCCTTCCTCTGCACTTGCCAGTCTCAGCAAGGAACAGCGCCAGGTGTTTGCCATCATACAGAAGAGTACCGCCAAGGGACGTCTACTGGCAGAACAGGTACGAAGGATAATTCGTAGGAAGAACATCTTATTCATTATTTAACTTTCAGTTCCGGTCCGTTGAAGAAAGTTTCGAGCCTATATGTCCTCATATCACGAAGGACGACTGCGCCAAGGCGCGTCGAAATGATCCATCGATACCCTTCAACCCAGATGTCCCTGTCGGTATCTGTGATCTTATCCATTTCCGACCTCTCATTCGCCCGCACACCGACCCTTCTCTTGGACATTGCTCATATCTTAATACATGCTATTCTGAGCCGACATATGCACAGTCACCGTCAATACCGCCGTTTCCCGGTTCTCAACACGGCTTCACACCCGGCATGCGCGGTCCGGCGTCTCTACCGTCAGGCCTTGGTGCCGGTGGAAGGGGCAAGGAAAAGGCTCCGTGCAGGTATCTACATTACGAGGTTGACTGGGACGCCACCGATGGCGACGGTTCTGACCGTAGAGAAAAGGCAGTGGTGAGGAATACGCATAAAATAGGAATAGGGCTGGGACCTACCGGGAAGGTGGCAAAATTTGTAAGTCTCGTCCTGGTGAATTGATGGTCTTACCGGTACCACTTGCCTATAGGCACCACCCCAATGGATCAACTGTGATCTGCGCCGCTTCGACTACAGCGTGCTTGGAAAGTTTCATGTAATTATGGCAGATCCTCCTTGGGATATTCACATGAGCGTGGGTGGTGAAACTGGTGGACCTCTTCTCCGATTGATATCCCATTATCTAGTTGCCCTACGGAACAATGACCGACGATGAGATGCGAGCTATGCCCATACCAGCACTCCAAGATGAAGGACTTCTGTTTTTATGGGTGACTGGCCGTGCGATGGAGGTGGGCCGAGAATGTATGCGAGTCTGGGGTTACACCCGTGTTGACGAAGTAGTTTGGGTAAAAACCAACCAGGCAAGTTTCTGTGAATATTGTTATAACCATGTCTCTAACGTATTCACAGCTGCAACGCGTCATCCGCACAGGACGAACAGGGCACTGGCTCAACCATACGAAAGAACATATGCTCGTCGGTGTCAAAACCGTGACAGATGAAAATGGAGCGTTGAAATTCCCGTCTTGGGTGAACCGTGGTTTGGATACTGATGTTATCGTGTCTGAGGTGAGAGAGACGAGTAGGAAGCCTGATGAAGCATACGGGATTATCGAAAGAATGTGCCCTGGGGGGAGAAAGGTTGAGATCTTTGGGAGGAAACATAATACGCGTCCTGGGTTGGAATTTTTTTCTCTTCCTCATCGAGGACTTGCACTCACATCCGGATGTAATAGGTGGCTGACATTGGGAAACCAGTTGGGACCTGATCAAATCTATGAAGAGGATCTTGCTGCCAGAATAAAGGCCAAGTACGGTGATCTATCTTGTTGGCATGAGATAGCGTTACTGAATAATTGATAGGTATCCGGATCGTCCTATCAACATTGTGAATGCTTGAACATCGATGTGTAGATTGAAAATATTCTTCCTTACTCGCTGCGGACTGTTTACACATTATATTATTGATATTCAGGGCGTGAATACATCTTTGGTAGCAGCGTTTCAGCCTTTTCATCCAGAGAGCTCACTTTTGAAACTTGCTCCTTCAAGCCAATAAGCCACTCCTATCCCTCCTTTCTACATTTCGCCGGTCTACATGCGTCCTCTTCATACACCCGCAACTTGAATAGAAAGCCCATGAGACAAGGGAGAGGAAAGTCACGAATTGCATGTAAGAACATCGGGGATGAAATCGTGAGCATCAACAGGACGACCATATAATGCTCTCGGAACCTTCTTATCGGTATTGCACATCGCAATGTTTCTCTGTCCTATTGCTTAGGTAGCAGGAGGTCATTTAAAAAAAAGCATAAAAAGGTAGCTTATACAAAGGAGATAGCGCGAGGATCACAAAGACATGGCAATGTACAAAAAGAGACAGAAACAGCAGCCATCAGAGCCCCTCTTCGTCTGTCGTCTCGGCATCCATCTTGTTATCATCATCGTATTCAGTTTTGAATTCGATACCCTTGTATCTCCTCCGAAACCAGGCCGGAGGTTCAGCGTCAGTTGTGGAGTGGTAAGTGAAGAAGTGGCATGCAACCGAAAGGACCCAGTGACCAGGTCGGTTCCTAATGGGAAATAGCAAACGATTGGCAATAGGAACTACGAAAAACGGGTGGACATGAGATGTGACGACGCGAAATTGACGGAGTGTTTGGGGATCGACAGGTTCTCCCGGATAGGGGGTCAAAGGCATCTTCGTAATCAGCATCGACTTGCTCCTCTTTCAGAAATTCGTCACGGATAGCTTCTCCTGCAGCCGTAATGGGAACAAAGAGGTATCGGAATGCTGCCTCTGGCATGTACTGCAGGACGGCGACTTGAGGTTAGAAGATGAACGACAAAGAAACGCACCTCTTTGAATGTGATTCGGCGGTGTTTAGTGAATTCTTTGCCCAATGTACGAGTGTGATAGACTCTAGCAGTATCACAAGGAAGCGAGAAATAAATAAGCATCTTGTTGAGCGTTGTCATAGTTGGGACGAGAACAAAGTCTCCGTTGATGGAGTTTCGATGTAGGTCCGGACGATCTGAAAAGTATGCTCGTTCGAGGCTATATCAGAGACGGTGACTATGGCATACATGCAATGTAATTGTCCATGTTCTTCATGACCATTTGTTGTGGGTCGAGGCCCCAAGCCCATTCGAGTTGCATCTTCAGCGCAGGGGAAATGTCGTTAGCCACGAACAGGTGAGCTTTGAGTGGTGTATCTGGGTTGTAGGCTTTTGTTATCGGGCATAGGTGTCGCGAAGGAACCGTAGATCCAGTGGTCATGGCCGTTGGTGTCTAACAAGCTTTGTTTGCGCAAGTTGGTTGCTTGTGGATATCCATACACTTTGTCTCTGATCAAGCCCAGCAACTGAGGGGGAAAAAACCATCTGTACAGTATACGTAAAGAGGGCAGCCAAGAAGAGGTGTGATGCACCAGAAGAGTAGCAGCAAAGCTAGACCATTCGATCGTGTATCGTCGGGTAACTGCTGTTCACGGAGAACTTCACCATCAACTGAAGAACATCATTTCTCGTTTTTGTTTCCGGTTTTACGTCGTTTGGATCCTCCGCCCGCGTAGCGTCTTTTCTTTCCTTTATGGCCCGATATCAGACTAGAGACTTTCGAGTAAAAACTAGCCAGGGTTGTGCGACCAAGTCGGAGAGCGCTTCGAGCACTTCTGCGATGCCAAGGGCAGCCCGTACGACGACGACGACGATGCCTCGTCAATGCATCCTGATCCTTCATAGTTTGTATTTTGTCCGCGAATCCCGATAGGGATTGGATCTTCGACCGTGTTTTCCATAATTCTACGTGTCCGCCCATGAACTATGAACAAAATTACTACAGCACTGAAAACGTTCACCGAATGGAGATGACATACCGACCATTGGAACGCCTCCAAAAACGTCTTTGCGTGTGAGATATCAAATAGCTGTAGACTTTCCGATTTAGATATAAGGGTGAGTAACCCGCGCATATCTCTCCAAGCCCAAATGAGCGTAAGGGTCTCTATGTGTAGCCGCTTAAGGGGACGGGAGACTTTGTACACGTAAAAATATGCATCCTGCGCTGAGCAACATGAGCACGATTACCTACGACTTGAATGAGCAAGCGTGACATACCCCAATACGCCAGAAAGGCCATGAGATAGGTGAAAGAAAGGCCACGAGTTACGAGCTTCGGAGACACAATGAATATAAACGTCGGAAGGCCAACCAAGAGGCATAAAACCGCTGAGAAGTAAAAGAGACAATTGTAAAAGCGACGCATTCTCTTCGGGTTCAGGTCCTGTATGACGACGCGTAAGCACAAGGAACGAGTGCCGTAACAATGTTTTTACTAACATTTTCCAGTTTCTTCATTACGCTCTCTAGCATCTGCGTCTCGCGCTTGATTGTCAGACTCGCTGTTTTGCATCGACTCCGAAGACTAGCCCTAGAAACCGCGCCATCTGAGTCGATTTCTCTAAGGATGTCACCAATAAGGCCATAGCAGGTATCAGTGAGATGCTGCTCAGAGTCAAGGATAGTGTCGGCAGTACACAGGACTCTCGGGATATGCGAGCGGGCGACACTGTATACAGCCAGAGGTTAGCTGAAAATAAACCAGCGGTTCCAAACCTCCTACTCACGGCCAGATGAGAATCTCCCAACAGGAGGGTAGCAAGAGAGCATCAATCAACTCGATAGCCGCAGATGAAAACGTCTCGGCAGCATGATACGAGGCTAGAGGAGTTCCGCGGTGGAGAGCAACCCACAAAAAATCAAGACAGAATTCGGGAATGGTGTGACTCAATTCCGTGATGAATAGATAGAAGGCACCCCTGTGGGAATGTCCTTTAGAATTGTAATTCGACATTTGGGTGAATGCTTGGCGGTGTCAGGCCTCGGTAGACTCGCTCGACGCTGGTCCAAGTGACGGTCTGAACCTCGAAGCGCTTGATCACGTGGTGACGTATACCAAAGTTCCCGCTACCTTGGTAGTGGGTCTCTGCAGAACACTAATGGCACCACTTTTTGCGGTAGATTCGGTGAATCTAATCTACTTTCATGCCCTCCTGAGTCATCTGTTCAAAGTGGAGTTTGTTATAGTCATGGGTTTCTATTTTTTTTCTCGTATTTATGTTCGGTTTATTTTCACTTCAGTTTTTCTTCAGTTCTCGTGGTCGCCATGTCCTTGTATTCTCATACATGTATCACTGTTGTTCTTGAACGCGTGATCAGACGTCTTTTACATATTCGGTGACATCACGTTTTTCTTTGCTACGCACCATGATGATCCCGACTAACTGCTGCCGCTTAAGAGGTGTATATTTCGACACGTCTATGTCTGATAAAGTCGTAGGAGATCCGTGCATCAAAACCGTCACCCCAGGTTCTCTCTTATGAATAGAACCTGAGGTCGAAGAAGGCGGATACGCTTCGAGATAATCCAAAGAGTCCATTCATTCTCTTGGGTACAGCTTCATTTTGCACAGGATGGACGGGTAAGGAAAGCGAGAGGGTCATAAACAGAATAATTGAGAGGGCTAGTTGAAAGACGGGTAACATATCAGAGAAATATTGGACAAAACCAGTTCTTGCAGCTTCTAAGGTCGGCTCGTGAGTGTGGCCAGCACTTGAGATCGTGGAGATGTGAAAGTAACATTGACATTGAGTCGGTACATACTTTATTAGACAAATTATCACATCAAGTGTGTTATATTCCACACGGCTCGTTACGAACCGCCATACATAGTATACCTGTATAAAAAATTATAACCCTAATAAAACCCGATCCTTGTAACAGCAATTAGATACCGAAAATAGCAGAATAGATCATCACAAGCAACGTTAGATAAAGATAAATGCGACCGGGCATCGCAGTGTATGCGTTTATGATACAGTGCTTGAGAGGAAAAAAGACGTGTAATGATCGTGATGTGCATGTCAGAATGCGCTCTCCTTATGACTGATAAACAGCAATGTAGTTGAGGGCCCACCAGGCGTCTAAAAGGTATTATCAACATCAATACGACGAATCACTAGAATGATTGAAAGGCATACAATTGAAGTTGGTAGGATCCGCAACTGCGTCCGCACATGTTCCGGGACAAGACCCGCCATAGGCAGCACCGGCCCAGTCTCCGCAAAGTGTGGTATCAATAGTGAGGCTGTGATCGTAGAAGTGATCAGAGATACTGCATGATGTGGAGGGGAAGAAAGCGCTAGGAGTCGACCAAGATGATGGATCCGGCGACTGAGATGTGATGTCAGCGGGTATCTCGTCGCGAGAAAAGAACCAGATGGAGATGCCCTCATCCGCAAGGAGATGTGCGTAGACGCCTCCCGTAACAACGTTGAAGTAGTGGCCATATGAGCGGGTATCAGTTTCTTGGAACGCACAGCCGGAGTTATCCCCGTTACCGGGAGTGCACGTTATACTCAATACCCTGCCAGAGGCGACTTTGGTGCTGGTCAAGGAGCAGCCACTACCGGTATGAAGGGTGTATTGGTTAAGATCCTGCTGATTGACGCCCTCGATGACATCGATTCCACCTATAAACAATTTTCGGTCAGTACGAGCCAGTCAACTAATTATAACCTGCTTACCAGCGTTAGGCCAATCAGGACCTACAGACCTGGAAATAAAGGTTAAAGAGGCATTCAAAATGGACAAAAGATGTAATTACCAGTAAGCGGGCCATACGCTACATCCGCGCGGCATGTGATATATGTCCGCAATGAAAAGGCCACTGCTGTACTGAGTCTTCGAGCTGATACGAACTCTACAATCGTCGGTTAGCGCCCATAGAGATGATAGCGTAGTGAAGATATTCTCACGATGCCCGGTTTTGGCCCGACTTTAATGTGGTAGTATTATCGACCTTAAGGATGGTAGTACCGTCATCCTGAATATAGGCAAGGCCTTTGGACATAGCGTCCTCCTTGGTCTGATAATCAACGAGGCCGTTAGTTGGATCGGACCACGAAAAAAAGTCCCATTCGCTGCGAAGAAAAAAACATAAGCGAGCTGTTTTTGTGATAAAGATAGAATGCCTTACTCTAGAAATGATTGCCCCTGATACATGTCCTTCAAAGTATAAGTAGCTTTGCGAACGTGGGGATGCTGATGCAGCGCGGTTGGGGTTCCTGCGATGTTGGCGCGAGACACGGATCATGCCCGAGGGCGCTGGAAAAAATCGACAAAGCGAGGATGGAGAGCGCGGCGAAGGAATGCATTGTTGCTGAGGGAGAGCTTTTTAAAAAATGAAAGTCGAAAGTGATAACGAAGATCAGATGCCAGCTGGACCGTATAAAAAGGAGCAGTGTGAAAATGAAGGACGGGGAAGGGCTATATGGGCGGGGTGGGGGGGCCAAGGAGCACAAGCTGATGTGGGCCTGTGAGCCCTGTTATACGGAGGAGCCATTGATCTTGATCGATTGATCTTTCGAAACAAATTTGGGAGAAGGAGTGGGTGGTAGGAACTCGGAAATTATTTGGCTTCCGTACATGTAATGGTCGCCTGTTTGGGCAACGACGTCGGTCCTGTCAACTTGTTTTGTTTGCAATCACATCCGCTTCGAGGTCCTCCTCAAGCACAAATCTGGGCCAGTTCACTGTCAGTCAGTGCAGATGCCACAGCAATGCATGATGATGATGAAATCCCGTTTCAAGTATTCACGCCCTTTAGGGCGTATGTATACATCTGGTGACTAGTATCACTACTTGGGTTGCCTGGTCATGGTATGTGTCTGGGGCTGGTGCTACGGTATCTACTTGTATAGTGCTTGTAATGTAACTGGTGGGGTAATTAATCTGTATGTGAAGAGTGAGGGTGTGCGAGAGAGAGTGACGTCTTGAGCGTTGCGTTCTTGGGTGAGATGGAATTGGTGGTCGCCGTCGGGCGATCTGCAGGCAGAGAGCCTGGGTGGCTGCGGCAGTATTGGGGGGGGGGATCGCATGCCATCATTGGCGTTTTGAAAGCACTACAGGGTGTTGGTACGTTAGTACTCAGCTTGAATAGAGGGGGGGAAAGTAGGCTGTCCTCCATGTTGGAGGACAGCCTATGAGAATTCGACAATGGGCTTCATTCTTCTGTAATAGTCTAATGGCCATTCACGGGATCACCAAAGATTGGTGATTTATTGTATATCCTATTAAAGAACATCAATGTAGCGCATGCAGGATTATGAAAACAATCATCAGGTACAACGAGTTGAGGTTTCCGCAAGGACGAATGAATCAGCTTTCTTTTCCATAGATTCCGAGTATTACGTCTCCTACGAAAAGGTTTCTTGTTCGTGAGATGATTTACTAGGAAACCGCGCGACTTTCTGAAGATGGGGGGGGGGGGCACTTGTTGGTAGCCACGTCCGAAAGCGCGAGTCGTCACGCATAATCGACCGTTGATCTATCTTCGGAAGGCGACAGACGGATTGGAGAGAGCATGAGGCACTGGAAGGCAACTAAGGCACCGGCAAGGTTCAACCTCGCTTGGAGAGTCTAATCCACAAAGCAGAGATATGCAGTAGATACGTGCGGATACTTGCGGTCGTCATAGGTATAGATTTAACAGACAAGCGACATTCTAAACCGCCCAAGTTCGGTCTCAGAATGACCAATGTGTAGGCACTTGAATTGCCGAGGCCAAAACAGTCCAAGTCAATATTCCAGTAACCAGAGGTCGTCCTAATACATGGCGCCTCTTGCAACTCCGGGTCCCAGGATGGGCCATGAAAGGGCCTCGATACCGTTGAGGTACCGGGCTCGTGGTAACCTTAGGTACTTGTCCACCAAGGACCCACTTATCCCCTGAGGATCGACCTCACATAATTTCATTTACCTCCCCTTGACCGACAGAAACTGTCGAGAAAGGGTCGAGTCACTATCGGATGAAGGGTTTAACGTAAACACCCAAGTAAGAATAAGTGAAAAAGACCTCGACTGACCTGAGCCAACATGTTTTGATGCAATCTTTCACCGACCGCATGTGAGAAACTGTATTCCGCACGGCACTGATATTGTACGCGGAAACACAATCATGACTGCTTTCTATCATGTCGCGTTCGTTTGGAGTCCCACTCCTTTCTCTATTGAAGCCATTCGTGCTCGCGACCCCCATCCGTCCATACATCCCAGCCGTCACGTATTTGCAGCCAAGTGGACACAGGATTCACCAGAAGGAACATTTCAAATTTGCCGAATATTGTAGATGGTTGTCGCTGCGGAAGTATCTGAGAGACAACAAAGAGAATGATGGCAAAGAGGACGCCAATGTCGAAACCCCACAAAATCTGATGGGCGTTATGGTATCCGAGGGCATATCTGCGTAAATTTGAACAAGTAAAGTACAAAATCACTATGACGGCACCAGATACTCACCTGCAGTACGTGACAAGAAGAGCTCAACCACCAATGGCAGAATAGACCACGAGGCGCCATGCAAAATCGAGGAAGGTATAACCGGTTGTCCCGAATTGGTGTTGGAAATAGAGATGGCAGATCAGAAATGTCGCAAAGTAGCCCATGTATTGACTGTGAGAGGATGGAAATCCGTATCCGTTACCTACACCCTGAAATATGTCACGAATGTGCACATAAAACTGATTTCTGACGGGACACACCGATAGAGCCTGAAGCTGAAGCGCTGAAGACCTATGCTCCTTTACGGCCTGTTTCATCAACCAACTGAAGGCCTCGCAGGCAAACTGCCCCGCCCACGCCCACATCACTATAATGACATATTCCCGGGTTTGTACTGCCAACGAAGCATATGCTGGCTGGAAGGATGTTGATCAGTGATGGCCCAACACCGGTACTGTAACACACACACCATGAGAAGAATAGGGCTCAGTGTCACTAGGGCCAGCCCAAGAGAGAGCAGGGAAGAATCATCGTCTGCAAGGACGTGTTCTCATCAGCGGTTCACATGGCAGGAGAAGCCGTACAGAGAACGTGCGTCAAGTCCAGTGATGCCTGCGGACCACGATGGTAGGCCTTTATCCCGAGCTGTGGTAAAATCAAGAAGATATTCGACTGTGATAGCGACAATCACGTAGTGCACGATGAGGGCGACCGTGACGACGGGGACAGCCCTGAGCCAGGACACCGCTGTAACCTGGCAAGCCGCTTTATAGATGCTCGCGGAACTCGTAACTGTGTATAAAGCCTGGTACCCAGGACAGGGGGTATACTGGTAGGGTTCGGAAGTTTTTGTGGGTCCCAAGGGCCTTTGAGTTTGGTCATAAATTGAGGATATATGTATTTCAAGATATCTAGAGTGCATATAAAGGTGTCAATCCCTGGAGAAGGCGAGAAAACGCGCTGATTTTAACGGTAAAATGGCAGAGCGACGAGATTTCCTCCCTATAAAATTTCAAGCGGAGTCTCAAAATGGCCAACTTTTGGACCCTACCAGTCAGTATAACCTGCCCCGGGTTCCAGGGGTCCAGGCGCCCACAAAGTAAAGTAGGCTGGTTTCATCTGATGACGGGATCTTCGTCTAGCAAGATTTACATCCAGAGACGGCTCGATCCCGACCGCAAAAGATTTACTTATGCAATTGATTTGGTGAAAATCACACATAAGGATTCATAAAGCTACAAAACGCGTGATAGACGAAGCAAAGCAGTATTCACGGATCAGAAATAGAGCAAATAATCTACCTCAATAAACTTTCAGCAAACATCCCATCTTCCTCGTTCCAGCCAAGCGTGTCAGGAGCGATCCCAAATTGCCTGAGCATCAAACCCACAGTATTCTCGGGCTTGCCCTCCTCCTCGCCTCCTGTATCCCCATCCTCGCCATGCGACTCTACACCTTGCATCTGGTCTTCGTCTTCTTCACCCTCTTTCTTTTGGGGCTCGTCCCATCCCCAGCTATTTTCAGTCTTGAGTCGCTTCTGATCCCCCTTGTCTTCCCATCCCCAGCTGTCTTCAAACCCTCGTTTTGTTTTCGGTCTGTCCCAAGTATTGCCCCAGCCACCAGCTTCGTTTGTTCCATTATCCTTCACCAAGTCCCAGAGTTCCCAAGCGACCTCTCTCGCGGCCTCTGTCCATCGTTTGGCCAATGACTCCAACAGTTCCTCCTCCCCGTCCTTCTTAACCTTCACGGCCCTCCTGAGAATCTGTACTTGACGTTCGAGCGATTGGATGGTCGGGGTCATCCGAACTGACGGTATGACGTTTGAAGAAGCTGCGGCCGAGAGCGGAGACTTGAACTGAGCAGCTGCGCGAACAGTTCGATGCTTCTTCTTCGGATCGTTCAGTACATGTTCGACTGACTTGACTTCGGAGCGCACGATCGTCTTGACTGCGGAGAAAGAAGGCTTAGTAACAGCAGGAAGAGGGCTAACGGGATGATCGTTCTCCTTTTTGATCAACGGAGAGCGGAAGGGTGTTGAAAACTTCTTGCGTTGTTGTAAATGCGACATGACTGTTGGTCTCTTCGGACCTGGCGCTAGGGTAGCATGGCTCTTCACATGAGACGGAGCCTCCGGCAGCTGAGGTGCGGGTGCGATGTCATCAAGAACATGTGTTTCTTGCGTTGGGAATTCTGGGACCGCATCCAACTCTTGAGTTACTTCGGCTGTCGCCTAGAGTCTTGTCAGAACTATGAAGATGGATGACAACATAAACCAACATGAGAAGTGGAAGTACCCTGAGAAGGCGGACTATCCTTGATCTCAGTCTCCGAGGAAGTATGGGAAAATTGGTCACCCAGAAGGTAAGTGTCAGGTTTTTCGACAGAGGGCTGCTTCAGGTCAGGAAAAATATTCGCCAAAGGGAAAGACGGCATACCTTAGTATCCTCTTGAACAGTCTGCAAAGGACTTGAGGACGGAAAAGGAGAAGACACAAGAGGAACCGGAGACGACGAAGGAGGCAACACGTCGGATGCATCCAATTCAATAGTGTTTACTTCATCCCATGGCCGCTCACTGGAATTCAAAGAAATGAGTTGGGACTGATCATCGTAGTCATAGTCGATCTCCAGCTGTAGTTGGTATCAATATCGTTTAAAAATACTCTGCAATTACTTACTGTCCGTTTATTCGCTTCTGATTCATCAGGATAAGGTTCAGTAATTGCGGAAGACTGAGAGGATAGAGGCGGTGAAGATGAAAAGATTTTATTTGGACTGGAGCATGGTGGAGACGAATAAAGAGCTTCATCGGCCGGAGAAAATTGGATGAGATCTACGTCGCAGTCAGCTCTCTCGGGGAGGATTGAACTTGAGGTGAGCGAGTTTGAGTCGTCATGAGCTATATCAAGTCCAGGTTCATCAGCGGAGTGAAAGTTATAGCGAGAGTTTTGGGAAGCATTCTGGGTAGACTCTGCAACGAGTTCTCGATCAGGGCTACATTGACGTCCAACGTAATTAGACTGCAGAGAATCCTCCTGTAGTGGCGCAGATAAGTTGTCAGGATAGGTGTCTGGCTGTATCTGTTCGTTATTCATGACTGGATCCAGCGTATTGAGGTTCGGTATATCGCTTGTAGAAAGTACTGCCAGAGGTTCACCATTGAGAGCAGGATCGTAAAGTTGATTATATGCGCCTTGGCTGTGTTCGATGAGTTCGGTATCAGTAGAAACAATAGCAGGGATGCAAGCATTCTGAGGGAAAGAAGCAGTATCAGGAGGAAGATATTCGTATTCGTCTTTAGGATCTGTCGGTAAAGTATCGCCATCCAGGTCATATCCGGAAGAGTCGAAACCACCAGAATAGTTGGTGTCCGAAGGAGAGCAAGATATATTGTCTTGAACCGCCTGAGCAGACCGAAATTGAGCATGCAGGGACAGTGACAGTGAAGCAACTCACAGGTGGGGTTACGTCGCACTCCACGACAGCCACGACACGGTCGCCACATCCCGGCGTAACATAGTTATTCGGAGTGTCCGGCAACGTTGCGGCTTGCATACTTGACGAAGATTCCTGGGTATATGCGCGTCAAAAGCAAATCACGGTGCGCAAAAATATGTCTCATACCTGTGATGGGCTAATGTCGCCAAAGCAGAGTCCAGAGAAGAGAGAGGACGCCATTTAAAGGGCAACAGTAGGGGATGAGCGCGATGGTGGCCGTTGCAGTCAAAGTTGTGACGCCCAGGTCAAATATTTGACAGGTCCCCAAATGGACTCGCAAGTCTCCTATACTCCCTTTCTTTCGACATCATCGTAGCCGCCGTTCACCATGATAACGGGCTGGCCTCGAAAGTCTCACGACCACGGCAATCCAGGCCAGGGTTCACCACCGACGACAGTCGGGGAATCCCGCAGCAATGACAGCGAGAGTAATAACCGAGGGACTTCCCCGGATCCAACGCGTCGACGGTCATCGAGTGATTCTGCAACACCAAAACAGACGCCAGTACCGCCGAGCCTGCGCATTTTATCGTCATCAGCGTCTGGGGTTCAGCCGGAATCAGGCCGGAGTCATCTTTTCTCCCTGTCGGATGCGCCGAGTTCGTTATCCTCATCGTCGCGCAAGCTTGGCCTATTCACAGATAAGTTGTCGCACTTGGCTGGGCATCATCACCACGGACATGGTCATTCGGTGATGCCGAAGCCTAGTTCCTTGAATCCAGCCCTTTTATTACACCCTCACGGTCGAAATCCTGAACCAGTCGGGTCTCCAACTTCGCCTACTTTTCCTCCGTCGCCCACAATGTCGAATCCGAACAAGGTTCATACATCGCCTTCAAAGGTGATCATCACACTTCTAAGTTGGGAAGCCAACAATTGATACCTTCTGCTTCCAGGCTTCCTACGGGCGCACTTACGACTCCAAACTTGTTACTCGCGAAATGCATCGTCTAGGAAATCTTGCTCACCTTCCCTCCGGTATACCTGCCCTCTCGCAGGCACCCTCCGTCAGCTCTCTCTCTCTCCCAGCACCGGGTTCAATGGCACAAGCCAGCATGGCCTCTACATCAGGCTCAGATCCGTGGGGCACCTTGCATGTCCATATCCTGCCACTCTTCAACGGTGAACCACTGAGGATACCTATGTGAGTTGACCTGCACATGCCACTGTCATCCGATCTGACCAAGTCAGAGAGAACCTAAATATGCTAGTGAAGGCTCACATAGCGACGGCCGCATCATCACCTTCGAAGGCGCTCGCCACACTGGAGCACGACACTTCAGAGCTTATTGGGTCAGGAATGCGAACCCTGAACGCCAAACTAGCTGAGAAAGAAGATGATAAACTCGTCGGACGCATTGTCGAAATATGGGGATTCTTCTGGGATCAGGTCTTGCCTTATGTTGAAGGGGTATGTCCGACCAAATCGGTTTACTACCTTTCCACTAATGTACCCCGCAGGCGTTGCTCCCTCTCCAGACTGACCCTCTTCTCTCTTCGCTCTACCGCACGCCCAAGCGTCCATCTTCACCAAGTCGCCAGAATAACAAAGGCTCGATATCGACATCTCTCGGCACCTCTTTGCAACTCTCCACGCAACACATAGACGTCCGAGCCGTCGCTCTTCGATCGTTTCGCGATAAAGTTATCTTGCCACTAGCTCCGCGACTGAAGGCACGACTTTCTATGGTAAATAGACAAGATAATTTCCAAGAAACCGCTGGTTATCAGCAACCTCGACTACAACAAATGTTCGTTGCTATGTTGATTGCTTACTTCCATTGTAGCTGATCAGATTGTGATTACAGGCTACTCGTGCTTACATCGCAGAGCCGATATCGAACACCTACATTCTCTCTTACAGCCCAACCTCCCCAGCCGTCCACAGGAGAAGCCGCAGTACTAGAACTCCTCAGGATTCTCCGCTCCCCAAGCCCCCAATTTGATGGTCGCCAAACTGTAAAGACTTCTACAGGTAGAGCCAGAGCGCCTAGTTTCCTGTCTGGTGGTCTCCCGCGTGATCGGCGAGGCCGGATAGCTCAGAAGCAAAAAGGTGCGAACCTCCCCAACTTAGTCAGCAACACGCTTTCGGCTGGAAACGATGGTGATTCTTCTGGAGGTGAAACGCCCCGAATAGGAAGTGGAGGGACGTTGGTTGATACTGAACGGGAGAGAGAGCGAGAGAAGGAAAGGGAATTCCTAGAAGCGTTGAGGTCCGTGCCATTCATCTTCATGCTGATCACTTGTGCTAACGTATGACACCTGTAGAAGCCCAGATCCTGAGAGTAGCAATGCGAGAGCAAGTGTTGGAGGATGGGGCCTTGGTATAGGACATGAGGATAGTGGTAAGATTGAAGAGGAGGAGGACGAACCGTTGGATTGGGACCAGGCGCAAGTACGTTGACCGTTCCCTTTTCGTGACAAGCACTTATGTTAATTTCAGGCTGTCGTGGAACGCATGGTTGGTATGAATTCGTCGACGCCAGAGTCGGCTACAAGAAAACGAATGGCATGAGTAGATATGAAGAAATTTCTTGAGTTTATACTTATATTAGTATAGTTATAATCGGCATGTTCAATTGTATAATAACATATCATATTCCATCCTTTCCAGATCCTTGACCTGACCGACCACAAGATGGTTGCTACTACGCGATGAGCAACATCTATTGCAGTAACGTGGTGCGACTTTGGTCATTTGTCGTCTTGCATGAATAGTCATTATGCAATCTGGAGGGTAACATGATAGGCCGCTGATCAGTGTAGGACTGAAACTCGACCTTGGGTGTGCTGAACAGGTCGATCAAAGGTTAACGTTTGTGAATATTAACGTGTATCTATTAGAATACGATATGTTTATTTACCTCGCGGAGACCGAGTTACGACTCTGAGTGACCGGTCATTCAGTCTGCACGAAATAGCAAGTGTGCTGTAAACAGTTTGCCACTCAATGACACCAGACGGTTCGATGTATTGATTCCTGTTGAACATTCCGTAAACTTTCAATCGACTTGGAGATTCTGAGAGAAGTGGCAGGTTGAAAGATACATTTGTTTAGTAACATATAGCGTTATATGTCGAGGCATTGAGCAAAACAAGAGAGCAAAGGTATAAGTCATCAGAAACATGAAGGAGAAACAACAGTGAAAGTGAGGAAGCGCGCGCGGGTGGCACTTTGTAATCCTGGTACTGACTCGTGGATGGCTTATGTCGACTTGGCACGCGACGCAGTAGTCGATTCTTCATAGCGCGCCTTTAGGACTAGGAGCAGGCGATGAGGGTGCTGACGCCTGGCCTGTAGGGACGGAACAAAAAGAGATGGAAATAGCAGCCTTTAGTAACAGTGATTCTTCGAGAGTTCAGCCATCCCTTTGCACCACTTGTAAATTTCCCCCAGAGCCATCGACCTTGGGACCACTAACGATGACCTCCTCTTAGCAGTTCTTCGTCTGATGTATTAGCATCCATATCATCATCGTCATCATAATAGGTCTCGAACTCGATACCCTTATATCTCCTCCGGAACCAGGCTGGAGGATCGACGTCGTTCGCAGATATTTGAGCGAAGAGATGACACGCTACCGAAAGGAACCAGTGACCAGGTCGGTTCCTAGTGGGAAATAACCATTGATGGGCAGTGATGGCCGCAAACAACGGATGTACGTGGGATACGACGATGCGAAACTGCTTGAGCTGCTCGAGTGCTTCAGGATCCATAGGGTCTCCAGATAAGGGGTTGATGGCATTTTCGTAGTCGAGACTGATTTGTTCCTGCTGCAGGAGATACTGATCACGAATAGCTTCCCCTGCGGGGGTCATGGGTACGAAAAGGTAACGGAACGATGTCTCTGGCATGTACTGCAGAAAGGTCAGAAGAAAGCAATGGTGAATAACGCAGATACGAACCTCCGTGAATATCATTTGGCGGGCGCTTGATGAATTTTGCACCTGAATTACGAGTATGATAGACCCTATTAGTGTTATAAGGAAGTGAGAAATAATTGAGCATCTTGTTCAACGTTGTTATCGTTGGGACGAGAGCAAAGTCTCCGTTGATGGAATTTTCACATGTCTGGACGGTCTGGAAAATATGATCGTTAAAAGTTGTATTGAAGATGGTGACTATGACATACATGCAATGCAGTTGTCGATGCTCTTGATGGTCATTTTGTGTGGTTGAAAGCCCCAAGCCCATTCAAGATGCATCTTCACCGCAGGAGATATATCGTCGGCAACTAACATATGAGCATCGAATCGGAGGTCGGTATTGCGGCATTTAGGTTATAGGACATAGGAGCCGTGAAGGGACGTTGGCAGTCATGGCGGTCAGTGTCTGACAGGTTTGTTCAACCCCCGATCAAATCCTAGACTGAGACTAGTCCGGAATGCCGATACAACGTCCACCATTAAGGGAAGTGAGGAAATCAACTTTCAGTCGATATTCTGAGAAATGGCAGGTTGAAAGATACATTTGTTTAGTAATATATCATAGAGAGCGTTACATGTTGGGGCATTAAGCAAAACAAGAAAGAAAAGGTATAAGTTATACAGAAACATATCAAAGGAATGGAAATGAAGGAAAAACAACAAGTCAATGCAAATGATACCAAAATAAACAAAGTCAAACGCATGGGATATAGACATGATGCTACAGATGGTTAATATTTGCGAGTCGCCAACGTCCTAATATCGTAAAGGAATGAGCGGTCCGGCTCGGTGAAGGTGTCCTGTCGCGACAAGGTACTCTTCCAGCCCTTCATTTCTGAATGATGCCGTGTTTCTGCCTCGCGACACTTTTGTACAAAGTGTCCGTCGATATCACACACCATCGACGCTCTTGAAAAGCGCTCGCTATCAGCTTCCGATGCAGCTCGTGCACGACAACGTCCGGAGGTTGGAGCCGAGGCCACCGAAGATCCATTGACACTCGATGCTGCCATGGACGTCTCTGAGACAGAAATAACGGCTTTGATGGTACCACCCTTGGTTTCCCATCCATCACCCTCTTCTTCATCGTCCGCCAGGTTAGCGAACACATCCGGCTCCTCGTCTTCAGGCGGTAATGTTGATATCCAACACATACGTGCTGGATCAAATATCATGTTTCCCACTATCCGCGCACCTGAAGCATACGAAGGGGCGGGGGACCCAAGGGATGAGCCGGTAAGATGTGTAATGAGAGCTGGTCGCGTGAAGGCAACGTCAAAGTCCTTCAAGACTTGCTCGTTTCCTTCCCACCGAAGAGTCTGAGGGTTCCATTTCATGTCACCAACAACTAAATTTATGTTAGAGGTGAGGAACAGCACAAAAACCGAAAATCAACGAACCTTTAGGCGCACTCGTGCCGCCCAAATTCCGTATTAGGGTAGGCTTCTTGGGTTCAGTTGAAGGCGTCAAGTTTTTCCGTTTTTTCTTGGGAGACTGGGGCTTCTGAGCTAATTCGGATCTGCTCCGACGCTTTGACAATGAAGCAAACGCAGAAGGTGCAGTGGAATCTGACAAAGAAAATATTATCAGCGAAAAAGCGCTGAACCAAGAAATGCACAACTTACCCGACGGTTCACGGCGTCCCTTTTTACGAATAGCGCTCTTATCTGCGAGCTTCGTCGGCGAGAAGCTGGCGGCGGCAATGCGGTTTCCGTAACCTTTAGGTTGAACACGAAAGCGACTCTCTTTATCCCGATCAGTGGGCAAGTCTGCAATCGCGTCAAGCTCAGTCCCATCTCCATAAACGCATTGACGCTTTGGTTTGCGGAGCACCTTGGGGACTAACTGTGGCGGTATTGTCCGAGTTGACTTGGACAGGTTAGACGGAGGCCGTGCGGGAGCGGGCGATGATGTCCGGAAGGGTGACTGAGCTCTCGGAGACGGTGAGCGGCCAAATAAGGCAGAGAGCGCAGGACGCGACTTGAGGCGCCCTATGGTGGGTATGGTTAGACGAAGCGCGGCAGTGCTAGAGGAAGGTGTGGAAGGGCGCGTAGGTGGCACCTCGTAATCCCGGCACTGACTCGTGGATGCCTTGTGAGATTTGGCACGCGACGCAGCTGTCGATTCTCCGTAGCGCGTGCCTTTAGGTGCAGGTGATGAGGGTGCAGACGCTTGGGCGCCTGATTCCATAAGAGAAGACAGAGATGCCTTCCTCGCTAACCTTCTCACGGGCGTGGCGGCGGCGGCAGGGGCAAGGCCTGTGTGAGACTTCTGACCTCGTAGACTGCCAGTTTTCACAGGCAGTGTTGATGATGGCTTAGGGGAAAATGACTGAAAAGTTTGTGTCCTTGCCGGGGTTTGGAGTGGAGGTGAAGGGGAGAGCCTTAGCTTCTGAAGTTGCCGTGCAGAAGAAACTGGAGGATGATTGACGGGAGACTTGGCACGATTCACTCGTGATGGCAGCCTCGGTGCCTTTTGAAGGAGCAAGCTGCTGCTTCGGTTGGCCGACCGCAGTAACGGCGAGCGCTGAGGCTTCAGCAGGCGACTAGGACTGAAATCGACATTATCGTCAATGACTAGTCCCATTTCAAAATCATCATCTGGATCAGGACTAGCCACCTTGACTTGGTTATCCATCATGACCGCCGTTTTCTTCTTGTTCAGGATCGAGGTGAAGTGGCGTCGGCCTAAATCCGCAGGGATGATGAGGCCTTCAAGGTCTCCTTCATCGTCATCGTCCTCTTCTGTTTCCGTTCCTGGAGTAGACACAGAAGAGGTAGAGTTGGACGATGGAGAAGTATCGGCAAATCCTAGAGTAGAGTAGGCGTCCGAGGACTGCGAGGATGTAGTTTGGTCTTTGTCTCCCCATTCTAGCGAAGTTTTGGAGGCGCGGTGGTTGAGAGTCAAGGGCGCTAATGAAAGCCGGGTGATGCCAGAAGGAAGTGAGAATGCATCTTCGAAGTCATTTTCGTCGGACAACCGTGTGGGCGGGACGACGGGCTTCGGTTTGGGCACAGCAGCAAATTTGATTGTCGATGCACCCTCTTCATCGTCATCATTGTCGTCGTCATCATCGTCGAAGTCCTGTAACGACGACAGCGGTCGTATGATACGCATCTGCGTGGAAGTCCCAGAGGGATCAGGGTGGGAAGGAAACGGACAATGGATTTGGGCGCCTCCAGTATGTCCAAGATCCATTTCTAGGTCCCAATCCTCATCTTCTTCATCTTTGCTGACAGTATGTATTGATTGACCTTCCGGAAGATCAAAGTCTGCGTCAGGCCATTCTTCTTGGGCGGCGGCGGCGGTTGGAGCGGGAATCGTGGACATGGTAGAAGGGAATGGGGATAGATATGTGTCGCGCGTTATGCTACAGTGATCCAACAAGCAAAATGAGGGCGGTAAACCGAGTCGTGGAGGGGATAGAAGAGGTTAATGGAGCATGGGAAAACGGAAGTAAAAGGTCGCAGCGGGCGGATGGGATAAGATTAGGGCGCCAAAGAAGAAACTGAAGATACTGATGGCAGATAATCGTAGGAATTTGATGAAAGCTGAAAACGTGAGAGCAGGATACTAGCGAAAGTATCGAGCTCGTTGTGAAAGGCGGTGAAGAACGATGCGTGACGGAGATAACCAGTGTTACGATGAGTCACGATTCCAACTTACGTCAGCGCCACATCTAGAGTTGAAGCTCCGATGATGTAAGTATTCAGTCCCAGACGGCCCGGGTCGGGTCTAGCCGGCCCCAGCTTTCTGTGCTCGAAGTATCTCGAATAAATTGGCCATTTCCTTCTTGATGTTCTTCCGATTCTTGGAAATCAACTGGAGCGCGGTTTCCCAATGAGCTGGTCTCCCCGGGTGATATCGCTATTCAGGCATGTGCAACCCATGTTGACCTGCCCGAAATAGCTCGCAGTCCACGGATTGCCAGTTGATATGTTTTCCAACGCAGACAGACTACAATGTTGTTATCTTCTATGGTCACAATCAAGCGTGTGAATAATCTAGCAGTCATACGGTCTATGCTTGCCGTCTTGGGATCTTCTCCGCCTCATTTACTAGGGCTTTCTGTGGATCAAGTTCTGGATATCATTCACGCGACGTACTGCAGGCATTTTCCAACGACTCCACTCGGTCACTGTTTTTCCGATGTACTTATCGCAGAGGTCGAACAGATATCATGGATGCCATTTCTTTACTAACAAACCACTGTCGACATTATGAAAATGCGCTTCCAATGTTCAGATTGCCGCTCATGTACGCATGCTGGTCCATTCGATCAGACAAAAAACATTTACCGCGCTCAGCTTCTTCGGCGATGAAGTATCGTACTTAATCCGAGCAACCGCGTGGATTCTATTTACCAAGAATAGGTCAAGCTATCAGTAGTCGCGAAGCGTTGTTGACGACTACGCAGTGTGAGTGATATTCTCCGTTACCTCTGAATGGAAGAAATATCTCTTCATCTTGGAGCAGAAAACAGCATCCGCGGGCGTATGACTTACGCAGCACAATCCCTTGTACTGCTCGTCGCCCTCTCAATCGCTTATCGTTGTGCACATTGCTCCTTGTCATTATTTTCACATTGGGAATAGCAACAGCATCTGGTTCCTCGCAGGAGCATGCTTTTTGTGCCTCACCTTCTGCAATTCTTCTCCATCAATGCTTATACTACCTCAGCATCTGATTAGCGACCGTGTGCAGGTGCCACAGTCGTTAATGTTCGTGGTGATTTATTTTTATCCCTTAGCTACCTAACACACGGGGGACACGACTTCAGAACTCCTTAAAAGCCATGGATTCTCTCATCAAGAAGGCAGCATTCCCAGCGAACGCACAGTCATCCACCAATGGCTCTCGCATTTTGGATCCTCGTCGCCTCTCCTCTCTTGTGCAGCGCACTTCCATCTACTACACCTCGTGTAGGCGTTAGTATCCCCCTGTTAAAGCGCACACCGCAGCTCGCCGTTGATGGTGTTGTCGACCGTGATTTCCTCAATGCGCAGGTCACCAAGGTTCACAAGTATGTCAATACGCCATATTCCGCCCCACATCGACTAATTGCACCGTTTCACAGTAAAGTCGCGCGGGGTTTCGCCGCATACGAGAGGAACACAGGAAAAGCGCACCCTAGCAACACGAAGCATATTACTCGACGAAGCACTGGAGCTGATGCATTGCAAGATGATTCCCAAGTTCTTTGGCAAGGCACCGTTCAGGTTGGAACCCCCGCTGTGAAATTCACTGGTAAGAACCAAGATACGAGTACGCCACAAGTATGCTAACTACTTGATGGGTATCAGTGGATTTTGACACTGGTGAGCCAACAACTTCGTATTTGTCTCCATAACGGCATTCGCTAATATCTTCTTGAAAAGGCAGTAGCGATTTCTTCCTCCCTGGCCCCAATTGCGACTCAAGCTGTGACGGGCATACGATCTACGATACCTCGAGCAGTTCCACAGCTAAAAACCAGAACCAGAAATTTAGCTTGTCCTATGGGGATGGTTCGACTGTAGAGGGGGACGTCTTCACCGACACGTTCACGATCGCAGGGTTAAAGGTCAGTACCCCCGTTCTTCGTTTCCCATTTGAATCGCCTAGGTTTACATGCTCGGCAGGCTACCCAACAAGCCATCGGTGCGGCAACAACCTACTCCTCCGGCTTCTCCGCTAGCAACTTCCAGCCGGATGGCCTCGTTGGAATGGCCTTTAAACAAATATCCGAGTTCGGCGATGATCCTCTGTTCCAAACCCTTGTCAGTCAAGGCGTAACGACTTCGCCAGAATTTGCGTTCAAGCTCAGCACCTCCGGTGCAGAGTTGTTCTTGGGTGGCGTCAACCAGGATAAGTACACAGGTTCATTCACCACCAGTCAAGTCTCCAATACTGTATGTTCTCTCCTATTCAATTCGGTGTTTGACGTCAGGATTGACACGCGATGGTAGGGTTTTTGGCAGATCAGCATGGATTCCGCAGATGTTGGCGGAGAAGCCGTGGTCGAGAACTTGTCTGCTATCATTGATACCGGAACCACGTTGATTGTCGGAGACACACAGAGCGTCTCTGAGTTTTATGGCTCCATCAGTGGCTCTAAAGATGCTTCACAGACAGTAGGCAATGGCTTCTTCACCGGTAACTTGCTTATTGTTACTTTCGTTATTATTGCGTCGTCTGACCTATTCGCGCGTTCTAGTTCCTTGCGATAGCATTCCCGATATCAGTTTAACCTTTGGTGGAAAGGCATTCTCGATCAGTGCAGATACTTTCAATCTAGGCCAAGTTGAGCAGGGTTCATCTGATTGTGTTGGCGGCATTGTTGGTCAAGACGTTGGAGGTAGGCAATTTTTATCAGCTTGAGCCTCTAATGCCTAAAGTCCCTTTTCAGATGCCTGGATTGTGGGAGATGTTTTCCTCCAGAACGTATACACCTGTGAGTCGTCTGATTCTAATTGTGACGCCTTTTCTGATGATGTCGAAGCATTCAACGTTGAGGACGAAACAGTGGGATTTGCGAACCTCGCGTAAATTGGTAGAAGGAGAAATAGCTGGTAGTATCTATGAAGTATATTGTACAACTCTATACCAAGTTATTTAAAAGTTGTTCGTCGTTTGGAGATATGGAAAACGCACCGTGATGATGTAGAGTCGGTTCCCAGCTCCCACGGCGGAAGAAGAATAGAACCGACTTCAGTCGCCTTCTACTTTTTTTGAGTACGTACGCGAGGATCGCCGCGCTCGCTCCTTTTTTTCAACTTTTCTTGTCGTTTACTGATTGCAGGTTCTTCCTCAGGGACGTCATTCGCGCCGGCCGCTGCTGCTCTTCCCAGAAGTAGCGGAGAAATAGCGGATGTCCACAGTTTGAATATAGCATATAACGGAATCTGATTTGAATAGTTAAAAAAGCGAAAGATATGCGGTACGAGATGAGAGGCGCACCACCATGTATAACCACCAAAACCATTCACCAAAAGCGCCGCTTCCGACCTGGCATGCCCCTACCGTATGTTCAACTACGTGTCACAAGAAAGAAGAGCAGAATGAAAGACTTGCATGTTATGTATACCACATCAAAACACCACTCGGTTACGCCAGGCTGACTGAGATCTTCACCATATGACATGAGCGTGCCGGTCGTTGGATCCCGCCTGGTCGTCCCAATTTTTATGAGGTAGTTGGAGAGAAAGAATCCCGGAAAGAACGTTGCGATATATAGACCTAGCGAAGTTTTTGACGGAGGCAAAGAACTCCTTCTGAACAGGAAACGCAAAACGAAAGAGAGGATGGTTGGAAGGAATAAGCCGATTCGTAGCTGCTTGACTGTGATTTCATTTTGGCTGGCTTAATACGCAGTTAGGACAGAAACAAAGGGTAGAAGGCAAAAAAAGGGTACCGATTCGTTTTGCAGAGGCGTTGGCCATGGCTGCCACGAAGGAAGACGGAAAGAAGCCGTGTTATGATCGTGCCGGTGTTGGCCGTTCGTTGCCTTCTGAGGGTAAGTACTCTAAAAAGGCATGGTTCAACGCGTGTCTTGAACAGTAGAAGAAATTTGCAGCACATGTCTTGAAGCAGCAATGTGTACGAATACTCCCGGAAGCGACTCTGTGCGAATTAACAAATTTCTCAGCCTCACTGGTGGAGGATTTTATTATTACAACTACTGATGCGATGCTATGCGACGATGCTTTGTCTCACTAGCGGACGTCCGACTCCACAACTTGGCGTCGAGTAATTGGCAATCAAGAGCCCTGAAAATTTAGGTTACGGGACTGGTGGCCGGTTATCAGCTCATCGTACAAAGTTCAAGCGGAAGTACAGCCCGGCATTTCCCCGACGCGAAGGCCGGAACCAGTTGTAACAGAAATTAGACAACGGGAGTGCTCCGTGAAACAGACATAAGTAAACAGGCCTTTCTTTGTCGAGCCTAGCTCGACTCGTTAATTAGCACAGCATATATATGTACACCTGTCCAAGAAGCCTTTACTCATGATGGTCACAAAGTACTCAGTAATGAATTCCATCCGGTGCACCACCGTATTGCCATCGTTCCGATATATTATTTCAGCTTAACGGAACCGATATTTTTATTTCCGGGGTAAAGAGTCCTCCCTTCTATCCCCCACATCCCTCTGTTATGGCATTACATGCACAGATATTCTGTATCCGATTGCATAAGATATTATAATACGCAGCGCTCGAGATGCCGATCGAGCCAGCAGTTCGAGGCGCAGTTACCCCTACCGATGGCTCGGCGTCTATTGTACGTTGGGCGGAATATATGAATACGGCAACAGATGAGACAAACGGACAAAAGAAGGGCCAGGAGCGGGAGGAACTTGATAAGAAGGCAGGAAAGAATAATAATAATGGAATTACGCGATTGTCATTGTCGCCACGTGGGATCCCAAAAGGGGAAGCAGACCAAAAAAGGATCTCGCTGTTGAGGCGGAACACTCGACCTAACCTTCACGACCTGCGACGATTTCTCTTTCTCTACTTTATCTTCTAACGAGTCGACCGGATTTTCTGCGATGAAGTCTATCAGGAAGTCCCTCAATGGGCACAAGGACTCAGTTCGCAACCACATTTCAACCCCCATCCCACTGCCCTCAGTATCCAAGCCCCCTACCTCTATTATGCCACCCCAGAAGGTCATCAAGGCCATCTCGCCGTACAGACCGCAGGCACCACAGGAGCTGGCTTTCCAGAAGGGAGATTTCTTCTACGTGTCGGGCGACCAGGGGTCTTGGTATGAGGCACATAACCCTGTTACTGGTGCTCGTGGACTTGTTCCAAAGACGATGTTTGAGGAATTTCACAAGACTTCTTCAATGTACGTTTCTCTGTTTTCCATCGATTTATAGCTCATATCGGTACTAGGCACTCCAGTCCTCCCACTTCTGCTCCGGAAGCTGTATCACCATCGAGCACTTTGCCAGCCCCCAGCAAGATGAAACCGTCAAAAACATTCTATGCTGTCGTCCTACATGACTTTGAAGCCGAGCGTGCTGATGAACTTGATGCTAAGCAAAACGACAACATTACTGTCGTTGCACAGTCTAATCGCGAATGGTTTGTCGCCAAACCCATCGGTCGCCTGGGTCGTCCAGGCCTTATACCCGTCTCCTTCGTCCGGATCCATGATCCAGCCACTGGATTGCCGGTTCCCGATGTTAACGCACTCATGGACGGTGGAGAGCTGCCTAAAGTCGAAGACTGGAAGCGTGCCATGTTTAATTACAAACAAAACAGCATCTCTCTGGGTGTCATCGACTCGCCCAATAACCGTGAATCTGTTCCCAACAGTCCATTTGTCACCCACGCTCCGCCACCCACTAATCCCCTACCCAATGATCCCGATACCTACGCCCAAGGCCTACCGCCTCATCAGCAGCCTCAACCCTACACCGACGAGCAACCACAGGAGCCGGAGTGCCTCCCTGAAGGTATTCTCCTTTCTGCGGATGTAGTCTCGTTTCACTATGAAATGGACGAGTATTGGTTCCGAATCGATGCCATCTTCCAACCGTACGCTCCTTTAGGAGAGAAGCAGCTTCCACCGGCAAAACACTTGATTCTATTTCGGATATACAACGACTTTTATGACTTCCAAGTCTCTTTGCTGAACTCTTTTCCACAAGAAGCAGGTCGCGAAGAGCCTAATTCGCGAATATTGCCCTTCATGCCCGGGCCTGCCACAAGTGTCGATGACACTCTCACGGCGACTCGGAGAGCTGAATTGGATGACTACTTGCACCGCCTTTGCAGTTTGAGCAATGATGGCGCAAAATACATCCTGGAACACCGTGTTGTCAGGGAGTTCTTGGCACTTAAGCCCGGTGACGTCGAACAACCGGCGGAAGCGAGAGTTGGAGAGGTTGAGGCGTTGATAAACAACGATTTGTCGAGGGAAATTGAGGAATACGGAAGCGAAGTCCGTGATACACTCGGTCAGATGCGGATAGATGAATATGGCGACAAGAGTGATGGATCAGATTATGAGGATGAGGGGTATGCTCCCTCTCCGCCGCGCCAGGCTCAGGAGCAGCACTCATACGAGCGACATCCGTATGGTCCTTCCAATGGTCACCGACCGGCCGACGAAACGAACCTACGCCTACATGCCCATGCCTCAGAATCACCATCAACAGACCCAGTCCTCGTCCTCACTGAATCGTGCACCATCCCCATATGCCTCCAACTCGCGGTCAAACTCCCCCGTTCCCGATCGCAGTCACTCTCCTCAATATAGTCAGTCGCGGTGGAATTCAACCACCTCGCACCATGCTTCTGCGTCAACATCTTCCTTGCGGAATTCCCAGGCGGGCACCGGTACGCGCTCCAGATCACACTCTACGACGACGACGCCGGCGATCTCCCACACGAACCCTCAGACTGCGTTCGTGAAGATCAAGATTTATGACCAGCATTCAGAGGATCTGATTGCGATACGAGTGCATCCCAAGGTGACCCGCGCGGAATTGATGGATAAGGTACAGACTCGGTTGGGCGCAGGTGTTGCGGATCTGCAATACCGAGACAGTATGACAAACCAGTTTGTGTGGTTACAGGACGATCTGCAGCTGAGGGCTTGGATAGAAGGGACGGACAAGCATGTTCTATACGCTGGTTAGCCGGTGCTGGGTGAACGGTAACTGTCACGAGACTTTGTATGCCCTCCTCATTTGCTTCTTTTCTCTAAGTTCTTTGTCTTTTTGCTCCTTTTTATTTCCTTCGATTTCTTGTATTTCTCTTGAACTATAGGTATACGTGTAATATGGCTACATTGACTAGGGCTATTACTTTGTTCTCTGTTATGATTCGGTAACTTTGTTGTGGATCACAGCACAAATGTAGGATGTTTTTGTATCCATCTAAATGTAACAGAGATGTGATTTTTCTTACACTTTAGCACTACTTACACTGCGCCTTTTTGCGACTTTAGCACCTAAGCTGTCGTGGATGATGTCATCACTGACATGTGACTTTCGAGCGGCCAGAGTCGGTCGTCGCCGTATTCGGCCTTGACATCGAACAACAATGGTCTCGCTACTCCGAACTCTGCGCAGTGCGCGCCGGGTAGGCTTGAAGGAATGGTGGAGGCAGATGCAGTACATTGGCGATGCCAAATCTGGCACATATATCGGCAAGGACCAGTAAGCTACCTCTCAGTACCGGGACCAGGAAGGGCGCTGACGATGGCATGCAGGTTTGGAAACAGGTACTACGAGAACAGGAACGCGGAGGAGGAAATTCCTGGTGTGCCGAACTTATTTTCGAGCATGTGAATGTTGCACGCTGACACGCCAGACAGGTCGTCACCGATGGGTAGACTATGCTCAAGTACGCTGGCCGTCATTTCTAGTTAACAAGCCGCTGATTGTGTTCTGCAGCACTTTTACCAAGCATCACAAGTACCTCCCGAATGGCATTCGTGGATCCAGCACATCCGGAAGGATCCCCCGACTCAGGATTCTATCATGCAGAGCTCGAGGCAGCCATGGCAGCAGGTGGGTGCAGCTGGAAGGTGACGCATTGATTCGTTAACGATGAACCTTACTAGGAATGGACCGAAACCTTAACTGGAACCCGTGGAGCGTACAAACCGTACAACACCGCCGCTCCCAAGATAAATGCTTGGGAACCCAAAGTGACCTCCCGTGGTTAAATTCATTCCGTATCAAGAAAGCAATTTTACATTCTATTTTTTGAGCAAACCTTCTACCACGTATTCTGCCAATGCCATACAGCTGGTCAAACCGGGGCTTTCAATACCCAGAAGACTGATCATAGGGTTTTTCGCACTCCCATCCGACCTGATCACGAAATCCCGGAAGCCACTGCTTGGCGGGGCAATTTTAGGTCTGATTCCAACGTAGTCTGTTTGCATTCCCTCGAGAGATACCCCCGGTAAGTAGCGAGTGACGGCACTGTGCATCTCTGCCAGCCTTGAGCTATCTGGGACGAGATGTTGTCTCCAAAAGTCAACTTCTTCATCAGGTCCGGGAGAAAGCCATTCAAGGTCTGGTCCAAAGCGTACTTTGCCCTGCAAATCGATAGTAAGATGAGTGCCTAAGGAGTGGAAGGCGTGTGCGTTGGGACCTGTCTCTGGACATGGGTATATGAGGTGGGAGATTCCAGTGACGCCCGGGCCATTATACGATGCATATGAGCCTCGTGCAAAATACATTGGTATATGCTGTTGGGGTGGGAGTATGGAGTTGAGTATGAATGGAGCCGAGAGACCTGCTGCATCGACAAGGGTATGCGCCAGAATGGCATCAGGTTCTTGTGCATCACCGGTTAGCGTCTGTACGACCCAGCCGTCTTCTACTGGGTCGACCCGAATGATTTGGGTAGAATAGACCGAATCCGTGATATCCGATTCGAAACTTTCCATGAGCGTGTGAGAGTCTACGATTCCGGTCTCGGGACACCAGAGTGCGGCTGCTATATCTGGAGATATGTTCGGTTCCATGGAACGAGCTGCGTCACCACTAATGAGTTCGGTGGGCAGGACAGGTCCATGTTCATGGAAATATGGAGGTGGCTTGAGATTCCGGGCTTTGGTATGAAGGTTTTCGATGTACGGTAGCTGGTTATCATGCGCAACGACTATCTTCCCGGTCTTACGATGGGGTATGTGGTGGGAATTGCAATAATTGTAGAGCAGCTGTCTGCCGCGTAGGCAAAAACGCGTTTTGAGAGAATCCGGGGGATAATAGAGACCTGAGATACTTTAGAGGTATCCTGGCAGATTCGACCGCAATTATTCACCAGAATGTATTACTTCCGAGTTTCGAGAACTACGGTAAGGCCGTTAGGGCAACGCTAGTGCATTTCCACAGAGTCGGACTCGCCTGGTTTCTTCGCCTGGGCGTTCATGCCTCTCTACGAGGTAAGTTGTCTTCGAGGGAAGGCTGCGGCACAGATGGCGCGCTATTGCTAACCCTACGACGCCTGAGTTTCCTTCAGTGTGCGTATCACTGATAATTGGTCATATATCTTGCCTCCCCCTACCACAAGGTGATCCACGGAAAATTCAGGCGCCTGGTAGACATGAGAATGAAACTCTTCCACAGCCAAGCAAAAATACCTTGAACTTGAATCTTGCATTGGTATTTAGTGCCGCGGTGATTCCCCGTACTGAACTCATCGCAAGTGAATGTTTGATTTCAAATATGTTCTCCCACATTCGGAAGGGATAGTGACTTTCCGATCCGTGCCGAGTCGCTTGTCGAAGTAGTGATACTACTCATGCTACGTGCAAGGAAATTATACAGATATGTTTACCAACATTCAGAGAACACTGAAGCTGTTCGTGGAGAAGAAAAAAAATTAGCACTTGTATCCAAACCCCTAACACCTCAAGCTGATACCAAATAAGTCACAACACTGACCTGAATTTTCAGAACTTCGTCACGTCCATCTCGCGCGTCCAATTCCGAGTATGGCCATGGCAGTATGTTTCCGTTTCTGTATTTTTTTTTTCTTCACGAACTTGATAATTCCTGCAGTCGTCGTGTTCCCGTGCTATCCGCCTTTCCCTTCCGCGCTCCCGGTCAGTTCCCTTTTCTCGATACCGTCCTTGCCTCATAGTTTCGTTGCTAGACATTCAATACTCTCCACTTCGCGAAGATGTCTGGCGACAGCTACAGAACCGGCCAAGTCTACCCCACCACTACCACCGTCGACTTCCAAGGACGCAACGATAAACCGCATCGTCGATGACATTTCCGGTTTGACCCTCCTACAAGCTGCTGATCTTGTTACTCTCCTCAAGGTGCGTCAGAACGCTACTTTCAACTTTTGCTGGTTTTTAAGGACATTGTAGTCGCGCCTCAATATCCAAGAAATTGCCATGCCAGCCGCGGCGCCTGCAGCAACAGCAGCGCCCACGGCTGCCGCTGATGAACCCGAAGCAGAGAAGCCCAAGGAGAAGACTGTGTTTAACGTCAAGCTCGAGTCATTCGATGCTGGGTCCAAGCCAAAGGTCATTCGGGAGGTCAAGGCACTGGTGCCAAATCTTACTCTCATAGACGTGCGTCCTCGAATTTTTTCCGTATCCAAATGCTTAACGACGCATCTCTTTCAGGCAAAGAAATTCGTAGAATCACTACCCAAGGTGCTCAAGGAGAACTTGCCAAAGGAGGAGGCGGAAAAACTCAAAGCGACGTTCGAGGCTCTGGGCTCAGTCGTCACCTTGGATTAAAACTACTCTCCAGCTCAGGGAATCTATACAATCATATAATCACAAAATTGCGCGTCCGTCTCATTCATGAGATACAATGAGGTTGATATATATATGTCAACGCGAATAAAGCACCTTGGCCTAAAAGGTCAAGAAAAATGAGGAATCATGATCACTCTTCCGAGAGATAGCGATACTCGAAGCGGAAATCGCTCTTCTTCCTTTGACACCATGACCCTTCCCAGTCAAAGTACACGTAGACTCCTTGTTCATACTCTTCCGTTATAGCTTGGGGTTCGGAGTGTCGTTGGAACCAAGTCAGATACTTGACATGGAATCGCCATGACTGACGCTTCAGTTCCTTAGCCGCAAGATATCTGGCGATAATGTCAGTGATGGACACTCAGAAAAGAAGCTAACCTCACTGTTGATATGTCCCTGGGAGGAAGTAGAACACGTAAAACAGCGTCTCCACATCTAGCTGCGAAAATATGGCAGGAGTACTCAGCAGAGGATGCGGTGTCTGGGGGTAATACGACGCTGTCTGGTAAGGTGTTCTTGGGACATAGTATTTAGGTCTGGCAAAAAATATATATATCAACATAGTAAAGCAAAGGACATCATAGCATACTTCTCAGTGTCCTGTGGCTGAGGCATGCTTGAATAACCACCCTCGAGCATCTTGTGCACGTTATCATTGTTCGGCACACGCAGAGCTGCAGGTGACATGAGCCGGCGGGGGCAAAGATATCAAAGCATCACGCACCTTTCTGCTTCACACTCTCAAACGACACTACTAAATCTGAAAGGGAGCCAGGGAAGGCACCCGGAGCGGCCGATGGCCTGTGTTGCTGTTGCGCAGAGACTGTCTCGGCCGGGACTTTGACGCCAGGAGGAAACTGCGGTGCTTTCGCTTGTGAAGGCAAAGGTGACGAACCAGACATCGAGGGTCCAGGCGCTTGTTGAACCTGCTGCGGCAGAGGTGAAGGTTGTGCTTGCGTCTGCGCTGAGCCATTAGCGGTCTGGTCAGAGGAGACTGCTAGTGCATGCTAGAGACATGTTAATATTAAAGTATGAATAAAAAGTCAGGTCTATACCGATGCGCTGGGTGACTGGGCAGCCGCCTTGGATTCAGACGCGGACTCTATCGACAACGTTAGATATTCAAGCCTGACAAACGATTTGAACACACCTATTCGCGTCGCTAACATCCTTTGAGGCGAAGATGTGGCTGCAGGGCCGTCAATTGAACTTGGTACGGCTTCTGACACCGCCGGCGATTCCTGACTGGAATAGAATGACCCATCGGGCTGCTGTGAAGCAGCGGATGATAACATGGGGCTCGTTACAGATGGATGCGTCAAGCTTGGTGACGATAGAGTAGCCTGTTCCGAGTGCGATGATATTGGAGGAACGGCCGACAACGGAGGAACATTTGATGTTGGAGGCGGCACTACTGTCGTCGCTGGCGCTGATGGCGGCGGAGGTAGTGGTGCTACTGCAGCCGCAGCAGCTGTTGCATACCGTATGGGCGGTAGTGTAGCTACCGGCCGAGGTGTAGGCAAGCCCGCCTTCACTATACTCGACATAGGCTGCTGAGCAAAATTCGGATTTGGAGGTGGAGGCTTTGCTACTGGAAGAATTCAGATGATGAAAGTGTAGATCCAAAGTATGCATACTGTCCACAGATTGTTCTACGAACAGAACGTTTCAGCTGACATGCCAATGAAGCATTGTAAACAACTTACTCCGTAGCTGTATTGTCGACTTCTTTAATATTGGACTTTCGTGTTGTTTGCTGCTTGCGACGCTTTCCTCATCGTATTTCTTCGGCGTTCTTGGCGGTAGGTCCACTGCGACGTTTCTAAACCAAGTGCCCAAGATAGATGTTAACTTGTAACATTACCTTCGCTGTGTCCATCTGATTCGTCGCTGTCGTCGTCATCGCCCGCAGGCAGACCGAATTTCTCTTCCTCTTCGTCTAGATTGAGTTCGTCATATATGCCCTCATCTTCATCGAAGTCTTCTTCCTGTATACATTGTTCCATTTCAAAACTGACAAAGACAAACGCGACCCAACGAACCGTATTGCTTTCCACGAAATATGACACATCTTCATGAAGCTCTGCGACTTTCTCTGTTGTCAGGGATCCGTTCTGTAGGAGCCGTAAAACAAGCTCCAGCCGACTGACGTGCCATTTCCGTCGTTCATTTAGATGCTCGAGCTCCTCCAAGCGACCAGCAGTTGACGATGCTTTCCCTCTCTTTTTACCTGCGCCTTGCAGAGCCTCGATCTCTGCCTCCGCCTGCTCAATTTGCATCTGAAGCTCTTCGACTTTGCCTTGTAGCCATAAGGTCTCCTCTTCCTTCTCCTGTTCCTTAGGGTCCAGCTTCGCGGCTTGTATGAGACCAATTGTAGAGAACGCTTTCGTCTTCATCTCTTTCTCGCAGGCTTTGAATTTTTCCATTTGCTAAGGGGCATGGTGGCATCAGCATGATGAAGTACTAAGATCTTAAACGACGCGGTATTCTCGTTTCCATTACGAGGAAGAAGAACACACGGAAAAATAGATGTAATGCAAGGAATTGCTCACCGTTTCAATCAACTTCCGGTTCTCCAATAGCTGTGACTTGTCTTTAATGTCGTTGCTGGCCACCCAAGTCTTGATCTGGTCCCGTAGCCGCTGCAACTTCTTTATCTGCGTCTTGAGGTCCATTTCGAGCTTCTCCTTCTGAGTCTGGTTTGTCGAGGCCTGCATCTTCTCGTATATACTCTCGAAGAGGTCGACACCTTCGGAGACCTTTTTCAAGGTGCGGTCGATTTCGGCTGAGATAAAATTAGCATACACACTATTTTATGGCAGAAATATAGCCACTTTGAAGTTTCCGTGCCGCCATGGCGAACACACGCGAATATCCTGAGCTGTGCGAGTTGTACGGGTGGTCAAGCTAGGTGAAAGAAGGTAATGCCAAATACATGTAAACCGTGACGTTGAACCCGTTTTGAGATCAGAGCCGGCCCTGAACTGACTGATTAGGACAAACCCCGACTCGAACATCATCTGGACCACCGTCTAAATTTAAAGTCGCTTTATTCGACTATCAGTAAGTAGCACGTAGATAAATAGAAATGGCGGAGGTTGGTGCCCTCGTTCCCTTCAAGGCCCACTCACAGCTCTTTCTGCCAGTTTCTGGATCCTCAGCTTCGTCTTTTGACGTCCCTCAATTTCACACCGCGAGGGAGGCGCAATATCACAACTTTCTTGCGAACGAACGATTACGTAATTGACGAAGAATCAACCAAAGCATTGTTATTCTTGAACTGGATCTCTCGATCCTTCGTCCGTGACGCTGGTGGTGACTCTAACTGTGATCAAGTATCAGTCGCCGCATCTCTTACAATGGATTCCTACACGCTCTACATCGCAACGAGTCGCGGCGTGGCCGACGAAACAGATCATGAATATTCCGATCAATTTCTAGCTGTTTTTCACGAAATTTTTGACGCTCAGAAGTATTTGTTGGCCGCAGGGCAGCAGGTGGTCGCATACCAGGATGCGATAAAAGTCATGAACTGCATTGTCGATCGGGTTTGGAAGCGGTTCCTCAAAAAAATTGCCGTGTTGAGAGAAAGATTCCTCGCGAACGGAGGGTTTGAAAAGCTAGATGGCCTTGTTCGCGCCTGGTTGTCCTGGCGTGCAACGAAGAAGAAGGGTGGAGAGAGATCCGCAGACATTATCGCCCTCTCTCCCCATTATACGGACGGGGATAACCACGCGATGTTCAGAAAAGTTTTCGAGGTTATTCTCGATGAAGAATACGCTACACAATCGTATCAAAGCCGCGAACTGCGAGTTGAATACTTCATAGGCATTACCAGCCTATCCCGCGCTCTCTTCAAATCAAGCTTCTTCCGAGATGGGTGCCGTCGCGATTTTCCCGAAGCAAAATCGTCCTACTTCTTTCGCCAGACGGTCCGTCGTCTCTGGAGGGTACAGTTCTACTACTCCGGGGCATTGTATTTTGTCGGTCCTTGGATGAAGAGTTGTCGGTCTGCCTTCGCAACGCATGGGGGCTCGTTCTGCAGCATCCTATGGGTGGGAAGGACACTGCCAAAGACAGTTACCTTTCCAACTAGCCTACGCGAGACCCTCGCTTCTATTCTCCGCCGTCAGTCGGTTAAATTCTCGGAGAATGACCTCGACATGTGGTTTGAAGCAAGAAGTATGCCGATTGTCGACTCTGCTTGGAAGGAGGGAAGACCTCGAATACTTCGTCCACACCCAGAGATCCAGATCATGAATTTTCTCCGTGGGTCGGACATATCGGTGATTGGGAACACTGTTGGGTCGAGCAAGCGGATGTGCGAGGTCTGCGCCCTCTACGCCGAAGTTTACGAGGAGATTTCGAGCTGTGCGGTCAGTTTCGTGTTTACGCCCCGTTATGTTCCATCCACGAAAGTTACTATCGACAACGACTGGATGCTGCCAGCTCCTTCAGAAAATGTGACCTTCCAGAATGAGATGAATGCGGTTGTAGACCGGGTCATTAACAAGTTTTCGAGTGAAGCTGACAGGTTGTTCGCTACAAAATTCTTTAATCACGTTCATCCAAATTCCAGCATGGAACCTTGGCGTTATCGTGAAAGGTTATCACAAAATTACTAGCACCCTTTCTTCGCGGAATGTAAACGAAGTGCTCAGATTTTAGGAATGTATCAATTGAATCCCAGGATATTATCTAGACCGACCAGTTACTAGAAAGCGCAAAATACTACACTGAGTAATGTATGGAAACAAGGTGGACATTGTATGGGTTTTCAATGGATACTAATGATATATGGCAGCTAGACAACCATATCTTACCGCCGTGATCATAAACTGAGGTGGCTACGTTTCCTCAGTTCCTGAAAAGGAGTATCAGACTTTCTGTAGAAATTCTCATAAGTACATGTAGTACTACTAGTGTTAGCGCAGATTTCAATGACAGGTCTTTGTTTATTGTGACAGCAACCAGCAGCCCGGTCGGCCCGGACAAAAGCAAGGCTTTGCTCTTCACCTCCACGACGCCTCTTTTCTAACCTCTAACCTTGTCGGAGTACCACACAAATCTTCCAGAATAACATGCGCATAGTATGGAGTGCGCTCAAAGTATCACCGATGCGTCTGAACGCGCAATATCTGCGAATTTTTTACTACTAACAAACCTTTGCAGCTCAAGGTGGAGATAACTTTGTTGGGTGCAACCGCTATTCGTCGCTTGTTCTCCGCGGTACTTTCTGTCTTACATTAATGCACACCCCGATTTTCTATCGGGATCATCGTCGGAATGGCTGTATGACAAACTCAGTTATTGACTCTATCTTCGGCCGAGTAACATGTCGCATATTTCCCTTTTTTTACTTGTTATGTAAAGCTACTTACATTGACATCTTTCAGGAGACCTATGCAGCATATTGAGGGTAAGAAAGAAATACCTTTCTCTCCGTATGTTTTCCTGCTGTCCGCAAATCGGTGAGAGTGAAGATGAGTAACGGCGTAATAAATCTCATCGTGCTGATATGCTTTTATATCGAAGGTCAGCAAATGACTTCACATCACAAGGTATTCCATTTACACAGACTTGCTTCCCGGCGAAGGCGCGTTTCTCTATCTTGTTCTGGTCTGCTACCGTAATATTGTTATCAAAGCAGCTCATCCATGTATCCTGTACTCCCTCGGACATCTGTCTACGAAAATTCTGATAACTCCGTCTGGATGCGCTTTCCTGCGCCGACCAAAGGTTCGCGCTCGAGGTTCGAAGCGGTCCATGTAACTTTTCTCCATTTCCGATGAATTTGGGAGGTTAATAATCCGGCAAGCCGCAGCGGGTTGGTGCAGCCTAGGAACGTGTTCGTCCGGTCAATAAGTCTGGGAGCCGCACCAAGTTGAGTTTGCGCCTCTCGATTCCAGATCTTCAGCGGGCGTGCCTCCCCTCGTCACGCGTTTCCTGGTTCGAAGGAAATAATAAATTTAGGATTGAAAATTTGTACTTCGTCAGCGGCACCACGGAGAGCATTAGCTTGAATCACGGCATGTTTTTTTTTCCATGGACGAATGGATGGGATAATAGCCTCTAGCCGCCCACGATTATGCATTTATTCTATGCAAAGATTTATTGGACCGTGCCTCAAATTTCTATAGAGAAGGCGCATGGCTTCGGAGCTAGCAGCTTGTACGTACGCGCGCCACTTGTATCTTCGTATGTACACTTAGCTTCTTTGCATCAGGTGCTGCACATCGGGCGACGCTCAGCTCAACCCACGCAAAAATATGCTCTTCTCTTGTACAATCCATCCCACGGGATCAAAGTCTTAAGCTCTCCTCATTTTCCTGCATTCCAGGCTGCTGCCGTGAGGGGGGATTAAAGCGTTCCTCCTGGTTCTTGCGCTTCGATTACTACTTTTTTGTAATCGATTCTCGTGCGCTTCCTTCCGACAACCCACGTTATTAAAGCCGGCAATCCAGAGTGCATACTGAATCGTGGCAACCTTTTCCTCCATCTGCTTTCATCCGTCCCTCTACGCTATTTTTTTTGTTCATTCTTCCTACTGCGCAATATCAAGCTAAAATGTCAAGCGCGCAGGTCAACCTGGTTGTGGACAACACGTAGGTGCTGGAGGCTGTTCACCGGTCCAGACTCACATGTGTTTAGAATGGGTGCCGCCTTCATCGGTGTCATCATTGCTGCTTGGTATGTCAAACTGTTGTCGTAGTGCTGAAAACTTAATAACGGAATTTTCGCAGTCTGTACGGGGGTAATAAATTTGTCTTAGGGTCCTCGGGAAGCTGGTTAATCGATTTTACAGTGTCCTGCGTCCAGACGTGGTACTACTTCAATCAGTATCAGAGCGTACGTATATGCTTTTCCTATGTTCAAGAGGCTTACTAATTCCATTTTCCTTGCAAACAGGATGTGTGGTACATCAAGTGTCTGGTAAGCTTGAGCCACCCCCGTCGCATTTTCAACTTAAGGATGGCTCTCCAGGTCGCGGTAGTCTGGTTGTTCGATTCCATTCATCAGGCCTTGATATCCCACACAGGTAAGGGGTATATTGAAAACGAACACCGGAGGTATTGAACGGGCACAGTGTATTACTATGTTGTCACCAACTTCAGTAAACCAGCAGAGCTGGAAAATTTGGTTTGGTGAGTGCTGGTCTCTTTCCCCGCCACTCAGTGCTTAACCTTTTGCAGGAGTATTTTGGTACGGTCGGCTTTATTCTACGAAACGTCAAGACTGACACTTGGCCTGACTGGTCATTTGCTAGTTGGAAGTTTTATTCAATGTGGGTTTTTTGAGCTCTCCGGTCGCGCTTCCTGTGTCTGACGATTCCGTCTTTTCAGGGATTCATTGGTTTCTTGGTCCAAAGGTTTGCTTTCTGTCCGCTCCTCATTTTATTTTCCTGATATACCTGCAGTTTCTTGACAATGCGCGTTTGGCGTCGTACGTCTCGTAATTTCATGAAATCTATGCTTGACTGAGGATGGTTACAGTAAGCAACGAAAATCGTCCACTTACCGCCGTGATCGTACGTTTCCTTTCGGGTGTACTTGAACCTCACTGAAAATTCCCGATATTTTCCAGGCTGCTATGGTGTTGGCGGAGTTCGGTAAGGTCCCGTTAACATGTGCTTCCTCGCCTCTACTGAACGCGTGATCTCTAGCATGTTCTATCGGTATGTACATCTGCAATGTTTATTCCATATTCTGACACTAACTTTATTTGCAGCATTCACAATTCAGTCGTTAGTAACTATCCGCTTGAATCATTGTTTGTATGCTAACGGCGTTCCTAGTATGGGGCTTTCCACCTGGGCTGATCTGACTCACATGAGAGTGTGTTCGATGCTTCTTGCTTTGCACGCTATACCTAAATATCCTGTCAGGGTTTGTCGATGACCGTCAACGTCGTCGGCGCGGTATCGGACGTTCTTATAGCCGCGAGTCTCTTTTACTTCTTGCATCGTTCGCGGACAGGCTTCAAAAAGTACGTTTTTGAGTTGACGATTCATTGTCAAGGCTGATCCTCCACCTGCCATAGATCGGACACGATGATCAGCAAGCTGGTGGGTACTGTCAGCATTGCCTAAAATGCGCTCCTCGTGTTGATCATCTGTACAGATTTTGTTCAGTGTCAGCACGGGTCTGATGACCAGTATATGCGCTGTAGCGTCGCTCATCACCGTTTGTACCCTTCGTTTTTGGGGGGGCTATCCTTTAAATTGACCTCTCTACCAGATCCTAATCTGGGGCAAGACTCTTATCTATGTTGCTTTTTACTTTAGTTTGGGAAGACGTAAGTATCCGCCTTTTTTGAAGTCATAAACTCTTCCTCATGCCGCATGGATTGGTCTAGTTTATTCCAATTCCGTACTCGCCACTCTCAACGCCCGGAAGAGCATCAGAGGCCTTTCCGAAGCGGGCGACACTGGCGATTTGACGCATTCTCTCAACACTTTCAAGACCGGATTGCCACGCTTTGCTACCACTGCGGTATTTTTTTTTCTTTTCATGGAACTTTCGGAGACTCAACGACCCTTATCTCTAGCCTCGTCAAACAAACATTTCTATCAAGATCGATACCACGCAAGAGTGTGTGCGAGACGATATCGGTGAGGGGTTGGATGTACGTCTTTTGCCGCGTCATGTTTCGTTGTGCTGACTGCTACTTCTCTGTACAGTCGGCTGTAACTGAAAAATCGGAAAAATCATTCAAAGATTCGGATGAAGGCATTCATGCGCCTCACGACCAGCAGTAAACGCTCAATTCTCGCGGATTTTAAGGACACTGAGGAGGAATTTTGGTAGCACAGTGCTGGTCATATATAGTGGATTGGACAGTTTCTCTAGCACTCGCTGGCATCTTGATTTTCTGTACTTGTATTTCACTAGTCAGGAAGTTGTATCAAACTCGAATATTGTGTCAACAAACAAATATCACCGCTTCTTTCGGACTTGCATGATCGTCACTGCAGAGCAACTTGTCTTTCCACACTTGGCGTTCCAACAGTTTTCGCAGCCGAATGGTAAAGCCATGAGGCAACTGTTTGCCTTCTTAGCCTATTGAAGGCGTCGCAGATCAGTGTGACCCATAGAAATTTCTCGTTTCCGCCTCGTGTCGGAGATGTCCGCCAACCTGACGACAAGATTTTCATTAATTCTTCTGTTTTTAACTCGCGGTGCGCGAACATATCAACAAGGTTCGTGATTGGCCATGTTCGGTGCTTGATTCACCAAATGGGATAAGAACCGACCGTTAACATCGGCCACCAGTCATCGTTTTTCTACAGAAAATGGCCTAGGGTAGATGCAGGATTAGGTTGTCGTGCACACTGGAGACGGGCCAGCGGACAGGCCTTCAATAGCACCTGTTAACTGGTGGTATCATACGCTATGCCATGATTGGCTCATCAACCGAACCGTAATGCGGGGCAAAGGGACGCCAGAAGCCGTGGTAGTATCGTAACCACACGGCCTTCCTCACCCAGATAAGGTAGGCCGACTAACGATTACCGCGGGCTTCTGGACGCTCGTATCAGGATTTAGGAAGTTTCATAAGACTCGGTGCCATCAACCGTGCATCCAGAACGGTCCTGTCCAATTCAATACCCGCTTCAGTCCGGACGCGTCCCACATTTTTTTCTTCCTATAAATTCGCCAAGTTGGCACCCAACATTCCATATTTTTCACGCTCTTTTTTCGTATTTCTCGTATTCTATTTCGCTATGGCCTTCACCTACTTTGTCCTCCTGGACCTTTTCTGTGCAGTTACCACTCTTCTCATCATCCGACGCATTCTTCAACCCAGGCCCTCTGCTCCTCTTCCCCCCGGTCCAGCTGGTCTGCCACTTGTGGGAAATATCCTTGACATGCCTATGGACAATGATTGGCTCACTTTTGCCAAGTGGGGTGAAATATATGGTCAGGAATAGTCCGAATTTATATCATTGAGTACTCATAACAATGTTTTTGTAGGCGATATTTCCTCCGTCACTGTCCTTGGCCAGACGATGATCATTTTGAACTCTGCCCGCGCGGCTGTCGATATGCTTGACAAGAAGAGTGCGATCTACTCTGACCGGCCTACCCTTCAAATGGGAGGCGAACTTGTCGGCTGGAAGAACACTCTTGTTCTGCTGCCCTATGGCGACCGGTTCCGCCGCTACCGCAGAATATTTTACAGCCTTATCGGCTCTCAGGCGACAATGAAACGGTACCATCCACCTCAAGAACTGGAGACGCGCCGTTTCCTTCGTCGGGTCCTTTCCAAGCCTGAAGAACTTGCTGCTCATGTTCGCAAGTATGCGACATTTTTTTTTCTCATCGAACTGTACATTGAACGTTCTGTAGAACTGCCGGAGCCGTCGTTTTGCGCATCTCTCACGGATATGAAGTCAAAGAGAACGATGATCCATTCGTCCGACTTGCAGATCAAGCCACCGAGCAATTTTCGGCTGCAACTAAAGCTGGAGCCTTCATCGTGGACCTGGTTCCTGCTCGTAAGACCGTTCGTGATTATATACAGATCTCCACACTAATTAGCGGCATTTCTCCTGCAGTTCGGCATGTACCTGATTGGTTCCCCGGCGCGGGATTCAAACAGAAAAGTAAAGCTTGGGGGGCCACGCTTCAGGAAATGGTTGAACAGCCACACAATTTTGTCAAGCAACAAGTCGTCGGTGTCTTGGTTTCTACCCGTTCTTCTCTGTGCTCAAACTTCTCTGTGTGATCCTAGGCTGCTGGAACGGCTGTTCTCTCCTTCACTTCTTCGATGCTGGAAAGCAAACGTCTAAGCGCCGAAGAGGAATTCGATCTTAAATGGTCTTCTGCGTCTCTATACAGCGGCGAGTTGTCCAACTTTCTCTGATCCATATGAGGCTCATTTCAACACAGGTGCCGCTGACACTGTAAGCGTCAAATCCTATTATTAACGGAATTGTATTATGACCAAGGCCGCAGACCGTGTCTTCGATATACGCGTTATTCTTAGCGATGGCCTTGTTTCCTGATGTTGCCAAAAAAGCTCAAGCGGAAATCGATGCCGTCGTAGGCAATGACAGGTTGCCTACATTCGCCGACCGTGAACATCTTCCTTACGTCGATGCTCTCGCCAAGGAGGTTTTACGATGGAACACCGTCGTCCCTACAGGTATGACACTCATTTCTTCCGCGGATCTTTGTCTAAAATTTTATTTGCACAGGTGTCCCGCATCGTGTAATGCAAGATGACATCCACACAGACAGCAAGGGAAATACTTATTTCATACCAAAAGGCGCTCTCGTCGTCGCAAATATCTGGTTAGTCGACGACATTTCTGGTCTCCGTCTTGACGACTGATTTACGTGTCTGTGCCTGGTAGGAAACTGACCCACGATTCGAAGACGTACACGAACCCAATGGAATTCAACCCGGACCGGTTCATTCCCTCCGAGAGTAGAAAGGCGGAGCCTGACCCTGGCCAGTTATGTTTCGGTTTCGGTAGACGGTTCGTACCTTGTTTCTGTTTTGTGTCGTCCAATATACTTATACTCGTCGTAGCATCTGTCCAGGTAGCTCTTTGTCATTGATTTGTTAGGATGAGAATATGTCGCTCATTCTCTATTGAACAGGATTACACCTCGCCGACGCATCGATTTTCATATCGTGTGCGATGTCCCTGGCAGTGTTTGATATATCCAAATGCGTCGAAAATGGCGTCGTAGTTGAACCTCTTCATGAACAGACTTCGGGGACGATAAGGTACGTCGTTGAAAATTCTCCTTTGAAACAAATCCAACTTTCATACTCAGCCACCCAAAACCCTTCAAATGCGACATCAAACCGCGTTCTCACAAAGCAATTTCTCTTATTCAAGCCGATGAGATGATGTAGTTGATCTCCTAACAGTCGTTATTTATCTTGGAAGAACGATGTACAACTGAATTATTTCGTATCTTGTCCTTGTTTTTATAACATTCATTATTGTTCGATATCTTATGTATTTATTGGCCGGTTTTCACAATGTGCGGTATTTAACAATGTATTACAGCCATTCTCGATTTATGCAGCTAGCGAATGGAAATTCCATTGGATGGAGGTAAAAAGAAATAGGTATAATGCAGCTCGCGCTCTGGCGGACGTGTCGTTAACGTTCAGGTTCGGGTCCATCAAACCATAGCAAAATCTCAACCCGCGATTTTGCCGTGGGTTTGCGTCCTCGCTCAGCGTAAAAGCTAGAGCTAAAGTCAGCATGATCCAGTAAAGTTACAGCCATGATGCACGATCCATCGACGTCTCTTTTGCCCTATCAAGCCAGAGACAAGCGTGGATGTGAACGAAGGCTTCGCAGACGTTGTGCAACGAATGTATCAGTAGGAAATGGTCAGAAGCCTGTGGGAGCACCAGGGAAAGACTGGGGTTCGTATTCCCAAGTCCAAAAATGGTACATGTATGTAAAGGGCGGGACTTGTCGGTTCTAACTTTTCTAAGTCGTGTCCGATCCTCCAGCGCCATCCACGACCTTATTTTCGCCTTCAGTTGTAGGCATGGAAACCTCATTCTCCGGAAGCGGTGTGGCGGTAGCATCTACCTTCCCGTCTTCTACCACCGCCTTGTCCCCAGCTTTGTGGTTGGGAGACGGGGCCGTCGAAGAGCGGTTTTCCGCAGTAGCTGAAACGGGAGAAGCCCGTCGCTCTGGATATCGAGTAGAAGGTATTTCAGGCAAGAAGTGACCGTGCTCGATGCGATCATGTGCTGAAGGTGTCCCAATCGGGGTGGGCCGGATCGAGCTAGTAGCGATGCTATCTGGACGGACGGGGGATTCGACAGGTTTGAGCCCTCTGTCTTCGAGGAGTAGCCGATTAGCTGTAGCCTGAATATTGGACAGGAAGGTGGGGTTTGAGAACACGGCCATATCCGTGACCGCCCGCTCGACAGTGGGGTATCTGATGGAAGAGTCGGTCCCTGGTGGCGGAGCCAGAACGGTCGCAAACTGACCTGTCAACTTCGAGCATTAGCTCGCGCTGTACGGTATCCTGAGGCAGGTACTTGAGTTTCTCATCGGACACCAAGCGGTTCTTGATGTAGGATTCTATCTTAGATTTAAATTCATTGATATCGACACCATTCTACAGTGGAAACAGGGATGAATAATTCGCAAGTATTACGGTGAAGCTAGGAACTCACACCTTGCTGGAACTCACTAAGCAGCTCACGTCTCAGCCGATCAAATTCGCCGGATTTTTTGAAACTAGCGGCAAACTCGGGTTAGTTCCTTGAAAAATGGCCCATTGAGAAGGCTTACGCATCAACAAGTTGGTCGGGATTGACTATTGGCATGAAACAAGTACGTAGTACAAATCCACAAATCCACAAGACGCAGTGGTGGTGGTGGTAGAAGAAGCGAGTCGTGATCGGAGATAAGATCTTTATCAAGATAAGATAAACCTCCCCACGAAAAAGTTACCCAGGAGTCCCTTCTGCTCTTTCCACGTCACGGTTTTGCTGCAGTTCATTCATGGCACCTCTACAGTTTCCTCCCTTGAAAAATGACCTTTTACTGCGTGCAGCTCGCGGTAGGACAATTCGAACTCATGTACCTAAACAGTCCTAACTCATTTTCAAGGCGAACAAACCGAACGAGCCCCAGTATGGATTATGCGACAAGCAGGGCGCCATCTTCCAGGTTTATTTCACCCATGAATGCGCTGGCTGAGGCCGTGACACGGATATTTGTTAGAATTTCTGAAAGTTCGTGAATCGCATGGATTCTTCGAGATTTGCCAGACCCCCCAGCTCGCATGCCAAGTAACCCTCCAGCCCATTCGCCACTACGCTTCTCTCGTAGATGCCGCGATCATATTCAGTGACATCCTTGTCGTCCCACAAGCTATGGGTATGGAAGTGCTCATGCAGCCAGGCCCTCACTTTACACATCCATTGTCTGTCCCGGGGGATGTCGACAAGCTGAACAAGGTGGTGGACGTGAACAAGGAGCTCAAGTATGTTTTCGATGCCATCACGCTGACGAGGAAGGAGCTCGATGGCGAAGTGCCTCTCATTGGATTCTGTGGTGGTCCATGGACACTGTTTGCATATATGATAGAGGGAGGAGGGTCGAAATCATACACGAAAGCAAAGTCGTGGCTCTTCAAGTACCCTGAGGAATCGAAGGCACTACTACAGAGGATCGCCGATGTTTGCGTTGACTTCCTTGTTGGTCAAGTTCACGCCGGAGCCCAGGTGCGGTTCCATACTTGAACCCTTTCGTGCTAGCTACTGAACGGAATTCAGCTTATTCAAGTATTCGACACGAACGCGGGAGAGCTATCACCTTACGACTTCTACACATTCGCGTTCCCTGTCCTGCAGCACATCTCCAAGAATGTTCGTCAGCGATTAAACGCTGATGGCTATGGTGGTACCCCGATGACACTCTTTGCTAAAAGTGCAAACTATGCTATTGCTCATACGGCCGAACACGGAGGCTACGATGTTATAGGACTCGATTGGTGCATCGATCCCGCAGAAGCAAGACGGTTGGTGGGAGACAAGGTCGCGTTACAGGGCAATATGGATCCCGACCTGTTGTACGGTGGTAGAGACGCCATCGAGGCATACGTGAAGCGGATGTGTGAAGCTTTTGGAGGTTCCAAAGGTTGGATTGCAAACCTTGGACACGGTATCACACCTGGTGCTGATCCCAAGGACGTTCGATGGTTCTTTGAGTGTGTCCACAAGTATTCTGCAAGCAAAATGTCATGATGGTAAGCATTTTAGATGTACCCGTTCTCACTCCAGCTCTAATATGCGTGTATAACAGAAGGTCTAGTCTCCGCATTCATCCTAAAAAACCCAAGCCCAGTATATATACAATTATGCAGGTATGTAAAAGGACCAGAAGCAGCCCAGATGTATGTATCATATGTGTGAAATAACATGTCATAAATATCGTGAGTGCAGGTGCATAGCGACCCTTTATCATTGAGTTTTCTTCGACTGAGGTGATGACAACGATATTGAATCACCATTGGACTCGGAGGAGGATTCATCGAGGGGCAACGATATATCCGATGACAGTACTGGTGTCGTGTCGCTTGACGATAGGGTGTCACCATTCTCACTGGGTGTCCGGCTTACACTAGTCGGGCTTGATCGACCGGACCTAGCTGTTGTCTCTGCCAGTTCCTTCCGCAGGGCTTCAAGCTCCCGTTCGAATCTAGAATTGACACTCGTCAGTTCACGGACGGACTTCACGGGGTAACAGGACCTACTTCCGCCCGAAGACCTCGATGTAAAATCCGCCGCCATTCCATACGCTTACCGAAAAGATAAGGATAAGGTACACGCCACTCCAGAACGAGCTATCGTATAGGAGAAATACAGCGGGTACTTCTGTCAGGACGGTGTAGACTAGAAGATGATGACATTGAATATGCAATTTACAGATTATCACATGCAAGTCACTTACCAAGTTGGCCACCCATAAACACCGCTTCGCGGTATCCTTGGGGAATTGAAGATAGGGCGCGACCGATAATACCCCGTTTCTCATTCAACAGGAAAGAGAACGACGTTGTTCGCTGCCCGGATTCAATCTTAGCTCTGCGATCTACCAAGACAAACTTGTAGCCGCCGTTAAGATGCTGTCTAGCGAGGATATGCGAGCCACTCACTTTCCAGTATAAAAGTTGCCAGATGACATCTGCGCTAAATGTGAGCAGCGACTATGGAGCATAGATGATATCACGCACAAAGTCCACCACTGAACAAAATGGCTTTCATCCGATCAAGATGCGGCAGTTCAGCAAGGGCTGGGAAGCGTTCTTCTGCGTTGGGGTAATAATGTCTACATCATTTTTGTTGGTGACCAGTATCAAACGTACTGTGGTAGTGAGACGCACCGTATAATAGTAAATGTAAAGGGAGCGTAGATGTGGATGAAGAGCGATGTGACCTTGTCCTGGTCATGGAACACGAGACTATTTCTCCATGTTATAACGGCGCTTCCGAGAGTACCCTGAGAGATACAATAGCAGGCAACAAAGAGAGCAGGACTCGAGGGAAAGAACCATATGAAGACAAGGTTAAGGATGGTGGCATAATAGCAGAAGTCGAAAAGAAAGTAGTGCCAATCGCGTTTCTTATATGTATAGGCACGCAAGGGTAGGAGATAACAGCCTTGGATGGTGTATGCAATATGGACCCATCTATGAGCAAGATAAGATATTAATACATATATGCCACAACATTACGCACTGGGGAGCAAGACCAAACATAAGCGCCGAAAATAACAGCGACATGACACCAAAGAAGAACGACACTTTTTCACGAGTCCGAACGACCTTTGCCGACTGCCATGAGTTCGACAGCGACGCCATGCGGGTGGAAATCTAGGTCCCTAGGTCAAGCCCCACATGTATCGACAACGGAAAACAAAGTGGCGCACCTTGAGCTTGAAATTCTTGAACTCGCGTTCAAAATTCTCCGCCAACACGTCGCCCGAAATGTCGCGCATTTTGAATGTCTCTTCTGCCTTCAGCTTAAGCCTGTCGCCATGTTTCTGCAGTTTTCGCTGGAGGAGATCGACATGGGAGTCAAAGTATGTTTCCATGGTGTCTGAAGCAACGTCATGTAAATATTGATATTGAGCAGCCAAGAATAAGGCAAGATGCACCTAAAAGCGTAAACGCGCTGGACCAGTCCGACATCTCGTCGCGTACTCCTTGAAGGCGTTCCAAAGAGTTGGTGAGGTACTTTTTACCCAGAGGCGGCGAAGGTGGCCTTGAAGACATAGTGGCAGATTATAACGGCTGGCTTTGGCCAGGACACAATGCGTTGCCACTGTTGAAGGTCACCAATGTTAGAGCCTTTGGTAACTACAGACAAATACGACTCGGATGTCGGTCCGGAGGCAAGTTCCTCTATTTGGCGTGAGAGGACAACGTGGCCGCCGGCTTGCAAAGCGCCTATTAACTTGGACCATATTCTACCCTCTGCAAAGTACAAAAATGCTAGGAAAACTGGGTATGAACTGTTCGTACAGGCAATCGCATCTGGCTAACCGATGTCCAGTTCATATTGGAATCGACGCCATCATCATCAGTGCCTTTCTCGCAGGGGTGAAACGTACAACTGGCCTGACGTACGTTTACTTCGCATTCAAGGCGTATCTCTTATAAACCTCTGCTTCCGAAGGCCTGCCCTAGGGCAAGTTCCGAACAAAGATATACGACGTATGTTATCCAACGAAATATGTACTAAATTTTATGTTGAACCCTTTTGACAGAGCTGTTGCGCTCATATCTTGAAATGGGTGCGTAGCGAAGTACCATCTATTCTCTTTTCCTGATGCATCCATGTGCCGTAGGCGAGTACACGCTCGACTTTGCGGTTGTCATATTCGGAGTACGAGCGTTTTCTTTAACGACCTGGAAGAATCTTACATCCCTTAGCGATCTTCGTCCTTTGAGAGGACGCGTTGATATCATCCGGCCCTATACACGTTCGTCTCTTGTTACTGTCCCATGTAAGCCTTCTTCTGCACACGATGAAGCTCCATCCGACCGACTCATTTGCAGAATCACCCATCTCATTATCGCTCGCAGTTGTACGTCCCCTTGTAGCACACGCCATCAAGCTATATATACTATCTATATTCTGTATTCTCATTAACGGGAATGTAAGAGTGGGGTATTCTCCACGGTACATGCCAGTGTCCTCGATCAATATTACAAACATGGATCGAGGGATTTGGTGTAGATTCGAAGCGCAGCCGAGGCAGGCTCAAACGACTGATTGGAACGATAGTTGATTGTACTCGCACACCTTTTGAGATGAAGCTTATTCATTTTAAGGGTACAACTTCATCCCAGGAAGTTGAAAACAAAGAAATGCAGCACTATGGAACCTAACGCAAAATCCGCAAATGCCCTGGGAGTGGCTATAAGCATAAGGTCATAGCACGAGAGGCAGTAGCATACCGTTCGGGAGATACATCTTTGAATTCATCTTTGTTCTCAGGGTTGACTTGGGAGCGCAGCGAAGCAGCTAGCACGAATTGCCCCACAGTACTTGAGAACCTATTGTTGCAAATGAGGAGTTGCGAGGGTATGACATGCGAGTGAGACAAACCCAGCCAGAAAAGCATTGAAAGGAAAGTTGGTAACGAGGATGCAGTATAGGAACTGCGCAATGCCAGTGAGCATCAAGAAGACGAGGAAGGCATCGATAAAGCGGAGCCTGTCAGAGGTCTGCTCATTGTATGATTTCCAAAGTGAAAGAACGACATTCGAAGAAGCCTTGGGAGGTGTAGGACTGGCTTTAGGCGGCATGATGGTATTGACTAGAAATGCGCGACGTGGAATTGGCAACTCGAGTCGTGATCGAGACGCTGTTGCCAAACATACGCATCTCGGAACGGAAGGGTACCAAAAAAATTCGTTCAGTGTCTTCACGGTGACCTCGTCGTTGTTTCTTTTCCTTTAAGGCAGGCCAGCCACCGACCATGAGCACATTGCGACTGTGTGTTAACGCGTTACGGTCATCCTGTTGTCGCCCCAGAAGATTACAATACGGCTACCTCCCTGCACGAAATGCCCATGCGCGCGTTCCACTAAAGTACCCTATCGAGGCTGGCTTGGGAGAGTTCCTACCACCAGCGGCGCTTAATGTCGTTGCTGTTGACTACCAGGATGGTTTGTTGAAGCAGCTGAACGAGGAGACTCGAGGTGATTATCAGGTTCATTTGGGTGATGATCATTCAGCTAACTGGCAATTTCCAGGCTCAGAATATGAGGGAATGTCTGTGGTGACTACCCTAACGACATCTCTCGATGACCCGTTCAACATATTAATATCCAATCTCGCAAGCCTGGCTATCAATAATCACTTCTTCCTTGACCACCTTGTGCGTTCATTCATCCTTAAACTGAACTCCTCTAAACGTAAATTGTATATACAGAAACCCCCACCGGCGAAAGGTTCGACACATCAAGATGAGATGTCCTCCACCTTGCGCACACAAATAACGGATCAATATGGCAGCATAGCTCAGCTGAAATCCACTTTTTCCGCGGCTACACTGGGGATGTTTTCGTCAGGTTATGTCTGGCTTGTCACGGACAGTGCCGGTAGAATGGCCATACTCCCCACGTTTGGAGCGGGTACACTTCTGGTCCGGTCCCGACAGTACAAAGCCCCCATGGACGATCTCAAGGACCTGGACTTGAGACGCGACGAACTTGTACCGGGGGAACCGTTTTATGACGAATATGTGAAGGAAGTGGATGCAGAATGGGACAGGTTGGCGAAGGAGGACGAATTGACTGAGGAGGAAGCGCAAGAAGAAGTTGACCCAGAGGGGCTGAAGGAAATGTACAAGCCCCTGCCAAATGAGCAGCTTCAGGCGTTCACTCCGGTTTCGACCTTCAAGCCTCCATACAAGAAACCTTGGCAACCTGGAGAACGTGAATTACATACCAGTGCCAGGACATTAGCCATCACGGATCCCTCATCGAGGCAATCCTCCAACTCTCACTCAGAGGACTTCTCAAATCGGCTCGACCCGGGCAAAGACGACATTAATAATCTCGGGGACGTGCTATACCCGCTTTTCTGTGTATCTGTTCATGAGCACGCTTGGATGAGCGCTGGGTACGGAGTGTGGGGAAAGGAGGAGTGGATGAAAAAGTTCTGGTCTGTTTTGGACTGGGCCAAGGTTAGCGACACGTACGCTAGGGTTGCGAGTGGCACAAGTGCCAAATTTACTAAAAGGTCATTGCCCTAATATCTCGATACAGTATCATTTTCAGTTCTGTAGACGGAGGATATTAATACTACTAACTTATTATCATCAGAGACCAATCCAGCTCAATTTTTTTTTGACCAGGGAATTATTCCGGACCGAAGTCCGGTTGTTTGGTTCTGGCCTCGTGCTCAGCTGAACTGTTTGAAGTACGATCACGTGTCCGACTTCAACTTCAACTCTTGACTTCAACGTCAGCAAACGCGATGGAGGACGTCGGTCGCTACGGAACAGTTTCATTACTCGACGCGTTCACTGGCAATGCCATTACGGCCTTTGGAATCGATACGTCTCCAGTGACTTTCGGTTCTGACCCCAGCTGCACTGTCCGACTTTTCTACCCATCGATCAGCGCGTCTCATGCCCACATTACCTTCCATGACCTCAAAGCTTTTCTCGTTATTTCTGGACCTACAGGAATTGAGGTCGATGGCTGCAAAGTATACCCACCGAGCACGATACCCTTGCCGAACCGCACAGAATTCAGACTCGCGGGGAAGCGATTCATGTTTTCGTACCCACCAAAGGAGATGAGGAGAGTGTTGATAGAGAGCCCGATCAAACCGAGAGCAATCAGGATGTCGATGGTGGCACGAGCAGTGATAGACTCGCCGCAGCCTCCAACAGGACTCATCAAGGATCTAGGAGGAGGAGAGTGCGTGCTACTTGAGGATATCCCTCGGCCTCCGTCGCCTTCCAAAGGGCCACCAAGCTTGCACAAAAGAGTCTTGATGAAGAATGCGAAGCAAGCTGAAGACGAAATGGAGGAACTCGAGGTCGCGGGTAGGCTGGTTGCCGCTAGTGACAGCGAGAGCGAAATGAGCGTCAGTGAAGGCGGCGACCAATCGGAAAGTGATGAGGAAGGGGTGGCACCGAGTGAGCCTATGGAGAACGTACCTTCTTCTGAAGCGGACCCAATGGAAGAGGAGATAAACGATGAAGACGATGTCATCATGCCTATTACGCCCAAATTGCCTCCGACTGCTCGTTTCTCTTTCTCTTCACGTCCATCGCTTGGCGGTGGCCCACCTCAGAGGCGCCAGCTTCCTAGAGAACCACTTAACTTTGCTCTGCCTGTTGCAGCTCCTGCCACACCCCAAACTAGCGTGTTCAAGAAAGAGCCAGCCTGGACGACCCCCAAACGCAAGATTGTTTTGACTGCAGAGGAGAAGAAGGTGTGTACATCGCCCGACTACTTTAGTTCTGTAATTCATACTTGGTGACATAGGCAATCTCAGAACGTCGTCGCTCTGCCCTTGTAGCACCCGATCTTTTCTTTGCTGGACGCGTTCCTGGTCTTTCACCCCCCAAGAAAGCATCTGATAATAATCCCTTTGCCTCTCCTACTAAAAACGGCCAACGTTCCACTCTATTTGGAGTGAGGGAAGAGGTGGAGGAAGATTCCAGGGTACTTCTTGAAAAGATGCGCGATGCTGTGGAGGATTTGAAGATGCGTAGGGCGGTGAAGGCTGAAGAAGGGGAAAGAAAGGTGGACCTGCGCTTCGTTAGGGATCAAACCATTGAAGCAATTGATGTTGACGCGGAAGGTTTGACGCTGCCAAAGACACCAGCGCGAGCCGCGTCTCCTGCGAAATCAATATCAACGACACCACTCGCTGCTTCGCCTTCCAGACCGGCACCGGTGACTCCCAAAGTGGCTTCTCCTGCCAAAAGTCTGTGGCCGAGATCAACTTCACCGACCAAGGTGGTTGTGACTCCGCGGGTCTATCCTGAGCTGAGTTCGCTCGTTCCTACATCACCGATGAAGACTATTCCCCCGTCACCGGCGAAGACTATTCCGAAATCGCCATCGAAGACCACGCTTAGGCCTGGATCTCCTATTAAGGGCACCTTTAATACACCGATTCGAGCTGCATATCCACTGAAGAGAACTTTGTCCACTCCTCTTACACTAAAGACACCTAAAGCTGCCCCTGTCATCGAAGCGAAGTCGCCGTTGAAAATCACCTGGCCCTTCAATCGGAGTGCCGAGGATCATGAACAGGAACATGCTATGGATGGAGAGCCTATCATCACCCCTGTGGCCTCTCCTACGAAAGAAGCTACGACCATCGATGTCAGGGAAAACGAGCCCATGGAAGAAGAGCCAACAGCTGATAAAAACGTTGTTTCGGATGTCCACGAGGTCCTTGACGAGCAGCCAGAGCCGATGGATGAATGTGTTATACCATCCCCCAAGGAACGTTCAATGCCAATGAAAGTCCCGACTCCACCCCCACAATCGGACACAGAGACGGAACCGGAACAAGAGCTAGACGAGCCTGCTCCCAAGAGAACCACGCGCAGCAAAAGGGTGCGCACACCTAGCCCTGAGGCTGAGGCTGAGATCGAAGAGGTTGCGCCACCCAAGAAGGCCACTAGGGGAAAGAGAGCGGCTACACCTACCGCTGAGTTACAGCCTATACGTACGCGTACCCGAACGAGGACGAAAACGGAGCCGGACGAGGAGAAAGAGAAGGTGAAAGCTACTCCTCGACCACGTACTAGGGCGAAAACGGAAGAACCAGAAGGCGAGGTTCCTAAGAAGACCAGGGGTCGAACGAAAAAAGCCGCTACTGAAATGGAGGTGTCGCATGACGAGGAGGAAGAGCATGTTGGGCATGTCGAGGCTGCTCCTAAGAAGGGTCGGGGCCGTCCCAAGAAAGTTGTTGAAGAGACTCTAGAAGATACCCAGGCTGTCGAGCCGCTGAAACGGACCACGAGGGGACGCAAGGCGACACCTACTGTTGAGGATAAGCCGGCGACTAGGGGGAAGAAGCCGTCGTCGACTGTTTCGGGTTCCACTTCTGATGTGGAGATTGTCGGGGAGACAAAGCCTGTGCGAAAAGGGAGGAAGAAAGTGGATAGTCAGGAGAAGGAGAATCCGCCGCTTGCTGGGGTGAAGGAGGAGGAGGAAGATGCTGTGCTGGGTAAGGGGGCGAGGACGCGTACTAGGACCAGAACCAGGACGCGTACGTGATGTAATAAACAAAGTTACTCTCTCTCTTGTACGATTATGCTTACTTTCTGCTGGAACTGTATACTTATTTATCTCTGACAACGTTTGTCCAGTATTTTCTATGCACTGATTTGCCGCATTGCCGATGCATCAACATGGGTAAATAACGCGTCCGCGTCGTCTAATAATAAGTAGTAAGGAGTTGTGGGTCCAACTTGGCCTCACGATGCAGATCGTTTCGTTTTGAACGTGAAAGTATCAGACAATCCTATGTATATCGATGCTACTGTCTCGGTGTTTCCGCAGGCCAACCTGTGCAGTATGCATAGACCGGCCCGAGTCTAGAAACCGGTATGCAGATAATGTGAACTTCTTGGGGCCATCATGTGAACTCTCGACGTACAAGTAAAGAATCGATTGCGGTAGGGAATGTTCTAGCAATGACTGAAGCTCCTGACATGTGTTGATAGATCGTCCCCAGGTGAGTATGTAAAGTTCAAGTACCGTTCCTTCAATCTGCTGAAGTCTTCCGGTCCTTATATCTAGTTTGTATAGATTTTTAGAATCTATCACATCCGTGCTATAAGGCCCGCAGCTTCTTGAGCTCTATGGATAATTTTGTGGAAACTTGTTTACGCAACTCTTTCCAAGGATATTTTGACCCTGGTTAACTTCTCCGTTATTCGGACCTTCACATTTTGTATTTACTGCGCTTTCTCAGGCATAGATGTATTGCTATGGGAAAATTCAATCAGAACTGCTGCATATTTCTCTAATAGCGTAGCAATAGTCCCGCCGCAGTCTGCTTGAAAGTCCACTGGCTAAAGTGTCCGAGTGTGATTCGATCTGATCCGGAACAGGGATGACTTGACTACCACTTTAGTGCATATCCGCCTAACAACTGTGTCTTCCATAACAACGGCGATCTCCTGGAACCAGAAAACGTTTGCTGGCAATATAGACATACCAGCTCGTCTGGTATGAAGGCAAGGAAAGTATTGCAGTAGAAAGGACCCAAGGCTGCATAGCTCGCTTAGAATGCCAGTGACATCATTTAGAATTTGAAATGGATCAGAGGGGCGGTGGAAAGAAACTTAACGGTGGAGGCTTGTTTGGCAGAGGCCATCACGATTCCGACAGGCCATGTCCCACCGCTTCCTATCCACGTCCCAGGAGGATCTTACTGCCGCCTCGCCTCCATATAAGCCACAGGCGAGCACCTCCAACCTCGAACAGACCCTTCTCGTCTCCCACGACGTATATTCATACCCACCAAGTCCTGCTTATCGCTCGCAGGTAAACATGGCAGAGGATATCGAATCTGTCCCTAGGGATACCAAGGAGAAGCCTTCAGTGCATTACCCAGAACATGTTCAGCCCCCAACGACCATGTACAAGCAGAGCGACGTGTCCCGTCCTTTATCGCTGGCACCAACTCTCACCGATGACGAGTACGACGATGACAATTACGACTGGAGCGGAGAGGAGGATCTCGTCGATGAAGAAGCCAAATTTGAGAAACAGATGGGTCTCAAGCAAAAGGATAAGCGCTGGACGTTTAAGCGGTGAGTCTGCCTCTTTGGGACCCGGTCGATCTCATTCAACTTGGACAGCGTCTTTACTCTTCTCTTTTCCTCTCTCATTGGATCTACATTCCTGGCTGGCGTCATTATCACTCCTGGCATTCTCATTCACTACTTCTGGTATCTAAACGATCCTTCAGAGCACCGTCTCTACGTGAAGCAAAACGTACAAGCATGGCTCTTCTGGGCTGCTGCAAATCTCGTCATTTCATGGTATCTCGCTCTCATTGTCGACATCATTCCGACCATCTTTCGCTTCATGGTCATGGCAGCCTGGGGTCACGTCTCCGAGGTTATAAAAACCCGGATAGAACTCTATTGCTCCGTCAAGAACACATTCAAGCCTGTACTCTACGTTGCCAGTGCCTGGGCTAGCTGGGTTATCATCTTTGGCCACATTTTCAATCTCTTCGACACAGATGATGCCTCACAAAGTCGTGCTTATTACACCGAACGGGTGCGTGTTCTCGTTGTTGCAGTAGCGTTACTAGTACTAAGTTTACCCCAGTTATACCAAGTCGTCGAATTCCTCTTCTTTTTTGGTGTCGTTGTATGCGCACAGAAGATGTTGTCGCATGCTGTTGCATTTGCCTTCCATCGCACCGCTTTCAAGGATCGCGTGGATGCTATAACAGAAGCTCTTCCAGTCATAGAGAAGCTTCGGGACTACAAACCCAAACCCCCGTCCCACAGCGGTTTCCGATCCGGTTTCCGTACACCAATGTTTGGTCAATTTGGTGAAAAGGATCGTTTTAGCTGGGGAGGGCCGCTTAATGATGACGGGGTTGATGGCGATACCGAAGGAGATGGTGATCGCACTGTCTTCGGGACAACCAGCAGGAAAGGAACCATGATGAGCAGCAAGGGCAAGCAACGAACGAATTCTTCCTGGTTCAGCAGGTCTCGGAATACCACGGGTGTAACGAATCGGGTCCAGTCTGAATCACCTGAAAGGATGCACGAGATGGGTACTATAGGCTCTCCCGGGGATGAGCGCCCTATGACGCCTTCGGGTTTACATCGGTATCCTCCTGTGACAGGTACTCCAAGTCCGCGACACAGCACTGATGGATCGGATATGAACGCTGGAGACACTATTGTACAAGCTGCTAAGGTACTGAAGAATGCAGTCCTGCACGATGCGCGGAATATCAAAGGTGATGACTCCACTTCTGGTGGAGGCCTTCTATCTGCTGGTTGGGTCGGCAGTGTGGATGAGGCCAAGGTAAGTAGACGTCATTGTCATTATGATGTGCTCCAATCTCTTGTCTCTGTAGCATCTTGCACGGAGTATCTATATCCGGTTTAGACCCCATCATGTCACAAGGACGTATCTCTTGCCTGAGGATTTCTACCCTGCCTTCTCCACTCGTGAACAAGCGGAGAAAGCGTTCCGGTTATTCGATAAGGATAACAATGGGGATATCTCGAGAGGCGAGATCAAGTCGACCTTGGTGAAAGTTTACAAGGAACGCCGGTTCCTCGCTCGATCTATGCGGGATGTCGGTGCCGCACTGAAGACCCTCGATCATATCCTATTGTTTTTCGCCATGGTGGTCCTGTTTTTCATCAGTTTGAGTATCTTTGGCGTGAACGTTGGTGACAGTCTGACGAGTGTCTATACTATTGGTATCGCTGCAAGTTTCATCTTCAAGAGTTCGGCAAGTAATGCTTTCGACGCGATCATGTTCCTTTTCGTTACTCAGTACGTCCTTTGCTTGTATCGCTTCCTTTATAGCTAATGATGGTTTATCTGTCAGTCCTTATGACACCGGAGACCGCTGCTTCATTGATGGTCAGTATGAGCACCTGTAATTATTGCTCGTTCTAATAGCATTGACAGATGAGATTTTGGTTGTCAAAAAAATGAACCTTTTTGCCGTACGCACAACTCTGAGTATCGATTACTATTAACCTCACGCTCTGTTCCCAGACTGTGTTCACCCGTGTCGATGGCACGGAGACATATTACTTCAACAGTCAGCTCTTCTCCAAATTTATGTAAGTGTCTTGCCTCGCCTTTGTGCTTTCAATTTACATACCTATTCTATTTGTAGTACGAATGTACGACGGAGCGATGTACGTGAGCTTTACAAAACTGTGGCTCGCTCATATTGACATCATCACTCCAGAAAATGTTTGAAAATCTTACGATGCAAGTGGCTTGGCGCACGCCTCTAGAGCTACTTGATGAACTAGAAGAATGTATGAATGCATGGCTATCAACAGAGGAGAACCGATGGTATGACCCAAGTACCTCAATCGTCATACAAAATATCGAGTACCAGCGATACATGGAAATTACCATCGGTATCGGGCACAATGGGTAAATCTCAAGGACAAATACAAAGACCGCGGTGCTGATCTTTCTTCGTAGTACATGGCAAGACTGGGGTCTCCGGTGTGCACGCAAAACAGCTTTCCATGCCGCTGTCCAGTACTACTGCCGGCAGCTCGGTATCGTAGGATACGAAGCGCCACTGCCCATCGTATACGGTGACCCTCATACGCAAACGTACAACCCACCACCTTCACCTGGTACTGGCGATCCGTACGACGGTGTAGGTATGGGTTCGTCAACGGAGAAGCTGCCCGAGACTGTGCACGTCCAGAATGCATCGCCAGTACCAGAACGAATGAAGCCAACGCTTGGGTTCTTGCCGCCTGTAGCAATGAGGACGGGCGTGAATATCCGCCAAAGGAAGAGTAAGAGCCGGAAGGCCAATATGAGGGGTATGGGAGACGGTTAAATGGTTTATTTTCTATGGTGGTGACATATGGTTTTGCATCTGTTTCTGATTTTTTCGTTGATGAACACACAACTACTTGGGTGAACTGGATTCACTTAGCTTGTTTACTTTAGACTTGTCGAATTTTGTAGACTATACCTTTCAAGTTCATACGTAGCATTTTAAACCTGCATAGCATTGGACGGACCATACTTTTGAATTTATCTTACAAATGCATACTTACAAACTCACACACATATACGAAACAATTACTGCACAGTTTATGCTCGTCTATGGAAATATCTGGACAATTGAACAGCGCGTTTGTAATAGTGAGGGGGAAGAAATTCAGACTCCTTATCGGAACGGACTTGGACAAAAATCCGAGGGCGATGATTATGTAATCTACCATTCGGCAACTTTCGGGCAAAGGAGGAGTTGCCATCGTCCATAGAACTCCCTCTACTTGATTCTTTAAAAGTGAGTACTGTCACTTTGTTGTCCTTATTTTTTTGATATCAACAGCTTTATAGGACATGGCCTCGAAAGCAGCCACCACAGCCGTGGTAGGTCGTGAAAAAAACATAACAGCCCATACAACGTTGACCCTACTCTCTCCAGGACTTTGCCCGTGTCTACTCATCCTTAGGCCTCGGAAAGGGTACGTCATCCCACTTTTTCATAGTAACAAATTCAACTAACAGCGCGACAGAGACCATTGCTTCACTCCAAGCGTTCCGGAAAAGACACAGCGAAGCACAACGCATCCACGCCCAATACGCCTCCCAGCCCACCACGGTCGACATTGCTTACTACCGCTCCGTGTTGAAGAACCAGGCTGTAGTCGATGAGGCTGAGAAGATTCTGAAGTCGTTCAAGCCTGTGACGTACGATGTTGGCTCGCACATCAATGCTATTGAGTCGTTCGAGGCCAAGGCGGTGGGTGATACTTTTGCGGGTGCCACTTGATGGGGATTGACTGTTACTCTAGGTCGCAAAGGCCCAGGAGACCGAGGCCAAGATTGACGTTGAGCTGAAGGAACTACAGGCTACCCTTGCGAACATCGAGGAAGCACGTCCATTTGACCAATTGACTGTAAGTGCTACCCGTAGTTGTGTCTTATATATGCCTACATATTCAATAGGTCAATGACGTTGGAGAAGCGCACCCCCGCCTGCAAGAAGTTGTCGAGACGATGGTCAAGAAGGGCAAATGGACGGTACCAGGTACGAACTCTCTATACCTTATTTATTTTCATACATTCTGAAGGTATATTTCCAGGATACAAGGAGAAGTTCGGCGACCTCAACCTCATGTAGACTGCGTAATTGTTGCATGGGTGTGATATAGCACATATCAATCTGAGAATTTCACCGCATGTTACCTAGTGTCTGAACTAAACACTACTTCCAAACGTCTTCAACAACCACTTCTGCACTACATCCCGTGCAATTTGCAGCCTGTTCTCTTCCATGAACATCATGTGTCCATTGCCGTGTATACCCACTCCGGCGAGATTGATATGGTCGACAGCGACGCCCGCTTGCACGAGGTAATCAGCGGTGCAGTTGTCGTATAGAACATGATAGCCGGACGGAGACGTGACCATGAGGACGGGTATGCCAATAAGATTCACTAATTGCCTCGCTGGAGGGGTCTGGCGATAACAGAAAACGCCCACAGATGTGTCGTGGTAAACCAAGTCTCGTACTAGTTCGTCCGGAGAATTGATCGGCGGCGAATACTGTAAGGGTGTCTCGGAGACACCGTACGGACGGGCAGCGATTAAAGGTGGGAACACGGCATTCATGAAGGGAGGACCTATTGGTTCTAATGCAATAACGGCTTGGACAAGAGACGGTCGAGCATCGGCTAGTATCCAACCATAGGAGCCAGATTGGGAATGTACCATGATGATTGCAGGCTAGGAAATTGTCAACTTCGATCTGGAAGACTATGATCCACGAAGGACCTACTCCAATCTGGTCCAAAAGCGCAGAACCCGCAACCTTGATTTTTTCAGAGGATTCGAGTTCTGATACGAGACTTGGGACTGTGGCGGCGTAAAAATTATCGAAGATGGGGTCTCCGACCCTGCCGGTGCCAGGCCATTGCGTATGAAGCGCCGCTTGTGGCCAGATATCATAGTCTTCGGTAGCCGTGAAACGGCTCTCAACGAAGGTGGTGTCAATAGTGGACTGGGGACCATCTATGCCTTGTTGCCAAGCGGAGCGTCCTCTTGAAGGCACATCTACGAGATACAGCTACGGCTGATAAGCGGCATTGACTACAATGAAATCATCTGATGCGTGCTCACCTCATAACCTTCTCCAAGAAAGTAATCCGCCCAACCAAGTTCACCATCGATGGTTGCAAGTAGGTTGGTTCCCGTCATACCAAGACCATGAATAAAGACAAGTGGGAAAGGCTGGGCGATTCTTGCTGGGATAAGGTGTTCAACATACATAGCTCCATGAGCGATCGTCGACCCATTTTGCGTTTCGTAGGATTGACCAACGTAAAAGTAGGAGCGAGAGTGCAAAACGCCCAGGCCCTTGACGCAAAGGCCTAGGAAAACAACGGTGAATATAGTCAGCATACAACCGCCTTATGTGCCTGAGAGACTCGTACTTCGCTTCGAAGGCAGCTGACTCCACAAAAGTCTCGCAGTTTATCGAATCCCATGCGGTGTTTATAGGATCGACTTCGACGCGAAACGCGCCAAATCGGCAAGCCAGTCCGGAGACTCGTGACTGCTACCTCGAACGGCGACAAGTACAGTAGTAGCACTTCAGACGCCCAGTAGGCACGCCATGGACAGTCATTGTTGGCGAGATGGTCGTTTGCAGTCTGGAAACAGGCTAGATGGTGGTAGTATCGAGACAAGGACGGGCGATGATGATGATCCGGCAGCCGGGTACCGTTCATTCATCATTTACTTGACATGTAAATACGACCTTACTTCCCCACTTACCACCATCTCCCTTTGTCGTATTCAGCGATGGCCTCGACTTCTTCTTATTTCTTTCGCGATCCTCAGGCTGTCCTGGACGATATAAACTATCAGTTTCAGCTCGAGCCCAGTACTTTAATTGGTCTCGCCAAGACTTTCCTCGAGGAATTCAGACTTGGTCTCTCAAATTATGGGTACCCGATGGCGATGATGTGCGTCGTATCAGTCTCTTTTATTCTATTTCTGACTGGAACATCAGTCCTACATTCGTCACCGGTGTCCCAGACGGAACAGAAACAGGGTAAGCGTCGTCCTTGATTGCCTCCTCACCCTACCTGAGAACAGACCTTGGCAGGACCTTTCTCGCTCTTGATCTAGGAGGAACAAATTTGTTAGTATTTCTGTTTTCTGGCGATGTGTTGCGATAGCTGAAAGCTTGAACAGGCGCGTCTGTGAAGTCGTTTTGAACGGTGACAAGACATTTTCCCTTAGGCAGCAGAAATACAAGGTCTCAGACACCCTGAAAACTGGAGAAGCTTCGGTATTATTTGGTCCGTCATCTACTGCCCAATCGATTCATCACTCATCCATCACCAGACTACCTTGCTGATTCCGTCGATGCCTTTCTGACCACCCATTCTAACGACTCTGTCCCATCATCCGGCGATTCCCCAGATGTCCTTCCCCTTGGATTGACATTTTCTTTCCCGGTTGAGCAAACTGCGCTGAATTCCGGGAAAATCCTCACATGGACCAAAGGTTTTGCCGCTAAACATGCTATTGGCAATGATGTTGTGCAGCTGTTGCAGGACGCATTTGACCGGAAGCACATGCACGTCAAATGCGTCGCGCTGGTAAACGACGTGAGTTCTCACTTATATAGTCCCCTGCGTCTGATTGATGTTCTACAGACTGTTGGTGCCCTTCTCTCACGTTCATATACTTCTGGCGGTTGTATGCTAGGGAGTATTTTCGGAACAGGAACCAATGGCGCATATGTTGAGAAGGTCAGCAACATCACCAAGTTGGGAAACTCTCCTGCGGTCGCAAAGGGCGGCGTAATGGTCGTGAACACGGAATGGGGCGCGTTTAACAATTCACGAACTCATCTTCCTTCCACTCCCTACGACAACACGCTGGATCGGCAGTCTATCAATCCCACGTTCCAAGCTTTCGAGAAGTTTATTTCTGGCATGTATCTTGGGGAAATTACGCGTCACATCTTGCTTTCACTGATTGACGCCGCGCCAAAACCCATCTTATTTGGCGGCAAATCAACGGCATCACTGAACAAGCAATGGGGCATTGACACGAGCGTGATGAGCGACGTGGAGACCGCCTGGGAAAGTACAAAGCACACAACGGAGAACCCGACACCCAAATTCTCCGACTTTAAAGATTCCGAGTTAGACGAGAAGACAAAGGCCAAGCTGCAGGCTATACGGTCTGTTCTTATTAGTCGATTAGGATACAAAGAGGAGGATGTTTGCCTTCGCGATGCAGCGGTACGATGTTTGATTTATTTTCGAAATAATGCTCAAAGCACCGTTAGATTGTGAAGTGGGTTTGCACACTCGTTGCTCGACGCGCGGGACTTCTTAGTGGTGTCGCCGTTGCTGCTGTCCTTCTACAAACCGAGAGGGCGACTTTTGCTGATGCCCAGACAAACGGAGTACCGGACAACTCGGATGAACACTTCAAAGTTGGTGTGGACGGAAGGTGCGTTAGCTATCTCTCTACTGCTCTAGTTTATTTAATAGGTATCGGTAGCTTGGTTGAATTCTATCCTCACTTCGAGAAGATCATGCGCGAATCTATTCGGATTATTGTTGGGGGTGATGTGGAAAAACGAGTGGAAATTGGTATGGCCAAAGACGGCAGTGGTGTCGGCGGTGCGTACCTTTTTTCGTGTGTAAACTTTCAAACCTCATGTTTCTGTGTTAGCCGCATTATGTGCTCTACAAGCTACTAAACAGCAATAAATCTAACTAACGGCATACATTGTCGGAATACTGTACTCGTATTAGAGACGTACACGTAAGTGTATTACTGTATTATAACCTCTTGGACATGCTGCTAGGGAACAAATTTATTGAGGGAGATTAACTGCGTCAATGCTTGAGATCTTGAGAGGTGGATTGTTTGCTCTAAACCCGGCAATGTCTGATCTTCCAGTGGCCGGGCTGCAGATGCCTGGGATTTGATACACATAATAACACATTCTCGAGAGTTCAGTTAACGCCGGTTCGTTAGGCTGCGTAAATATTTAGTATTTACAGTTCGTTTATTTACGCAAACACACTATGAGTTATGGGTATTTGGCCTTTTTGGCTCTCCCGCATTTCAATCTACTACCACCATCTCGAGTGCAGACTGAGCTGTGTAATCCTTTTTAATATTTATTGCCTACATACACCTACTTATAATCATACTATAGCTTGTCTTGACTCTTGATAGGTTCCCGTTTACTTTTTCATCTCTGCTCAACGACGTTGGGTATTTAAATCCTTGGTAGTAACGGAAAGTCACCAATTCATCTTCCTATTAAATATTACACGCAGTCGGCTAAACAGTACATTTAGCCCAAATCACAACCTAGCTGCTTTAGTATCCCCATCGCCTGATGATCCAGAGGATAAACACGACTTTGCAACGGAACGAGAAGCCGCCAACTCTGGTATAATCTGGGAGTCGTAGGGTCTTCTATATATATTGAACCTTGCGCGGTCGTTGACAGCACCAATGCGGTCGTTATCTAATACCGATCGCACGAATTCGGCAACATCTACAATCCTCGCGTCCTGGGTATCAACCTTGCGGTAAAAAACATAGAGATAAGCACACAGCCTGTTAAGATGGGAACAACTTTTGTTTACCGTTCCGACCTCGGAAATGCTATACTGGCCAATGCCTACAGTCCTGACAGCAACTGTTCCCGCAACCGGGTGTTGTTGATAAAGATACTTTAGAATCTCTCCTGAGATTGATTCTAAATCCCATTGACGGTGTACGGACGGTGAAAGACACAGTCGATAAGAGTAGTCGCCATCCGACAGCGGGCCAGTTAGGTAAAACTCGGATGTCTGCGGAGGGGTCGGAGTCATAATGGTCGAGCGAGGGACTCGCTCTGATTAAGAATGACAGCTCTTATACCACAAGGGTATTTTGAAACACAGCTGAGACTTTGTCGGCGCGCAGTAGTCACTCGTCACTCGTCGGAAATTTGGAGATCGAGGGCCCAAATAGATTCTAGTAATTAGTCTTTGAGACTGACGGTGAAGGGGAGAGATTGTGTCACCAACAGAGCGAGAATGATGTTGGGAGTCTGACGGTCTCATCGAGAGGATAGCTGAAGGATAGCTGAAGATCGTGTGATCACGGTGTGCCATCTTTGAGCTCCCATCACGTGGGACTCGCGCTTGACGGTTACGGAGGAGCAGACGGAGTCCGAGTCTTTCCTCCAACATTGGTCCTGTACCCACAGTTGTCCATGGCTTCATGAATTTTTTGTAGACTCGAGGCCAAGAGTGGTAGCAAATTGCTTTTCTTCGCGTGTAAGCCTTGCCTCACTTTGTTTACGTGGTAGCTACTCTGTGCGCTATCAAACAGCAATAAAGTTAACTGCCAGTATACATCATATCGAAATATTGTGCGCTATACTGTATCTGTGCTAGAGACGTACTCGTTGAACAAGCCGAAACGTATCAACAGTCGATGTTTCAGAGGATTGGTCTACTTTGATCCTAGCAACATCTGATCTATCAGTGCTGGGCTGCAGATTTTCCAGTTGATAAACACAGTAATCCGTCTTCTGTTTCAAGATGCTCAGGTGGATTGTTCCCACAAGGAATCAGCTTGCTGATATTTATCTTGTCGCTAGTATAAAAAACACATCAGTACCGTTGTCACTTGCATGCCGCCATGCTTACTGTCGCGTCTCTCCTTTGCGCTACCGCGCTTCTCACTGTTCCTGCAGCGGCGTCTATTACAGGGCCTGTTATCCAATCCAACTTTCCTGACCCATCCGTCATCCAAGTTGACGGGATGTGGTATGCCTTCTCCACAAACAGTGGGGGCTTAAACATACCTGTTGCCACATCCAGTGATTTTAACACATGGACTGTTACGGGAAAAGATGCGCTACCTACCGTAGGGACATGGAGCAATGGTCGGGACGTGTGGGCCCCAGACGTGATTCAACTGGTCAGTTCACCTTCGAGCCTGTTTACAGTATGAATCAAACAGTATCGCTTCAGGCTGATGGGAGTTTCGTGTTGTATTACGCGGCTCTTTTAGCGGATGGTTCTACACATTGCGTAGCCACCGCCACATCAAAGAGTGTTGCCGGTCCATATACACCGCAGGCTAATGCGCTAGCTTGCCACGCCAGGTCATCTATATTTTCGATTATTCAAGCTTAGGTGTACTGACCATTCCGCAGTGAAGGAGGTGCTATAGATCCCGCAGGGTTCACAGACGCAGATGGAAGCTTGTACGTCGTCTACAAAGTCGACGGAAACCACATTGGTCATGGCGGAAACTGCAACAACGGTGTGGAGCCAATCGTACCCACACCCATCATGATCCAACGCATGCAGGCCGATGGGATCACCCCCACAGGAAATGCCACCCAGATTCTCGACCGCGGGCAGTACGATGGACCGCTCATCGAAGCGCCCTCGCTTGTGCGTTCAGCCGAAGGCATCTATGTCTTGTTCTTCTCGTCGAATTGCTATGACGGGGGGTTGTACGATACATCTTATGCTACAGCCTCGAACGTGCTGGGCCCGTATACCAAGTCCTCCTCGCCGTTGTTTGTTACCGGAGACCCCTTCTCGAATCTGTATTCACCTGAGGGAGCTGATGTCACGACGGACGGGACCAAGTTGGTGTTCCATGCGGATTTGGGGACGTCGGCTGCGACGAGGCAGATGTACACGGCCGAAATTTCTATTAATGGCACGAAGGTGTCGATTTGATGAATTTGTATTTGGCAGTGCTAGTGAATGGTTGATCGAGTCGATCCTCAAAAAGCTACCTCTGAATTATAGCTGTGGGTTCCGCAGACTAATTATTGAGACTGACCATGTTTCAAATTTGATTTTGAACCTCCAATATTCGATGAAGCAACTAAGCCAAACCTCTTTAAACTGCCGCGTCATCCTCGTAAGCTTGTCAGCAATTAGAACCGACAAGTAAAGGAGCTCTCCATGCCTTGTATGCCCTCTGTATTGAAAGATTGTCAATGTTTAGAGACATGTTCCATAGACACCGAAACTGAGTGCGTTTCAAGCAGAAGGGGACAAACGCTCCATGCTCCATGCCATCGTCAACTCATTTCTTAGAGACATCTCCTAGCAGAAAAGGCTCCAGGGACGTCAGATATGTATCCAGCGTTTTACACAGATCAGAGACTAGACGTAGGAACGCAAGTGTCGTTTTAGACATTTGGCGAGAAGAACACCAAGGCCGCATATGGATCGACAGTAGGGAAGGGGGCCGCCAAAGGCGGAGAACCGAGGGTTGCTTGTGGTTATCACAGAGCATGAGATGATATGAGAACAGAAAAAAGGTTCCCCTTCAGATCCCGAAATGACCTTGGTACGCGACGCAGTCGCGGCGAAAGATTGGTAGCGACCATACGTATCAAGGTTTCTGACTGAGCATACGGAAAGACAAGTGTTCCTGTATCGTGATATGTGAGCGCTTGCTGCTGGTAGTCGCATCAATTTATAGCCCACAAGTCGCTCTTCCGTGACCAGAATACGATCCTTGCAGATAGTGACAAAAGGAAGTTCATGCAGAGAGCGCACCACGGAACAAGCATCATCGTCCGTCTTGCATCGGTTTCGGTCGACCCATTGTAGACCCGACGTGACAAAAACGACGATACCACCGCAAAAGCACCGCATGAGACAAGCCGAGCAGTTAGGCGGTAGCCGACAAGAACGGGGTTGGAACTTGGACCCGATGCATACCATGAGTTGTCGGAGCCGAGACATAAGGAGGAAATTTTTCCTATACAGTATTAGAAGCAACAACTGAGAGCATGATATCAGTAATGAATCAATCCAAAGAGATGTCGGCTATCTGCACAGTTGAGTGCCCCCTTTTCTGACAGGAAATAACTTGTATAATCCTGGATGGCAGGGCGTAGGTGGTGGAGCGGAAATGTCCACCTCCTACCAAAAATACTTGCAGGAAAAATTATATATCGTTGATCGGGTGACTGATGAAAGCTCGATACACCTTGTTATGTCCAGGCTCGTTTCAAAAGGTGGCTTGAACGGCTTGCAGATAACTCGAAAGGAAAGATTCGGGAATCTGCCAAAACCGATGAGCATCTAGTTTCAAAGAATTCGATGAACTTAACTCAAAGTTCAGTTAGAGCCGCTATAACGATGACTGGGCAATTCCAGGGCGCCTTCTAGTTCTTAAGAGTCAGAGTCGGGCCATTACTAGATATTCCTTTCAGAGCGAGATCTCGCTTAGTGATGACATTTATTACTCTTGTCAGCGCTTCGGTAACATCCTTGGCGAAGAGATGTGGTGCCTGCAACTTCTGTCGACGACGGTGACAGAAGATCCGTGTACATATCTGAAGTCCGCGAACTTGATAAGAAGAGATAACATTTACTTTGAAGACGACCATCGGTTTCTATAGTACGTTTCAGAAGTGTAATAGCCAGTTACTCTCTAGAAGCTTGCTGATAAGCGAGAGATGGGCCTGTTGAATCCGAATTTGGAGATTTCAAAGCTTTGGAGTCGAGTTAACAACAAACTTCTGATTGGCGGGATTTGACAGGCTTTTAGATTGTAAATGGAAAACCCAGAGTAATCGTGTCATCGTAGCGGGAGACGAATGACAGCGTCCAGACTCCAGAGGCGTCCAGCCGCAGAGAATAGATAGAAAGGTTACTACTCAGTGAATGGCCGCTGCATAACCTGGGAACCTTCAAGACAGCGCGGAGCCGTGGAATATTCTGCAAGGTACAAAAAAGAAACTGATTGAAATGATGGAAGCTGGTGCCGCTGCAGTCTGAGACAGATAACTTGATGAACAAGCTTACTCCGATTACAAACACGTGTCGCCGAAAATAGGAAGGATTAAATCGCGTGATCTTTATTATCCTACCCTTCTCCCCAAACAAAAATTACGGCCAATCCCTCTCTGCTCAGCGAACCCGTCGTCGAGAGGCCTCGAGGCTTGCCCCCTCGAGCTAGTGCCATCGTCCACCATGCTGGCACCCGTATTGGCTACTGCGCTCACCGTTCTTCTCTTCATCTACCTTTTCATGCCCTCATTATGGCTTGCTATCATGGCCGTTGACGAATCCTTCGACGTTCACGATTCGAGTTTGGCTGCGGTGGCTGCTCGTGAGTACGGGCGCTTTGTGTGTAGGACTTGTACTGACTTGTAACCCAAGGCAATCCTTTCCGGGAGAGCGGACCGCCAGCCAACATGGCCAAGTTGATCTTACTGCGCCATAAGGTATGCTCTCACCTTATCGCATGTCCAATTGTGGCCTGGCTTGACCTCATTTTCTATGTAGATCCAGACCAGCAATCGTAAACGACGCAGTGTCTCACAGACGCGTCAAACATCACGATCCTACTCCATCCCTACCAGACCAAAACCTTCTTGGATTCGCTTTAGGAGACCTTTTGGTGGAAAGCAACATTTTTAATTTCACTTTGCGATTGTGTTGGACCGCGGTGTGATTCTGTCCCTCCTCCGCTCTATTTTACCCCCCTTCACGACCATTTTTACCCTATGTACAACAACATACCTTGCTTACCTTCATTGCCCATCCCTTTCTTTGTTCGTCGACCATACCTATACCCATCGAGTCTGTCAATTCTCGTGCACTATTTAGCTATTGTACATTACATTTGCGAAAGGGAATACAAAACTAATAAAATCGAACCACCTCGTGAGATCGCATCTCCACTCCCAGGCCTATCCAAATTTACTGCTACGGTCGACTCCTGACAACACGCTTGGCACCGGCTTCAACGGTCGAGGTCTCTCTTCCATTCGTCGGGAAGAAGATGACTGACCGGAGGCATTTTGTCGTAAAGACCCGCCACCAGCCTTGACCTTGGTATGCCCAGTGATCGCTGCACTCCCAACAGATCGGCTCATCTTTCCTAAACGCCCCGATCTGCTTTCAGTCTTTGCCCAATCCTTCAGCCTGTTGTTGTACTCAATAGTCGATTTATGTTGAGGCTAGAAGACTAGTCAGGAAGCGAACGACACAATACAGACTTCCAGAATTACCTCAGAAGCTTCATCATACTCCTCGTAATGTCGCCGAGGCCCTTGAGCAGTTCGCCTTGCGGTTGTTGAGCGAACCTTCACGCCCTCATCGTCATCTGAACCGGCATCAAGCCAGTCAGTGTTGTGCGGGTCGAAGGGTTCGTCGTCGTCGAACTATTAATACATTGAGCTGACCATCATCACGTTCACATGATGAAGTCTTACCTCGCCATATTGGGCGCGTTCTTGCACCTGACGTACAATTTCAGCACGTGTAATGCTCTCTTGCGCCTCATCATCCTCGTCCTCATCCCCAACTGCCTCCTCAGCCTTAGCAGTATCCGGCTCTTCCGTGAGCTCAGAATGTAGCATCACCGTATCCTCATCGTCACCAATGGTCTTCTTGTACTCGCCAGCGAAAGCAGCCGTTGTTGGGTTCGACTCTGATCTCACCAGTAAATACATGTATCATTCCCAAGCGAAACGTGAACCACATACCAAGGGCGACCATGTCTGTCCTCTGCTTTTTGTTCATGCGCCGTCGACGTCTCTCGTCAGCAGCATCGTCATCGTCATCAGAGTCGCTGTCGTCCAAATCGACACCATTTCTTCGTTTCTTGGTACGGTACTTGCCCTCGACTGCGTCCTGATGGTATTTTTGCAGGCGAAGGTCATCTTGCTCTGCCTGTTCCCTGTAAAGTTATCGTCAGTGGAATTCGCGCATGGATTCGTGCGTGTATAACATACTGGTACTTCTCCCGAACCTTCTCCTCAGCGATGATTTCTTCGTCCAAAGCCGTGTTATCCACCAACGTCGGGAGCTCCCGATCCAAGTCCTGACCCTCTTCTTCGTCGTCTCCAACACCTTTAAACAAGCCAAATCCGCGCATCTCGTCATCGTCGCTCTCCTGTGCTTCTGCCTCCACGAATTCTGACTTCTTTAACGGGACCTTATGTTTGCTAGATTTGGGCTCCTGGGGCTTCGATGAGCCTGAGCGACTTGCACCATAGGTAGGAGACCGGGAAATTGCTCGCTTCACAATGCGGCGTTTGCGGGAAGGTGAAGGAAGGCTCGGGGTAAGATCTGGAGTATACTCAAGCGTCCCAAGAGCCTGCCGCTGGGACTGCTGCGTGTACGGTATGGCTGGTGTTTCAGGCTGCGTCTGCATCTGTGTCAGCCTCGAAAGGGGACGATAAACTTCAGGACTCGTGTCAGGCCTTGTTTGTGTGAGATATCTAGAAACAAGTTAATCCTTTGGTTCGGCATATAGGAATACGGAATCATGTACCCGTCGCTGTTGACGTAGAGGTCGGATTGCTTTTGAGGAACCTGGATGGCTTCTTGAAGGACATATTCCTGCTCTTTTTCAAAAATCGCATCTGCCTCTTTCAGTTTCGCGCTATCGCTGACTTGAAAGGCAGGTCCAAGAGAGACATCTTGGGTCAAACCGAAGTCTGTCGAGTCCGTATTTCGCATCTTGGATAGACCAAAGCCGCCCTACTTAAGGATCAGTGTCGTTCTTTGCTATTTCCAGACATATGCTGACCTTTCCACCGAAGAGCTCTGTAAAACCGTCATCACTCTGAGGGCCACCAAACGATTGTTTTTGCGTGCTGTCCGCATACAAATCTGAAAATCCAGGTTGCAGTGTCGACGTGGCGGTCTGAGCCTGAGAGAACTGTGAAAAGCCCAAGTCCCCTGTCGTAGAAGGTCCAAATTCGGGACGCAAAGAGGGCGGTGGCATACAGTCATCATATTCAGGGCTGCCGGTGCTCTGTAGGCGGTCAGTAAAAGACTGTCTGCCAGGAGTGCCCTTGTCCTCTTCAAGGGTACTCAAGGGTAACCTTGGTACTGACTCTCCCTTGTCAGCTTCCGACAAGCCATCGTCCGAACGACTTTCCTGCCTAAACAAAGACCTTGAAAAGGCGGGACGTTGAGCGCTCCGCGGGAAAACGGTGGCATTTTCCTTATCGTCATCCATATCGTACATCAGCTCAACGTTGTTCTCCTTATCGCTTTGTTCGTCAAAAGAAAAATGGGAGTCAGCTTGTGCGGCGGGGGTGTTCTCGTCGTCTATGATCATGCTATCTTCGACGAGAACTCTTCCAAGCGGCATGTTCTTCGCATCAGAGTCGTCGTCTTCGACAACTCGAAGTACCCGCTGGCCGCGAGGTCTGACAACGAATCGATCGTCGACATCTTCCGTCTCCGTATCGACATCGTGTTCAACCATCGTAATGTCTTCGTCTTCCGCCGGTTCTTCATCTTCCTCATCATTGTCATCACTCGCCTTCGGAGGCGGAGGGCTAGCTGAACCGCGATCAAGAGGCACATAATCTGGATCTTCCTCCTCCTCTTCGTCTTCGTCTCCCACTTCTTCAGCATTTACGTGTTCCAGGCCTTGTTGGATATACTGATCCAGTACCTCTGCTGCCGGGGCGTGCACTGTTACGGCTTCTCTGAGCGTGCCTCCATGTCGCTGCCAATCCTGTTCTTTAGCCTGCTTTACCTCGGCAGCAACTTTTTGGGCGCCTGCCATTCAATGCGATATTCAGATCCCGGTGGCTCTTCAGGTTACGAAGGGAGCTACGGATGTCAGAGGACGCATGATGAGCTTCCCGCTGTTTGCTTCCTGACCCAAGCGAAATGCCCGCCAGACTTGAATGTGTCTTTTTAGCACCGGAAGGACCTTGCATGCCAACTGTCCTCTGAATCAGCGGTGTGTCCGGAGCAGCAATCACTAGGTCATCGTCCTCGTCGCTTTCTTGAGCTCCTCTCGACTGTTGAGCTTGCAATGCTAGAATTTTCATCTTCTTCTCTGCTAGAATTTTTCTAGGAGACTGAGCTTCCTTTTTCCGCAAGTCGCCTACTTCAGGCATTTCGTCATCAGAGTCCATGACTGTGGGTACGGGCACATTAGATTTAACTTCGTCGTAAGCCGGAGGGGGAGCTGAAATAGGCGCAGTACTGGCTTCGGGGATGACTTGTGGGGACGAGAACGGCTGGATGGGGTCTGAGGATGGTTCACGTCTGTTTACGTATCAGATTACCGTGTAATGGTAAGAGGAGTGTCAGTTACCGAGGCTGAAGCGTCTTGAGCAGTCTTGACACGTTCCACTCGCTTTGTTTCTGCGCAATGGATGTATCACGGTCTGCAGCGATGCGCGCGCCGTTCAGGGCAGTTTCTTTTCGCTCTTTCTTCGTCGGAGCCTACGACCGATTGAGGATATTGAATGACTAAAGTATATATACACGTACCTTAGTTTTAACCCGGTTTTTACTCTCTCCCGCCGTTGGCTTAGACTTGTGTTTAGAGTACTGAGGATACACAGATTGCTCCTCGACGACGCGTTTAGTAACACGAACCTTGCGTATTTGATCAGCTGTCGGCAATTCATCGTCAGAAGTAGGCGGCGTCGAGGAGTGACGGGCACGCTTGACTGGGGATGACGTGGATTGTATACTCTCCGATTCAGGTTCCGAATCCGAGTCGACACGATGAACCCGTCGAGGTTTGGCACGCAGTAAAGATGATGTAGAGAGTTTATGAGGCAACTCTGTCTGGGAAGAAATGGCGAGATCCGTGAGCGAATCTTCGAGGATACCTGTAGGTGTTTTTGCTGGACAGGTAGAAACAGGCGACTTGTTTCCATTTTCCGAGCAAGTTTCTACGCCAAGAAGAGTTTTTTCTTCTTCTCCGTCCCCATCAGAATCCGCGTCCAAGGCTGCAAGCTCGTCTTGAAAAGCAAACCGGAAGCTTCCTGTCGCTGCATCCTTCACAACGTGATCGAGCTCTTGCTCGCCGTCCGAGCTTGCAGGAACTTCTTCACCGTTGTTGAGTCCCGTCTTCAGCACTTCATAGCGTGAAGAGGAACTGGGAATATCGAGACGCTGGCGTCCATAAGTTCGAGTCGGTTTGGGAGGCGGGGGTGCTGGCGACGATGTAGCAGTAGAATCTGCCACAAACGAGGAGTCGTGCGAGATGGGCATCCTTGACGACGCGTAATCAACGCCAGGACGAGCGCCTTGGAGTGACGATGGCAGAATTGGCTGGGCTGGAAGAGAGGCCGTCGTTGTAAACGTGACAAGCTGTGACTAGCGCGTTTTTGGCAGTCACTCTGCCTTGCCGGGCCGGCCCCACTTTGTCCGAATATTGCTGCCAAACAAATCCGAACGTCACCTACCGGGGCTTCATCAAAGTTCTGCCACCCTGTTGCCCTTCTCCACCTCGTCGGCAGGATACGAATGGCTATCTTGTCGCACCGATTGCTGTGTTCACGAGCATCAGGTAGCTGTCGTCGCGTATATCACTGCCAACTAACTCACCTAAAGTGTTCACTTCTATCTATCAAGTTTTTACATACAGGACTCCGAATGCCTGTTCCATGTCGGCTAGACTGGCGACGTGCGATAATTGAAGCATCTGGGAGCACTGTCACTGGCTCATTCTAGGAATTCGAGGACCTCACCGAGATGTTGCCAGTTATACTGGTTCTATTATACACCTAAGTAGCGTATCGTCTTCACGCTTCCTCGACGATTCGGGGCTACAGTAATCCATATTTATGGCTTCATTCTGTGCGGTGGTTACGTCGCAGGTCCCATGGTGGTGCCAACGCAAAGCATCTTAGCATGGAAGTACATCGAATGGTCTGTCATTGATGAGATAAAGCGTGGGCAATGCTTTCTCGTGACCGAATTACTGCCCTTCCACTTCATTTCGCGGCCCGGAAGAACCTCGGAGAATCGTATTCCCCGCTGCGTTTAGTCAGAAGCCCTGCTCGATGTGCTGTATAAAAGCTCGATGCCCTGGCTTCCTCATCCAAATTTCTTACCATGTCCGAGTCATCCCATCTCATTCATATTAAGGAAGAAATTGCCTCTTCGTATCCTAACTTCGAAGAACGCGTTACACAAGCATGGGCTGACATCCTCGTCGAACTGAAGAAGGCAACCCAGAAAATTAGTGCTGGTGGTTCCGAAGTAAGTTCCCTCTATTGCGAATTCAGCATTCCATCTCACAGATACTAGTTCATTCCCCAAGTCCAATTCTTTGAACTTCAGGGCCTTCCAGCCGATAAGATTGCTGATATACGACGCAAAGGGTGTCTTGTGATCAAAGACATCGTCGATGATGTACAAGCCATTGCTTGGAGGGAGTCGCTCGAAGATTTTATATCCACTAATCCAAATGCTGACGGTATGTTTCGTTATGAGACATGTGCGTTTTCTAATGCGAGCCTCCAGGTTTTCCTCCCAACGATAAACAGTTTTTTCTGCTTTAGTATTTATCATTTATTCACTCTCTCAAGTTATTTGACCCTAACTTTGACAAAGCTGGACGAAATCCCAACTGGAAGCCCGCTCCCACCCCAACATGCTTGCTGCTTCGGCTTGGCTGAACAACTTGTATCATGCCGAGGGAGGGCAGAAGCTGGACGGCGTAGATTTGTCTTCACCATTGAGCTACGCTGACAGATTCCGCATCAGACATCCCGGGACCGTTTGGACTACATTCCCGCCCCACGTAGATGGCACGTTCTCTCCTTGGTTGCTGTTGTTCTAGATATCGTACTGACTGATGTCCAGGTGGTAGTATTGAACGTTGGGAGGATCCAGCATTCAGGTCTTGTTTCGCTGATATCTTTAGCGGCCAATGGCGCAAGCATGACCCTTTTGCGCTTTCAGGTCGTGTAAATGCGCAGAATTCCCTCCATGATAGGCCTAATCAGGTATGAGTGTCCGAGAAATCTGATCCTTGGCTTAATACGACGTCATAGTCATCCATTTTCCGAGCCTTCCAAGGCTGGCTTGCCATGAGGTTCGTACACTTCACAAGCACGAACATTTGACGTCTTGATGCGAGGTCGGTTTGTCAGTGAAACGGCCCCCACCGAAGGGACTCTCAAAGTTTTTCCTGATCTATTGCTGTCAAATCCCTATTTGATCCTCCGCCCCTTCTTTCGTTTGCTGGTGGCACCAGACTCCGAAGAAGTCTGGAATCCCAAGAGCTGGGCATTTGGTACGTTTTCACCTCTGTGTACACGGTTACAGTAGTCACTCGGTTCACGTAGATGTTTCAAGTGACAATTTTCCCGGCCTCTTCCCTCGCGATGGAGGATGGTCGGGCCCTCTTCCAACGCCTGAATTGCACCCCAACCTTCTCCTTGAGGAGACTATGATTTCGGTGCCTAAAGTCAGCCCCGGTGATGCGGTATTCTGGCATGGCGACCTCATCCATTCGGTCGAGAAGGACCACACTGGAACATTGTGACTCAGCAGGTATTCTATTCCAATAATTATCTATTTGACGCGTTAAAAAACACCGTTCCCAGTTATGTACATTGCGGCAGTTCCTACTACCCCATTGAACCAAGCATACATCGAGAGGCAAAGGGAAAGCTTCCTGAAGGCCGTCACGCCACCTGATTACCCTGCGCAGACGAATCCCGAGAATACATTGGTGGGCTTTGGAAAGGACAATGATATTTTGAATCCCCAAGGACGAAAAGCTATGGGTTTACCTATTTCCGTGTCCTAATATCTCTTTGTGGCATTGTATCACCAACTAGAATGTGAAGAGTGTGCTTCCTGCTGACATGGTATAAGTAGCACTTCCGCCACAAGTACTCCACGCCACACTCCGCTTATGATAATGATGTGCCAAAATCCTGTTCGTGAGTCCGCGCGAGCATTTACCACTTCTACGTCTTCTAACCCATTCGCTATCTTCTCAGCATAAGAGCCCCCGGTTGACCGGTGACGTAGTCGAAGTGATGACTACAATAACGCTAAATCTGTCCTCGATGAAATGATTCAAATACTGTATGATTATTGTAAGTGATGTTTTTCCTTATTAGTCTCAGTTAACGCCGACCATGAACGTTAACCACTAATTCAGCGCGGCGTGTGTCAACGTTCTGTCTTCCACTTCCTTCGCTACTCGAAAACAGGTTCTGTATGTTATGGTGGCTCGCACTAAGGCTGGAAGGGCCGCCTCTAGTAAGGGTACTGCTCCAAATGCTCACTTTCTTGGCCCAAGTTGGGACTATTTTCTAACGATTTCTGGCGAGCTGCAAGAGATGCCGGCCGATATCGACTTCTGGATTCCACATTTCCTCAGCTCTGTGATCGACATCACCACCCCTGAATTAATTTGGGAAGCCATGGGGAGCACACTTAACTGACTTACGTTGGTCCTGAATTCTCGCGATTCTGAGGGTGCTAGAGAGGAACCTCTGTCGGGAACGAGTTCTACCACTGGTGGGAACCACGAACCATGATATCTTGTTGCTGACAGCCGCTACGTCGCACTATTCTAACACGTCGCCCTTCAGTGACCGCTCATCCTTCAAGTTGCTTCGGTTGCAAATGCATCTGAAGTAACAGACAAATGGGGCCGAGTTGAAAGCGGGATCTTTCTCGGTCTTGATATGAATCCCGTGGGGTTCAGTATATAAGCAGCATCGAGGTTTTCTCCGTTCTTAAGTACCCTCCCAGCTTCACTGACACCATGAGTTCTCCCGCGCTCAACCTCGCGTGTGTCTCTGGAGGCTTTCCCTTCCAGACAAAAAATATTTCTATGGCAGGCAATGCCAAAGTACTTCTAGGCTCCGTAGAAGGAAGCTCTACCACCCGCCAAGGCAGCTCCACCAATGGGTATTTTGCGCCAAAGTCCCAGACCTCAGAGTCTCCTCTCACTCTGAGTGTCAATCACGCTGAAGTTTGGCTAGAAAACGGCCAAGTATGCGTCGAGTCTTTTTCTCCTCTGCAGTTCCTAACCTATGACGGTTGCATAGATCTATATTCGAGACCTGGAGTCGCCCTTCGGTACCTTCGTAAATGACGTCAAAATCAACACCAATGTTGCTCTTAAAACAGGAGATATTTTAGTGAGTATCACCTTTCCGGTTGAAACGGGACAGAAGTTTACGAGATATAGGCACTGGGAAAAACCTTAGTTCGCAACACGAACACTCCGACCGACATCACAGACGACCAGCTGAAGTGTATCATTGCTAAAGTAACTGTGGTCGGTTCTCAGGCTTGAAAAGTATATCGTATGCGTCCATCAGTGATAGAATCTTTCATAGAATAGGTCTTATTTTGTCCAGCTGCTACTATGTAAATCGCTGTACCAATAGCCTAACCTTACTCACACATTCTTTTGATGTTGTATGTATGAAATGTAACATATATCATTAACCTGGAACCTTGTACACAGTACAGTGATATGTCAAAACTTCCATGACACCGAGGAAAAGCGCAGTAGAAGATATGAGAAAGAAGAATACAGATCCAGATGCTCTAAATGTCATCATACGCAGGCGGCGCTTCCTCCGTGACAGGCATCCGACTCAAGCGATGATTATCAGCCCGTAACCCTTCCAGCTCTCTCCGCAACTCCCCATCCTGAGTCTCAGACTGTCGTATCCGCCGAGTCAAACGCCTATTCAGACGGGAAACTTCATCCATTTGTTCCCTCGAGACTGAATTGGACATTCGCTGTTTGGAGTTCTTGCAATGTCTGTCCCAGTTCCTGTACTTGCCCCCGTAACGTCGCATTTTCCTTGGCTAGATCTTCGTTTATCATCGCCTGTAGCTCCTCGTCGCCGCCGGACTGTGGTAATAGTGTTGTCGACTCTCGCAATTCGCGTATCTGTACACGAAGACGGTCAAGCTCATCGGAAAGCTCCTCGTTGACCATCCTCTGCACAGTCTGCTCGGCATTGGCAGCCTCCAGCTGATCAGAAAGTCTGTCAACTTCCGTATGAAGAAATTGATTTGTTTGTGTGAGATCCTCCAAAGCTGATTGGTGCGAATCCTCCAGCTGCGATATTATACCTTCCATAAGCTCAATTTTCTCCTGGAGATTCGTGTTCTCGACGTTTGAAGCATATACCCTGTCTGTGTAGTACGTCACCGACCGCTTCAACGAGTCGTCTTTGGCTCGTAGCGAGAGTCGTAGTTTCCTGTTCTCGTCCAACAAGTCATCTTTGAGGAGCTGTAACTCATGGATTTGGGAGTGCAACGCGCTTCGCTCGGTCAATTGAACCTGTGTCAAAGATGCTAACTGCTGCTGCAGACTTTCAACTTCGTGTGAAAAATCGCTCATAGGAGATAATGGTTTGTCTTCCGGAAATGAAAGTGGCGACCTCTTGACACCGGATCCTGTATTGCAATCAGAGATATTGTCTGGTTGGACAGATTGGGTCTTACTTGTTAGAGTAGGTATCGGACTATCAAAAGGGTTAATTATGGAAGAGATTCTAGACGAGGAGGGGAGGGTCATGGGTATGTCGAAGCCTGCCAGCTGTCTGTAGACAAAAAAAATGACCCGTGCAAAGTCACCACGAGTGAGGTGTCCCTTGGAAGTAGGGTCAATCAGGTTCCTGTAGAACATCAGCACGAGATGGTAAAAAAAGACAATGAGGTACCAGATATGCGCTAAATCAGTTGGAGGCAGCTTCGAGAGCAGTAGAAATGGCACAACCTGGTCTCCTTCAATATATTCCTTGCGTTGCGGATTCAATTCATCAAAGTAGAAGTCAGAGTACTCTCTGACTATATCAGGGAGATGCCATGTTTCTAAACTAGCACTACCCCGAATGAAGTGGAAATCACTCGTGAAAGCATTTCTCAGGCTGGGTTTGCCTTGGACAGCATCCGCCTGTGTGGCGGTGACGGACGCGGCATCACTTTGGGGCGAAAGGGAGACATCTTTATCTGGTTCAGCCAGCTCAAGGATGTGGGAAGGAAGCGATGCGGGTACAACTGCAAAGCGGCTGTCCAACAATCCGTGAATGAGATACATAACGAGGTTGAATTCTGTAATGTTGAGCGCCCCACATCGTCGAACGTCAATAAGATCCCTATTACGAGAATTCTATCAACAGGACATTCACTCCGTAGCACCGCGCACGTACCATATTTTGGTCAGAGTGTCCATAGAAAGCCTCGACTTGAGTATGATATCCCACACTTTGACACCTATACAACTCGTTACGTACGACATGAAGAGATGACTGCAACCGGACGCACCATCAAGAATGTCATTTTCGGGCTCACCCTGTTTGAATATAACCTTGTATCGAGCCTTGTCCTCTGACGAAAGCAACGGTAGATTTGGGGGAGACGCCACCTCGGACCCCGTAGCATCGACCTCGTCATGCAGAATTGCTAATGGACCAGCTGCGAATAGAAGATACGTGAGTTTGATAACCCCGTAGAAAGAGAGATGCCGTTCGAACTCACGTCGATGTGCTAAACCAGCTTGCACGGCAAAGCCCCGTTGTGCCCAGCCAATAAGACGGGCAGCCACTCCGACCTCAATTCGTGAAAGATGACCCTTTGCTCCTTCATCGGCAATATCCCATACTCTCGCTAGAATCTTTGGTGATAATCGAGCTGGTTCAAAAGCTTCCACAGCAGCTTCCGCACCGAGAGACTCGGCGTCTCGAGGAATAATTTTTGCGATGATGTTTGCCTCTTCCGGAGAAAATGAAGGGACTGCCATTAGAGTAGGAAGCGCATCACACCGAGGGACGTGATGGTCGAGCAGTAAGCCCTTCTCACAACAAGTTCTCAGGCTGGAACGACGGATCTAGCCCTTCATCATATCAGTGTGTAAAAACGACTACGGATGGTGGCTATGTCGATAAGGCGGTGAAAGTGGCTGTGCTTTCAACTTATCTCTGGACCGCCACCTCCTGCATGCATGTACATCTGACTCTCGGTTCTGCTGGGTTCTGCTCTGTCTGCACTATGGGGAATTACGTTACTTTCTGGCCCTTGAAATTCGAAAGCCGGAACTATCTGTTGGATACCGCAAACCATCATGTCTCTCAGTCATATCCATGGCGTCCAGTACACTCCGTCAACCGTGTCGAATGCACCGCGTATCAAAGCTGAAGACCTGGAAACCTTGGGCATAGGTAACATACCACTTGACGTGCCATGGTCATCGGCTAATCGGCTACAAGCCTACGTTTGCCTGACATGGATGGATCTCACCAGCCTCGTTAGATACCGCGTTATCCCAGTTTCCTATTTCCTCAAGATGCTTCAGTCGCCTCGCCCGGGCGCAGCTGTAGGCAAGTGTGCCCTGGGTATGGTGAACGGGAGTATCGCAGAAGATTTCAATTTGATGGGCGAATACCTATACGTGATCGACCCCATGACACTCAGATTGTGTCCATACGAAGGCATCGCTAGCGTCCTGGGATAGTCCCAGGAGAAAGCTCCAGTTCTAGGTCCAGACGGCCATCTCACTCTTGAAGTTGAACTCTGCCCTAGGACGACCCTCCATCGTGTTGTCGAGTGCGTATAATCATCCTTTGCACCACTTATGGTAACAGTTTTCAGACGTGCGAGAGAGGAAGCCGGTGTAGAATTTCTTGTTGGATTCGAGACTGAGTTTATTCTGTTGAAATCGACGAACCCAATCGAAGCCGTTAGCTATCATGATTACAGTGCCTCCAATGGCTTACCGACGGGAAGCGTCGAGTCACGGGTCCTCCGCGAGATTTCCGACTTTTTAATCAAGGCTGGGATCGAGGTAACACTTTACCATCCTGAAGGCGCTCCCGGTCAGGTCGGTGCTCTTTCTTCCTGGCGGTACTTCGTTTTGAAAAACATCAGTACGAAATCGTGACCGGACCTTTACTTCCTTTAGAAGCCGCTGACGCGCTTATCCACACTCGAGAGACCTATCATAAACGTCGCCGTGAAGCATGGACTGAAAGCCACGTTCGCCCCCGTGTCTACATGAGTAGCCCAGGTAGTGCAGCACATACTCACATTTCCGTCCATTCGCTCAACAGGTCCCCCAAAGCCCGTTGACGTCCTCTCTGCCGTAGAATCATCCTTCATAGCTGGGGTCCTCAAGCACCTTCCTGCCATGACGGCTGTTACACTTCCACACTCCAGCGTCGTACAAGCATGTCATGGATGGAGTAGGTCACCTCACTGATATGGAGCGCTGCATCGTTATTTATGCCTATCTATCAGGTTGCCTCTGGCGGCACTTTTGTCTGCTGGGGGACAGAAAACCGCGAGGCTCCTGTCAGATTGACCAACGCCTAAATCCCCAGGCTCGCGTCACTTTGAGCTTCCGTTTTCCTCGACGGTACCGGTAATCCACACCTAGCGCTTGCTCTGATTTTGGCATCTGGCACAGCTGCTATTTTGGATCATGAAGAGCTGATGGTAGAGGATTGTCCTGGACCACAGAGCGCCGCGCAATTAAGTGCGACTGAGCGCGAAGCTCTTGGGATTACCGAACGGGTGCCCTTGGATTGGAATTCTGCCAGAGCGAACTTCACGTCTTCAGCCATCGTGGATAAAACGTTTGGACCGGAATTGAAGGTTAAGTACCTATCTGTTAACAAGGTAGGTTCGACCTTCATTCGAAGTTGTAGTTGACATATTTTTCCTACTTAGTTACTTAGAGATACGCTAGAACAAGATGACACGGATGGAACGTCTAACTCGCATCATGAAGTTCTACTGACCAGAGAAACATTGGGTGTCGGTCCAAAGTTCCCATACCAGCCATAAAGCATAGATAATGAATGATACTCATTTGCAGCAGGATTATTGAGACCTGGGACTCGGGAGGTGTACGACGATTTTCATTGCAAACAATTATCTGTACAAATGTATGGTAACCTTCAATTCTTGAAAAAGGGAAACTACATGTACCCAAAGTCCTACGATAGTTAGGTACACCATAATCATTTAGAAACCTGCAGACCGTGGGAGTAAGTTGTCTTTACGGGTGTCACGCATGTTACTCAGCCACTGTAACAACTATACAGACATATCGGATTTTTCCGAGGCGTCGCGGTCGTAGAATTTTGGTTCTGCAGCACGAAATCGTTCCAGTCCGCCCTCCCCCCCTCAAGATGAGGTGAGTATTGCCAGTTCTCTGTCTCGTGTAGTCTCGTTGCTAATTGCCTGCCCCAGTCACCGTAAGGTCAGTAGACCATTGCTCGAAATTCAGGACATTTATTGAAAGTACGGAATTTGCAGTATGAAGCTCCCCGCCACGGCTCTCTTGGGTTCCTCCCAAGAAAACGTGCCGCTCGTCATCGCGGCAAGGTCAAGTCCTTCCCCAAGGTTCGTGAGGCAGTGGTTGGCATGGGTTTTCGAGTAGTAATTTTTGAGTTGCTTTCAGGATGATCCCAAGAAGCCCGTCCACTTGACCGCCATTATGGGATACAAGGCTGGTATGACCCATGTCGTCCGGGACCTCGACCGACCTGGCTCCAGTATGCTCTTTAGCCCTTTTTTCCGTATGCACGTACTCAATGAATATCCTCAGAGATGCACAAGAAGGAAGTCGTGGAAGCCGTCACCATCATCGAGACACCACCAATGATTGCCGTTGGTGTCGTTGGATACGTCGAAACTCCCCGCGGCCTCCGTACCCTCACCACCGTCTGGTCGTCCCACCTCTCAGACGAAGTCAAACGTCGCTTCTACAAAAACTGGTACCGCTCGAAGAAGAAGGCCTTCACCCGGTACGCTAAGAAGCACGCCGAGGACAACGGCAAGTCCACAGCCCGCGAACTCGAGCGTATCCGCAAGTACTGCACTGTTGTCCGTGTCCTTGCACACACACAAATCAGGAAGACGGGTCTCAGCCAGAAGAAGGCCCACCTTATGGAGATCCAGGTCAACGGTGGCTCTGTCTCGGACAAGGTCGACTTTGCCCATGGCTTGTTCGAGAAATCCATCGATGTTTCGTCGATTTTCGAGCAGGATGAGTGTATCGATGTTATTGCTGTGACTAAGGGTCACGGATTTGAGGGTGTCACTCACCGTTGGGGAACGAAGAAGCTGCCACGGAAGACGCACAAGGGTCTCCGAAAGGTCGCTTGTATCGGAGCATGGCATCCTTCCAAGGTCATGTTCTCGGTGGCTCGTGCTGGTCAAAGTAAGTGGCCATTGCTCTGCTTGGTATCTTTGTTTCTGACCCGTTGCTTGCAGACGGTTACCACCACCGTACAGAGATCAACAAGAAGATCTACCGCATCGGTTCTGGTGAAGATGAGAAGAACGCCTCCACTGAACATGATATCACCAAGAAGACGATCACACCCATGGGCGGCTTCCCTCACTATGGTATCGTGAAGAACGACTTTTTGATGCTGAAAGGCTCAATTCCTGGAACGAAGAAGCGTGTGATCACTCTGCGCAAGTCGCTGATGGTACACACTTCGCGTCGGGATTTGGAGAAGGTCCAACTCAAATTCATCGACACTTCCTCGAAATTCGGTGTAAGTCTTATTTCTTGTGATTCTATTCATCATACTTATTTTTTTTTGCAGCATGGTGCATTCCAAACGTTCGAAGAAAAGGCTGCGTTCCTCGGAACACTCAAGGCCCGTGCATGATTGTAGTTTGTTATACGTTAGGATATGCCATTACACCATTATATATGCCATGCGTCGTGATAAACTGCATTTTGTTGTGGAAAAGCCTGAATTTTGTGAAATAATTGCATCGATGCCATTGGCTGGCCCCGAGCCGGGATTAGCCCGTGGAACAAACATGAGCAACTTCAAAATTTGTTGGGACTCAACTACGCGTCGTTGGAGAAGACGAAATCAAGGCTCGCCCCGGGGCAGACCCAGTCCCAGTTACGCTGTCCTTAGAGTGCAAGTCTCGGTGCGTTTCCTTGTTTTTGTAACGCGTCGTTCCCCGTCTAACAGAAAAGTGCAGGATGACTGCATTTCTTCGTGACTTTATATATGCTGAGAGCGTCTTCGCTGAGCTCTACACTACCATCATCCCGTCGAGCTCTTCGAAGATGTTGCCTTGGCTGTATCCCCCTTGTGTTCGGTTCGATCCAGGCTCGTTCCTTCATACGACCAGCCGACCGCAACGTCGAAATCATCGTCGACGCGCAGGAGCGCAAAGAGGTCTCACGGAAGTATGCAAGCCAGGCTCGGCTGGCGCAGTCCAAGGCTCTTGGGAAGGATGTGAGCTCCCCCGTCACAGAGGACACCAAAGGCGAATACGTGGCACAGCTCGAACGGCTTGTCCGGGATCCTCCTTCGTATCCTGCGCCGCCATATCGTCGGCTTCCTCTGAAGCCTCTTCAATGGGGGAGCAAGAAGAAGACTACTATGTACCCGAGGTGCACACCTCCACAAAGTCCTTCCGAAGACGACGCAGAGGAAGGACTGGACATTACTCCTCCCAATCCCGACACGCCGTATTACCATCACCTCCATGTTTTAGCATCTACTCAGTCGGAGACAGAAGCATGGGCATCCTACACCCAGCTCTTGAGGCTTCCCACTCCCGAGAGCTTCCCGCCGGATGTCCCAATCACACTTCCGAACCTCCACCGACTCTGTCGTCTGCTGTCTCGCAGCAAACCAAAAAATCGGACAGTCTTCTTACGATTACTCTCTGTTATGTACCTGATATATCGGTCCGGGGGACAACTCCAAGTTTTTCATTGGAACGCACTCATAGATTGCGCAGGAAAGGGATTGCGGAAGCCAAGGATGGAGGATTTCAAGTTGGCTCTCGACGTTTTTACGGACATGATCACTGGGAAGCCCCCGGGCGCAACTTACTCTCCTAGCGAGTACCGTGTCATGCCAGGTTTGGGTCAGCCTATCCAGCCCGATATCGTCACATACACCACCCTTCTTAATATCGCTGCGAAGACCTTACAGGGTCATGCCCTGCGCCAAGCCACCTCGCTCTTACGATCGTCCGGGCTTTCTCCAAATCGAATAACCCATCTCTGCCTCATGGCATACTATACTTCCACCAGGGATCTAAATGGCGTTCGAAGTACCCTGATTCAGATGCATTCCAGAGGGCTTGAACTTGGCATAGACGGTGTTAATGCTTGTATGTGGGCTTTTGCTCACAGACGTCTGGATATCGTCAGGGATGTGTATCGTGTTCTCCGACACTCGATATTTCCTGAGCCGAATGTCGAGGAGATCGTGTCTTTGAAACAAAAGCTGCAGGAGGAGGAAACAATAATCATACCTGAGGGAATGCGGCCGAACGAGATAACTTTCACGTCGATGATTCAGTGCATGTCTTATAATGGGGATCTCGATACCGCATTAGATGTTTTCTACGACATGATGACCACGGACAACGTCGAAGTGGGTGCAGCTCTTCAGCCCGATGCAGATGGGGTATTAAAGCCGGCACCGTACAACGCCACACACGCTATTTACCGTGCCCTTTTCCTTGGTTTCGCGCGACATGGAGATCACATGGTAGACGGATTAGCGTCTAGATTGCAGCAAAAACGACCATGGTCCCTCGACGCGCTGCAGATGATATATGACACCTTTATCATTATGCCTGGTGATGACGTCCCCACCAAGACTACCATCTATTGGCTTATGGTCGCCTTCAACAAGGTTTCGGGTCAGGATTTAGTGTGCATGCGACAGGTCTGGACCGAGATGGTGGAAAGGTTTCACGGACCGTGGGGAGGACCGGACAATCGGTTGCAGCGAATGCATCGTTCTCTGGCTCTGCCAGATGAGGAAGCGAAGAGATACCTTCAAGAGCTGGAACACTATAGCGATAACAGCGGGGGTTGGCGGGAAAGTGACTGGCTATAGTAGTAGTACAGTTCATTTGTGTAGGTGTTCTAGTCAAAAAGACAAAGTTTGAAACAGTCACTCCTCGTGTTGAGTCCTCCATGTGATGTACTCGTCCCACCCAACCGTATACAAACTGCTCTGGTACCTCCTGAGCTTCACGCTCCTTCTCAAGTCCTCAGTGATAGGCCCGTTCCATCCAGCCTTGTGGATCGCACTATCCACGGCTTCGATCTTATCCCAGCCTTGCTCAGGAATGACGTCGGGCAGATACGTGGCAGAGAAGGACTGTTTGGAGGTAAGCCTTGGCAGGTAAGGGTAGGACGACATGGGGGACGGCGTCGCAGACGCCGTGGTCAACAAAGAAGGATGGGGGAACGTGATATAAATGCCATGAACGCCAATGGTCCAATCGAGATACGAGTCTGCATCTTCAAATTCAGTAAGCAGCGATATCCTTGGGGGAGATGCACCATCAGAAAATTGGGCAAGTAGTGACAGCGAATATAATATAACGTACACGCATTCTAAGTTCTCCAGTTCAGATCTTTCGATCCGTCTGAATCTGGAATCCCTGAAAGCACTGATGAGCGCATATTCAGCGAGCCCGTCGTGCAGAGGGAGTGGTTCAAAGTTGCCAATGCAACCTCTGAGTCTTGGGTGGCGACCCGGTCGGCGGATGTTCCAAGTTACAAAGAGTGGACTACGTGGTAACTCTGGTTAGGTGATGTACGTTCTATTGATAAGCAGCTGGAAAGACTTCGCACTACTTGTCATCCGGGAACTCTGGCACTATCGGAGCAGCTGAAGGGGTGAGAGCACAGAACAAGGCGTCGAATGCATGGAAACAGTGTGCAGCAGTACAGACGCTGAGGTCTACCGGGCCCTCGTTCGCAGCAGGATCGGGAGGCACCAGAGCCATGGATGGTCAGTGTCACTTGTCAAGGCTGTAGAGCGGTCGTTTGATTATTATGATGGCTGATCTCGATCAATCATATTTCAAAGTGAGCCTACTGTACTGTTGTATTCCAGAGGAATTCCCTAACCATGGACATGGGCATGTATGTACGTACTTATGTAGCAGTGTAAGGATATAATGTATAATAACTCAAAAGCTCAGAAAAATAAGAGAGCGGGTAGCAATACCAGGGAAATGGGAGCGAGATGAATGATCATGATATGTACTGAATGAGATGGTAGGAAAGCGTGGCACATGTGGTAGTAAGGAAAGCGGAGAGATAATGCAAAGACGGTGGGTTTGCTGATGGAAATGCAAGGTCATCAAGAGGAAAATAAAAGAAAAAATCATAGAGCAACGAACGACGATGGATATACGGTGAGACGGCCTGCGCCAGCATAACTAACAACAGCTCCAGCTCCCTGTAGCTTGTTCAGCTTTCTCACGAGCTTCCTCCTCTTCAGCTTGAGCGCTCCAAGTTGGCGTCGCCGTCGATGACAGGAAGACGCTGTCCCGCCTCTTAAGTTGATTCTCTTCTTCTATTCGATCCTTCATTCGGATGATAGCAGCAATCAAATGGTCGAAGAGGCTTTGTATGCCTATTGACAGCGACAATGTGCAGTCAGAACTCTGCGCGGAAATTACTAGAACCCGAAGACAGCTTACCGAGATTGTCTTTCGCAGAAACTTCGAAGAGCTCCATGCCCTTGCTCAACCCCCATTCTTCTTCCTCTTCCTCGGCAGCGCCTTCGTCATCCTCCTCAATGCTGTTGCTATTGCTAGAATCAGTCACTTCATTCCAGCCCCCGGCGGCGAACCCAAAGTGAGAACCAAAACGGGAAGGTTGCGGTCGAGTAGCGGTTGCGTTTGCTGTGGAGCGGGCAATTGATGAAGGCGGTCCGGATGTTCTTGAACTGGTAGTCCTAGTACGCTGTAGGCTAGAAGAACGAGCCGAAGTCAGGTCGAGATACGCCGGCGTTTCTGGTGGTGTCTGAGTAACAGGTGTTGCTGGGGGCGAGCGTATGCCTGGAAAGGAGGTAAATCGGGGCCGAATATAAGATAGAGTTGACGGCTGAGGAGGCGGAGGAGGCGGAGGCGGCGGTCGGGGTGGCGGAAACCAGTTGTGCAGAGACAGACGTGCAAAGTCCGAAGTAACCTGCCGGTGGCGATGTAAATCCGCCTTAGAACCAACGATATATATTATCAGCTCCGGCGAACAGTTCTTCTTCAGCTCTGCACAGAAATCACTCAATTAGCGGGAGAGAAGAGGTACGAAAAAAGATAGCGCGCCTTCTAGCCAACCCCGGATGTCATTGAAAGTTGAAGCATTGGTTATGTCGTACAAGAGAAGGGCCGCGTTGGCGCCTAGATGAGCGGTCAGTAACAGGACTAGCCAGATAGTAGCATATACGGACCTCGATAATACATGGGTGCCTAGCAGAGGTACGAATGCCATTAGTAACGGCCGACGTCGCGTCCAGCGATACTGACGCACCATGCTACGAAATCTCTCCTGCCCCGCTGTGTCCCACAGCTGCAGACGCACCTTCAGCCCGTTTACATGCACCTTTTTCGTTACAAAGAATGCACCGCTCGTGGAAGTCGTGTTCTTGGGATCAAACTTGTTTTGGGTATATCGTTGGAGCAGACTGGTTTTACCGACTCCTGTGGGAATATCAGAAAGGAAAGAATACGCGCAAGGACAAGTAAAACGCACCAGAGTTGCCCATGATGACAATCTTGCTGTCAATGCCCTGTTCATACCTTGATCTCGAGTAGGGGTCCCTGTGAGGATATTGTTCCATCATTTGGCCCAAGACCTTATCCTCTGGGCAGCGTCGGAGCCCTAGAGCAATGCAGATGAAATGGAACTGAAAAAGTGGGATAGAAGATGGGCCCAGCGGCCGCAAGGGCAGAGGGATAAAAGGAAGGACGAGACGAAGACGAAGCTGGAGAAGAAAATGGAAATCTCAGTTGCTCGCCCCTGAACAGCTATGCCAACCACCCACGTGCTACCTAATCCGTATCTCTTGGCCTTGAATCTGCGGATCTTGGTAGCGCTCAAGCAATCTCAGCCTGGATTCCCTCTTATATAGTCTGATACCGAGCTGCAAAAAGCATAATGTATTTTCATATCACAGTGTCAATAACAGCATGCCATATTGCGCAACCAACTACTCTTGTGCCACTACAGGGAACTCAAAGACAACATCCTTGCCAGTCAAACGGCGGTACACCGATGAGAACGAGTCAAGCTTGTATTCCAAGACATTGGCATCCTTGGAGTCAAGGAAGCTAATCCGACATCGGGATATGAGCTAACTGTCCGGATACAATAAGGACGGAACAAAAACATACACTTTCAAAAGTTTTGAGCCGTCCACGGCAACGCGGGTCCGCTTGCCCACAATCTCCGTAGGGAAAACCAGGTCCTCGAGTATCCTTTCGTGGACGTTGGTCAAAGTGCGGCTGCGGGGGCGCTTTTGCTTGACGCGAGATGTGCGGGTGGGCTTGCGCAACATCCGGCGCTGCGCGACGAATACAACATGGCGGTCAGAAAATTTCTTCTCCAACTCCCGGGTGAGCCTGTATGAAACTTGTCTGAGCAACCAAAAAGACCGAAAACGCCTGGATCTTCGCACCTCTGCTGCACCTTGTGGAACGCCTTCAACTGGGGCACAGGGACGAAGATAACGATAGCCTTCTTGCCTCCCCTAACATCAACTTCACGGGCGGCGGAGATTTGAAGAGGCCTCAATTCAGCCTTGAGCTCCGGGACGTTGTTTTCGAGGTCGAGCAGAGCTTGGGCGACACTAGTTTCCGTCTCATCGGGAGGTGTGCTAGGCGCGTTGGCGGTGCGGAGAATTTTGGTGGTAACGGACATCTTGAAGGGCCCTAAAAATTTTGTGTCCTTGGTCAACATCCATTCGAAAACCACGCCATCCAGCCAATTGCGACCACTCATTCAGCATTTAACCACACAGAATCGTGGATGCAACCTCCATGGCCTCATTCATAGCATAAAAAGGGCAGAATGTACTCACCGAGCCTGACGACGACGAAAGATGAACTGGAGGACGAGTGAGCAGCGATATGGCACGGCCACAACTTCGGCAATCTCCGGCGGCTCGGCCGGAGGCTTCCATTTTAGGTGTCACATTCCCGATCACTTCCGTGGAAGGCTCATATGAAAGAGCAACTGACCTCCCTGTGGCTCATCGATAACGGTCAGCATCCTCGCAGAGCGCGGACATTGTGGGATTGTGGGATTTTTCTCAAGGCTACTTAGGACAATCGCTAGGTATGGTGGCGCTAATAAGTACCACTACCATTGTGGTAACTCTTCCGAGACGGGTTATCCTTGAAGCTTCCTTTCCTGCACTCGTTATCTTCTTGAAGGTCCGGATTCACAATTTCTGTGTCGCAAGCAATGTGGGTCATCTTAACTGCCGAGAATCTCTTCATTCCAGAGATATCGGGTGGAGCACGCAATCTATCTGCTCTTCTTGTATTCGTCTACCCAATGTTTTTCAACATCACCCTTCGGTAGTAGAACGAATGTCAAACATCCATCCTTCAGCTCCAGCCCGTCTATCGGCTCGCCCTCTTTTGCCTTTGCGGCCCGGCAAACGTCTTTCAGCGACATCTTTTTCCCAACCTTGAGTAACCGCTTCCGCCTTGTCATTGCGTAGATCACTATCTGTCCATCTACATACTCTCCCTTTGTGTCCCATTCTGGAGAGGCCGCTTGGGGCGGGAACATAGCCTTCAGATGCTCCGCAAACGGCGTATCCTCCACAAATTCAGGTATGACATCTGAAGTTGCATACTGGGGATAGAGGAAAAAAACAGGGATAATGAGCGCCCTCCCCGTTGGGTCTTCTGGGTCAAAGTGCGGCGCATACGGATTTTGTGAACTGTCGGGTTTAGGCACCACCACAATATTCCGTTCCTTGAAACGGAAAGGCCAGTTTCAGATACGCGCCACTTATTCGTACGAGGCTACTCACTTTGAACGCGGAGTTAATCTTGCGTTGGGCTTCCTGTTCCTTTCGCAACCTTTCCTGGCGCTCTTTCCCCTTCTTCTCCTTCTCCGCTTTGATCTTGGTCGCTCGTTCCAGAACTCCGCGAACAGCTTTGTTATCTGCGTCATAGTCCAGGCACCGCACGCAGCAGTCTATTGCATCGTCTACGCGTTCCAGAGACACCAGAGCCATCGCCGAACGATAGTATGCCTTGGAAGACTTGGCATTAAGGGTTAGAGCTTTGGAGCAGTCTTTTAGCACGGTGCCATAGTTCTCTGTTCCTGTTTAGTTGATGGAGGTAAAAAAAATTCTTGGCACCCACGAAGTTCTAAATTACAAGCCGCACGATTGCAAAGTAATGCTTCCTGAAGGACAGCGTCTGTCGGCTTTGCATCGACCCCTTGACTATAAAATCCGAGTGCTTCGCGATACCGTTTGCCCTTAAAGTACTCATTTCCCTGTTCCTTAAAGTTCTGTGCTTGCTCTGCATGAACGTGAGTATGTGAAGATGGAGGATGGACGGAGGATTCTCACCCACCATCCGGGGTCCCATCGTAAGCTAGCTCTTGAAGTGCCGCGATCGCTACATCGTCCGTGTCTTCAGGTAAACTTTTCATAAAGAGCGGAACAGAATCCAGTTCCGCCAGCTTTTCCTCGACATTTCTCTGCAGAGGTTGGGGTCCAGCGATTTCCGTAATTTGTGTCATGGAAGGCGAAGGAAAATCATATCCGTATCGATACAAATCAGTATGACGTCACGTGTCTTCTTTTCGTTTCCTGCACCTTCACGAATCAAGTCACGTCGACCATATCAAAAGAGGACATTGTACTACTGCAACGAATCAGCAAAATCGCCAAAATCGCGTTCAGTATCATTACCGTGGACGGGAATAAGTCAACATGCAGTCTATGCACATATTTGCGGTACGTCCTCTCATGTTTCTTCGGCTCTGCTTCTTATCACCTTCTGGCATGTAGGAAAATACATACAGTGGCATTACTATCAGAACCAAGGATCCACAATCAGAAGCCCCATTTCCCTCCCCAAACTCCATATTCATCCGTAGAATTATCAAAACGGTAGGAAATACCATCCTCAAGGACTTTTGGGAGCTGCTGTTAATGCAAGCCGTGTTCAATGCCAAGTCACCTGCACCACTGAACGAGACAGACATGATGTTTTACAGAGTGTTGAAGAAGGGGGACGTGTATCGAGAATCCAGTGAGTCCACTCCGCGTCTGGCTAGTTAATTAATCACCTATGCTCTTTAGCCGAGAAGACGATGCACGCCCTGGAAGTTGGAAGGATTGAAGTAACCCAGGTAGAAGTGGACAGATGGAAACTGCCAATATCTGCGGGACGCCGTATACCCATTTCCGAGGGTCTCATTTCGAGATGGCGCGTATTCCTCGAAGAAGACTATCCGTGGGCTCCAGAGTATATAGCTCAACTAGTTTCCGAGTATTCGGAACCCGATACCCCTGGTAAGCATTGATTACATACATCACAGGATCGTTCTCAACAGCTTCCAGAAAACATCCACGTCGGCTTCACAGTGGGTTTGCAACCTCTCCTCGATGCGGTCTCCAACTCCGATTTCTCTCTTTCGGTACAAGAAGGACTACACAAATTCCTCAGAATGAATCGGACAAAGTTCCTTGATGAGTATGTCGTTGAGGTGGAAGATGAGCCATGGATGCCTCCGTCTCTTACCGGGCTATATGGATTGTATTGATGTACAAAGTCGCGATTGGGCTCCTCAACGCGCGCGATCGCGCCATTAAGGACGACAGCTTCCACCGCACTTACTCCGCATGGGGATAGAACAGGATGGAAGGGTTGAGGTCGTTCGGAACAAAGGACATACGAGGCTGTATAGAGGATGCGTGCGGCCTATGATCGATTCATAGAGGCCGTAGCAGTGAGTACCTCCTGGTTCTGGTTTTGCCGAAGAAGAGTTTCGGGTTTTGATATGCGCTGGGGGTATTTATATTATTATAGATCGGTTGTGTAATTCATTACCTTGCTTTCCAGCAAGGTCTACCGTCCACTCTCCCTTCTAGTTTTTGCAACCGAAACATGTGTTGAGTGAACATGGGAAAGATGTTTTCTAAGCCTAAAATGCTCGAACCTATTCCTGATCATAAAAACCGATGAAAGTTCAAAGCCATAGCCTGGCCGGTCCGACTTTATTATATACCCGCAAGGCATCTGAAAGCCCGAATATAGATCTAATACATCCTCCGATAAGCCCTCTGCTCGTGCCTCGCTGCAGACTTATCTCGGACTTTCTCATGTCGCGTCCTGGGTCCATAGGATCCCCACCCTCCATGCGCGTAAACCTCGAGAAGTCACTAGTCCTAGTCACTATCGAGCCACACTCCTCGACCTACCCGCCCGCTATTCCTATGCATGCATCCCCTACTCGCTACATGTCGATCGGACATAATCGTCGCTACCATATATTGCGCGAACACAGCTGTTCATGCCCAGAATCATCGACTATCATCAACGTCCTGCTGCCATGTTCAAGACTGTGATGTGCGATTACTGAGCGGTGGTTCTGTGGGTGATGATGCTCAGGTCAGGTGCCACTAATTGACAATCTGCAGTTCTATGCATAGCAATTAAGTAGTTCCTTTTCTTCGTTCAGGCATCCTTCACCTTCTACACACAGATGTCTGCATGATGTCTGGAGAGTCTTTAGGAACATCTCACATGTGGTTGAGGAGAAGAGATGGGAACGCAATGGTAGAACTGAGGGAGCTTAGGGAGTGTATACAGAGGTGGGAGGCAGTAGAAAGGCAGTTTGTTTATTCTTCTCTTCTTCATCGAGTTCTGACTACAATGTTTGTAGATGGCTGACATTATCAGTTTCTTGTACGAAGTGACCCAAGGCAATAATCTCGCTGTCGATGGTCCTCCGGTCCTCAATCCAACGAAAGGTGTCACCGGAAAGAAAGCACCCGAAGGACTGGACTACCAACCGGGTTCATCAATGTGTTTGTTGCTAGGGACGGATGAAACCCTATCGCTTCTCTGACGAAATCTTCGAATGGGCTCATTTTTGACCGCGCATGCACCCAGTTATTTTACGCCCTCCTTACAGCGGAAAATAATTTAGAAAGAGTGAGGCTCGCTGCTTTTCAATTGGTCATACTGGTGGAAAACATAGAAATGGATCAACGATGGTGTGTTTCTTCATCTATTTGTATCGTAAAGCGATATCCACAGATCCAAGGCCTGCTCCACAGGCGTTTTCTACAAGACTAGCGCCACCCTGAGGCCGAGGTGGTGGAAGGACACGAGCAACGTCCAGATTCTGGCTTCAGGGAATGCACCTTTCCTCGCTACTCTCCCTGCCGGCGCTCCTAAAATGCAACTTACACGGAGTCTTCGACGGATATCCTGATTTTTCCGATACGTCACGGTTAACAAACGACGAGCCGGGGAAGTGCAGGAGAGTGACAGGGTACGATTGGGAAGACAAAGACAAAGACATCTCAATGGCGAACGAAGTTGGTAACAATGATGCCACTACGCGCGTTGGCACGATGGTTCAGGACTTCTGAAGGCCATAAAGCAATCCGTGAATGGGCGTGAGACGGACGAGGGCCGGTACTGATGGGAATGGCAAAGTGGGAAAAGAATTTGGACAGCGTCGTCGCGAGAGTAGTCAAATATTGTATTGGATATAAGGAGGACGTGAGAGGGATCAACGTTGTCAATTTTGGTACTCCTTTGCGATAATTTAATCCGGGCGAAGCCGTTGGGACGGTCGCGAAAGGCAAGTGTGTAGTCGAGATAGGCCTCTCTTTTGGCGACAAAATGTGCCTTCTCGTCATCAATCTCCTCGTAGACCATGGTGGAATACATTGAAGCTAGGAGATTTATGGCTTGTGGGATCTTCGACAGCAGAAGGAGGATCTACAGATCCAGCTTGTCATCAAAGACGAATGCATCACTAAGGCTGAAATGCATCGCATCTTGGCCCCAAATAACATGAGGAATAGTGGCACTGGCAAGTAAGATACTTCTTCACATTGTTTCGGTCACCATTGCAGTAATGCTAGAGGAAGAGGACCGTGTTTAGATATGTGGTGTTTGGCTCAGTTATTGACAACCAAGCAACTGTCTTCTCGTGCTTCTCGTTCGACTCCACGACACACGTTGACTGAGGGTTCCCATTCCTACACAAAAATCAGTCGTAAGGATCAACCATGACGAAGGTATATGTTTCTTATCTTGGGCGGGATGCAACTAATTCTGATTTCTTCAGGGAGAACGAAAACAGAGGCCGGAGCTAAAATCGCTCCTCGCATTCTCAAGGACGGTAGACGAAAGTGACGGTTACTTCGCGACCGGGGGAGTTGCATGTGTGCTATTCAAAGTCCCAAACCGCACCACAAAAGTACGTTGTGCTACACGCTATGTAATTTCTCAACTGATTCAACGCTATTTGACACTCACCAGGATCTCGATATCATCTCGTGGACTACTTCTTCCATGGCGGACATAAAAGAAAAGCTTCGGCAAGAGGGCTCGTTCCAAATACTTCCTAGGCAGGAGAACCGCGGTTTCAGGGCGAATTTCGAGGAGAGTCAGGAGACCCACATAGATGCGCGACTCGTCGAATTTCCGTTCGATCCCACACCACATATTACAATCTCAAAGTTCGTCGGCGGGAATGTCCATATTTCTGTGATGGGAGCGAACAGTAATTTGCTACTACTCTTGAAGGTAATCGGTTTCATTGCCAGGGGGAAGAGCAAGGAGGCACGGAGGAAGGCTAGAGCTGACCTCAAAGACATCGGTCACCTTGCGAGTGACATCGTTGTCACTCATCACGGAAACACTGATTCCTTGATCAACGAAACGATGGTAACGCCGGAGATGTGGGGAGTATTTCTGTATAAGCTTCGCAAGCATCACTAGGGCGCGCTACGTAGAGAATCAGCTGTGGCGGCAAAACCCGAAGGCCATGGCGAGGCTGCAAGCGGGTAAACAGAAATACGACGACATACTCATTTTCACTCGTTGAAAAGCAGCACAGTCATTCTTTATACGTGTAAAAGCAATAATCTCGCGTTACAGAGGGACAGGATAAGAAATGAAAGAGATGCGACTCGATGGAAGAACGGAGACGACGCCAAGAAAAGCTATCGAGGACGGTAACATTTGCACTTGTTTGGCACACTGCACCGGACGGGTTCCTCACGTGCCGGCCAATTCTACTCGCTGCGCTCGCAATGATTGAGTTCCGCATGGCATGCACAGAGCACTATTTCAATGTTCAACACTCAATAAATGCACCAAGCTTGCAAGGTTGTCTTTTTTTTTTACAACATCTGTCTGCAATGTGCAAAAACACATGAAGGTAACAAAAACTGAGAGATAAATGTGAATTGGGCAGAAATGAAGCTGTGAGCAACCAAGTAGATGAAACAAATAATTAATATATGCATTCTACACTGTTTCCAAGGCCCTATGGGCTCTTATTTGAGTCTGGGGAGTGTCCAACACTCTCAGAAGGTCCGTACGAGCCACGCGAAACTTTGATCATAGCCTTTTTAGGCAAAATCTATACCGCCTGCCAAGTTTAAACTCAGAAAGCCAGTTCTGGAAAGCCAGGACCTTTTATCGTTGGCTTGCTACATAGAAGGTGCTGTCACAGGACTACATGGCAGCACACATAAGGTGCTGACTAAGCCAGTGAGAGACAATTTCTTCTCTCTCATTTGCAGTCAGCACTGCCTGCTCTCCAAATTGCTAGCTGCCTGCCCACCCTTGAGCCTTGATTTTAGGGGAGCTCGTATCCCTCTGGAATCTTGCTCACGAGAGGTTAAACCTCTCCCCCCACGAGAGTCATAGACCGAATACGGCAGTGATTTGCCGCCGGACGGCCGGATTCGGAAGGCCCAAAAAGGAGCTAATCAGCTCACGGTCCAGAACCGGATACCCATTATCTAATCCTTCTGCCTCTTACCACCATGGACGACCAAAACGATATAACGCCTGCAAGGCCCACATCAGGGGCAAAGCCTGCTACGTTGACCCCTCTTGAAGCCTTGTTCTTTATATAATTATGATGGTTTATAATAAACCAAGTTTATGTATAATTGATTGATCCTGCGAGGTTTACTAGCTATAATTCCTGCAGGAGAGATTGAATCAAGGCCCAAGGGTTATTCAAATCTTGGCTTGCGGAAAAAACTCAAAGTCATAATCAATAATAGTCAGCATTCAAAAAATAGTAGTATGAATGAGAGAGTACTACCCCTTGAAATGATTCACTCAGTGGTGGTGGCTTCTGCTGCTGAGAGAAAAAGACTCGCTCGGTGGCGGCATTCTGCCGCCACCAGCTCGCATTTTCTCTCAGAGTTCAGTCAGAATCCTTGGCAAGATCGGCCGAACAACGCCGCAGAAAGCGTGATAGTAACAGAGGGTCACATGTAAACAGTGACAAGCGGTGACTGTGCCACCCCGAAATTCTGACTTAAACGGAAATTTTGAAGCGCTGGGCCGTGAATTTCTTCCACAAATAGAAAATTCTATGACATCGGACTTCGGGTTAAACTCAAAACTCGGCTACCACCATCCCTCTATAAGACCTACTACTAACGTAGCAGGAATACGATCCGGAAGACTCTAGCTAAGTATCTTACTTGCTAACGCCATTATTCCCTATGTCATTTGGGGCTAAGATGCGATGCATTTTGGCCTTGGCGGTGTATTCGTCTTTGATGACGAGCTGGATCTGCAGATCCTCCTTCCGCCGTCGAAGATCCCACAAGCCATAAATCTCCTAGCTTCAACGTATTCCACCATGAGCCACGAGGAGATTGATGACGAAAAGGCACACTTTGTCGCCAAAAGAGAGGCCTATCTCGACTACACACTTGCCTTTCGCGACCGTCCCAACGACTTCGCCCGGATTAAATTATCGCAAAGGAGTACCGAAGCTGATCCTTCTCACGTCCTTCTTATATCCAATAAAATATTTGACTACTCTCTCGACGACACTGTCCAAATCCTTTTCCCACACTGCCCGAAGCTCCCATTCCCATCAGTACCAGCCCTCGTCCGTCTCATGCCCATTCATATACAGAAATGGATCGACGTGGGCTATACCCCTCAAAGCTGGTCCTTTATCTCGTTGCGTCTCTGTTTATTGGAGCAAGCCATCAATTTCTCTTTTCCCAAAGAAGTGGAAGAGGAGTATGACAATGCCGATCAGCTGCCGACGACGTTGAAGAAGATGATGAGTGGCCTCGATGAGCGTCAGAAGGGTTGGATTTATGATCTTTTTCTCATAGAGGGAGAGCCGGGCGGGACGTCTAGTGACTCTGATGACGAGAAGGTCTGGGACACTCTCTTTACCCACTGTTCACCTTCAATCGCAAAGTCCGACTCCCATGGCAGTCATGACAGCGGTATCAGTGGCCTCTCAGGAAGCTCCGGGAAGAAAGCACCAATCACTTTCAAAGATGATATCGGAGTCGCTGAGAGTGAGTTTCTACTTTAGCAAGACTACCAACATCATGCTCTGGAATGCAGGTACCCCTCCAGAGCGAGAACACTATTGAGAACGAGTCTTGTTTAATTCCAGTGAGATAGATATGTATAGCGTCATGTACCAAAGCTTCTGATGGTATGGGTTCATAGTAGCACTGTAACAGACTGAATCAACAATTTACTGATACTTGGTGCCAAAATACCAGTGCACGGGTCACTTCTATGTGCTTACTTTGCCCCCCTGTGTCCTCAGGCAAATCAGAGGTTCCCATTTCTGTCGTCACTTTAACATCAAATGTGGTCGCCCAAATACTTCTGGTGTCCTTAATTGTTGAGTATATTTAAGCCGATGATCTACTCGACTATGCTCAAGCCAGAGGACGTGCCGGTTCAGCTCCCTAGACAACAAACGTCAACATAGCACTGGCACGCATTTCCCTCCGATTGTTCCTTTATAAGTCTCCCTAGAATACTCCATTTCGGGGCAATGAATGGTGTTACCGTGGTCAACACTTGTCTGTCCAGATGGTCGAAAGGAGGTGAATCGGAATGGTGCGTTCGGTTTTCTTCTACAATGACGCCACATAACCTGGATACAGTCGGGCATTCCTTATTCCACTTCACTCCACCCCTCCGAATCCAAACGTTCTCGACGACATCTTGACAGCCTACCAGGCTCTTCTTTTCTCGACTCTATCGTCTTGGACTAGTAGAGGAAGTTTGTCCCCCGAGTCTTTCGTTGCTTTTGTCCAGTCTATGCTCAACAGTCTCCCTTCCTCTTCTTCGTCGTCAACAACTACTTCATCCAATACTGCCCTTTTTAAAGAGCAAGTGGTTGATCTCATATGGACCGTTGACACCGAATTGGATGAAATCGTGGCTGACGCGAAGGCGACCATAGCAAAAAGTGGCGTCCAAGACTCACCAGGAGACAAGCCTGCCGCGCTGTTAAAGGCGAAGAAAGCCAAGCAGGATGCCGAAGCTGATAAAGATAGGATAATTTCTATTGTTAAACAGTTCATGGTGAGTCGCACGCGACCTATGGCATGCTGTGTTCCGACTGAACACGGTCCCTCCAGAACGTTGGCATTATCTCACCTGCGATCGCTCGAGAAAGATTGGATTCCTCAATTTTGTCTAATGTCGGGATATTTGCAGACAAATCAACATTGGACAAAAGAGATATTCGAACTCGGACAGGATTATTGTGCGTGGTTCTTTGAATGTATGCGACAGGATGATAAACGTCTTCCCGTCCAGCTTCAAGCAGAACAAGTTCAATCTTCTCCGGGAGCAGTCTGAGGGATACAGCAAGCTTACTACAGAACTTACAAGTAACCTTGGCCCCGCGCATTCGTCCTCTACCGGTCGACCAACCGAAACTTGGTCTGCTATCGAAGAACGCGCACGACCGGTCTGGGAAAAGATCACCAGTCTTATTGGCTACTTTGATCTGGATCCTATACGCGCGTTGGATATCATATTAGACGTTCTGAGCACCCACCTCGCAACTCATTACACCTTCTTCATCGCCTTGCTCTCATTTTCCCCTTGGGCTGGCTCTTATCGAAAACGCACTAGAGAGGCACCCATGTCTGTAGACGAGTCAGAAAGCCGGTACAAAGGCAAGACCCTTCACCAAGTCCTCTCATTAGCCGATCCAAGGTTTAATTCCGAGACACCTCCGGCGGATCAGAAACCATCTGTGCTAGCCCAAGTTTTAGGTTTCAAATTCGTCTACTACAGCGTACGCGCAAGTCTTGTGAATCTCTTTCTGAGCCAACTAAATGATTTGTTTAGGGTCCCGATGTTTCTGAACAGACACCCAGAAATTTATATCTGACAGCAGCTCTCCTAATACGCGAAAAATTTATTGTGCTGGAAGACTTGTATCCTCATGTCAGTTCTTGCCTTATGCCATTGACATTATACTAACGGATGTCATAGCTGTCTCTGCCTGATGCAGACATGGAGCAGTCGCACGAGGCGTATCTGGCTGACATCAAGTCCAGAATAGCTGCCGCCAAAATTAGCCAGTTAGCAATGGCTGCTCCGTTGGAGTCTACAACGTCTTCGTCCAAAGCCAAGGCTTCGACTCCCGCAGAACAGAAACATGAGAACGAATTCAAAGATCGATACACCCAGAAAAGTGGCATGATTGCGGCTCTATTGGCCGTAGGTGCCATCAAACCTGCGCTTTGGCTTCTGTCCAAATTCCCTTGGATGGTAGATGCACAGCCTGAAATAGCTGATCTCATGATTCGTATCATGAAATTATCTATCCAACCACTCTATGATTCTGTCTTGGTCACCAAGGAACGCAATCCGAGTTTCTTACAGCCCAGGGCTCGCTATGGAACAACAGGTGTTACGCAGCCACCACCAAGAAAACAAGTGCTGACTCTGTGGGCTCCCACACCGCCATGTACATCCACGACAGAATTTGTTTTCTTCTTTCCAGACTGGTCCGAGCAGGTTCCCATATGCTCTACGCCGGATGATCTGGTGGATGTTATCGAGCCGCTGATGCGTTTCATTGGATTGCACGTTTCTCGTGATACGATTTTCCTGACCAAGTTCCTAAGGCTTGGTAGGACTCAGTTACAGACTACGGTAGGAGCCTCGTTTATCTCACTATTACCTGCGCTGACATACAAATTGTCGTTCCTAGGTTGAAGTAGATCCCGTCACCAAGAAGCCGCTAGGAGAGCCTGACCCCGAAAATCCTATACGCGTATTTTGGTTCAGGGTGTTGCGTATGTATCTTCTACCGGCCCTTACACTTATTCGCGGGAATGCGGTTTGCACCGTTGAAGTTTGGAACATCATTCGGCAGTACGAAACGACAGCGCGATGGCGTTTGTATGGGGAGTGGAAATCTCACATATACGATTCCCATCCGGAACTTGGTGTACGTCGGGTTGAAGCCGATAGGGAGTCGAAGGGGATACTACGACGCCTTTCGCATAATACCATCGATTCACTGTCTGGTACGGTGGCGAAGCTTGCGCACTCCAACCCGTGCATCTTTTTTATCAACGCGGTGAATCAAATCATGGCCTATGACAACCTGGCCAGCGTCGTTATCCAGGCTCTGCGATTCGTGACTAATATGGGTTTCGACGTGTTGGTTTTCATTATCCTCGACGCTCTATCAAATCAAAGGAAAGAGCGTGTTAAGGACGATGGTGTCAACACCAGCGATTGGCTACAAAGTGCGTGCGGAGAGTATGGTACCCCGAAGAAAGCGTGCTGACTACATTAATAGGTTTGGCCTCATTTACCGGAATGTTGTTCAGACGTTACAGTGCTGACCTTACTCCTGTCTTGAAGTATATCGTACATCAACTTCAAAACGGGATGACTTCAGAGATCGTGGTCCTTCGAGAGCTGATATGGAAGATGGCGGGCGTCGAACCGTTACCTAGCTTGTCTGACTCCCAGATAGCCGCTATGGCAGGCGGCCCGGCGTTGCGTATAGAAGCCATTGCATCGGCCACCCGTGGTGCAAGGCTTGACCCTGCTGAAGCTAGTTTGAAGGGACCGTCTAGGCTTGGCAAGACTTTGGTGGATTCCGGCTTAGCTCTCCCGCTTTTGATACAGGTAGCTCAGCAGCGGCAGTCGTCGATCTACAAGGCTCCCGATGCGCACCTGAAATCACTAGCCAGTTTGTATGATACGGTATGTCAGCACAGGATGCTTCCTCGGACATTATCAAGACTTACATACTGTCGTTAGACGCATGGTGTACTGCTTCAGTATCTGGAGCTTTTGACATCACCATCTGTTGTACCAGCTGAAGACTACGCAAACAAGATAATACCCCCCATCAGAGAACTAGGCGAGAAGTACGGGATCTGTGCCCCGATATGCATGCAGATTCTCAGACCTGTGCTTCATGATGCACTGTTGGTTCGTTGATCATGTTTTACTCTTCAGCTGCGTATTGAGACCAGGGTGACAGAAAACGGCATTAGCTAAAGATGAACAAAACCGTCTTGCTAGTGAGGAAGCCGAGAAACGGCTGAAGGCTGCTCTCACGGCGAAGCGCGAACCGTCGGCAGCAATCTCTCGGGTTGCATCACCAGCTGTGGTTTCAACCAACCCTTCTGAGGTGAATGACGAACCCAAAGCGGAATCTAGCAATGATGACGTTGCCATGGAAGTTGAACCAGCAGCTGCATCTGTAGCACCTGAGGTTCGTTGAACAGTCTTCTTGTTGTATACTGTGGCTTGATAATATCTTTCCTGACAGAGCCCATGGGTTCCCGAACTGGCCGCATTATTCGATGACGTGAAGCGTATCGCCCCTGAACGTGCTATCAATACCATTGGGTAAGTGAGATCTTTCTTTCTGTGACAGACGTTGAATGAACCCTTCCAGACCTGGTTTCTATTTGACATTTTGGCAACTCTCTACTTATGACTTGTCGCCGCCTATGACTAAATACGACGAAGAAGGAGCTGCACTGCGAGCCCTCAGTCGTCAGGAGGATTCCAGATATGTGGCTGCAGATCGTTCCGCGGACCGCCAGAAACGTCTGACAGCAGCAGCCCACCGCTCGAAACGAGATCGATACAACCAGCTAGTAAACACTTTGAACCGGGAGCTGAAGCAACAGATCATATCTAGAGAATACACTCAGAAGCGTCTGGCTCAAGAAAAACAGTACTGGTTCGCTCACTGTAAGTTCACGACTGTCGAATATGCTCTTCGGCTTATTTGAGGTTCTAACAGTGTCAAGCAAACGAAATCTTGCTCTCGTGGAAGCAATGCTAGAACACTGCATTTACCCACGCTGCTTGTTGTCCCCCATGGATGCTGATTATACGGCTCAAATGATTAGGCTTTTGCATACCCAAGGCACCCCAGGGTTCCAAACAATTGTTTGCTATAACCTGGTTAGTTCGCACATCTTGTTGGTCTTCTTGTTACTCAGTTTATCCGACCTTAGCTACTCAGTGATGACGTCAAGGTTGTCCTCTTCTCTTGCAGTGAATACGAAGCGCGTAATTATGGTAAGGTGTGAAACATCCCGTAGCGACGTTTGCTCATAATACGTCCAACAGGTCGGTTCCTTCACGCTATCTTGACGGACCTTTACAAGTGGCACTCTGATGAGCAAGCATGGTTATCGGATAATCGGTCGACAGTGAAAGGAAAGACTGTGATTCATCCGGGCTTTCAGAATCGTCCTGGTCAAACTGGCCATATATCGCATCTGGAGTTCCAAAAGTTATTAAGAAAATGGCATATGAAGCTGGTCGGGGTAAGTTTCTTTGCGATTGTCACCAACAACTAGCCAGCTAATAGCATCATCTTTAGGCCTTCATCGACTCCATAGAAACCGGAGAATTCATGCATGTGTACAACGCCATCCTTGTTCTGAAGGAGATTCTACCGGTATTTCCTCTATCGACAGTTGCTACTCACGGCGGTGTGAAGCTGAACCACGCCATGGAGAAATTCCTTGAAAACGAGAAGCGTGGAGACTTGATGATTCTTGGCCGAGCGTGAGAGCATATCTTACTTCTTGCGATGTGAACAATCTCTAATGCCCTGGTAGTTATGCCGCGACTTTGAAGAAAAGAGAACCATTTTGGACGCCACCTAAGGTGCCGCCTGGCAAGGTATTTCTTTCATGATTCTAGTAAGATTAGGATTCATATTGTTTGGATATAGCCCAACGGTACAGCGGCAGCAGTCAAGGCACCTTCAAACAATGCCGCTCCAGAAAAACCTCGAAGTGCTGTACCCCCGACCGGTCCGAGTGCTCAGTCAACAGTCAATGGAGAAATAAGACGCTCTACTTCTCAAGCCGCGTCGACGCCCTCTGCTCCACGAGCCCACGCCAGCAATGGTGCAACGGAAAAGTCAGCAAGTAACTCAACGTCAACCAAACTGACAATGGAGCAGTATGTTACCCAAAGTAATTTCCCCGGGAACCGCAGCTTTGTTAATGCTGTTATCTTTTTAGCGATAAACGACCTCCTGTTGTCCGGCGAGTAGCACGCGACTCTGGCAATGAATCCCCTCGGCCTTCTGTTGTTGATACTCATGGCAAACCGGGTGCGCAAACCGGCCGCGCCACACCTACAGGGCCCGCACCGTCCAAAGAAGATACAATGCTTTCCCGACGTTCTCAGCCACCATCACGACACGACAGCCCCGTTGTTGCTGCCACTGATCTCCCACTTCCTGCTCGCCCTGTCGCCAGGGAAGCAGGACAGGCGACTGCGAATTCGGCCCTTGGGAAGGAACCTCCTCAGTCTCCTCGAAGCCATCGTGCAGGAGATGATAAAATCAACAAACCCGATACTCAGCCTACCATGCCGCCTCCATCTGTGCCTAGCCAAACTCCTTCTGCCCAAGAACTCAGAGAGACCGCGAAACAGTCTATCCTTCGGTCAGAAAAAACTGCCGATGATAGAAACGTCAGACCCGCAGTTGAATCTCGAAGTCGTAATGGATCAGCGGCACCGTCTCCCCGCCATCGTTCTATCTCTCCGCCTAGTGGGCCAGGTACGCGAAATTCTAGCGCTGATAGCCGGACAAGCAGGACCCGTTCTGACAGAAGGCCTGCTGACGGTGATGAGAAAAAGGTCGACAGAGAAAGCCGTGAAACACGGGAACCGGCCCCTCCTACCCGTCGCGACAGCATTACGCATACTCGTAGTGAACGAGCCGGTCGGGAGCGTACTTCGACACGTGAGAGTGACAAAGATGGAGAGAGAGAGAAAGATCGTGACCGTGACAGAGACAGAGGGCGTGATAGACATGAGAGAGAGCGCGACAAGGACCGGGACAGAGACAGGGGAGATAGGGAGAGGGAGAGAGATAGAGACCGCGATCGTGATAGGGAAAGAGACCGAGATCGTCATCGGAGAGGTGGAGATGACAAGGAACGTGACCGTGAAAGGAAGGAGCGTGACGGCCATAATCGTGGTCCCAGTGCCACCGTTCCTGCTCCTTCAGAAACAACACGACCGGGTCGAAGTCAAAACGATGACAGTCTTGGGAAACGGAGGAGGGGTGAAGAGGAGGTAAGATAAGCTTCCGTCAATAATTTCTGTCAGGCTCATTTCTTTTCCAGGCTGAGCGAACGCTGAAGCGTGGGTCACGTAAGGAGGGTCACGACCGAACGAGACGTACTGAAAAGGAAGGTCGTGAATACGAAAGGCGGAGAAGAGATCGGGAACCGTCCGACGCTGATGGCCGCGGTGCTACTGGTAGTGCAGACAAAGTACGTCTCTTTGCGTTCTGATGCCCGCTCGTTATTTATTCTGTGCAGGGTGGTGACAAACGACCTCCGCCTGAGGCACCATCATCTCTAACGAAAGTTCTACCTCCATCCACACCTTCGGCACCCAGGGCAATGCACACGACTCCGAACTCAGATCCTCCCAGGAAACCTGAAACCAACACAGGACGTGATCGTCATCGTGATCATCATAACTCTCCCCCTCCACGTAACTTTCAAAGTTCTAGTACAAGTAATGCGGTGGTGCCTTCCGAGAATGCGACACAAAACATAGGGGGGAGCTTACGAGATCGCATAGGTGACAAGGGTTCTACGGCTGTTTCCCCCTCGTACTCGGGCAGACCTGAGCGGGACGAGGATGATCGTGATGGTAGAAAGCGGACGATATCAGGTCAGCGTTCTAGACGATTCGTGTACCTCGCGCTAACGTATAATTGATATTAGAACGCGAAGATACGGGCGCGGAGTCGTTGGAACCAACGATCAAACGCGCAAAACTGATCAGGGACCGGACTCGATACAGCCGGCAACATAATCCGGCGAAAGATTATTTACTAGGCGACAATACACGACGGGGCGGCGGTCGACGGTAACTTACATAACATTGTCAAATTGGTCTACAATAATAGCAATGTACCATAGTGCATTTACTGTATTTATGTATAAATCTGTAGAACTACATAATCTCACGCTCCTCCATTACCCTCGTTGTTGAACGTGAGGGAGGTATCCAATATCGGTATGGATAAGAAAAGAAGAGGTCTGCTTTGTTATCGCTTGATTAGACTGAGGAATTCTTCTCGAATTTTTTGATGTGTACGGAAACAGCCCAGCATACAAGATGTCACGGTGATGGCACCAGGTTTCTGAACGCCACGCATTGTCATACAGAGATGACTGAAAGAAGCATATTGATTTATGAGAATGATTGATAGATTCAATGAATGATAACCTACGTTGCTTCCATGACCACAGCTACTCCGCGAGGCTTTATGGCCTCTTGAATTGCAATTGCGATCTGCTTCGTCAATCGTTCTTGGACTTGGAGCCGTCGGCTGAAGGTTTCCGCTATTCGTGCCAACTTGGAAAGGCCTAAGACGAGCTTGTTAGGGATGTAAGCTATGGCAACCTAGGAAGAATGAGATATGAGGTTGGTATGGTGATCGTGTCACTAGAGTACTGACTTTTCCCGTGAAGGGAACCAAATGATGTTCGCAAAGACTTGAAATATCAATATCGCGAACGATGACCATTTCATCGTGGTCTTCGGCAAAGACAGCGTCGTTAATTACATCTACATTGACGAATGGAGATTGTAGAGAAGGATACAACAGGAGAATTCGTTCGTACCTGCTAAGCGTTCTTCATAACCCCTTGTCATCCACATCACAGCTTGAGCATACCGATCAGGCGTCCGCAACAGACCTTCGCGGTCAGGATCTTCTCCGATGCAGTCAAGTATAGTACGAACAGCGGCAGGCGATCTTCTGTTCTCGCTCTTTCTTCTCCTCGGCTGTCGCAGTCAAACGAGAGTACGTAGACTTTGCTGTATGGATTTTTTCTCTCTAAGTTATTTGTGTCGATATTAGACCAATCGTAGACATACCGGGCCAACCGAGGCCATTTACATCGGGGACGAGCGTATCTGGAGGTGCATGGCCTGTCAGCGGCGTCGACACTCCGGATGGAGGGCGGAATCCGTAGCCTTCATGAACCCGATGGGTGGGGGTGCCACTGCTTTGCTGCCTCGGTTCATTATCAGCGAGCTCCGGAACTGTATGGAGCTCGGACATGGTATGAGCCTGCAATTTCTGGGATAAGGAATTGACGAGAGCATCAGAATGAAGATCTGCCATGGTTGCCCATGCAGGCGTAGTAAAGTAGTGACTCAAAATTTTTTTAAAATAAAAATAGGGGCCCGGAAAGAACAGAGATGACCTAATCCCGCTCGCATGGTACGATTTACCAAAAAAGGAGAACTGAAGGCTCATCGCCGAACTGCCTTGTTTGACTGTTTGTCGGGTCGCTCCTACCGTTTGCGTCCGCCCCAGTACAGCCTTTTCTGTATCCTTTTAGATGTGTTTGCACGCGTAGCACTGCAACGGCAATGCACGTATTCCGGCACTTTTGTATATTAAATCCATGGTTGCGAATAACAAAAGACAGACGTGGGGCCTCTCATATATCTATCCCAACTTTTCTCCTCGTCCCTAGGCATGCATCCCCTTTCTTTCTGCCGTACCAGCATGCGCTACACTCCTTGGGCTTTCCTTCTCGCTGCTACAGACAGTTTCCACAGTTCGGGCCTCTGCGAAAAATCCGGATCTCACTCTCCCACGTCTACGTCCGTCTACGATGTCTGGCTGGCATCCAGGGTAATTCCCAACGAAAGCGGGGGGGCAACCACACTGGTAGCTGGCGCTCAGCGGCCTATTAATGTTGCGAATACCCATCTGGCTCTTCAGATTCTCAAACGGTGTACACCGGAACTTGTATGTGAATCAGGCACTAGTTCATACTTTTTTTTTTCACTCCTTCATTCAAGGTTCAATGCATGTTCCAGTGCCACCCAACAAGAACAGGATGCATGTTAGCCTTCAACATGCTTCGAAGTCTGTTTCCAGCCTTCCGTGGCTATTCCCAAGTATGTCGTGGGGCACGGCTTCCCTAATTAACCTTCCTAATGTCTCTTACAGGCAATGATCATTGACGAGGTACTAGTCACTCTTTGTACTCCATATGTCTACTCAGAGAAGCATACCAGGTGCAATCTCTCATAACCTCTGGCATCTTCACTTGGTCTCGACTGGCGCGTCTCGTGGGCGTAGAAATTGCACGGCGGATATGTGAGAATTTATTGGACTACATGGCGTAGGTTTGTATTCGCGTAACTTTTCACGTCTTTAACATGCCAACAGTGCTTCAAATGAGCATCTCGTTCTGGGTTCAGCGCGGTTCGTCGTCGAGCGAAAACAATTGGAACAACGCATTCGTTTGGACAATCCTTCGCTCTCCGACCCCGTTATTCGCGACCTGCTGCAGGAATCTGACATCTTCGCGCGCTCCTTCACTGGGGGTGGATTCGGGCTGATATCCCCACTCGAATTCATCCAAATTTTCGCGCTTCTTACAGAAATCGGATCACATATATGGCTGGTTCTCTCTTTGACGAGCAACGCGACACATATGGGCATATTGCTACTTTCGATACTCTCCGTCATATTTCCGCTCCTTCTTCCATGGTTTACTATGTCCCATATTCCAACGGACCTATTGTATACACCACAAGAATCCCGCGCAGCGCGCAGGCAGGAACAGATGCGCAACCTCGCTTATAGCGACATGCATCGCCCGGAGGTTGCATTATTCGGTCTACATGACTGGATCCTAAGCTCGTGGTCTAGGGCTTGGAAGGTTGTCTTCGCTTCGGAACAGGCTCGTTGCTCTCCCAGCTTCTCTCTGCTATCCGGAAACGGTTTTACAGACCTGATTATATCCCTTCAAAATGTTTGTCCCTCTGATACACTCCCTCTACTCATCTGATCCATCCAGCCAGATTCCTTTCGTTCTTCTTCTCCAATCATCGTCTTCCGCAACATTAGGATCTCTAACTTTATACCGAGGATCCGTGCAATCTATCATTTATGGCTTCAGGAATCTCTTGACCACTACAAGAATGGCATTTCAAACCATCTTTCTTCTCTCGGCGTTCTGCGCGAGCATGCAGGTAAAGCCAAAATTACAACCACCTGAGCATGAGGCTGTCGAATACAAGAAAAGGCCTGGCGGAATCAAGATTGAAGCCAGGTAGGCAATAGTGTCTCCAATTTTTGGCTTTTATGACCTCACTGTTCCTTCGCAGAGGTCTTTCGTATACATATCCGGATAGTGTTATGCCCGCTCTGCATGACGTCAATTTCACTCTCGAGGCGGGAGAGACCCTTGCAATCGTCGGTTACAACGGCAGTGGCAAATCAACCCTCGCCAAGATTCTCCTACGCATCTGTGATTTCGACCAGGGAGGACTATTTATTAACGGCGCCGATCTACGAAAACATCGTGTTCCGGATTATCACAAGCGCGTTTCAGCAGTGTTCCAGGGTTTCTCAAAGTATAACTATACACTGGAGGAAAACGTGGGGCTTGGGTGTATTGACAAAATGAAGAGCCCGACGGCGATCAAGGACGCCCTTCACCTCGCGCAAGCGGACGGGATCGTGAAATCCTTACCTCATGGCCTCCAAACCGTCCTTGAGGGACCTGGATTTGAAATGCTCCCGTATCCTGGAAGTCTACCATCAGGCGACCGACATCACCACGGACTGTCGGGCGGCGAGGTGCGATTTCCCATGGTCATTTTGCGTGCCCGCGTGTTGCTAATTTTGGTTTCGAAAAAAAAAGTGGCAGAGAGTCGCCATCGCGAGGGCTTTCATCAAGGCAGTTGAACCACAAGTTGATCTACTCGTGTTTGACGAACCGGTACGTCTGTACTGTATTGTCATCTTCAAATCAAACTCAATCCACCCTTCATACAGACGTCCTCATTAGATGCACACGCACAGCATCAAATATTTGAAACCATACATAAGATAACACATACCGAAGACGGTCGACCATTGAAGACCGTTGTATTTATTACACACCGACTGTCCACCGCTCGTCGTGCCGACAAGGTCGCAATGATGGAGAATGGGGTAATTCCACTCCGGCATCATCTGTTAAAACATTTCATTGACGGGTTGTCTTATTAGACCATTTGTGAATTCGGGACACACGAAGAACTGCTACGTCTAAATGGCAAATACGCCACGTTATACCATCAATCTGTGTAGTACAGCACATAAGACAATCACTGGAGTATTCATACACTAACTACTGTAGTAATATACCAAGATAATCCATTTATTAATACAACCATATATTTTCAATTTCTGTTGTCGGCTAATACAATGTATCGTAGTTAAATCTCCTGCATTGAGTGGTCGAGATATACGGCAAAACCGTCGGAGAGATATGCATCAATGGAACCATCTCCACCGGTTGTCAAAGGCGTTGATCGCTCCGAAGTTCCATGTATGCCAGCCAATAGACCGACATTCTTGATGCCTTGGACCAATGAAGGTACTTGCAGCTAATCAATTCAACCGTTTAGAGCGCGTGAAAATATATCAGGAGACGCAATGACGAACCAAAAGATCGGCATCGACGATGACACCCAAAAGATTATTGATCCGCGCAAACTCAACTGCTTCTCCAAGGCTACAGAACCTTCCATCATCCTCATCTTCAAGAGTAAACGGCGAAGGACTAGACAAGAAAATGTCCTTCTTTCCACAATGAGAAGCGAAGAAAACAGGGTCTGTGGACATCACCGCGTTAGTGACGGACAGCAAATTGACATGGCATTGCACGAACAATTCGGTTGTTTCCAGTTCAGGGCAGCGCAGACATCCGGTGAAAACGACGTAAAGACGATTCTCCGACGAGGAAGTCGGCCATCAGTGGAGGTGTTATAAATTGTCCTCAAAATCGAATCTACAAAACTGTTGAGATCTAACCGACTTAGACAATATCGCTCCCGGATTTTGGGTGAGGGATATGCCAGTTCTAAACTGATGCCGATGTTGGGGGGAAGTATCTTTAGATCCAATCAGGTGAATTAAAGAGAGACTAGTATAGAAAAGGAAATACCTTTAACAGCTGTGAGAGAGACATCATTGACCAAAAGACAAAAGCCGGCCAATCAGTTATTGATGACGCGGTGACATTATCGACATTCCGTCCGAGTCGTTCTGCAAGAGCCTCGAACTGCGCCAAGGTAACATCACATACACTAAGATTGAAGTTGGATTCCGGGAGACCCCAGTGTGAGAACACGACTGGTATAGAATCCCGCGTGACCTGGACAACAACGTAGAGATACTTTCCCCTCAGCGAAGAGATCGTCGAAGACTGGGTGCCAGCTCCGGATATGGAGTGAGTCGAAGGTGATGTCTGTGTAGAACCAACGAGACCTGACCGGTACGGCGACGTCGAGATAGGCTGTTGTATTGAAGAAGATATTGTCGATTTCCAGTAGGTTTCGACATCGCCTCCCACTTCGAGGGTCACGCCATTGAAAGATGTAATGATGTTGACTTCGAAAGTGACCTTTCCTTAAACATTAGAATCATCTGCGACATAAAGAACGAATGCCTACCTCCCCAACGACGTGAAGTCTATTGTCCATGATAGGAAGCGTAAAGGACTGGTTGTTCTCGATATCGGTGAAGAGCGAAGGAAGCGCCACGGCACGCCCAATAGTTTTCGTCCCAAAATTAGGATAGATGGAAAACTCCAAGCACAGACAATTGAGGTTAGGTATCTGGAATATAAATACGCCCTTGTCGTCTCTCTGGGGCAACGAGATACTATATGGTGCGGAGTTCACTTCTGGACTCTTGGTTGTGATGACAAGTTTGAGTGGCGCAGTCTTCAATAGATATTCATCACGGAAGGCGGGGCTTATCAGACGATGATGCAATCTGACACTAGGTGTTTGGTTGCGAGAAGTGTTTCCCACAGTTACTTGGACCAAGTGACTACGATCCAAGTAGTTATGTCCATACACGCGATGAGGCATGATTGGCGGAGGTAAGGAAAGAGAGGGAATCATGTCGATCTCGAATTCCCTAGCATGTCCGTTCTGATCTGAATTGGGCGAAACATCCGGCATTGCGACGATTTCTGCTACAGCCGGTATGCGAGCGGAGGCTTCAAGAAGGCGATTGAGACATTCGTGATGACCATACCACGCAGCATAGTGCACAGGTAAATGGCCTAGTTCGTCAGTCAGAAAGACTCTGCTACCCGCTTCCAAGAGGATGGAAACGCATGCTTCGTGTCCATACCGCGAGCCATGGAACAAGGGCGTCCATTCATGATATTTATCGGGCGTATCCCAACCGTCATGGTGAAGTAGTATTTTGCACACTTCAGCATGGCCTTCACGTGCCGCTAGGTGCATAGGATATTCACCGTTGCTATTAGGCAAACACTTTGCACCACGTTTGAGTAACAAGACGACAATGTCGACATAGCCGCATTGGCTAGCAAGTGACAGAGGTATAAGATCTCCACCTGGTGTAGCGGGTTGTGGGGGAACCTCGTGCTCGAGAAGCACCTCGACACACTCGACACACCCGCGCAAGGTGGCATACACCAATGGGCTGTAATTGTCGATGTCCAGATTATTCAGAGGTAGTCCTGTTTCCAATAATCGACGACATATAGCTGCATGTCCATTCATTGCAGCGTAATGAAGAGCTGTCCGTCCATAAGCATCCACTTTGTCGATGGAGACCTGCTTCTCTATGCAGAGATTGACCAATCGAGGTGTGCCCGCCATGGCAGCCTCGTGTAAGCACGTCCGTCCATTGATATCATCAATAAAGTGAAAATCAAATGGGGAGGACAGGGAGAACAAGATAAGATCTGCAAACTCGGGCGGAGCCTCTATGATGACATTCCAGAGTATGCGGGTGACATTACTTGATGCGTCGGCTTCCTGAGAAAGCACATCAGAGTAACGCACGCAGTCTGTTATAGCGGCTGGGTCGGCACTCGTGACAGCCTTGCGTAGGTTCTTTTCAAGGTCGTGGAACGGGCCTACATACGGTGTTCGTTCAGCCATTAACTGTTGTGTGAAGATATCATTGGCCCCTGGTCCTTCGAACTTGAGACCAGAAGAGAGGTCCGTGATATCAAGAAGACAGGCAGCGACGGTATCAGAAAGCTCTGATATCAGCTGCAGACGGAATTTGATATCAGGGTGCATGCAAGGCGGTCGAAAGACAAAAGAGACGGACCTGTCGGTTGAACACAGGCTGGACATCGACCTGCCTGGCGAGATAGAGCTCCTTGGTTGTAGACCTTGACCGCTTATCGAACTTTTTGAGAATTTTGCGAAACCCAGTGGCGTTTATCTCGACAAATTGCTAGAAACGTCCTTAGGGACATGAGCCTCATGGGAGACGTTGCATGATCTCTACCTGCAGTTTCCCAAGGTCACGCTCGAGAAGTCGAAATCCTTCTTCGACAGCGCTCCATTCAACATGAGACTGGGTAGAATCGTTGACCGAATCCGGGAGACCTCTCATGGCAGCGGCGCGACGTTTGGAAAGTAGAGTCTCTAGCCGTAGCTGCAATTCAGCCTCCTTTTGTAGGTAGAAAGCATTGATCTTGGACGCGAAAATGAATCAGGGAAGAAGAATGGAGGCACTGGCCAGCACGCACCTTTTCCAACTCCCGCTCAAGTTTGAAGAAGAACGCTGCTTTGTGAGCTCGAAAGTCAAGACTTCGATCTTCATCCAGTCCAGACTCTGAGAAAACTGGAGGACGACCTAGGTCGTCCTCGAGCGACGCGCTCAATGGCTCGCCAGGGGTTGAGGACTGGTTCAAGAGATCCACTGGACGCAAACCCAAGGCCAATGCAGCTGCCTCCGAGGCTGGACGATTGGCAGCAAGAGAAGAAATGATTTTCTTGAGAAACTTGTAGTCGAGATAGTACGCGGACCATCCTGGTACTTGGTGAGATTGGATGTGCTTGCCAAACTGAAATGAAATCAGGGGCAAGTTGGGGTAAGGATGCTGCAAGTAAGGCTGGCCTTCATTGCTGGACGGTCGCGTGCGCGACAAAGGAACGGTCAGGGAGAGAGAACAAGACGGAATAGGGTAGATGGTAAAATAGCGTTCATAGGAAAGGAAGCGTGGGGCAAAGAAGCCGCCGGAACAATTTAAACGCCAATTCAAAAATTCAAACTTTTATTCACAAACGTGGTTCCTTCTGGTTCCTTCCAGGTCAGAGTTATCGATTTAAAAGTAATGTACGCAAAGGTAAACTCGACTCTATCTACCTTTATTCCATCGATAACCCAGTTCGTAATTGCAATCGCGACGAACGTGCATCCAAATGCAACTTCACACCAGCACTTTGCGAAGCTGCCACACCCTGGAAGGGAGGAGTGTTATTGGGCACTTGCCATGCTTCTCTATGTGATCATACGCGCATCGGTAACAAAACACATAGCCAGAAGGAAGAGCCGTGGCATTGTTGATACTCCTCTGACAGAGGGGGCATGTTCCATATTTCTGTTTATCAAAGGCAATACCTTGCGGATGCGGAGGTAACATGCGCGGAGGCGGAACAGCGGGTCCCAACGGAGACGTTGACAACGACCGTGCAGGAGAGCCAGGTGAATACCACCATTCCAAGAATTTTATAAAGAAAACGGCTGTTGGAAGGAGAAGCCGTAAGGAATCGAGAAGGAGTTGCGGTGACGACCTCAGAAGTTGTCGTAGTCCACGCCCCTTAGCATCAGGTGCACTTTGTACGGCTTTCAAGCTTGCGGCACGCTATACAGAACGTCAGTTTCGTTTCGGGGCATTGAGAAGCATTCTTACAAGGTCTTCTATCCCCAGCCGACGCAGATCTACGCCCATCCATGCCAACCATGGCCGGTAAAAAGGTGTTTGGTCAAAGAGGTATGCGACGTTATAGGCCAATAGCCAGACTTCGAAACCTGCATTGCACCAAGGATACAAAGTCTTGTATGCCCGTCGCAACCAGCCTTTGAACGACTACGAAAGTGAGGCAAAGCTTCGAGGGTGGACAGAGTAGCACACATACCTGGTCAGTCAACATTCGAACCTGACGAACATCTGCTCCATCGTTGAGAACATCGGAACTGATACCTCCATCCAAATCCTCAAAGTAATCATGCGCTTTGGCACGTAGGTATGGTACACCGACCTAGACGTAGTTAGAGCAACCAGAAGAGCACCAAACAAGGAGACGACATACCAAGAAGAGAAGCGACCGCCATATCTCTTGCCGGCGAAGCTTCTCTCCTGCTGGCACTCCTCCTGTAGCAGCTTTCTCTCTCTCAGCCTCGATGTATGGTCGGCGCCTTCGTTTTAGCCCGTAGAAATTCTCTGAGAAGGATGCGCCTGTTCTTCTTCTAAGCCGAACGGATAGCTGGGATGTAGAGGCAGCATACCGTGGTTTTTTAGATAGTGCCGCTCCACTACGAACATAAGGATGGCGTAGAACTCTTCATGGCGATTCACAATACGCAGAAGATATCGAGGATATCGTTGGGCAAAGACCTGTAGCCGAGTGAGATGAGTAAAGAGCAGAAACAAGGCAACTCACAGCTAGAACATACTTGAGTGCTGGCTGCAACAAGTCTCTGAGCTGCTCTTGAGATACCAGCTCGAAAAGCGAAGGCTTGAGAGTATCGGCTCCGACGTTATTGAAGAACTCCATAAGTTGCGTTGCTTGCTTGGGGTCAACCCGCGTCCTTCATCGTTGGAAGACGCGTGTCACGACTCGGCTCCCTGCTACATACTGTATTTGTCACATATATAAAAGCCTATTGTAGCGAGATTGAATTCATCAAGCAATAATACGATATCTTATCCTACATGATTCTACAGCAAGGCCTGACTCAGGCCGGGTTCTTGGCGCAGCACTCAGGGATCAACATCGGCTTCATTGCAAGGTAAAGTCCAGATCCTTTCAATTTCCGCTACCTCCAAGTTCATTTTCTTATCAAGAATACGTTTCCAGCGCCATCCATGTTCACCGGATTCCATTCCATGACTCAAACAGACGCCGAGCTAGCTAATCTGTCGCTGCATGAAGAGCGCGACTATCGATTCACGTCCTTTTCTGCATCCGATGCTGTAACTCTGGTTGGTAGACACAAACCAACATTGATTTCATGTTCGTGACTTTGGCTCCTAGGGCTTGTCGATTCGAAAAAGATTCCGCGGCTCTTCGCGCCATGTCAAGGGCAAGGGTCTGGTGATATCTATTCAAACTATTGCGGGGCATACCCTTTTCTCTTGTACAGTCGGCGATCTGGGCCACCCTGACGGCGTAGGCGATGTCAGTCTAGACAGCTGGGCCTGTTTGGAGGGGATGATTAGCGTCGTTCGCAGGACAGGACACTCGAGCTTCTATGTTGAGAAATCGATGAGTGCAATGGGGAAGACACCCAAGCAGATGGGTATTCAGGGAGATTTTCGTGTAAACGGAGGAGGTACGTCCCGATTTTCTCTGCCATACTCTTCCGATGCTTATCTGCTATTCTGTAGCGTTTCCTATATGGTTGCAGGTGAATATCCAGGCGGAAATTGTTAAGAAATTCGACTGACCTCCCCAAGAATGCACCTTGTTGTCCTATTGGCGTAGTTGCCTGTTACTCTGGCTCTTCACAAGAAGACCATATCGTTCGTATTCTTACGTGTATTTTTGTAATCTGTCCTGACACTTATCCAAGTTGGTCGTGCACACCGTCCGCGATTATTTGGCCAAGCTCATGAGGCCAGCCGGTACCGGGACACCAGGACCAGAATCGATCCCTTCAATGGTCAACGTTCCACCTCCCAACCGCGAGAGCACTGTAGGTATCAACACTCTTAGTATCGTCATTTCTCCTAATGAAAGGCAAAGGAATGGGACCATGCAACCACTGACTATGGACCCTCAGAAGCACCTTACCCGTCGCATACTTAAGCTATCAGTTGGATACAAGTTGACTCATTGGCAGGATGATTACATCTTGGCGACATCATCAAGCCGGACTACTTCGAAAGGGAACGGAATGGATTGTATATATGAGAGATACATAGGATTTAGGTGATGAAAATACTATTTCAGTTCACTCATGAGACTCAGACGACTCGTGTGATTCCTCGTGAGCTTGCTGTTTGGGTGGGCTAATCACCTTGATAGCCTCTGAAGGAAGTACAGTGAGTTCAAGAACAAAAACAGACTTGACTCATACCATGTTTGAGGAAGACCGACCGCTGGGGTGGTGTATCATTTCCCTCAGCGTTGTTATTCTCGCGCATCTCGAAGGCTGCTTCGACGTAGACCTTCGACCCCTTCCTCAGAGTTGAGAGATACTTGTTCGTATTTTCGTGGAAGCAAAAAACACGGTGCCAAGTGGTCTTCGACACAGGGCGATCTGAGAAGGAATCAATGGCACGTTCTGTAAGAAAAAGACGTGTTGCTTACCGCCGTTGGGGGGAGGGGGGCCATACTGTTGGGTCGCGATGGTGTATCTGTATTACAGGTATGTCACGTTTGCAAGCATGCAAAACTACATTTACGCGTACGTGACATAGGGTACATCGTTTTTCCCAGAGCGTGTTTCTGGATCTCCACCCAAATTGCCGATGAGCACAAGTTTAGCCATGTCAGCGCGAGGCCTGCTGGTGGAGAAGGCCTGCAACAAACGAACAAAATCTTGGGAAAGGGGCAGAATATATGATAAGACAATAACATACGCGAACTGAGGCGCGAGAAACGCCGGAGGAGCGGATAGCGCTGAGCATTTTGGGCAGGAGATGATTTTTGTCGAAGAGGGAAAAGTTTCAGAGGTTATTCTTGTTGACGCTTGTGTGTTCCTGAAGGCAATGACATCGTCTGTGGCAGTGCAGCATGCAATTAGTAGCCTGCTCCTACACTATCACAACCACCGTCTCTAGCGCGATCTTGCACGATGTCACGACACAGGGATGTAAGAAATATCAACTTGGATGGTAATGCAAGCAGCGCATATTCTGGTCGAGTCTCTATTAACGCGACTCAATCCAGATGAACTTGACGACGACGCCTTGTCTGATGGCGGCGAGGAAGAAATGACTGAACAATATCAAGGTAAAACAGCCATGGACAACTCAAACTCTGTGCTTGACCGCCGCGAAATACAGCTGAATTAAATGCATCTTTCGAGCAAGTACTGGACGTCATTGGCGGCGAAGAGACCACGGGCATTTCTGAACGCGAAATCAAAGAGTACCTTTGGCAATGTTATTTTAAAGTTGACCAGACAATTGAATGGGCGCTCGGTGAGTGTGGAGCTTTTCAGTCCATCGAGCTAAGCACTGATACTGGGTTAGATGAACAAGAAAGACGACGCTTAGCTAGGGAGCGGAAAGGTAAGCTCTTCACAGCAACATTGTTTCTCGTAGGGTAGCCTTGCTTCGTTCGTTACATCTTGTGCTCTCCTACCGATGCCTTCCAGCGTGTAGAGACGAGAAGGTCGCGTGCTCCCTTCGCCAACATGTTCAGTCTGCTCATATTCCACAGTTACTCGAATCGCTAACTGACTCTGGCCCGTCTAGACATTGACTCAAACCAAGGTGTTCCTACCGTTGTTCTGGATGAACACTTGCCGAACCATTATTCATCTGAGAGCAGCCAGATGCCTGCGCATTATGAGAACAACGGGAGATCTCGAGTACCGTTGATTGTTCTGGCGCAACAACAACAGCGGATGCAACAGCAGGAGGAAATGCAACGTCAAATGCAAAACTATGAGCTGGTGAACGATGAAGAGTCTTCAACTGAGGCGACCCCTCAACTTCCTAGACGAATGCTGAGCACAATCACTGAAAAGAGCGAAAGAACTGAACCCTATTGGTCGCCTAATACACAATATAATCAAAATCCACCTCCTCCAAGTTCTATAACCACGTCGTACGGACAGGTGATAAGTAAGTGCATATAGATTTTGGCTCTTCCCTTGTTTCTGACAGTCCCATCAGATAGAGATACACAGTACGAGACACATGTCTCCGAGAATCCCAATTCTATTCCTCCATCTCCATCCCCATCAGTTGTTCGCAGGCTATCTCAGTATTCGCCTCCTCCTTCTCTCCTCCGTTCGGATTCTCGGAGTTCAACGTCATCAGCGCATGCACCGAGTGTATCTGTCCCACCAATCGATACCATTCCAGACATCCCAGATACCAACAGTAGATCTACTCGTCATGTTCCAGCACCCGTCAAGAAGACGTCCAAACTGTCTCAGCTCGCCGCTAATGCTCGGGCTAGTAACATGTCTCTTGCGAAGACTGAGCGATCAGGACCTTCGGGAAGTGCAATAGACGAGGGCTCTGTGAGGACTTGGCCCGCGCTTCGCCCAACTGCGACATCCATTCCCCCCTCACCTTCACCTCTCCCAGCAACCCGTTTGTCTACTCACTCGTCTGCTCATTCCTCAACGACATCAATCATCAGAAAGGCCGTCCAGACAGCGATGGAGCTCGAAGCATTGGATCAGCAAAGGCCACCAAAAGTCCCCCCGAAAGATCCGCCCAGGGACCCTACACCAGCTCCGACAGACTCGGTTCCTGCCTCGAACGACCCTATTCCTGCTTCGAACAATCCTACACCTGCACCTAGTCAGTCACGGTCTCTTGAACCTCAGACTCCTACCCCGCCTACGTCTCCACGTAGGGCGTTATCTATCAATAGGCCAGCTGCCCCAACCCCATCCAGAAAGGCAGAGTTGCCATCTCCAGATACCGTGCGGAAGCCCTCTAAACTTGCTTTATTGGCACAGTCCAAGGCAGCTCCTAAAGCAGTCGCTAGGCCGATTCCTACAAAGGGACCCAGTCTTCTGGATTCTGATATCGGGCGTAAACCGAAACCTGGTCAGCACTTTACAAAATACCTGGCACCGGTGGCCAACGGTGACACCGTGACCACTGCCATCACCTACTCTTATGAATCGCTCCGCACGTTGACTGATCCCAAGCGACCACCGGAAGAGGCGCCATATGTCGTTACCCTTGAAGAGGCGCTCGAAAAGAAACCCTCGAAGCTCGCAGCGAAGATCAAGAAAATGCAAGAAAAGCATCGGAGCATTGTTTTGCCTGAGCATGAAGAAGTCGAGTTGCCTTCTGCTCCCCCGTTATTCCTCCCCAGTTCGGCTCCTCGCGCGCTGCCTTCCGCATTCGCTACCATCCTCGTCGATGATCTGACGTCTTCCAAGCACAAGGCGAAACAAAAAGACGGGCATCACAAATCAAAGACGAAACACAGGCGCCAGGATTCGGCAGAAGAGGGCATACGTCATAGTCGTGAAGAAGCCGCACCAATCGTGCCAGGCCTTGCTTCCCCCGCCGCATTCAAGTTTGACGAACCAAGTCCCGACGACGTTGTCATGCGTGCACGACAAGGTTCAGCCTTAGCCAACAAAGGCGCTCTACCTTCTGCGGCACGGACAAAAGCGTCTTCTTCCACCAAAGCTTAATTTATACTTCTGCACTTCTTCCCCTCTTTTCTTTTCTTTTCTTTTTTCTTTTTTCCTTTTCTATTCTTTTTGTCGTCTGTATTCTTACTTGTGTGTAATTTTATAGCTGCGAGAGAACGCGAGAAACTCCACAAAGCTCAGACACAGAAGAACCTAGCATCAGTGAAGTCGGCTTCGAACTCTAGAGCAGGCTCGCCTGTTCCCGCCAAAGGATTCAAAGCACCGGGAACACCCACAAAAGCATCAGCTACCGGAAGATCGGGGACATCGACTCCAGTTGATCAACGAATGATAGATCTTTCAGCGCTGAACCTGACTCCCAAGGTCGAGCCCGTGCCTGTCGAGGAAGCGCCCAAGATAACATTAGCGAGGGAAAAGGTTTTGGAGGAAGCTAAACGCGCTTTGGAATCTCAACAGACTGGTGACCTCAAACTTGTCAGTCTTGTGGTAATAGGTAGGTTTTCATTATTCTGTTGGAACTTCTTGTCAATGAGAACGTCAAGGACACGTTGATGCGGGAAAATCAACTCTTATGGGTCGGTTATTGTATGAAACCGGTCGATTAGATGAGAAAACGCGCATAGCCAACGAAAGAGGTAGTACCAAGGCAGGCAAACGTAGTTTCAGCTGGGCATGGAGTCTAGATGGCACCACCGAAGAGCGCGAAAGGTAAGTGAAGAACTGCGCACACTGCATGCCGATCCTGATGTTCTGATGGTAGAGGTATCACGATGGACATCGCCTTGCAATCTCTCAAGACGCCACATCGTCAAGTCACCATCCTAGATGCTCCAGGACATAAAGATTTTGTGCCGAACATGATCTCAGGCGCGTCCCAGGCTGACTGCGCACTGCTTGTTGTCGACGCGTCTCCTGGAGAATTTGAAGCTGGATTCGATCGTGGTGGACAGACTAGAGAACACCTCATTTTAGTGAGGAGTTTGGGTGTCTCTCAGATCATCATTGCAATCAATAAGTTCGATGTGGTTCGTATACTCCCTTTATCAATCTATGTGATTGTATACTCATACCATGGCAGATACAATGGGACCAAAGTCGTTTCGAAGAGATTTGCAAACTCCTGCGTCCCTTTTTGGTTCAGTCGGGATTTCATCCCTCTAAAACGCAGTTTGTCCCAGTTGGAGCTATCGATGGGATCAATTTGGCTGAGAAGCCTGTCCAAGTCAAGGAGTTCACCTCTTGGTATGAGGGACCTACGTTGGTTGATTGCCTTGGTATGTGCGCGCAACGAATGGAATTCCTCAATCTGAATTATGGCTAATAGATAAGCTGGAACCGCCTACGCGTGACATCACTTCCCCGCTGAGACTCCCAATTTCAAACGTCTTCAAGGGACAGAGTGCCGGTATCGGTGTTACAGGACGATTGTGTAGCGGTATTGTTCAGGTCGGAGAACGTCTCCGTGTCCTACCTGGGGATGAAACGGCTGTTGTGAAATGTACGTCTTCGGGGTCTTTTCTTATGTTATACACAGGAACTGACAAGAAATAAAACAGCCATCGAAGTCGAGGAAGAAAACGCTTCATGGGCGATGGCGGGGTCCAATGCCACGCTGTTCTTGACCGGCATCGATCCTATTCACTTAGCAGTAGGAAGTGTCCTATGTCCTTCCACTGATGTCGTTCCGCTAGCGACAATCTTCACGGCCCGAATCATAATCTTCGACGTACAGCTTCCTATAACCGCCGGGGCATCTGTTCGTGTCACCAGTTCTTTGCAATACAATACCTAACTCAATGTCCGTTCTTCGCAGGTCGAACTCTTCCACCACTCCCGCGACGTCCCTGCTACTATCGCCAATCTGATATCCACCCTTGATAGAACGACTGGAACAATTGTTAAGAAAAAGCCGAGGTAAGCCTGTCCACCACGCTTGTCATCGGCGCCGGAATTGATATTTTGGAACCTTTAGGGTACTTACGAAAGGTGCATCGGCGGAGGTCCAGATTGTTCTGAGGTCGACATCGTTATCAAGTTCAGCTCCTGCGCTTCCGATTCCACTCGAGTCTTTCTCAGTCAACAAGGACATGGGAAGGATTCTTCTTCGCCGTGGGGGAGAAACGATTGGTGCCGGTAAGGGTCGATGATAGTACTTTGCCACGGCCACTGACAAGCATACAACAGGTATCGTCCTCGAGATATTCGGATAGATATGCTACGTTACGCGCAATACAAAAAGGGCCTGCGATATAAAGATAGCTGTCACAGTAAGTGACTGTGTATAATACAGTTTGGGCAGTACAGTTTCTTAAAGAACATATACTTGTAATAACAATGAATTCTACATTGAAGAAGCTAACTTAGGCGGATGTGTGCATAGCTGTCGATGGTCCTCCAAAATAGAACAAAAAAATCGAATGTGAAATGAACGAAATTCATGTAAACCTCCAACCTGTCCCAGAAATCATTTCTTCTCCTTGTCTTTATCTTTGCTAGGACTGAACATGTGCTTGATGTTTATCTTGCCAAAGATGGAGCTCCGCTTCTTACGGGCAGAACCAGAAGTGCCAAACTTGGAGGATGAGGAGGGAGAGTTGGATGGGGACTCTGTCGAGGGGAACGCCTCTTTCTTTTTGGGCGTGGAAGGTGCACTTGGGGGAGGCGTTACGGGTGCAGGTTCGGGCTGAGATAAGGGCTTATCTGCGGGACCGTTGGTCGGTGGCTTCTCTGATGCTACGTGATTTGCAGATTTCACATCTCCAATGATGACATCAGATGAAGTCGGCGCCACAGCCGGTTCAGCAGGAGCGGGTGTGGACTCTGGGACTGTGGGCGGCTCAGTCTGGGGAGCTGGGACAGATGCCGGCTCAGTCTTGGGCGCTGGGGCAGGTGGTATTTCAGCGGCAGGCTCAGCTGGGGCAGGTTCGCTAGGGGCAGCCAGGAGCGGGGGTGAACGAGGAAGGACTGTGAGTTGAAGCCTCTTCTTTCGTTTCTGCTGAAGGAGGCGGCGACTCGTTGTGCTCTGCTGCATTGACTGGTACGATAGCAATAGGGACGATGGGAGCGACAGCGGGTACCGCCGGAACAGGCTCCGCGAGGGGCACTGGGGTAGGCTCTGAGATCGGTTCTGGATTAACCTTTGCTTGTTCTTCGACTGGGGGAACCGGTTCAGCGGAGGGCGCCGGGGTTGGCTCTGTAACTGGCTCTGAGACGACTGGGGCAGCAGGTTCCACCTCGGTTGCTGGCATCTCTGGGACGGCTAGGGGTAGGAGGTTCTGGTGTTGGTTCTGATACGGCTTTGGAAGTGGGTTCGGGAGCAGGCGCTTCGGTTGCCGTTGTCTCCACAGACTAAGAGGAGATGAATATTATTTAAGATGCAAATCCTTTTACGTTATGGGCCATAGCGCACCTTTTCCGTATCAGTTGGGTCGACACCAACAACGCTCTGCACAGCTGCTCCTACACCCGACGCGACATAACCCAGCCCGGCAGCCGTCCCCACTGTAGCAGCAGTCGCCATATCTGAAACCACCTGAGAAACGCCTCCACTCGACGCCTCCGTTTCCTGCTTATCAGAGACGGCGGGAGTATCGCCGTTTGCTGCAGGCTTCTCTGTGGTCTTGGCGATAGATGAGTCCAAAGTTTCTGCAGGCGAGGTCGAGTCCATGGTAGGGGGTGAAGGCTTTGAGGGGGCGATATATATATTGTTGACGTTTCCAGATGAATCGGTCTCCGTGGGCTGACTAGGGGCGATCGTCCATTGCCCGTCCACGATGAATTTGTACGCGATTTTTTCGTCCCATGGGATCTGCTGTGCTGCCCTTGAATCCAGTACTATCCTTGGCGAGATGGAATAGACGACGACCACTGTGAGAATTGGACGTTAAACTGCTATCTGGCGTGTTTTAAGTGAGACATTTATACCTGGTCAAAAGTGCCCGTGACTACGACACTTGTTGCTTCGGTATGAGGCCTGTAAAAATATGTTAAAAAATAAGGATAAAGGTAGAATAAATGAAGATAAAATACCATTCGAATAGAACCTCATGATTATTCTGCATATTTGCAGTGGAGGAAGAAGGGAGAAGATTACACCAAGTCGAGTTGAGGGCGAGATGACGTTGCATCTGTTTACCGATCCAAAATAAGACATGAGCCACCGGTTGGAATAGGACACCCTCGAGCCGTTGGTGAATCCAGTCCGCTAGCGACCACATCTTTTGCCCTCTACTTCGACTTGGTCAGGTTGGGAAGTTCGTAGTCGCTTACAAGCGTCTGGTAAGGGTGGTCGTGCGGATTCGGTTCCGGTCATGCACCACTCGGCAAATGAAATATAAGAAACGAGTTGAAAGCGGGATTGCTATGGAAATCTCGCCTCCGATCCAAGTCGCCGCAACGGGCCTAGCCATTTCCTCGAGGTACCAGGCCTGCTAGTGTTAGGAACAAGTCGCACAACTATCGCATTGCATGCGGTGCTAGTCGCCGATTAATGGGGTCTGCGTTTTATCTAAATATCCATACGGTAATAAAAAATATTATACTACATGTTATATCATATCATATCATACAGTCATCGCACACGATAAATGACGCTCTCATCCAACTCCCATTTTTTCCATGAATTATCATCTCTTCGCGACGTGTTTTTGTCGTTTCTGGTACGGTCGAACTCGCGTTCGACTGACGATATATGATCTCATCCATCACCACGTCCCAATCAATGAGGGGCGACAACAGCATCTCATCTGCGTGTCCGGCAGGACTTGTCCGCAAACCCAACATGGGTGTACTGCATAGTCACTGATGGTGTAGTTGGGAATGACGCCAAAGGTAAAGGCCGAACAGGCTGTGTAAATGACCCGGGATTCATTGCAAGTGGCGGAGGAGGAGGGGTAGGTAGCCGGCGAACTTCTGGCTCTGACTTTGGGTTTGCTGTTGGTGATGGGGGCGGTGTGGGAAGAGTTCGAGGTTTGGCGCCATTACTAGTACTATCAGCGGCTGATGTAGGTGGAACAGGAAGTTTCCGTATTGTTGTTCCGCTCCCTGAAGATGACTCGGTTGAAGGTGGTACAGGGAAGTCTCCGCAGCACCCTCTTCGTTGTATCTTCTGGTGGTACTGGTATCTTAGGGAGCCTTCGTATCCTGCGCCCATAACGGCGGCGAATATGCGGTCTGCGCTTTAATGAACAGCGACATTCTATAATGCTTCTAACCATTCAGATCCTTATCAGGATGCAAGTTAATGAAGGGTCGACTCACCAGCACCATGCGGCGTCATTGAACAGCACAGAAGAAGGACTTGGGCAACCATGAACCGCAGTAGTATCCGTGAGGACAGTGAAGGTCAAAGTGCGAGGCGAATGCATGTAAGATACGAGGATACGAATCGAAGGAGACACGAGTAGATAGATATATACATTCTGACTGCTTGCTTGGCTATGCGTTGATGTTACAGAATCGATGATGCAGTTGGAGGAGTTGATGTCTCCGGTGTCGGCCCGGTGTTTTTAATTTGATCGTCGGCTATAATTAGATCACTCGCTCCCTTTCGACGCTCTTGAGATTCAACCGCTCTGATGCAACTATCTACCATCCATGCTTCAACAACAAACAGACCTTGCCTTTTCGGATGTCGTGGAGGAAACTGTTCGGGATCCACAAATCGGGGAACTCGTCTCTGCTCTCTCAGGGCAGGACTATTCTGGCCAGGAAAAGACGATGCGTCTCACGTTCATGAAACCATCGATGGAACCTCTAGTCGTTACTTTATCTGTGGATGCATCTCCTGGCTGTGGTGGGATTGTCTGGCCCGCTGGACAGGTACTGATCTATTTTGCTATCCATCATCATTCATCCATCAATGTTTGGGTCATGCTATTCAGGTCCTATCCAACTATCTCGTACGAAGAGACCGTTCCTTCTTTCAGGACAAAACTATTCTTGAGCTCGGAAGTGGAACCGGCCTCGTAGGAATTGTGGCAGCGAAACTTGGCGCAAACGTTTGGGTCACGGATCAAGCGTCAGTAGTTATTCTCGTAATGTCTGGGCGTCTGACTCTTGATGATTCGCGCTTTCCATCTCAGCCCGCTGTTAGATATCATGCGGCAAAATGTACTGAGAAACAACCTCAGTTCGCGGTGTACTGTTGCCGAACTGAATTGGTATGTTTCATCACCGTCAAGTTTCCTTCTCACGACATCTAGGGGGGATCCGATACCAGCCGATATACCTGCACCGGACGTGGTTCTTGCAGCCGACTGTGTATATTTTGAGCCAGTGTTCCCACTCCTGGTCCAAACACTATGCGATATTTACGAGAAGAAACCAGAAATACTGTTTTGTTACAAGAAACGACGCAAGGTAGTCCGAGTTGCTCTCCAGTCCGACTGAGGCAAAAATAACGCGTTGCGCAGGCTGATAAACGATTCTTCGCGATGTTGAAGAAAAAGTTCACATGGGAACAGGTGATAGTTTCTTGTAACTTGTCTGCTTTGATCTAAGTTTTGTTGGATTCCAGGTTATGGATGATCCAGACAGAGAAATCTATAACAGGGACTCCGTTACGCTAGTGCGACTTTATAGATTGAAATAGAGAGCAACGGAGACTGGCGAGGGATTGGTAACATTGGATGCGTCCGCCGCATAGTACGATCCAGTATCTTGCAATTGAGCTTGGAGTCGTCGTACATACACAGTAATTCAGGAAGCCACGGGAATCGTTTTAATCTGAAAATAATCCAATAAGAGAATAGAATACACGAAAAGCAAAGCTAGCGCACCTGCAGACCATGGATGCCCTCTATTTCCTGCTTCAGCGTCTCCGTCACGAGTTTATGCTGTTTCACGATAGGCAATCCTTTGAAAGACTGAGAGGCGATAGTAATGGCATAAAACGTCCCGCAACCGCCTGTAACAAATCCCTCAGCAGCGTATTAATTGAATACAAAGGCATTACTGCCTACCCGATACATCTTGCACTTGCAACTGTGACGGCGAAAATTTCTGCGACAACTTGGAGTAGATATTCTGCTCTCCCTCTGACAGATCCGTAGGAGGCGTAGTCGCCGTCGTCAACGACCGCAAGTGGCGGGCAGCAGGAAAGAGCCGCCTGGTAAACGACAGCATAGGTGGAAAGGGCCTCGACTCCGAGAACTGGACAGTCAGCCTCCTCCCGTTATTGGTCAGCGACGCGTTCCGAATCCGGCATCCATGGCAGCTTGGGTCTCGACTGTTCCCTTCCAAGTGCGCTTTATTCATGCTGCTGCCACCGTTGCTGAGGGCTGCAGCCTTCCTACGGTGCCCCAGGCGCTGCGCCATTCCCACTAAAAGGTTATTCGCGGCTCAACCTTTGACTTTATTGTCGAGGACCAGTCTTCGAGCTGGGTTTGCTACCAAGGCGCCCAAAAAACCTTCTGCAGCGAAGACGACGCATAGCGCGCCGGAAACAGAGGCACCACCACCACCACCGAGAGATGCACCGTCGGAAGCAAATGAAATGCCCATCCTCCCTCCCAAATCCGTCGGGATTTGGCTCATGATATCTTCGTCTCTGGTCCTCACCATCGTCGTAGTCGGAGGAGTCACCCGACTCACCGAATCCGGCCTCAGTATCACAGAATGGAACCCCATAACCGGCATGATACCACCTCTCTCAGCCAACGAGTGGGAAATAGAATTCACAAAATACAAAGCTACACCCGAATTTCATCTGTACGTCACCCACATTCTCTTTCCTACCAAGCATCCTTACTCATTTCACCTCCCAGTCTGAACCATTCCATCACCATCGAAGAGTTCAAACGGATCTTCTACATGGAATGGGCTCACCGCGCTCTCGGACGGATCGCCGGACTCGTATTCGTAGGACCCCTCGCGTACTTTGCCTTCAAGCGGAAGATATCCCGCTCTCTCGCTGTAAAGCTCAGCGGGATCGCCGCGCTATTCGCCGCACAGGGCCTGCTCGGGTGGTACATGGTCAAATCCGGTCTCGACCAATCACTAATGGAAACACCCGGCGCTGTACCGCGAGTGTCGCAGTACAGATTGGCAGCGCACCTAGGACTGGCCGTTGGTTTTGTATGCAGGGATGTTCTCGACGGCCATGTCCACGATCAAGGAGTTCAAGTTTGCTCAGGGCGCGTTGTGGCATGGTCAGAAGTTGAAGGCGTTTCTCGACAGCGCTCGCGTCGCCTGCGATGAAGCGTTTGCATCTGCAAACGCGAGTTTTGGCTGGTCTCGTTTTTTTGACGGCTCTGTCGGGTGAGTAACACACGAAAAACCTCATACCAATATCTAAATACTTTGCTGGTAGGTGCTTTCGTCGCTGGACTCGATGCGGGACTTTTGTATAACGAGTTCCCTCTCATGGGTGGTCGAATCGCACCTCCATCAGATGAGCTATTCAATCGTGATTACTGCAAGTCACCCGATGGTTCAGATCTCTGGTGGCGTAACATCCTCGAGAATCCCACAACGGTGCAATTCGATCATCGAGTTTTGGTTCGTTGTTTCCTGTCATGACATTTCGTATCATGCTCAATGTCATTACCGTAGGCCATAACAACTTATTTCGGCATTGGATGGCTTTGGCTTCGATCGCGGAGACGGTCCATTCCGGCCGTTACCCGTCGTGCTATCACAGCTGCCTTTGGCATGGCAAACGTTCAGGCTCTGTTGGGTATTACCACGCTATGGTACCTGGTTCCTATACCCCTGGCAGCTAGTCACCAAGCAGGAAGCGTTCTGCTGCTCAGCGCCATGATACACGCCCTGTTGACATTCAAAAAACCCGGGGCAGCGGCCCAAGCTTGGAAACAGTGGAAGTCGAAGATCCCGTCGGGGGCAACGACGAGGAAATAATACCTACATAGTATAGTTAATCTTATTTTGTTACACCCCTTCTCAATCTCAGCACAACACTTCGGAACGAAAAAATATGAATGTATTGATACAGCATCATTTATCCAGCCATTTGCACGTCTTCGTCAGTCGTTGTTGGCGCAGGGGCATCCGTCTCCTTTGGTATCATAGTTTTGATGAAGACATCCACTTTTTCACCTTCGAGAATACGGAATGCGCCAGTCGGAGATACACCGGTTTCGTTAGGACTAGCAGGACCAACGATACCGATTGAAGTATTGTTGATGTTCAGTTCCTTGTCCTGCTGTAGCGTTTCTCGCAGAGCGTGCAGCCCATGTCGAATGAGCTCATCCAAGTCGCCTTCCAGCCCATGTAAGCAACGAAAGCGGAGGAGAAGGTAACGACATACAATCAGCAAAACTCTCATAATGCTTCTCGAGGTAAGTCTTCGCACTCTGACTTCTGGCACCAATCGACATCGCATAATATTCATACGAGTTTCCAGAAGGTGAAAACTCATAGAGGTGAGGTCCAGATTGGTCTTGTCCAATGACGAGGAACCCAACACCATAAGGACGTCGACCGTATTCCTGGGTGTTGACTTGGGCCTCTGTTCAGTGCATCAGTCGACCGAACTGGAGAGAACTAGGGGTATACGCACTATCTGCCATTGCAGACACGAGCCTATTGACTGGAACGGGGCGGTTGAATACCATTCTTGATGACATTGCTTGTTGGCGCATGAAGTTACTGGTTCCAAGCCTGAGAATGACAAACTGAAGAGGCTAAAGGAAGGATTACTGACCTCAGAACACGGGCATCCGACGGTCAGACCAGCGATAGCGATGCCAACAGTGGTCATCTATCCGGAACATCTTCTGTTGGTATGAAGCCAGCTCGCCGGCAGAACGCTGAAGAGGTCAATCAGTAATCCAGACGCAAAGTCTTCATGAAGAAAGAAGAACCTTGAGGGCCAGTAAGATCGAAGTGAGTCTTTGAACGCAAGCCGACAGCCGCAGAGCCTTGCTTCACGGCTTCAAGGGCATATTCGACCTGGTGAAGGCGACCTTGGGGCGAGAAAACAGTGTTGTCCGAGTCGTAGGTGTTCCGGAACTGAATGAAGAAGAGTAAGGACACGTTTTATATGGGAAAATGAAGGGAGCTGGACACACCATGGTTCGTGAATGAGGAAGAGGTATCGATCGCTGACGCGTCGAAATGTGTTACAGTCACAAGATGTAGGTCGATTTCCTTTTTCAGACAGGGGATTTCATCTTTAAAGGAGAATCCCATCTCAGAATGTATCATCGAGAGAGGCTACTTTCAGCACAATAAAACTAAAGGGAAGTCCTCATGGTTAGAGTTTACGGGTACAATAAATTATGCTCAAATAGATGCACTACCACATCCAGCATTTTCTCTTCGCGCATCGACTGGTACTCCCGGGACCTGTAACCGTGTTGGTAAATTGCGTAGAAGTAGTCATTCCCAATTGTTCGGTGCAAACATCTCCACTTCATGTTCGATGCCGAACTTTCCATGCACAATCATCTTCGTCTTTGTCAACCGGCTCTCCGACTTCATTGGTGGCACTGTGTTTCCGCTTCGTAGCGATGCAGCCTCCGGAATTGTCAGCTTCATCTTCAAGCTGAGAATCATAGCAGTCGGCATAGTTCATTCCCCCCAAGCCAGTGACAGCCCTATTTATCTCCTCTTCCTCGATTATTTCCTTGACTGAATCTAAATCCTTCCAAGGTGGAATTTTCCCCGCATCAGATTGTGTTAGTGTTTCCAAGAGCATTTCAAATCTGTTGTCTTTGAAAAACTTGGCACAGTAATCATAGGTCGGGAAATCCTCTTCAGCCTCGACGGAGCGGCAGAAATCGACCAGGAGCACGCGATATGAGGGCAGTATCTGCGAACTCTGCTGGAAGGGACTGAATGACGGAGTCATATCATCCCTTCTCTTTGAAGAACAGATACCGGTCTGGTAAGCTAGTTGGTTCCAAAACCTCGATCAAAAGGTCTTGCAAAGGTTTTCAACTGACGAAATTCCACGATATATTCTGATACAGAAAAAAACAACAAATCCGCTGCGACTATCAGTGGTCACGATATCTAGTATACGACGACGTATAGACGCATGCTTCAAAAGGCGGACTGCTCGAGATAAGGTAGAATGAAAGGGAAAGATCTGGAACGAAGAGACCGAAAAGACTGAATTAAAGGCATTGTGGACGACATGGCTCGATATATAATCATACAAAAAGACTGTAAGCATTTCCAGCCCATGACAGTAGTTAATGTTGGACTATATCGAAATGCCTCAGCACTGCAAAATCCGAAAATAAGGAATTCACCGACTTCTTCATCGCGACTTGGATGCAGGACGAAGCTTAGCGATAATAAACGTCTCTGCTTCAACAGCTTCCGCTGCCTCCTTCCCATAACCAATGATTTCAGCCTCTAGAGCATCGACATCAGGGCATTGAATATAGCCCATGATATTCATTCGCCTGACAGCCTCCCGGATCCAAACCCGACAATTAAAATTCGGCTCCCTTTCCCTATCAATTTCAGGTATGACAGGGACAGGAATGGCTTGAAGTATGACGTGAAGATCATCGGCCGTCTTTGAAGACGGTATGGTGCCAATAACCACTGCGGTAGCCACAGACTGTGACTTGGCCAGTGTAAATTTGACCCTCTCGTACTCCCAGAACTTTTCCGTAGGTGCCCTGCTCCTTGTTATACACATATTTCTCCATCGCGTGGAATTTATACCCATCCAAGCTGTTTGGGGCCTGGACGAAGAGCGTCCAGTGGAACCTTGGCGGGAACAGTTGTGAGGAGGTGCAGGGCAATGGATATTTCAGGATAGACAGGGAAGCGGCGACAGGGAATCTTTCTTCGATGCCATGATGAACAGCAAAGTGTGTTTGCGGGAATCGAAAACAGACCTGATTTATACGTCTAGTGGTAGAGAGGTTCAGGCACGAGACAGCCGATATGTGGGCATACAATACGAGCAGGAGGTTCTTCACATGCTTTGAGGGAGTAGCCATACACAGAAGGATGCGCAGAAGAAGAAATAACAGACCAGAATTGCAAACAATCAGAGAGCGCTGTGGAGTACTTAACCTGAATTTGACCGTCCGTAGCCGAAGGAAGCAAACTGTGTACTACTTAGTTACATAATGTCGGAGTTGTAATTTGCGCTTGCAAAGGTTGAGTGGCCTTATGCTTGAGGTTTAAGCTGGCCATACCTACCTACATTTGCTTAGAGCCATGCAGCGTTTTCTCTGTCGTCTTCTATCTAGGCTCTGTCCATTTTTCCCTTTATCGCTGCGCATTCGCCTGTGGCTTTATTTGCAGGGTGTTGGGGTCCGTAAATGGGGTCGCAGCGTTGGGGCACAAGTGCTGCCTTTCGGCTTATATATGAAGCAAAGACCGATTTCTGCTGAATATGTCGAGGACAAGGTGCTCCAATTCGTTAGCACTCACACCTCTATACCCGTACCCGAATTGGTTGATTCCTTTCAGCACGATGGCCGTCAAGTAATTATAATCCAAGGTCTTCCTGGAAATGATCTCTTCGACGTTCTCCCGACCTCTTTCCGGTGAAGAGATCACCAAAGTGGCTACTCAATTGACATCCTATTTATGTCAGCTACGTGCTATTCCCCTTCCCCATCCGCCATCCATTTCTGGATTTGCTAGCAAGTCAATAAGGGACACTCGACTTTCACTCTCAAACCATCCCGTTACATCCTTTGATACTGTTGCTGAATTCCACAAATTCTTCATCGCCTGCCAGTTTCTTGAAATTCCCCCTCAGGATGAAGAAAGTGTTCGGAAACTCATCACTACGGCGCATGAGAAGCCTCACTCCATTGTATTCACGCACAACGACTTGCATCCTTGTAATATTCTGGTTGATCGACATCTGAAGATCACTGGTATAATTGACTGGGAACAAGCTGGTTGGATGCCGGAATACTGGTGAGCGGCGACTTGTGTGATGTAGTAAATATCTAACCCATTCCAGGGAATACACTAAAGCCTGCTTCGTGCCGATTTTCAATGGCAGTCGCAGCAGGTGGCCTGTTATTATGAGGGAGGTCTTTCCACAGTATGAGGATGAACTCAAGGCGGAAAAGGCACTAGTCCGGTATCGAACTGTTTATAACTAGACTTTCTGTAACCTCGAAATATTATGCGGTACCGATACTTAAGCAAGTTGCTTGAGTGTCACTTGATGACTTTCAAATAGCCCATAGAGGCCGCCGCCTGACATTGTCCCACCATACTTGAGTATTGCGTCGAGAAACCAGGACATACTAGTCTGGGTTAAGAAATGTCGACTGGTGCGCGGCTTTCACGCAACATCCCGAACAACGGCATTGCGGCAACCCTGAAACTGTACAGTTTTGTCATCAAGCCACCACTTTGTGGCTGTGCAAGCAGAGCTCAATTTCCCGGATTCGAATTCGGTGTCCAGTAAGAACCAGTCGACGCCATGGCCAAGTCAAAAAAGTGAATACGTCCTCTAGCTTGTCTGTACTGTCTGTCTAACGATATTTTCAGTCATACCAACCACAACCAGAACAAGAAGGCTCACCGTAATGGAATCAAGAAGCCACAAGCCGGTCGTACACGGTCGCTGAAAGGGTGTAAGTCCTATGCAGTTTCTTGTCTTTGTTACAAGCTGACTGGTGGGAATTATAGGTCGATGCCAAAGTTTGCTCCTATTGCTTTACTTGAAGAGAATGGAAAGTTAATGATTTCTAGTTCCGCCGCAACGCTCGCTTTGCTCTCGTTGGATCGGTGCGTTGCCCTGCCTTGTAGCACGGGTGATTTTTCTAACTTCTATCTACAGCGAAGGGCATGGGCAGAACAAAAAGCTGCAGCAGCGTCGTGATATGCTCACTCCAGCTTTGGAGATTGCCGCAAAACTATATGTCTGGTGGAATGACACGAGCCATGGGTCAGACGTGGGACAGTCAAGGGCCAGTTCAATATGTTATGCGTATGCAGATGTTATGCTTCTCGATTCAAAACAAGAAAACTCATCCAAAACATCATTCCTGTGTGAAGTGTTGCTATCGCCTACACCCGTTCGTCGTGCGAACGACTTTTACACCAACATACTAACATATGCATACCAACCGCTTGAGTTTGGAGAGGTGAACCTGCTGCCCCCCAAGGTTGCTGATGTCCTCCAGTGATGTCGTTCTGAGGATGAATGGATCCTCTTCAAGAAAAGACAAAACCACAGAGTTTTTAACGCTGTATCGGAATATTCTTTGCGTTTCGATCTAGTGTCGCTCTCAACCGCAGCGCCTGCAAATCAATCATCAGCAGTCTCCATTTTTTCAGGTTCAGAGGTCACATACCGCAGCGTCCTCTGGTCTCAAGGCTCCCTTCGCCATATTGTGCTTCCCAGAGCGTAATTTTGCATTCCTAGACGACGTAACTGTCCTGCTAGTTGAACCTTCGTGGGCTGCGAGTAGGTTACGACATTCTTCGTCAGTCGCAATATGTCCGTCGAGAAGGGAGAAGAAATTTATGCCGAAGCACGGCCTTGATGCGCTCGAATACGTGTGTCGAATACCATCCGTCGCGTTCCTAATTTTGCCTATCGATAAGCATGCAATAGAAAGAAGAAGGACATAGAAATGCTAACATCACAAGTCTCGCGCAGATCACTGGCGTCCTCAATCATTTCCTTTCAGCATTGGATCTTCAATATCGCATAGTTGGAAGGCAGCGGTCTCTTTCGTCAAGGTGCGACCGTCAAAGATATGGGAAGTCCTGCGCGTGACATCAGTTGTGTCAGCATGGGCTTGATGGTTTGTCTGACCTGCGTTCGAGATCTTTGTCCACGCCATGTTCCAGAAAGGCGTTAGTGGCCGAACGATCTTGACGCCTCGTAGCAACTGATGGCCTAGCAATGGGGTGGTTGGCATTCCTGAAGTACAACCGCTGGAATCTACGAAGATCAATTTGATTGGGTCCACACCTAAGCCGACGAAAATGAACATTACAATCTGGCATCCGTGTGTTTGCGAGGGTCGTAACTGAACTTGACCAACGTATCGCGCCATGGCCCATCCTGGAAGACATAACAAACAAGAGGCAGTAGCACTTTAGAACTGGATCAGAACCGCCGTTAGTTATAACGCTGATGAATGAACAAAACGAATGACTTGTGGATTTCCCTGGCCTCTCCGGGTGCAAATTGGTTAAACAGCGACATTCGTGTCCATACAGGACGATCCTCGAAGAACTGAAATACCAATAATCAGTTTTGATGACTGAGAGACAACAGTGTGCTCACCTCTTCAAGCTTTTCTAGTATTCTCTGATCCACTTGAGCGCGAACAGCCTCAACGTTCTGAGGTGGCTTGTCGGGAACCTAACGGCTATTAGTTGATGATCGGTTACTGCTACAAGGAAATGCGACTGACAGTTGTGTCAGTGAAAGATATTGTGGCAGGTCCATAGCCTTTCCAGCGCATACGATTGATGAGTCTTTTCTTCTCCTCGCCAGTCTCTTCGTCGACGGTTGTTGAGACAATGGAGGCGGTGTTTGCCTTGTAGCTTCACGTACGTCAATGAGGGGTGAGAGAAAGTAAGGTACAAAACGTACTTGTATACTTGAGGAATAGTTTGTCTGCTGAAGATTGGTGGAGGGAACAGGCGAAGGTTGCTTCGCATGTCAGAATCGGAAGCAGGCGCAGGTTTCGGGTCATCCAGTAGTTGCGGATCTAGATTCATTTCAAAGTCGGGATCCGAGGTCGATGTAGGTGGTAGTAGCGTTTGTGAAGATGGTGGTGAAGGGTTGGCTGGGACCATGTAGTCGGCCTTTTCTTCAGGAAATCGGTATGCGCGAATGGCTTCCACTGTATGATATTTCAATCCAGAAACCATTATAGCAATATCACAGAAGCATACCATCCATGGAAGACATAGACATGCGGAGTTTACTCATAGGATCTTCAACATCGGGTTGGTACTGGTAGTCAGCCAAACCTAGAGAAAGCGTCATACCGCGATCACTGGAACAAGACAGATACTGACTTCGAAATCTTATAGTCTTGGGAATGACACCGACTGCTTCGGTTGTATATTCTCCAATAAAGCCATCCTCTGCGCCTTCTGTTTTCTCCTTTTTCTTCCGTTTGACAACCTTCAATAGAATGGCATTGGAAGCTACAACTTCGCCCGGAATGGGATGAGAGAATGGGTTGTCAGGCCTGAGACTGAGCTCTACAAGAGATTCTGCTTTCGATGCGGCGCGTCTGAATGCGCTATCCAGGCTTGCCTGACCCCCCAGGCTACGAATAGCCTCTGGAACAGAAGTAGGTTTGACGCGACCAGGATACTCTACGGAATAAAAAGGCGTCGAAGGTAGAGAGTAGGCCACTGCCTCTCTGGACGCAGAGGCAGAGCCTGAAGTAGATGCCTGGGGTTCATCATTGGAATCCATCTCGAAGGTAAAGCAGAAACGAAGTCAAAGGTAAAATCAAGGTAACTTCAGGTATCTAATTTGATCGCCGACCCTTACCTCACGATCACGACCAGCACCGTCCATGAAACGAGTACCCTCTAGAGCAACAGAACTCGCATCCTAGCGCCTCTTTTCCTGCCTACCACGTAGATAAACTTCACCATAACGACGGCCAAATGGCAGCAGCAACGGTCGACACGACTCTCGCCTCGGCCAACAGTCTGCTCGCCTACCACAGCTCTCTCATCGACGGCATTCGTCGTTCCCAACGGGAACATCGACGCCAGCTCCATTCTCTATCGCCTTCCATCTCCCAGCCTCTGCTTTCTCTTCCCCTGATTCCGTCACCTTCGCCTTCACCACCGCCGTCTCCGACGATCCAGCCTGTCTCACAGTCGCGTCAGAACAAGTACAGGGCGGATCTACCTCCCGCTAAGCGTGCCAGAGTTGCGAGATACAGGAACTACGTACCAGAGGAGGAGACTATCCGTAATGACTACTCGCAACGCTACGTCGATGGCGGAGAATGGCCGCAGAATTGGGTGCTAGGCGCTGAACCCGAACATCGTTTCGAAGAGTGAGTTGCTCTCACTTGCGGTCTGCAGTCATTCATCTAGCTTAGATATCCTAAGCAACATCGCTTACTTGCTCTCAAAAAATTGTCCGTTCAGTCACATTCCTTACCCCCTTCCTATCTACCCTTTACTGCGCTTTCTACGATCCAACCATGCAAGTTCGATGTCATTCTTCTTGACCCTCCTTTCTCTTCTTCGTTCACTTGGAACCATCTTCAGGAGCTTCCAATACCCTCTCTTGCGGCCGATCCCAGTTTCGTCTTCCTGTGGATTGGAAGTGGCGCCGGAGATGGATTGGAGCGAGGAAGAGAAGTCCTTGCGAAATGGGGGTATCGACGCTGTGAAGACGTCGTCTGGGTCCGGACGAACAAAATGTCAAACAAAGGACCTGGCACTGATCCACCGACGACTTCTCTACTTACGAGGACCAAGCAACATTGTTTAATCGGGATACGAGGTACAGTGAGGAGATCAACGGACAGCTGGTTTGTCCATTGTAATGTTGGTGCGTATGCCAGAATTATCCTTGAAATGTAGTTCCGGCTTAAGATTCCTCATAGACACGGATGTGATCATATGGGAAGGTGATCCAAATGATCCAACACGAAAACCACCTGAGATGTATACTCTTATCGAGAATTTCTGTCTTGGGACGCGACGTTTGGAAGTTTTCGGTAGACTGTCATCACTGCGACGTGGCTGGGTAACCGTACTAGGGCAGCGACACCGCTCCCGAAGGTCCCCTCTTCGTTGAAGGCGAAGAAGGCGGCAACGCGATTTGGTGGGAGCGCGAAAGCTGGGAAAATGGCGTCAAGGAGTTCGCTGGAGGGGGCAAATTTGTGGTCCCTATGACGTCTGATATTGACGCTCTCCGACCGAAATCACCCGTGAGAGGCGGGAGCACGAACAACGGAAGTTCTGGAGGTGTTCCCCTCTCAGGTGGCACCCCGGCTGGAATTGGCGGTGTGAATATGATGAACGGAGTTCGATTCAACAACGGGGTCAGACAGCCTGGGTTTAGTGGTATGGATATGGGTGTTGGTATGCCCATGGGTATGGGTATCAACTCTCTTGGTATGGGTGTGGGCGTCGATGGTATGATGGGCGGTGGATGGCCTGGGATGCAGGTCATGGGAAATATGGGGATGACAGGGATGGAAGGAATGGGCGGTATGTCTGGAATGAACGGCATGAACCCTGGCATGAATGGTATGAATGTACCCATGATGGATCCTCAAGCTATGCAAGGTATGAATGGGCAGGGCATGGGTATGGGTGGTATGATGATGGGTGGACAGGGTGGCGGATTTATGCCTATGTTCAACGGCATGGGTGGTTGGGGAGATGGCCAGTTTGGTATGGATGGCGGTAGCTGGGACGGTAGTGGAATGATGCCTGGTATGGGTGGTATGGGTATGGGGCAATGGACCAATTACTAGGACCCGTTTCTTGGGTTACCACTGTCGTATTTATTAGTCCATCGTGTATGTACACATTTTGTATACTTATTTGCACTTAGATATGCTCATACTGGGAGTCTGCACAGGGTCAAATACTACTGTATTCGAATGTTCTTTACGGGTCATGAGGGCTGTCATAAATTATGAACCTAGCGGCTGAACAATACACTACTTATAAATATACCGCCAACGACACGAATGGGAAAATAAACAAGACGAAAAACCGATCAATCCGAATGTTGGTCTTTTTTATATTTGCGACGTTCCATTTCCTCCCTCGTCATACGCGTACCCAGTATAACATCCCAATGGATAAAGAATGGTTGGGCAAAGTTGTGCTTAATACCGACGGTCTGTAACAAATTGATCAGCATTGGCCTGATAGGACGAGATCCGCGTTACATGCCTGGTGATGTATGTCGTGATAATCTGCATTATTTGATGTCATAAACTGAAGGGGATCCCATGGGAAACGGTATCCGCAGTGGTCATCACAAGTCTTAAATGTAGCAATGACGAATAATAACGTCGCTTGTCGTACAGTCATGCCCGCCAATACTTCGGCGACGACAGAACCAAGGGAGTCCAGAACGAATCCCTCAACAGGATGGTTGTACAATGCCCCAAATGCATACGGGACATAGAGACGGTGGTGCCAGGAGTGGAAATGCCTGTACATCCATTTATTGGTATGCATCCAGCGGTGAAGTGTATATTGCCAGGTGTCGATGATGAACCTAGACATGAGGGATTCGAATCACAATTAAGGTAAGAGCAAAACATAGACATACATTCCAAAGACCAACTGCAAGAATGGTATTGCCCACCAATACATAAAGTAAGACACCGGCGCAACTACAGGCGAGGTCCACTCCGCCAGGATGCCTCTGGCAAGCACAGGGCGAACGACACGAGCAATCGCGTCAATTTTCAACGAGTGATTCACAGCCAAGGCATTATCATCCTCCAATACAACCAGTCCCAGTATCGTCTGGAGAACATGCTGAAAGATGACTGCCCATACTACTTGAGAGCGCGAGACCCTGTTACGTGACGTGACTTCGGCAGACTCGTGGATGCGGTATCTCTCTAGCCACTTCCAGGTCGACATGTCGAGGTAGTGGAAGAGAAGGCATATAACCCAGTATGCGACAACAGGTGCAGCGAGGGCGAGGTAGTGATCCGAGAATCCCTCTACAAGGTCCTTGTCGCAGGAATAGTAAAAGGGAACGTTCTGGCAATTGCCTAGGAGGGTATTGTTCACTGCACCCATTGCGAGATGAGCGTCGCTGTACATATCGGTAGCCAAGGATGGGTGACCCAGCCGAAGTCGTCAGATTTTATTGGACCAGGATATCGTCATTTTCTCACGCTGGCCGATCGCTCGAGACCCGGGTCCGATTCAAGCTCAGGGCCCGCATTGGTATCACCGACAAGTCAATGAAATATTCAGTCAACAGAAACGATGTATTCTGCAAAACTTTCTCTGCACCATCCTCTAATTTTATGTATTATAGTAGTACTTTGAATTTTTTTGCAGTGTTACATGGTCAGCAGGAATGACACATGTACTCCGGATAAGGAGGCCAGTAGTCTAGATTGAGTAACCAGACCTTTGAGCTCGAGTTCGACCAAAGAGAGTGCAATCTGGATTGACAATATCAAGGGACAAGGAGGAACAAGCGCACAAGAATAATAAGGTACAATATATATCCAGACTTCAGTGACCCTTCTTCTCAACCCTCCACTCCTTGAATATCCCATCCAGGCTTTTGTATATCAGATGCGAAGGCAAACAACGTATTATCTCCCCCACTCGGCCGTCTACATCACTTTTGCCCTTCTCTCCGACCGCCTTCTGGGCGTATTCCGTCGCTAGGCGAAAGATAGCTAACACAGCAAGTGAAACGTGTGTCTGTTGTCCACTATGGGCAGAGTCAGGCGAGAGCGCCGATAACAGAGGCCCGACGATGCTAGGCGTAGATATGGTGGGCCCGGAAAGGAACGGAGTAGCTCGCTCTCCTCGCACCAGACGCAACAGGATCTCCAAGAGATTATCCATTTCAGTCATGTGCGTCTTCACAAAACGTTCTCGCTCATTTTGTGCGCCGACAGGAGAATTCACGGCCCATCCATCGAGTACATTGCGGATGGTCGGAGGCTGGGAAGAAACGAGGTCAGGTAAATAACTAACAGAGAATGCACATACAGGATCAGGATCAACAATCGCGATCTTTTTCTCCCAGCCTTCTGCTGCATCTCCCGCTACCCAGAACATTCGTCCAAACATACTTCTCAGCCAATCCTGGATATCTCCCGTCTTCACCCATTTCGGCTCAGAAAGAGGCCTTGTGGTATCGAGATATGCAATCAACGTGACACTTGCAGGCAGCTCGGATTTGGTAAACGGAGGCAACGTCGGATCGGATTCCACGGTTTCGACAGAAAATGAGAGAGGCACATAAGAATGTGTATAATCCGAAAGACCTTCAAGCTGAAAGGAGAAAATTTACCACCAACGACAGAAGTAGGACTAAAAAAACTTACAATGATGCCCTTCAGATCCTTGTCACCATCCATGCTTACAGATATGCGTACTTCAATGCGCCCCTCAGCACGGTAGATTTTCACCGAGTCTACCACTTCTGCATCGATGATGAGACGTCTCCCACCATTGGAATATGATATGGATAGGCGATTAGCAGAAGGAGTCCTCGCAGATTTCGCTTCTGTACTCGATATAGTATCACCGTGTGCAGATGCTGTTGAAGTAGAAGCAGATTGCATGTTCGACAAGGGTGAAGCAGGGGGTTCTGGTAGATGATCCAGATGAGCATCGGTAGTCCGCATAGGCTCTCCATTTCCATCCGTCAAAGACGCTGCAGAGGAGTTCAATCCAGGTGGTTGGGAGTCGATATCTACCAATGTTGTGGACCTTGACAGAGGGGTCATTTGCGACTCTTCCTTGACCGAGGTGGCTTGCGACTCGGAGACCTGCGTTTCAGCACATCCAACATGATCAGCAGTCTGCGTCTCACTGTAAGCAAGAAAGAGGATTGGGTGAGGAAGAGATACGGAAGAGATAGTATCAGATACAGACACGTTAACAGACGAAGCAGCATCATCTGATGATGAAAGAGAGGATAAAACAGGGACCTCAGGCAGCGCGACAACATCAGAGGCATCCTGAGGCTTGCCTTCATTATCAGAAGGTAACACTTTAGCGTCAACATCTTTAGTGCTCATCGATGAGCCATTCACACCATTTCGCCCATCCTCTTGCTCGACAGGAGCAGAGACGGCAGACTCGGGACCATCGACATGCGCCGAAGCAACATGCTCCGCTACATCATTGGGTTCGTCGTTATGACTCCCAGTCCCAGCCTCATTATGCGTCTTATCAACACCTGCCATATCAACATCAAAAATGCCTTTGAGAGTGAAATGTTAGCAGCGAGTGCTCAACCTCAAGGCAAACGAGGGGTCATGCACAGCAAAGCACGACGACTGAAAGATCATAACCAGACTCACCATGGGCGTCAGATATACCATCCTGGACGACAACGTCGTCCTCAGGAAATTCAGTGTTTTCGCTCACATGGAGCTGAGCGCCAACTTCTTCCTCATCCCCGTCATGTTCTGCATCCTCACCTTCGACAATGGCGGCCATAAGCCAGTCAGTTTCGCTTGCCGTCTCTGCAACACTTGGTGCAACACTTGATCTATCATCGTTCATGTGTGGAGGTGGTGGCTGCGTTCTGCCCTCCTCTAGGTCCATATCATCATCCTCCAACTTCTTCCGTTTACCTCTCCTCGAATCGGAAGGTGCGGAATTAGTAGTAGAACTATGGGGAATGGGTTGCGCATCTTCCGCAGTAACAGGTGTGTGGAAATAGATCCGAATTCTGGAAGGAGGTGAATCAACAGGATCAGGACCATGTGTATGAGTGACTGTTTCGTCCTCATCCTTTACCACAGGAATACTGGGCCCTGAAACCGCGTTCGTATCGTCCTCGTTGGAGGGCTTCTCGTGATCTCCCCCAGACATCGGTTCACCCTCAGGAGGTTTCACAGGCGTACCCTCCGCTACCGGCGTGTTTGCCTCTACGCCAACAGGATGCTCATCCAGTACATCTTCCTCAATTTCGGGTTTCGCTGGCTCTACTTTCGCAGCTAACGAAGAAGGCAAGGTACCCCAAGTCCATGACAACTCTGGAATCTCCAGGCCGATAATCCTGAAGTCCGTAAGCGTCCTTTTGTTCTCATCTTTTTTACCGATGCTCCCAAAGCTAGATGACATCGAACCCTCTCTGGTCCCAAAAGCACCATCATGACGACCTCCTCTGTTTGAGTGTCCTTGACCACGGCCACGAAAGTTAGAAGGCTGATGTGAATAGCTTCCAGAACTTAGGTTGAACGACCCGCCGCCCCTGCGGTTGTTACCACCGCCAAAATTCCCTCTTGATCCATGGCCCCTTAAAGAGCCCCTTCCTCCGCCGCTGCCGCCAACATATCCGCTTCCACTTCGTCCTCGACCCCCCATTCCTCCTCGGTTTCCTCCAGGCTGGCCCCTACCTCTACCGCCGCCAGTTCCTCCGCCTCTGTTTGAGCTACCGCCGCCACGACCCATCGTCATAGAATTCCCGTTCATGGGCCCACCACCACGGCCTCCAATAGCAGCCTGATTATATCCCATCGCCATTCCTTGACTAGGAGCAGGTGGTGGTTGAAACTGTGGAGGAGGTGGCGGTTGGGGCCGGTGCTGTGGGATTTGGCTGGGACCGTCGAAGCGCTGGCGTTTGGCCGGAGGGAGATGTTGCGGAGATGGATGATGAACATTACGATTTTGCTGCTGGGGAATCTGCAAGGGAAACATCTGCTGGCCAGGCTGCTGCTGGGGCTGCTGCATAGGATATGCCTGAGCCATGGGAGTAACCTGAGGAAGGTAAGGGGTGTAACCAACTGCTGGTTGATATGGATTATAACCGGGAGGCGGAGGAGGCGGCTGAGCTACTGGAGGTGGTGGTGGATGATGAAACTGCTGCTGCTGTTGTTGCTGCTGCCTTTGCCAATGGTTTTGTTGAGGTCCGTAGCCATAATTTGCGTAGAGGGCGCTCTGCTCTGCAGGTGGACGCGGTGGTTGCGCGGCCGGCCATTGTGGGTTGTACTGAGCTGCAGCTGCCTGGCCATGCTGCTGCTGTGCTTGCGCCGAAGCAGCAGCCCAGTAGGCAGAATAGTCAGCCTGTGCTGGCTGGGGTGGTGGTGGTCCTGGAGGTAACGGAGGTTGCTGGGGCGTGTACGATGGCTGCGGAATAAAAGGATTTTTGTTCATGAATATTAGAACGCGTCAAAGCGTTGACTACTGTATATCTAGAGCAAAAAAAAGCAATGAGCATAATGTTTCAGGGAAAGGAGAGCAAATTCCGTTACCAGACGGCTGCTGGAGCCCTTTTAGGATCAGATAAGAGACCTAGTACGCCAGAGTTGCAGGAAACAGGCCCAGAGAGACTAAAAATACAGGGTATAGGTATCGTGAACGGTCGCAATCTTCACGTATCGCGGTCTGGTCGCGGTCACTGGCGTAGCAAGACAAGTGCGTTCAATCTCCGCCCGAAAAATTTCCTGCGTCATAGCCTGATCCGTTCTTCAGGGGTACAAAGCGCTCAGTGGCAGGCATGGCTGAATTCCCATCTGGAACGGCGCCAATAAAGGCAGAGTGAGCCATTTTCCTCTTGTCAATGGAACTTTTACATTGATATAACTTAGATATCTGCTCTCAACCTCAGCACCAAGTTCCGCACCGGATGATGATGCCGCTGAGGGAAGTAGAAATCGTATCAGTGGTTCGTCGCGCTTGGATGAGCCACATACTACTGGTCCATTCCGAAAAAAAATGTCCAAGGAAGAGAAAAAGGCCCAGAGAGGACAGAACAAAGGCAGACGGTTCGGCAAAGTCAGAGACGAGTTTGATCTCTGCTGGAAGATTGCCAATGGAACTGTATGTGAACACGGTACAGAGTGTGTCGCTTGCCCTTCTTTCATATCGTACCCCATCTCACCCATTTTTAGATGTCGATTCAATCATGACGTTCCTTCGTATTTGACTGCCAAACCTCGCGATATCCATATGCCGCAAGCGACAGAATTATCAGAAAAGTCGCCTTTCATTCCTGAGACCCTATCCGGTATTTTGTCTGACGCGTCTATATGTCCCGTCTTCGCCGAGCTTGGAGAATGCAGATATGGTTTCAAGTGTCGTTTTCTGGGCTCCCATGTCCGGACCAACCTGGATGGTTCTCTATCACTCGTCACCGATGAGGTCAAAATGGCGAACGCCGCTGTGAGTGCCAAGGAGGTCAACTTCGTTGGCTCAGAAGCTCAAAAGATGTTACGTTCGAAAAAAGTCTGTTCGTTTCACTTCCAAATACGTTAACATTAATATTCGGTCAACAGTATCAGTTCCCTATCGCCGATGCCTACATGAAGGAGCAAAAGTTTGCGGAAGACGCCCCCAAAAAGTCCGAAAAAGCATCGATGACCATTCCGGAGCCAGAACAAATGGAAATGGAAGTAGAATCATCGTCTGGCCCAGCTAGCACCAACGCGTCCATCAAGGAAGAAAATGAAATCTCCGTGGAGAACGCAGGGACCGTAACTGAGAAGGTTATGCAGCGCACGGGTGATTTGGCCTCTCGAGTAGATACTCCCGATGTTCCCGTACGCTTCACCGAAAAGAAGCGGCTCAATTGGTCTGGGAAGACATGTATGTGCTTCCTCCTCTAGTCCCGCGCCGTGAAACCGACAGCGAGCCATCAGACCTCGCGCCTCTTACCACCGTGGGTAATCTGGTATGCTGATCTCGTCAATTAATTACTATCAATTAATTGGTTTATTTTATCCTAGCCGTTCCGCCGACTATGCGTGACGTATGGTGCTGATATTACCTGTGGCGAAAGTACGACTTCATCATTCATTTTGCAATTAGTTTTCTAAGTGCCTTTGTGACTACATGAAGTGGGTTTGGCCACGTCTTTCTTGTCCGGCTCCAAGGAGGAATGGTCGCTGGTAAGACGGCACCCTTCTGAGTCTACATTCGGTGTACAGGTGGCCGGGAACAAGCCAAACACGTTGGTCCCAACAGCCGAAGTCATCGCTAAAGAAATCGGAAGTAATGTCGATTTCGTTGACCTCAATTGCGGATGTCCCATAGATCTGGTGTTCAAATCAGGAAGCGGTTCTGCTTGTACGTTACAGCTCGAAGCCTTTTGCGTTTTCTCATAATCTCAATTTCAGTGCTCGATGCTGCGGGAAAGCTTGGCCGGATAGTTGTCGGCATGAACAAGGCTCTCGGAGAAATTCCTGTCACTGTCAAGCTAAGGACAGGTGTAAAGGAAGGCCGAAATACTGTGCATAAGCTAATGCCTCGTTTGAGCACGGAGTTTGGAGCGGGCTGCCTCACGGTAAGTAGGACTTCGAATACGCGTCTGACCGTAAATTAATTCAGGGTCGGGTTTTAGCTGCATGGTCGAACCCGACAGCAGAGGTACACGAAGCTAGCCGATTGGGATTACATTAAACAATGCGTGGAGGCTGTTCGTGCAAAGGAAGCAGAGGAAGACCGTGAGTTGCATGCCATGCCTGGTCCGCTGATGCTAAGTGATTGTCAAGTCGCTCCTGTACCGATCTTCGGAGGAGGAGACTGCTTTTCGTCACAAGACTACTGGTCGTGTGTGGAACAGAGTGGTGTTGACGGTGTCATGGTCGCACGAGGCGCGCTCATAAAGCCTTGGATATTTACAGAAATCAAGGAGCACAGAGAATGGGACATAAGCTCCCGCGAGCGGTTAGACTTGATAAGAAAGGTATGGAGGTCGATCTGAATCTATTGTACCCTTTTGACGAGGCATATAGTATACCGAATATGGATTGAGGTACATGCTTCCATCATGCTTCTCATTTTAGGCCATGCTTCTGACGAGGTTTATAGTCATTTTGGGACCGATACTGCAGGCGTAAATGCAACGCGCCGGTACCTCTGCGAGTCACTCTCGTTCCAGTATCGCTACATCCCTATCGGATTACTGGAACGATTACCTGGACGTATCAATGATCGTGCACCAGCATTCCGAGGTAGAGACGACCTAGGTAAGCATCTGAAAGAATGGTTCTTTAACGCCCTGCTAACGCTAAAAGTCAGAAACATTACTTGCTAGCGATGATAGCAGAGACTGGGTCAAAATATCGGAGATGTTCCTCGGTCCTGCGCCTGAGGCTTGGTCTTTCACACCAAAGCACAAGAGCAATGCCTATGAAAGTCAGGGCTGAACATTGAGCATAGTATGTATGCCTGCATTTGGCTTCCATTACTGAAATCTGATTTGGTTGGCGGACCTAACAAGGTTTACCAGTAGGGCGGAAGGAGAATCAGATCATAGGCATGCTTATGAGATTATCCCCGTAATGAAGAACGAAAAACTTTCATTCACAGTGCGAGTGTCTGGTCACTGATCTTGCCATAGGTTCTTCGATGGCCTGCCTTTGCTAAGGGTAGGTGGTCGGAGTTGAGGTTCTTTCACCGGTTACACTCTTAGCCATTAATTTCGGGACTCATGGGGTACGGACTATAATCCAGAACCTCCCTTTCCGAAAGAACTCAGGGCATCGAAAGCATTCTTAGCCTATCGATTTTTGAGTGGCGGACCCTTGCAGCATCCTGTGGGTTGTGGCGTGAAACAGATAGGACTTGGCCACAACTGTGTGGTTTTTTTTCGCAGGAGGCGTTCGTCGACCATCAGTCTTGGAACCTGACCTATTTTTCCTCGGTGTGGCTTCAACGCACGTTCAAGATCAGATGCGTTATTCTGGCGTTCACTCATGAAGCTCGTGTTTTGATTCCCAGTCTCCGTCTTAGTCCCAAACCTGACAGGGATTCGAAATTGTCCTCGACAATTTGCCACCAGTAATCCCAGCTTGTTAATGTGATATGGCGCAGAGGCTAGGATTTATTGCGGCTCCTATTAACCTTTCTCTGCTGAATTCCAACAGGTTGCCGCCGCCGTTCACCTGATACCGATGGCCAAACTGTATCACTGGCAACGACTCCGTCTTTGATATTCTGTCCAAAGCGCATAAAAAATTTGAATGGAGCAAAACGAGGCAAGCTATTCAAGTTTTCCGCATAACCGGCCGAAATTGCAGCCCAGAGTTGGTTTTACGTAAAGATGATGTAGGACTTCAATAACATCTCCACATCGACAGTAGCCGAACGACGCTGTTGAGAATTCGACGCATTGTCTTTCTAATCCCGACGTTCTGAAAGCCATTTCTGTACGTGAAATTTGTTGAGGTCGCTACAAGCTCAGGTACAATGCCATAATGATTGAGCCCGTGCTTGTTCATGAAAGGTACTCTAAGGTACAACTTCTTACACCGTTATCAGAGATTATCAAGAGTACCGTTACATTCCAAAAGAGGACGCTCATGGTTTCTATCGACTCAGCTCGTTCAAATAGAACGGATTGTCATATTATGTTCGAGGGCCAGTGTTACGCAATCCCAAGAGATAGCAATCGTCAGAGATATCTCAGAGATTGAGGTCGTGTCCGAAATGAAAGAAGGTTCATGACCTCCGGACTTTGAAGTCGACCAATCTCGGATGCAATCGACTGTCGGTATCCCGCCTGATGTGGAGGCTGCAGATATTCCAATATTTGCGTAAACTCAGGATTTGAATACTCCTGGTATGTCGCTTCTTGTACCACTGTACAGTACTGTAAGCTGATGTTATCGGAGGACCACCCGTAACAAGGTTCAACTGCTATATTCTCAATTAGACACGGTGTGCGATGTTCTCGCCCTGAACTTACCATAACCTTGTATGCGCTAATACTTCACACAAGTAACCCATGGGCTAAACGAACTCAATTTGATCGTGGAGCGATTGGAGATATCGTCCTCCTCACTTCTCCGTGCCTTCCAGGTTTCCGCGGAATGAGGCCGACGATACTCGTGGTCCTCAGATCGTCGCAGACGCTGTCCCTGGACTCGCGGTACGGATCTTTAGGTGGCTGCAATGATAATCCAGAATCCGGCTCAGAATCCGAGGAGTGCCGTCTCGACTAATAGCTAATGTCGACTCCGAAAGATCACCTGCTCTTCGTGTTCAGTCAATGGAGTCAGTCCCGGGTCTGGCCTTTCTCGAGGACTCTGAATTGTATGATGACTCGGAAGTATATTCCGGCTCGGGGAGGACGACTGGTACGATGGGGAACTGTCATATCATCAGACAGAAAATAGCTTTTCTCGTCTTTCTATTGCAGGGTAGACGGTTCACGCTTCCCGGCTAGCACGGCAGATTTTACAGCTTCTATAAAGACCACGACGCGTAGGAATATAAATCGAGTCCCTCAAGCTCCGTCCAACTGCGCTCGAAGTGGTTGATTCCCAATGACATATTCCCAATTCACTGTATGCGGAGATCTACACCTTTCGACTCTCGGAAAAGGTCCGATAACAGCATCCCGACTCTATTTGTCACTCGTAATTGACAGACATAGAATATCATCAGCTTTGCTACGCCGGAGATACATGCCTTCGTGGCGTAAGATCGCGGGCTTTATCAAATGACCCTCGTTTCTCTTGAGAAAGTCTACTTTCCAATGCTGTGAGTATATCCTTTACCCGCCGATGAGATTAATGCTTGTGTGGAATCGATGGACGAATTGGCGGGACTCGGAAGGTTTAGCTACCTCTGGTGGCACCATTCCTGATGTCGACCATTGCGAACAGAACACAGACTATAGTCACTGCCCCACTAGAACAATTTAGTGTCCTCTTTCACTCCATGCCTGCATCTAACTGCCGTAATCACAGATGTCGAAGTATCTGAGTCGCGACCGAGAACTAGCCATCCAATACAAGGCAGGCTCATGTCGATCATCAACCACATTACAATCAACAAATCCCCGTCATCAATATACTTGTTTCTAATTTGTACTTCATTTCGGGCCATCCTTGGGAGGATAAGGTAGGCCATGCCAAACAATAGTTGGTCTACGAAACTACTCTAAAGGGTTTTGATCGTAAAGTGACACTGGCTCGGTGAAGTCTGCGAGCTAACCGGCTTTCGTAGAGGCACTAAAGGCTTCGCCTTTTTCAAGTTGGTCAAAAGATACCCCAATAGTATGGCCATGCTACGGTATTTTCGCAATTCCGAGGCATATTCTTACTATCGCACTGCGCCTTTTTGACTAATAAATTTACTTTTAGAAACATGCGATCCAAAGTCGGAATTGACCCATCAACCATTGTGCGCACCGTTTAACGGAACTCGAGAAGTATCGGTACTTTCGGACTGATACACTCTCACCTTCTGCTTTAGAGTGCCTTACACCGAGTGATTCGTGAATGAACAATATCTGTCCTATAAAGGTCATGAAGTACCATATACTGAAGATGGATGCGGCTTATCGCTGTACTATGACAAACTGAGGGCTTTAATGAAAAGGATTCTAATCAGACCATCCACCAAGCTCAACAGCGAAAGCGACAGCAAGCTTGGAAAATTCTAGCATATGAGTGAAGCTGAATTCATCCGAGATGTCGATCCGACTGATTGAACCCATGAGAACAATGATCGTGAGCAAACAAGAGAAGAACGTACTCGTTCGTGGAATGAATGTTCTTGTTCGAATTCTCAAAGGTGCTCTCTATAAATAAACCATAAGTCGACATCCTCGAGGGATCATCGATTCATCGCTCTTACCTATTGTGAAAGCACTTGGGTATCCTGCCTTGCCCCAAGATGCACTAAGAAACAGTCATAATGAAGAGTAGAAAGAAAATCATAGAGGGTACGCACTGATCACTACAAGCATATCCGCACGCCGTCTTAAAGACGGTTAGATGAGAGTGACCCAATCCTTTAGAAGTTCACCCTTACCTCCACGTAAGGGATGTCTAGGTATGTTTCAACAAGATCTTTGTTGAACTGCGTGAGGCTATACAGATTTTGGGTCAGTGACATAATAGAATGCCAGTGGAATAATGTACTCCGCGTCGACGTAGTCGGTGATGATTCCGACCTCTTCCCGAGTACCACACTGCACGCGTGTTAGTAAGAACAACAGTGTGCATCCGCAGGGCTTACCTTAACCCATGCAGTCATGTCGAACTGGTTGAAGTTGAATATTTGGACTCCGCGAAGGACGCAATGTCGTACCTGGCTCATAGCGATAACATTCACAGATCGCGAAGCATAGTCACGCGCAACGGCCTGAGAACCTAGAAGGCCCCCTTCCTGTAGTAAACATGGTGAACAAATAGCACGAAATCGCTCATGTTACGCCTACCTCAGCGGAGTACCAGTGGAATTCAACAGTCTTCTTCGGGTGGAAATTGGCAGCGAGTAGTGCTCGATATGATTCAAGAATAGTGACACTACCGGAGCCGTCATCTGGAGCAGAAGTCAGGGCAGACCCTCGATTATGGACCAAAATTCATCAATACCGTCGGCACCTAGAATCAAAGTCAAAAACATGATGGCATGCGAAGTAGTAAAAACTCTTACCAGGAGCGGGTAGGAACGGCCACATGTTAGTGCTATCACAAGTTCCAATGAACTAATGACGCCAACAGGAACGTCAGAGCACGTACCTATCCTGATGCGCGGATATAACGATGACGTCCTCGCTTGCGTCTGTTCCATTGATACGTACAATCTTGGAGACAATGAGTGAGAGACTGAATCTAAGGGAAAGCACTCAACGATACTGTTCTGGCCCCAAGAATGAGGGAACTCCGAAAAACTGATGCGAGTTCGTAGAGACGCCGGACTCCATAGGTCAGTTATCTGTATTGTATGTTTGACGCGACAAATCGAAGTGGCACAAAACAGAACACACCTCGGATATCTTTGCGAGAAGCCATTGTTGGCTTTGCTTCCCGGTCTATTAATCGATTGATTGAACACACGTCGAACTGCAAGGCACTAGTCTCACGTCACTGCGGTAATCTGAAAAGGATTGAATGAAAGACCGGAGGGATTAGAAGGGTAGCAAACGTACACCTTGTTCGAAAGCTACTGAATTTCTCCAAGTTCTCCTTTGGACCTTTAGTAGATAGCGTCCTCAAAATAGGCTTCACTTTCTCAGTGGCGTTCGGTGACGGATACGGAGCTGTAACAACACATGTTGGCTGGCTGGAGCTGTGACTAAGAACGGATAGGTTCACATACACTTGCGGCGGATCCGTGCGAAGGCAAAGGATTCCAAGTCCTGGGAGTCGGTGCTATATATACACTCGGTAAATACTAGGTCTAGATTAGTGATTGATGAATGGCTCACATGTCGAAGAACTTGGCGCCTTGAGCTTTCAGCTTGATCTAAAGCAAACTTAGTCATGTAAAGAGACGGGAGAAGAAGGTTGGCACCTTATCTAGTTCAGTCATCCAAACCGGGGCTTGCCCCTCCGTTTGGACGAGTCTCTGGGCGCTTAGATCTAAATGAAAGCCAGGTTCACTTGCCGAGTGTTGGAATGCATGCTGGTCGAGCACCACGGGCGACGCCGCAGCGAGGCAAGCGAGAGGTAAAAAGAGCGAGAGAGACTTCATGGTGGTAAGAAGGGAAGGGTAGGTGACCAGGAAGGGGAACGAGCACACCGTCGCGAGGCACTCGAACCGAGTGACGTCGCCGGGCGGATTACGTCACGTTTGCCTTCCTTTTTCGCATCTTGATTCTTTTCAGTCATGGCGGCAACTGCGAAGGACCAGCTTGTGGTACTTTCCGTGTTACTATTCTATATGTAAACATTTTTGATAAATTTTTTCTTAGCGAATTCTTATCGCGGCCGGGAAAGCAGCCCCTACGCCGCCAGTTGGTCCAGCGCTTGGTGCCCGTGGCGTCAAATCCATGGACTTTTGTAAGGAGTTCAACGCAAAAACAGCCCACATTGCACCGGGGACGCCAACTCCAACGATTATACGCGTCCGACCTGATCGAACCTTTTCATTCATCACAAAAACGCCCCCAACGACCTACCTTCTCAAACAGGCCGCCGGAATTGAGCAGGGCACTGGGAAACCTGGCCACGAATTCAATGGGACTGTCAGTCTGAAGCATATCTACGAGATTGCCAGGATAAAGTCTACCGATGAACATATGAAACATCTGCCTCTAGAGTCCATCGCCAGGATGGTCGTCGGCAGCGCCAAATCGCTGGGCGTTCGGGTTGTTCCTTGAGCGCGTCCCTGTAAGTAAAACTTATATTCAATTGGTCTTCGTTTGTGAAAGAGTCCTCGATCTTATCTAGCTCCCAGATTGCTGCCATGTTCCGTCAGTCGATGTCGGCGTCGGTGCCTAGTAGCAGTAGATCATTAATCACACTATCTATAATTCGAGCCATCCAAAATCAGCTCTGAAACCTGAGTTTTCGTCCTAGGTCTCTATTTGTGAGAGCCGAATTTTGGATTGAGAATAGTCTTTGCTGATTGATCGCCCAGCTTTTGGGCGAGAGCCTGTTACTGTTCCTTGTATACGAATCCAGCATGAGACGCTTGTATTTCCATTTCTGACATTTAGATTTCCGGCCTCAAATACCTTGTATGTCCTTACAACACCGGTAGTTGATATTTTTCATTAAGAAGTCGGACTCAAGCAAGACTACCCATAAATCTACCTGATCGTACTCAGCTTTCAACCGGATTCAGTAACACCGTCACAATGTGGACCTCACCGTCAACATGCTGTCCTAAGCCCCGGATACAAGTTACACGTTCATGTCGTCCCTTCGAAGCCCAATCCACTATCTGGTGCCAGAGTTTCCTTATACAGTTGGCCCCATGGACAAGGAGATGGTCAGTACTGAACAATCCTTCTTTCACGAGCGAACTGATACGCCGTGGTTTTCCTCATGTGCCACATTGACCGTCCGCACCACGTATACATTTTGTGTCAAAGGGGGAGGAACTTTCGGCCCATGCCGACTATTGACAAACTGCGACGGGGCGTGTTGCGAGAAATTTCAGTGCCTACTCTTGATTCGTATGGTTTTTTTTTTTTCGAATCGATCATCCTGAGTTTACTTACAATCGGAGTCTTACTCCACCGTCTAAGGCTGGCCGTGATTGAGCCCTAGACTTCTCTAACACGTTCACGACGTCACCTTTATCTTTTCGCGGTCGACACGTTCCCGATCGTTCCTTTGGGCTTTCGGTGAAAAGGTCAACATGAACAGTTTTACCAATTTGACCTCCCTCCGAGTATAAAGTTTGGAGATACTCTGGTCAAGGTTCTCCAAGTACTTCCGCTGTTCCGACTTCCCTCTCCCCTCCTCCCTCTCAATCTTATATCCTAAGCAATGGCTACTCCTTCAGACGACATTTTGTCTTGGACTAACCAGGACCCTCGCGAAAGTCAGTTGTTCAACTCTTGGGGAGTCCTATATCGATTTCAGGTACGACCAGGGTTCTTGGACAAGGAACCATGGACTGACCGCTATATTATTAGACTACCGTAAGTCCCAACGGACAGAGCGTGACCACGCTATGGCGCTCCATCCGAACGAACAAGGAAGACCGCGTCGCGAAGCTCGAGTGGGCTGCCAACGGTGGTCTTGGTCGAATAGTCATCGGCAAGGTAAGTTCTCTTTTCCGCGCTACCTCCTCGTAACAAAAATTCGCTCTGACGTTACGTCGTGTAGAACACTCTGCCGATGTCCGACCTTGTTCTGGCGGACCCACGCATATACGTGAGCAGTTCACCTTTTCTAGCCGTGATGTCCGACTGATGAAAACGATGTTTTCCAGGGTTCTCGTGTTTTCAATGGCCCAGATGGTCAGCAATACCGGTGGCGTCCTAGTACTACCAGCTCGGACATCGTGGTAAGTTTTTGATTTGTACGATACAATACTGTATAGCTCACGTCAACACCGTAGCTTCAAGATTCGAATGGCGCCGTTATTGCCTTCTTCCGCTCTACACATCCAACACGTTACCAGATCGGCGATGTGTACGGCGAGCTCCACTTTATACGGACGGCAGGTTCAGGAACAGTGGTAAGCCGGATGTGGTCTTGAACACTATACATTTACTGAATCAAGGAAGATGCATCCACCAATTATGGACATGGTCACTGTTACTGCTATGCTCTACCGTTTCTGCGCGCTGTTCAACCTGAAGTAAAAACCAGATGTGAGAGGAAATGAAGTGGTATTTAGTTCCAGTATCTCCTTAGGTTCATGACCAGTGTACCATATTCTATACGTGTTCGGTGGTTTTGCATATTTATGATTTTCAGACAAATACATGTCAAAAGCCAACGACATAACCGGAAACACTTTCATCGATAGTGAATCCACGCATCAAACTTGTGCTTCACGTGAAGGAGTGCGGCAAAAAAGAACCCAGACCGCGATGAAATCATTTGGGCACGATGCGAGCCGCGGTCTGCATCGTGGCAAAGATGTCATACACACTGATCTCGAGCACTCCGACAAGTCTCCATGATTGGATAACAGTTCACCATCAAAACATAACTAGAACCGAGGTTTGTGCAGAGTACAGTACATGTATCGAAATTCCCATCAGTCCACAATCACAAGACCCCCTCTCGTTGTTCACAATTTCACTTTCTCGTGAAACTCCTGGCCATCTGATTTTACGCCATCTACAATCGTGTCCACGGTACGAATGACCCATTCGGTGCCTTCGTCACTGGAGAGCCATGCATCTTCCTTGCTCTGGTTTTCCACATTGCGAGCCTTCAGCAGGCCAAAGACATGACTAGTGAGCTGGGGAAGGACGCGTTCCTCTGAACGTAGACAAGCGATGCCTACCACAGAGCCAAGCACACGACTAAGGTTTCCCTGATCAGGATCGTCGATGCTGCTCGACTCTGCGTATCCCTTCACCCCTCCCGGAAGAGGCGAAAGCACGGCACCGTAGCACTGGATGATGAAAGCTATCGGAACATGTCATCAGATAATGTAAAGCTTCCATGGATCAAGTACAGGGAAGACGTGTTTAGGAATTAAAAAACGTGCCAGTATTGGGAATGGGTGTGTCAATCAGCGGGAACGTGTACGCACAGATGAAATCTGGGTGATAACCGCCTAATTTGTCGTGTAGTTTATCGGCATAAGGTGTATAAAGCGCGTCCCAGAGAGCTTTCCCCCGCACAAGGGTCGATTCGATGTTCTCGGGGGTCGCAATTCTGCATTGAATAAGATTAATGCCCAAAGGAAATAGATGTTAAGGCTCATGAGAAATTTGAGCTGAATGATAAGTTGCATACCTGCGAGAATCCTTCCTCAAGGCCGCCTTTACTTCGTCGTCAATTGCTTCATTCAATGCTGCCAGGGATAAGATGACCTGAAGTTCTTAAATGTCGTAAGAAGGGCGTCTTGATAAGGCCAATACATACCCGAGGAACGCCGACGAAGATTGTGCTCTTCAACGCGGATTCTCGCACGAGGGCAGCCTTATTGACAGCTTCCAGAACGCTGCTTTTACGACTCCCTGTGGCCTCATCGGTGTCGGTTATGAAACGATAGAAGTGAGCCAAAGTGGGAGGGCGATTAAGCGTAAGAAGTGTGCATGTCTAGTACGAAATCTGTTCAACGAGGCTGATATGCGAATGGGTGGGTATTCACCGTCAATACGAGCCAGCCGGTTTCAGCTTGGCGTGACTGTGCGTCTTTGTAGGTATTCGAGAGAACCTGGCGGAGTCTAGCGGCAGTTGGACTTTGCAGAGGATTCGGATTATGAAGGGTAAGCAAGTGCTTGATGGCAGGCGAAAGCTTGACCATTCTTCTACCGCGAAGGGAAGTATCTTTCACTTTAAAATTGCTTTATAAGATGAGAATAAGAAGAGTATGAGAAGAATATAAGAATACAAGACTGAGCCTTAGCTTTCAAGGGCGTCTGATCGGAAAGTGGCCCAAAGTAGAGCCGGTGTTGAGTAACCGGAAGTAATAAATCCCTTTTCCAAAATACGAAGAGCCATTTGACGCACTTTGGTGTATCGTAGCCATGTCCAACAAACTTTTCAAGAGAGATAAAGGCGGCTCAGCAATAAATGAATTAAATCTGGCAGGACGCGCGGATCGGTGAAAACACATACTAATGCAATGTAGATAAAATGCTACTAAGAAAACGATATATCACCAGCAATACTTCATCGAGATCAACGATGCCGGTGTGAACCAGATAACCAATAAACAAGGCTCGCAAGCTCGCCCAATTACCCGTACTACGGGTCTGAAAGATATGGAAAATGTAATGAGGGTATCGACCAAATCCATGCATATATGGGAGGCAAAATCGGTGCGTCGGTGCATCCGAATGAAAAAAAGAAATCTTTAGTAACCATTGATAAATCTGTACCCAAGAGAGTTGGGCACACCGTCTGAGCCCATCAGCTGGCATTCGTAGTTAACGTTGTACATGTCGAGCATGGCACCTAGAGGCAGCGTTCAATATCTGATCCACGAAAACAGTGGATCGGTGACTTACCAAACCACATGTAACTTATAATCCAATCTGTAGAATCCATCCATGCAGTTGTAGTGGTCATGAAGCTCCAAATTTCGTCCGACGTGCATTGAGGGCCATTGTTGAAGTTCTACCACATTGGAGTCAACTAAAATCCATAACCAGTTCACGAAATCTTACTTGGCAAGCATATTCAGTAACCAAAATTGGGAGACCGAACGCATCATGGAACTTGTTCTGATACGCGATGAAATCAGTGGCAGAAATATCGTAGTAGTGCGTGGCGATCGCATCAATCTACATGAAAAAGATGAGGACTTTGGTTACAAAACAGATTGATATCCTTACGGTACATCCAACGCATTTAGAAAAGAACTCTTGAGTCCAAGTGAAGCCTGCGGGACTGGAGGAAACGGCGGGGGCGACAAGCTTGTGTCCATTGGCCTTCTGGGGTTCAATGTACTGCCACCACAACTGAACGGCGTGGTCGGGGGTCATGTTGGACTGGCCCGACTCATTGGGCCTAAGCGGATAAGTCAGGGACAAGGAACAGGTCAATACGTGAGCTTAACCTACTCGTTGAAGGCGAGAACGTAAGTGGGAGTAGTGTAGGAGCCGATATTCTGTGAAAACTCCGCGGTATCCCTGTCTCCCCAGAGTTGAGGAAGGACTTGGAACCCGACATTAGAGGCTGCAGGAAGAGGGCTGCTGCCCCAAGTGTACAGGCTGTGTAAGGACGCATAAAAAATCATATACAAAAGAGGAGCTGATAAAGATCTCACTAAGTCATATGGTTGGTCTTCCAGTTTGCCAGTTTGCCATTGTCGCCATTGGGCCATGCCAGACCGCCCTTGGGCCCAATCCAGACACCCGAGCTGGAAGAGGTGGTAGCAGAGGAGGTGGTGGAGGCCACATAACTGCTCGAAGAGCTAGTTGTAGAAGGCGCTACATAGGGGGCAGCCGAAGAAGTAGAAGCGGGTGTGTACGACGACACAGTCGAAGAAGAAACCAACGACGAGGACTCGCGAACCTTGCAGCGCTTTGAATTGGACCGCTTTTTCTTTGAGGCAGGCTCACGACGCATGCCATGGTGAACACCACGGCGAGCAAAAATCTGACCGTGAGAGTCAGGAGAGAGGGCAGCAACGGGGGCTGGGCTGTAGGACAAGGCGATAACGGCAAGAGTCGCAGCTGCAAGTAAATTTAAGAAATTAAGCTGGGCCATAACGGCGGTCGTAAAGAGAGACGGTAAAAAAGAATGGAAGGGCGACCTAGTCGATGCTGGGAGAGAAGAGGAAGGAGTGAGGGGAGCGAGAATGACAGATATACGAACTAGACTTGGCACCCGTCTTGATGAAACGGCCTCCTATATATTTACCCGGCAACTTCCGCCTTGGTACTGCCCAATTCAGGTCCGAGCGCGGCCAGTCATGTCCGCAAACTAGCAAAGGTTTCAAAAATCAGCTCGTAGACGCGTCGAATTGTGATCTACACAAAGTTGAATGATTTGCGTCGTAGGTAAATTAAATTCTTGCGCAGCAACATTCTGCATGCGGCCACCGGCGTTGCCATGGGTATTTGTCTGAGTGGCTGTGAGCCAGTGTGTGTCCATATTTGGACCACTCTGTCTGCAGTCAGGGTTAATCAGAGTGATGATTAACGCTGTCTGCCGCATCATGTATAAACTCATAAATTCGCGTTTTTTTTTTAATAAGAGGCAAGCGGCCAAAATATGGCATGAAATTTTTGATAGCAAAGTCCATCAGAAGGTGACAAAGGAGGTGGACAACAGAGCCAAATAAATCATAAAAGAGCAGCATTCAGTAGAAATTCTCCAACCTCCAAGTTTGACACATAAAACCGGTTCATCAAGCTCCTCCAGCTTTCCCGTTCTCGAAACATCGTCTCACCGCCACCTTACAATGTCTGAAGCCCAAGTCGCCCAAGTCGCTCAGGACGGCGCGCCTCCGGTTACGCAGGACAAGGAAGAGACTGGCTTCAAGGTTCGCGCTTTCTCTTTTCATTTTTTTCACCTTTCTAATTTCTTCATTTAGGTCTTTGCCGGCAATCTTGCGTATGCTACCACGGATGAAGGGCTGAAGGCGTTCTTTGCGCCTGTCCAGAGCGACGTGTACGTGAACACAGCCTCGCGCCACCCGCCCTTTCTCACCTCTTCTCTTCTTCAGTCTTTCCGCGCAAGTAATCCTGCGTGGTACACGTTCTGCAGGCTATGGTTTCGTTGCTTTGGCTACCGAAGAGGCCGCCAACAAGGCAGTCGAAGCTCTTGACAAGAAAGAGCTCGATGGTCGTCAAGTAATCATCGAAATTGCCAAACCTTCTGAGCAAAAGGACAAGGAAAGGAAGGAGAGAAAGGCCAAGAGGAGACCCGGCAGGCGTGGCAGCAAGGCTGTTCCCGGGGAAGTCACAGAGGCCGAGGCCAATGGTGAGGTCACTGTTGTCGCAGAACCTGCCGCAGCGGGCACCGAAGAGGCCGCTAAACCCAAGAAGAAGAAGAAAAGCGCGGTCAGTCTCGTTTACAACTATATCCAATCGTTTTTTGTAACGTGTCTTCTGACTTTTTATTATGTATTAGCGCAAGAATAAAGCAAAAGCTGCTGCCGAGGGTGACGTCGAGGCTCCGGCCCCGGCTGTGGAGGGGGAGGCGGCTACGGAAGCTGTTCCCAAGAAGAAAGCCCGTAAGCCCAGGGCCCCTCGTGCTCCCCGCCCTGCAGGCGAGGACCCTGTCGGTGAGCCATCCGGGAACATGCTGTTCGTTGCCAACCTCGGTTTCAATATCGACGACGACGGTCTCAAGGGTCTTTTCACCGAAGCCGGCATCAATGTCGTTAGCGCGCGCATTGTTCGTCGCCGGTGGGGCCAACCAAGGCGCAGCAAAGGTTACGGTTTCGTGGACGTTGGCGGCGAGGAAGAGCAGAAGAAGGCTATTGCTGCTTTGGAAGGAAAAGAGGTCGGTGGCAGAAACATCGCTGTCAAGATTGCTGTCAACACTCCCCACGACGACGTGCATGAAAGCGATGCTGCTGAAGGCGCTGCCGTTCCTGCCATCATCGCCGATGCTCCTGCTGCAACGACCTCTGAGGTTTAACTCATGGATTACGATAACAACGCCCTGATCGCTGCTAACTTTGCTCATCACCCCATGCCATGCCTCCATCATTCACGCTGCTACCTGCTTCTACGAGCCGTGAATTGCACCTGTTGATACTTAAATTTGTTCCCAGCTCGTATCGTTAGCTACTATTTCTCTCAAGTAGTCAAGGCCATTCATGGCCCTGGTGCTGTTCTTTACTTTACTGTAAACCCCATATGTGCCGTTTTCCTGTTCAATAACGACACCGTTCATGAATTTTTTTCTTTTTTTTTTTATTCGCTCAATAAAAGAGTTGTGGATTTGGACTCTTTCTCAAACGATCAAAATTTTTGACGTGACATCATAATGCCACTCTATCACCTTCACCATGTCCGATGACGAGGATGACTATCTTTCCGATAAATTTCTCGCAGAAAGCTCGTCGTCGACACGCCCTCAGACATACAGCAGCTTACGCAAGGAGGCCCAGAAGAAATCCCTGCTGAAGAATGAGCAAAATCGCCAAACGAGCCGGTATCAGCGCGAGATCGAGTCTCGCGAAGAAGGCCTGAGCAAAAGTCTTTTCACCCGGGCGAAAGAGGAGCAAGAAGCGGGCATTTCTACCGGTAACAAGGCCATGTCCATCATGATGAAAATGGGCTTCAAGCCAGGACAGTCGCTGGGCAAAACCGACGATGAGCCAGCGGACGCCGCACCTAGCATCAACGTTGCCAATTTGTCCAAGAAATCCGGAGGTCATAAGGTGGAACCGCTTCCACTGAACGAGTGGGAAGGCGAGCTGTTTTTCCGTCGCAGTTGCCGATATCTGTACTGATTGCCGTACGTGTCTCCCAGGAAGAAAAGGCATCGGCACTCGCAAGCGTGCGCTTTCTCCCACATCTGCAGAACGTATTGCCAAGATGGCCAAGATGGCCGAAACAGCTAAGCAGTCTAATTTCCGCGACCGAGCGATGCAAGAATACGCGGAGCGACGCGCAGAGGGCAGGCTGTGTATGTTTAACTTCCTTAGATTTTTACCGGCTTTCCTGACCTCCGACGTCTCTCCGTTTCTTATCAAGTATCAGCGCAACGCACATGCTCGAATCTTGACGAGAAGGCCGCCATCGAGGTATATCTTTCCCTTGTTTCCATCCTACAACTGAATGTATGCGGTGTTTCTAGTTCAATGTCCTCTGTTTAAACCCGAACAACCCGGAATCTTTCCCTGCCGGTCTGATGGACGCCCTCGAGCAACACACAACCCTATCTCTTCCCACAGCTACCCAGCATAATAAGACCTCCATCGAGTCACGACTTCGTCGACAAATGCAATCAGATGCTCTTCAACCCCTCGACGACGTCACAGATCAAGGCCAGAAGGTGGTTGCTGCAGATCCCGAATTCTCACCGGAAACATTAGAGGAAAGCGCACAATACCTTCGTCTCCAGGTCCGTGTGCCCTATTCATTTGTTTCCATGCACCGCTTACCAAAATGTAATAACAGGCACAGGACCGTCTGGAATTGATATTGGCGTACCTGCGGGATCGGTACTTGTATTGTTTTTGGTGTGGGTCGCAGTACCACAGCCATGACGAAATGTCCAGTGAATGTCCGGGACCTGACGAGGATGATCATTGACCGATAAGTACCGTTCCATCCTTCTTTCGTGTGCGGTTATTTCATACGGAGAGCCGTTGCCATGTCCCCCTGCGCTCGTGACGCACTCCTTGATACTGGTTGTCATCGCACCGGCCTTGAGTCTTCTTAGCTCAGTCCCCAGTTCTAAAAGAGTAGCTTGCGATATAACTGTAATCTTACACATCAACGAGTGGCAGTACATACACCAATTGCTGTACCTGTGGAACTAGCTAACAATCCCAAAATGGAGGCTAGCTACCTAAAGAACCTAGTAACCAAGAAAACGAAAGGAAAAGTCCAAAGGATGGTGGGTAGGTAAAAAGCCCTATCGGTAACAGTTGCTATACGCGAACCGGAAGTAATGTTACAATATGTCCAGATGTCCAATGAATACGTACGCTGACTTATTTACAGCGTTATCTCCCGACTGAGGTTCTCGATGTGAACAGTATATGGTCTCGGATGTCTCTCACTATCAGCTGAGCGAGGTGGAGTAGAAATTCGGGTACCAGTGTGACAGCGAAAGCGACCAAAAATATGACCTTCTAGCAAGTCGGCCTTCATCACAGGGGAAGGAGAAGGTGAGTTGGAATTGCGATCAGACAAGGGACGTTTCTCATCCGAGTCTGGTGTTATGGGGAAGTGGTCGGAATTGGGGGATAAGGGTAAGAGGGACGGAAGGGTGGGTAGTGTGAGCAAATGCCCATAGGTGGCTGATGTGTCACGAGAATCGGGAACGAAGATGGAGGTTGTAGGGGAGGCACCGGGTGTCTTCCGACGAACGTAGATAGATATTGGTGTGGTGGCGGAAAGGTCTGTTGACGAGCCAAATACATTGACTGTCAGTTTGTTGTCTTTCCGTTTACGGATGCGAGGTGAGCCTGGATGATTCTGAGGGCTCTTCTGAGTATCGTGCAAGAGTAAATAGACAGTGTGCTTACGGGCAGGACACGCCGTTCGAGATCAGGAGAAGATGAAGACGTTGATGAAGAGGACACACTTCCACGTCTAGAAGAAAGCTGCGGAAATGAGGTGTTACTTGGATGAAAAGGTGTACAGGGAAGGCTACGCACTGTCGGAGAATAAGGAGAATAGCGAGCTTGCGACGTATGACGAACACTCCGATCTCGCGAGCTTATGGGCGAATAGAGTGAGTGTGGCGAGGCAGAGCGAGAAGAACGAGGCGAGGATGCTGAGTGGTCCAGCGCTTTAGAGGCTGAATCAACACCCAGCGTAGAAATCAGTTCAACGAACGAAGGGAGTGTGGTCATTGTGATTAGAGGAAAATAGGCCCTAGCTGAGCTGGCTGAGAAGACCTAGCTGAGAGGTATCGTGGGGAAGTACCTGGCGATCTGAAATACGTCGAAGGAGCCAAGATTATAAAGGCACAGACATCGAGATACCTTAGAAACAACCCCACGGTCATGTTGTCAGGCCATGTTACAATTACCGCGAAGACCCACAGGCCAATTGCCGGGTATAAACCTCGAAAAAGAATGACATCAAGACCGGTCGGCAAGGAGACCCCTGTTGAAGGTTGCTGATTTAGCTCGCGGCTTTCTGCGCATCCACAAGCTCCGGATTTAGAATATTTCCAGATATCGATCAGATGTCTACCAAAACGGTCTACCAAGGGGCTCCCCAGATACGTAGGTAGGCGCAAATTCCCATCCTTTGCATACCGGTCAGAAAAGGTGGAAACGCAACAGTCTCAGGTAAACTTGCCTCGTGTCGCAGCTGACAACTTATATCTCTACGCAACTAAGTCCTCCATCACAGCTGTAGGATGCTGCGTGTCAAACTCCTGGACGTTCAACATTTCGGTCGTCATACAAGCTACAGCTCCGTCCGAATGCAATACCGGAAGCACTGCACTGCCTCGGCGAAAGCATAAAATGTCCAATGGCGACGCACACCCTGTACAGTTATTTACCGGTCATTGCAACACCATGGTTCAATGAAACACTTAGCCTCTTGCTCTCCCTCCCTTCATCCTTCATCATCAACTTGTATTACATTGCTGATGTGTATTGTATCTTCATGTTCTGCAGTGATTCTTCATATGTGACATGAATAATATTCCCGAGAAATTGAGGCTTCTGTTCTAAAAATATCTATTTTCTCATGAACTCAAAATCTGACCTGGAAATGTGTGTCCTCCATCTGAATGTAATCACCCACAAAGGCCTCAATAATGTTAATGACCTTCTGAAGAACCTGTGTGACAGGTTTGAGACCAAGCGGCCATTATCTGAGGAGTCTAGGGCATAAATAAAAGTGCGGTTCTGCCAAGCCATCACCTTTGATGGACAGTCTGACAGTCCAATGCGTCCATTATTGCCCTGCTGCCTCCGAACTTTATTTCTCCTCTTGTTCAATTTTTTACTATGCCTGGACATGCCAAATCAAACTCGAAAAAGTGTCAGATTGCTCACAAATGCCATGACCAGCTAATGGAAAAGGCAGTCATTGCAAATGATTGCATACAAGAATGAGCTTGTCAAACTACCTGGTGCTCCTCGGAAAGGTGCAAGAAAAATCTGCAAAGATTTTGAGGCTGTATATCAGAGAGAGACTGGAAAGGAGATCTCACTTTTCTATAGCACTCGAGCGATTCCGAGTAGCTGACTAATGAGGTTTGGGTATATGGGCCGGACTGTTTCAATGACTCAAAATAGCCTAGAATACCCACGCCACGATAATGCTGTGAAAACGGACTTGTACTCGCACCTTTGAGCATCTTTTTTTTACTGTATCTTATTGTTGTATAGTATTACACATTCTTACATTCAAACCTAGTCAAAATTCCCAATTGTCATCGGCTGTTGATTTGTGATTGACGGGAGTTGGATAGTTGATGCCGACGTAGAAGGGTCCCATAGAAAAATTCTCGTGCTCCCAGTAAATAGCGCCGTGCACCCCGGTCGCCACGGCTGGTGGGGAATTAATAGGTATTCCAAACCTATTTCGGCGATGCTGGATACAAGACTCTACTAGCCTGCATATGCATTCAAGCTGTAAATTGCGTCGTAGTCGTCCCCCTTCCAAGTTGGTTACCATTTTCAAACCGTAGTTAATGATGAAACTTCCTCAAGCCGATGCCTTGTCGGGGAGTGCGGCGACAACTGCGCACTCCAAAGCCTGAACTGACATCGTGACTCTGTTCAGCAGAAATACCGTCAGAAGGTGGGCGACCACCATCAATTGTTGAAGGACTAAAAGCCCATAAAATCATATGTTTGTTCATACCAAAAATGTTATTCGTATCAGCAGGAGGTAACCGCCCCGAGAACCGCTCGCTCTGCCATCACCAGTCTCCAAGATGTCGCACCCAGAGATTCAAAAAGCAGGTCACTACGATCCGGTCCAGAATGCTTTCCACGCGGGTTGCTACGCGTAGGGTAAGGTCTTCTTGCAACCAAGTAGCAACTGTTTTACCCCGTGAGTCAACACACTGAGAGCGGTTAGGACACGCTTAGACGAAAAAAGCAACATCAGCTTACGAAAAGATCCGTGTTGTTGTCTGCAATTTTCCACTTGTACTCCGAGCCACCTACTTTGAAGCGGCGCGATCTGCAAAGGCATTAGCGCCATTTACTCGTGCATGTAAGATACGCTCACTGGCTATTAGATTTCTTCGGCTTTCTGAGTTCGCGGATATGATACTGGATATTTAGTCAACAACCGGAATATAGGAATGAGCCAGTGATAAAGCAGGCGCTCCCTTACTTGATTTATCCCAAACTGGACCGTAGCATTGGAGTTTGACAGCCATTCGATCTGACCCGCCGTTTCAAAGATGTTGGTAATGAGGTTTTGACGATGGAATGTAGTCAACCCCGCTACCAAGCCAGTTATTGGGTGATAGAACTATCAAGAAGTTAACATCGAAAAGTTGATGGTAGATTTAAGGATTGTAAGCATAACTACCCACACGATAGAGCTCGATAACGCTTGAGGAGGCAGAGTCAGGCAATCGATACACCTTAAACGTCCTCATGTCAGAGTTGGACGAGGCGGAGAATTCAAAGCGAAGACAGATGTCAGTGGCGGAAGACATGACGGGGTAATCGCTAGTGTTTCGGGCCTGGTTTTATTGCAGCGGAACGGGTGCAGTTTCGTCAATTAACGGAACCTGAGATCTATATGTCGTCGAAGCAGGATCCACAAGTAGTGCCGAGCTGAAAAGCAAGGACTCGTCGAAAAAGGCTTAGGACGGATATGAATTTGCCATCATCCCGGGCCCGGAACATAGGCTCTGAGTGACACTAGGCAGGAGAAAGAAGGATAAGGGCACGAGGAAGCCCAGTAAACGTGGTCTCGGGGTAGATAGAGCAATATTTCATCGATTCTGAAATTCTGAAATCATTGGGCGATCGGCATGTTTGATGAGCAAAGCAGTCAGGACCCAGAGAAATGGCATGCACGCATGTCCAAGGTCCAAATTTTGATGTACCATTATTAGAAGATAACGGTGGCGGTTTAATACAAGAGACGAGCCCCAAGTGGATCAGAGGGCTCGTTCACGCGCTTGGTATACATAGCTCGACCGCCCGTAATCGGTGGAGCAAGTGTGGATTTTACTGCAGCTTGTTTCGGTAGAACACAGACCCGCCGCAGTGATATAATTTCTGTTTCGCGTATCGTTGAGCTCGTGGTGCAACCATAAGATGGATGGTACAAGAACAACTCAAAGACCTGTCTGATATACGGAAGACGGTCAACTCGAGGTAGTCAGAGCCTCGGCCGACCGTAACAGAAGAAGAGATGATACATACCACTAGAACCTCGAAGTCTGCAGACGTTCTGTGAACTCGGAAGAAATACACAGCAGACTAGAAGCAGTGGCGGACTCAAGCAGATAAGCAAGGTGTCAAGAGACTTGCACACAAGGCATTTCCCAGTCACTTGCCCGTCAGATTGCGAAAAGTTACTCTGGCTCAATTGTTGCCGCGAGGTTGAAGCGAAAGTGGTCACATGATGGCATCTATTGTGGTTTGTTGCTCAACAGGCTTCCGGTTTTGAGCTTTGCCGGGATGGTTCGTAATCCTTCTCACCTCACTCCATGCCTGAGTCTGCAGATCGTAGTGTTTCTCGAGATGTCGAGGTCCGTTTTTATTCCTCGGATCCCGTTATGTTTTTGAAAAAATCTTTAGGATTCAGATAATGAATCTCTAGCAGGCTCTACTGCCCCTGGCAAGCCCGGCCGAAAGAAAAATCCAAAGTGTGTAATTTTTTCCTAGTCATAATTCCAATCTTGCTTACGTCCGGTTCCACAAATAAGCTCGCAAGCAGCTAGACGCGACCAGAACCGTATTGCCCAACGAGAGTTTCGTCTGCGAAAGCAACAAAGGGTAACTCATCTTTAGTCTTCGTCTTCGTCCTTGCTCACTCACAACACCAGATAAGGGATCTTGAGGCGCGAGTGGAAATACTTTCCGGAGGCAAAGATGAAGTCCTTGGTGAAATGCGAAATATCCTTAAGGGTGGGCGCTTCTGACTATATCAAGGACAAGTTCTAACGTATTTGTAGACTTGATGGCAGAGAACCAGACTCTTCGCGGTCTGCTGCGAAGCCTTTCGGGATTCATCGGCGAGGGTGCAGGAGGGCTTCTTCCCAAGCTAGGATGGGAGATGTCAGACTTCAACAACTTTATCAATAGGACCGAGACCGATACTGCCTGGGAAGGCTACCAGAGACGCAAGAAGAATAATGCAGAAGCGGCGCAGTCGTCTACAGGTGCACAGAAGCGTGGCGCCGAAGAGGACCTTAATGCGCATTCCAAGAAGGCGAGAGGCGAAGACACCATCCCAAGCCCTTATATGATGATGTCGATGAACCAGTCGCCCATGAATCCCGGTTCCGTGTTCCCGGCTTCCAGACCTTCCCCCCAAGGAGGTGATCTTTTTTCAGATATGATGCGCCACAACAACGAATCTTCTCTCCTGATGCAACCAACGAGCGCTAACGCCAATACGCCTCCCCAGTACAATGGTGGTCCTGGATCGAACGTCTACCAACCTTATGTTCCCAACGTCCATATGAATATCGATTCTTCGCTGACGTCTATGCCTTTCACTCCTCCCTCAACCACTTCTTCTGCTATGACGCCCGTAACACAACCGAAGCAGACCACTCATATTTCAAACGACACCATCGAAGATGAAGATGACCCTAACAAAAACGAAGCTTATAAGCTTATTCAGTAAGCATTGCTCTTTTTTCCATTATTATCAAGACCTCTTATGACCATTGTCAAGTTATCACCTGGACAACTACAAGAGAAATAGCGCCTATTGTCTGCCATCTTCCCTGAGACCGACTTTGGTACAGAGGCAAGTTACATGTCTTTTGTACTTTTCTTCTTTTGATGATTTTTATCCAGGACTGTTCCACATGGTACGGCGCCAACACCCATCTGGCTAACCAATGCTAATGCTATATCAGAGAGCGTCATTGACCGAATTCTGCATCCTGAGTTACGCGACCGCATGATTTTGTTACGAGGTCGGTTTGATTGTTCCTTCAGTGGATCTTCTTCACATTATCTCCAGGACGTTTTGATCTTGTTGATTGTCTCCTTGAATACCGGAATGCGGTTACTATCCATGGTGACGACGTCTTAGCACACAGCAACTGGGAAATTAATGAGAAGTGGCTTAGGCAATATGGGTATGTATAGTTCTACAATGTCTGCCATTTTAATACTAATCGAAATGTCAGGTTCCTTGTCGAACAGGCTACTCTCAACATTATGAACCGCTGGAGAAGGGAAAGAGGGGAGCCAGATTTACGTCTTGCCGATATCGCGAGTTCAGAGAATACTCCGGGGTCCACATGAAGTCGTTGTTTTGTTTGTATCTTATTCGAAGTTAGAATGTTTCTTAGATTATGATCATGTGCAGCTCTGTACCATTGTTAATAGCGTTCGCCCTACCGATTGTTTTAGTACTCGATAACCAAATAAAACTGTATCCATACCTGAGCGTTGCCCGCAAAGAGGAGTTTACCATGATGCTTTCTTCACACCATTGAGATTCCCCGCAAGCGCTTGTTGCCGGAATTGAAACTTTCGATCCATGTCAGGACATCTCTATGCTGTTAAAATGGACACTCACCCTGCACAATGCAAATTCGCTCATGATACCTCGCCCCCGCCCCGTCTCGTAGCAGCGATTCTTGACCGTCGAGGGACGCGTGTATTTTCCAAAGGTGTTGAGCTGGAGCTGGGCCTGGTGACGAACCTGGGCAGGTAAAGACTGGTTCCGAGAGACATAGAGGTAGGCTCTGCGAGCAAGTTCGTTGAGTCGAACGCCATTACGCGCCTTCATGTCACGAATGACCCTCGCATTACTGTAGGCAGGCATGGTGGATAACTAAAAAGAAAGAAAGAAAGCGTTGCCAAACATGACTAATGCGCAAATATACCTCGGCCAGGACCGGATCAGAGAGACATTTTCCTATCCAACACGACGAGCAATCAGCGTCGAGGCATTTTGCTGTTGGGATTCGAAATACGACTCTCATTGACGCTTTGCGCTTTTGCTATGGGTAGGTCACTCAGTCTTTTGTTTACAATTTGTTGAGTTTGCTGAGTTCCTGTAGGATGCCAGCTTTATATAGGGCACTGAGATTTACAAAACGTCGTACTTTCCTCTCTTCAATTTTTGGCGCCACAGCAGCTGCGACGGTTCTCACCGTGTCAGCGTCAAATCTTCTGCCTTGCCCAGCTCGACCCGATAAAAGCCGTTTCGCGGATAATGGTGTGGATACGGTACAATTGACGGGCAAAGTGGTAGTTGCTAAAAGGCCGAGGAGGTGGATAGAGGAGAAGAACCCGACGTGCCAGAGTCATTGAACGAAACATCCTTTTGAGCAGAAGAAGCAGAAGAGCATCGAATAAACTTCACCCTACCTATCCCAATGTGACGTTGTCCATTCATCTTCTCTGTCAGTCGTTGAGCGGATAAAATATAACCTGGTTTAAATAACCTTAGTGGACGCGTCGCCGGTTAAAATTCAGTTATTGTTATTTTTTTGTGGAGTTACTGCATCTAAATAATACAATATTGCTTTGTGAATTACTCAGGTATCCAATGTGTCATGATTGCTTTGGTTTCGGTAATGCTGCTCCTGCTCCTCGGCGGTTCCGCTGTTCGAAGACCGTCAGCTCCTACAACGGAGAACCATCATAATACTCACGGTAGATGATTTTCTTGTATTGGAAGACATGCTAGGAATGCAATAAAGTTCCAAGCGGCTTGACAGATAAATACGACGCGTAAGGCGTCTGCGTAGGAACGGACTGCGGCGTCAAAGAACCGGGGCTCAAGGGTGGGTATAATAGCCGTAGAATGACTAGGACCTGACTGAATAACCTCTTTCCAAACGCAATTAGACGCGACGTACCGGATCTCATTAATGATCTAAGTCAAGGGAAACGTTCCATGAGTGCCCAGGGTGCTTTATCAAATTCTGGTATTTACTGACCTCCGCTGAGCCAGGGTCTTGAATACGCATCCGTAGTTGGTGGAGCAGAACTGCCTGCAATATCGCTCCACTCAGGCTGACACCTAGAACTTGCCCAGTGGTCCGAAATAGATAAGTTACTATGTAAAGTCAGCGATAGCGGATAAAATGAATTGAGTAGGACTCGCTTCCTGTTGCGACAGCCATATCCTCCTTGAAAACGCCTGCGATCATGGCCTAGAAAAGCAAATGGATTTAATTCTGTAACAAGTCGGAACGACCGGACGAACGATGAGTGTACTGGTAATAAGACTCGCCATGCCGAATCCTTGGGGGACGATGTCCAACCAAAGATGAAACGTAGAGGACGAATCGTTCCAGAAAAGAACTAGTACGCTAGCCACTATTGTCAACGCAGAAGATGCTAGGGTCAGCGTGTACAATTTGCCGGTTCTACGCATCACCCTGGGCCGCGGTTAGGAAGTGATTTACGAAAGTGGGACAGCACGTACCATCCTGCGAATAGGCTTCCCGTTGAGATAGCAAACTGCGATGTGAGATATAAGGTTACTGGTACCGCCGGGGATATCCATTTACTCACGGAATGGGGGAGGAGATGTAACCCTGAAAGCAGCGTTAGTGGAGTGTTCCTTGAGGATGTATTTGGAAAAAAACGAGGCACGAACCAGAATCTGTGGCTGAATAGAGCCGAACTGCTGAGAAATACTGTGAAGTCGAGTTCTTCCTTGAGGCTCGGAGTGATTATGTGAGGAGGGGAAACGCACCAATGGGATGTTGTAGAGCTTTGATATTCATGCGGGTCAGTTGACGGCTCCATATAACGAAAAGCTACACTACCATTGAAAATGCGGACATGCTGCCAAACAGATTGGCTATTGATACGGAAAGCGGCGTTCTCTGTGTTATCAGGCGGAGAGGCATAACGGGATATGGTGACCAGTACTTTTCCACGAGAATAAACAACACTCCAAAAACCGCGCTGGAAATGAAAAGGCCGTAGATGATTGGATGAGACCACGGCATTTCTTCCGTCGTCTTCAGACTGAATCCAAGAAGTAAGCAGCCCACGGTACCGACGAGAGTCAAAGAACCCATGCCATCGATACGGCGGAGTTTCTCGTATAGAGTCTGGTTCTGTACCTCGTACGGCAGCTGGATGTTTACTTTCACCGACACCAGAATGAAGCTAAATAGAAGGAGCGGTGTCTAATCGAACTGTTAGGCACTGCCACCACTTTGAAGAGGCGTTTCAGCTTACTTGGAAGTAAAAAGCAGCTTCCCTGTACAGAAATTAAGTTAAGAGATGCAGAGATCAAGGAAGAGACAAGAAACTACCATCCGAACACGTCGTTGATCCACCCACCGAGAGGCCCGCCTATCCCTGCGCCAAGGCCGAAAAGGCTTCCTTGACATCAGAGTGGATCTTTCACCGTTCATGACAGAGACTTACATATTTGCCATCCCTTGGTAAAGGCCTCGTTGTTTTCTTCATTGAAAGGTCAGATCAGGAACGGTTCAATGAACGGACAGACTCGCAATGGGATCAGATCTGTGACTACTATGCTAGAAACTGGAGAAGATGAGAATCCGGAACGGTGAAGAGTCGCGACTATATTCACCGGTCATTACACTGAACAGCGAAAGAAATTGCATCAGCGGAGCGAGCGCTACAATGTGTACGACTCACCCTCCGCCTCCCATTCCTGCAACAGCGCGCGCAGCTATCAGCGCTTCCATAGAAGGAGCCATTCCACAGAAAACAGTTCCTGAACCTAGAGGAGAAATCGTTAAAGATCTGGGAACAGTGACAGCATAAATTAAGCGTGACGCACCGAACAATGATAGGGCCAACAGCATGGCACCCTTGCGGCCCAAAATATCAGAAAGTCGACCTATTTAGGATTTGCAGGACTTCTCTGGAGATGCAGGGGATCAAACGCACCATATAGCGGCGTAAAGCAACAGACAGATAACAAGTATGCAGTCCCAATGTAGGACGATTGGTTGGATTTATTGAAATGGCTCCCGATGGGCGTCAACAGAGTCGCAACAACAGTCCCTAATTCGACGACGCGTCAGGTACTGCTATTCATAGTAACGATATCAACTGAACCGTCCAAAGCGCCCAAGAATACGGCACTCCAAAGCCCAGCGAGAATCCAGACGGTGTCTGCTCGCGAAAATTTGTTCAAGGCGGGCGCGGGAACAAGTTCACAGGCGGAATCGGACTCGAGCGAAACGACGTCATCGCGGTCACAATGTGTGATGGTTGAGTAGGAATTCGGGGAATCGTCGAGCAGTGGTCTCGTTTCAGAGGGCAAGAATCGGGTCATGGGCGTCGCAGTGTATTCGGTTATTATCGCGTATCAGTGGGTTGAAAAGGAGGCAAAAAATAGAGGCGGGATAGGCGGCCGAGCACAGAGGAAGGGATGCCTCCCTATATCCAAGGTAATGATAACTTTTGCCTTTAAATACTGGGCGGCGTAAGTGCATGAATCGAGCAATTAGATTTCGAAAAACCCGTGCACATAGCAGTCGCTGAGATGAACCTGGTCAATTTTTTGTCATTTTCCGTATTCATCGGTTTGTTACCGGCACCCTGCCGTCCGGGCATCCGCTCCGATTCGGTTTAGATCTTCCACGGTATGTTTTCGGAAATTATCAAGGAACCTTCCTCTTTACCTCGAAGTACTATTGCCTCGAACACAAGTTCTTGCCATCCTTGAATACGCCCGAATACCAGCACGTTTACGCGTATTACTCTTATTTCCGTTCCCGCCGCCTGTGTTACCCAAGCATGCGCCGTCATGTTTCTGATGGCGAAATAAATTTTTATCAGACCAGCTATCTAGGCACTCAACTCCGTACAAAGCCACCACCTCGCGTCTTTCTTCCCCCATGCCATCATACATCAAGGTCGGGAACCGTTACCCTTGCGGCAAGCCAATTTCATGTAAAGCGTTTGCTTACTCACTTCCGTTCAGTTCTTTATCGGCCATACATTACAGCACGACGCGTTTATCGCCTCTTTAGTGCAGAACGCGTTCGCCTGTAGACGCTCCGGAGGCGCAGTAAGACTTGGAATCTGTAGACCTTTCCATTTGAGCGCTCAAATCTGTCTCCGATATGTGACGACCGTCTTCAATATACTGGTCAGGCATTTATGCACCCACATCCACCTCTCCCTGTTCTTTGCTAGCCCCCTCAAACCCGAATCTTTTGACTCTGCTTGTCATAGTCCGTGTCCTTCGAGTCGGACGCCGACTACCCTGCTACATCTCGCAGCCGGTCTGACCGAACGCCTTTAGGTACATTCTACTGCTCATCGCAAAATTTCCGGGTTTCACGTCATCACGTTCAGCGTACATCGGCCAACCTTGAACTTGCCGACTATAACAACTCTGAACGCTTTGCCCTGCATACTCCCTACAGGTAAGCTGGAGATGAACACGGAGGATTAGATGGTTGTCACCTCCTTGGCTTGTGGGTCCAAATTACATTTTATAAGTAAGCGCTCTTGATCAGATGCCGAGTCTTAAAACAAGGCATGGTCTCTGACACTTCTCCATTGCCGAGGAATTTCTCTACCGGCACTCACTGTCATCGCAGTGTTCCGCTCAGTGAAGAAGTTGTAGGCGTGTATCGCTTCATGTCCTTCGAATTTGATAGACAGGATCTTGCGTGGGTAATATTGGGGTCGATATGTCCAGGAGTGAGTGCCGTCACTTTGAATACGATGACGGCAGCGGCTGATACATATGCGTTCCCCATGATAGCAATGTAAGTTAGAGCCCTCAGGTGATATTGCCGCAGAATCCGAATATACCTCTGGCTGATGCACTATGGCTGCTGAAAATGAATGTTTCTTATGCCTCTTCCTGTCTTCTCTACGCACAGGGTCGCTATCTTTCCGCTCTGACAACCTCTCAGCCGACATCCTCAGTATCCAACAAGTCGGCCATGGCGCTTTATCATCGCAGTTGGAGGACCATGCCTGCTTGTACTCTTTCTTCCAAATGCGTTAATTGGCAGCGGCAAATTGTGTTCTAGACTCGGGCGAATATTCACCGTGGTTTCATGGAATTACACGACTATCCACGAGTCTTTGGGCATCCGGCATCCTCCTCTCTTTCCTTATACCTCTCCGCCGGGATGTCGTATACACAGTCAATACAGAAAATTCTTCGCCATACCTCGCTCACATTGTATGCTCAGGACAATTGCCCGCCATTACGAAAATGGAAATAACATACGAGGCGAGGTTATAGGCTGTCCCGTGTCTATCCTGAGTAGTGGCGTCATTTGCTTAAGCCGTAAACGCCGATGCATGACCGCGACTTACGGCTACTCTGTTCATGGATTGACGGTGCGGCAACGAGTTGAACTTCGTTAAGAATTACAACCAAATACAAGGTATGATCCTATCTCTCACACTCGCCAGTAACCATCTCGGTCTGTTGGACCCTCCATTCACTTCCCTGGATCTTCCCACCAGTGCTGACGTACTTATAGTACTTGTATTGGTGTCTGATGATCAATCCCTCGACGATTGTGTTATGGTATTGTAGTGGTCGCCCAGTCCTTGCGACAGTTGTGATGCGACTCTTCACGGGTCTACTTCTGTACACTCGACGCCACCCTACGCCCACATTACGGAAGCGTAAATGTCAGAAGAAATTCTCCCGTTCATATGGACTTCACAAATGCGGTGAAAGGGTACATAGGTATACACAAACCTGGTGTTCTGGTTCGTTGAGGCTTAAATTATTATCTTCGAATATGCTTGCGAATCAGAATTTCCAGGTATGTATGCTCTAAGAGGAATGACGCCTCCGCTGATAATCAGTCTTCAGTTTGAGCCCTATTTGGAGTACTGGTGCAATTTTACACGGTTTTCATCAAGTCCGTTTGTCCTGTAGCAGCCCCTCGCGGCGTCTTTTGTTTCGCCGTTAACTTTCAACTTGATAGGCAGTCAATGCTGTATCCATTTTAGCACTGACAGGCCACAGAACCAGCGAAGGTCGGAGAGGCCAAGACAATACGGTATCTGGCGTGCGGCATCCGATTGCGCCACCTGAAGATCTCAGTTCTGTGACTTGACCCGGACCGGCTATTTACAGTACGGACGCGCAGCAAAACGATTTCGGTCATGTACTTATGTCGGTCCTGATGGTACATATTGTTTGCACCAAATTCAAATGTCAAAACGATGATAGAATGTCTCCAACCCTGTGCACATCAACTGTCAGCAGGGAGATTAGGGTGAGCTTTATTCGAGGTCTTGAACCTCATTTCCTTCTGTTGAGGCATTTATGGTGAGGCCGACATGCGTCATGATGCGCCCCCTTCTTTTATGGGAAAAAGTCACAACAGCAGACGGAGACCAGAGCCTCTATCCCTTAGATCGGGTACCAAGTATATACGCAGTACCGAAAATCGGTGTACTAGTGGGGATATAGAGAAATATAGCTGCTTGAAACAGTAACATACCTGTATGCCGTGTCTAAGGTGAAACTGCAGCTTTTCTCTCGCCACAACCCGTGCGTAAATCAGTCTGGGGTATTGATCGACTCGTCATGATACTGTATACCTCGTTCAGTCAAAGTGCGTCTTCTTTTTGATGTTCGCACAACCAGCACTGTTGAAGCGCAGGTTATAGAGTGGACGAACGGAGCCTTCGCACTCAAAGGGCCATAATCTGCCTCGTGCACCCTCGAGCCTGCAGTAGCCCCAATTGTTCATTGCAAAGAAAACCGGAACTCTCCATCGTTGACAGAAGGCCGCCTCGTGCCGTTCCGACGATAGGAGAGAACACATAGACTGTTTGGGCTGCGATGACCATGATTAGATGAAGAAGAATAGTGCCGTTGTCAAATTTCGGTTCGTGGGTGTATAGTGGTGTTGATCATATCCATGTTAGAAAGCTAAGGGAGCTATAACGAGTATATGCAGTGGGAAACTTCAAAGAGTCAGTTGTTATTTCCATGAAGGGCGCGCTTCTCGACATAGAGAAATAGACATTGTCCGACGGGGAAGATGTTGTCCTCTTTAAGGCCAGTCATCAAGCGAGTCAAGGAAGGCATGAGATTCAGACGGGAGAAACGAAGCCAGATAATTGATGTCAAGGACAAGTACCCAAGGAACTCCAGCATAGACATGAAGAAGAACAAGAATGGAGATCTTCCTGGTAAGATTAACGATCGTGTTTGTCGACGCTGCATTGTAAGCTGATTTTCAACATATTCAATCGTCAAAATACCAATTCAAAATAAATGTCGCAAATACCGATCTACGAGGTTCTGGCTAGAGATGGGCAGCGCTATTCATCAGTACTTTAGTGGCAGGCGCCGCGCACAAATTTGATAGGATTGAATATTTAGGCTGTTTTATTGAGGTTGTGGAGTACTCTTTCGAAATACTTACCTCAAGGTGCGCCACTGTACGGTGTACGTGTACATGTTGCAAGTCGACGTGTCCAGGGAGGCGACTGAATAGATGTGGGTCGATTATCGTATTTTTCGCAGGGTCTGGAGCATCAAAATCAAGTTCAGGCAGTCGAGGAGGAGGAGTTGCCATAGGAATTGGTGTTACGTATGTCACGTGATAGTATTGTGCCCATTTCGAATTTCTCGACAAGTTCAAACAAGCCACTGCCGCTTGTTCACTCACCCTCACAAAAATCTCGAGCATCCGTTTTCTGGCGATTCCGGGCTAACCAATAACAAAATCCGAATTCGGCCTTAATTCAAGTTCCCCGGCATCATCTGTCGTACGATGACTTTCACGCCACACCCAATCTTCGACTTCACAAATACGTAAGTAAATCATGTCAAGGACATTCTTCCGTTCATCTCCCTGACCAGTGTTGGCCGCTCTTCAACTATTGTGGGGTCTTCGCGTTTGGATCCCATTTTTCCCGGCAGACTGGAAAGTCACCTTTTCCTAGTTCGAGTCTCCGTCTCTAAATTCTTCTGTATGCGATCTGCCTGGACCACTTTATGCGGAGCAAAGGCACTGTTCTCATGCTCTTAATGGCTTTGCTCGCGGCTAGTGCGTACAGGATCCTTGTGCTACTTTGTTTCTTGTATCGCCACTCTGACAGAGCCTTTTAAGCCCGCTTCATATATCTGTCAGACAGTAAGGCTTCGCGACCTATTCTTGTTATCCAGCAACCTTTCTTGAATCCAAAAAGGGCGACTTTCAGGACTCTGCTGGTGCTCGCCTCGGGCTCATCCGTTACTTTGCACATTGTGTACCCTTCTTCTGCATCATTCTATCAGTTTCCGTCATAACGACTAGACAACACTTACCTATGGTTTACAGCACCTCAGCCAATTCGCCTCTGATCTTACGCTAGGTTTACGACCGCAAGGCCTTGAGCCTCGTTGTCCATTCTCTTTGCATATCATCGCACGTCCCTGGACAGCAAACTTGTGCCGGAACCGATGGAAGTTCTTTGTCTTCTTTCGGACAGCTCTATTTAACTGCAATATTCAACGATCGTTCTCAGGCTGTCGATGACGCGTAAAGTCTCCTCACGATGTGTCAAAGCGAGCGTTCCTGGGCCTAAGGCTTTGAATCTAACGTTTATCCGAATATTTTGCTGGTCGGGCTTCTGTATTGGGACAGGTCCGGCGCTGCCTAATTTTCCATTGAAACCCTGGCTCGACTGACGTCTTTGTTCGGAAGTTGATGGTTCACACTCTATTTACTATCGGTACTACAACCCTGCTCGACTCTGAAGCCTGCATTGCAGCCTATTCTTCGGAAATTCCACTCCTCCACCTATTTGTTTATCTAAGTATTCCTATGCTCGCCTGCTGTCGTCGTTTCTATGGACCTCGGTTGTCTTCCCAACCTCGACTAATGCTTGTATGAACTCGGCATCAACTGCTGTGAGCCCGATAGGAAGAACCAGCAGGCTAAATCACTCTACTACGGAAGCTGTCGCAGCTCCCAGTGATATTCGATGCCAATGCTATCATTTTGCGCAAACATTTATCATGAATCCATTGGCAACCGAGACGGCATCTGAGCACCATTATCAATGTGGTGCACGTTCTAGGACCTGCCGATTCCTTGTGGAACTATTCAGTCGTTGCCCCATATGGCCAGCTAATCCGTACTACTGCATATGCAAAATGTGATTGTCGATTTTCTGCTGAAATTCTGATTAGTCCCGTGGAGGCTCTCGTTTACCAAGACAACTCTCAGGATCATGTGTTGAATTGCCCCTCCGACGATGATATATTGTTCTTGTTCTTAATAAGCTCTTCCGGGGAGCACGCGCACCTTCAGGGCCTTTTGTCGTCACAGCTACCGCGACGCGGACGCAGTAAAGACACTGTGGCTAGTCCATGCCAGGAGATCTGCAACTTCGGCCAGACCAAGTTTGGAATAATGTTCAAACCTTATAGAACTGCGGCAAACGTCTTGCTCGTAGTAATATAGTTCAAACCTTTATCATTTTTTGGATCATAGGCTTAAACAACTTGGGACTCCGCAGAATTGAAGCCTCCTATTCCCCACGGCAAATTAGTGTCAGTAAGACCTATGAATCTGATCAACTAAACGCTGTTTCAAGTGCAGTTTAGCACGATCAATACCCCGTTACATGTTTTGGACGGTCGTAGTCAGTGGAAGATAGACAGTGCAAGCTCGACATATTAATATGCAGCGCATTTAATGATCGGGGAACTTTGTTCTGCCCGGGAGCGCGTTAAGTAGCTGCTTTCCAGTTCTTCCGGACCGGTCAAGAGGCGCAAAGTATGTATATATGCAGTTTATCAGGTCTTCGTCAGCGCCAGTTCAGCCTGTTAGAGATGAATGAAGACTGAAAGACTCCCATACTAGTCACGGCGCCGTCGGCGCGATCTATGCTGACATAATAAGAGACTTAATTTGTGCGGTCAGGGCACCCTGAGAGCTCACCCTGTTCGCAGTGGTCAACGATGCCCCCAACGATAGATTCGTCATGGAAATCCGTCTTTCGCTTCAACAGCTCGTCCAAAAAACTGGCCGTTAATGCGTCAGTTACGGCGATGAGCTCGACGGTGAACACGGCGCCAACTTCAGTTTCTGCGCGTTCATCATATAATTCGTCAAACACCCAGTCCAGCGACTCGATACCCCAGTCATCGTCCAAGACTTCGAGACCGCGTACCAAATCCGAAAAACGACAGCGACCACCATACCCTAATACCCTTAATCATACACCTCCTCTTCCACAGCCTCACAAGGCGTTTTCCTCGCCTTCAACATCTTCGACAACCGCGACGAGCTCACGGCCCTTGCTTTCTCCAAAATCCATGACTCGCTTCATACGACGGGTGGCTTCGGCTCCCAATGCCAAGGGTCTCTTCCGAACTTCTGCACCGTCTCCATCAACACCCACAACAAGAAACGGTCTATTAGCTCCCTCCGACAATCCTCCGCCCTTGCCTCTCGCTACCACTTCTATGGAGAACGGAACAGACTCGCTAGAGACAATATCATCCGTGTCCTCGCGAGGCCAGGTCCCTGCTGCGACTTCGTCCAAGCTACCCTCACCTCCGTTCGGCAAGACTCGTCTGAGCACAAGTAATCTACACGACACTGGACCAGGCAAGGTTGCCTTCAGGCGAACGTACTCGAGTAATTCTATTAAGGTCCGTCAGGTGTGTATCATATGCTAAGTCGGTGCTTGTTACACGCCACTGATTGTCTCCCAAGGTTGAAGTCGGCCCTTCAAGTTTCGTCAAAGTCAAGCTCTTGGGTAAAGGTGATGTCGGCAAGGTCTACTTGGTCCGAGAGAAGAAGTCTGGGAAGTTGTTTGCAATGAAAGGTAACGTTAATGGCCATGATGCTAACACACATTCTACTAACCATCTATATTTTCTTCCTTCGTATTCTTCCTCTAGTTCTTTCTAAAAAAGAAATGATCGAGCGCAAAAAGATCAAGCGAGCTCTCACGGAGCAAGAGATTCTTGCGACTGCTAACCATCCCTTTATTGTCACCCTTCATCATTCATTCCAATCCCCTCTGTACCTGTATTTCTGTATGGAGTACTGTATGGGGGGAGAATTCTTTCGTGCACTGCAGACGCGTCCGGGCAAGTGTTTACCCGAAGAGTCAGCCCGATTTTATGCAGCTGAAGTAACCGCCGCGTTGGAGTACCTTCATCTTATGGGTTTTATATATCGAGATCTGAAACCGGAAAGTTAGTGCATTCCCCCTCCATTAACGCGCCGTTTTATTGACTGGTATGCAGACATACTATTACATCAATCTGGCCATATCATGCTCTCGGATTTCGACCTCGCGAAGCAATCGAACGATGTCGGCGCTATGCCTGCCATGGTCCATTCCGAGACAAATGGAGTGAGTCGACATAGTCTGTTTCCTGGCTCCGAGATGGTGATTGAACGTGTCGGAAGGTTCCATTAATCAATACAATGTCATGTACAGCGAATTTTCGGACAAATTCCTTCGTTGGTACAGAAGGTGCGTATCAATCCGTCAATGTCCATGCTCGATTAAATGACGTGTGCACAGAATACATCGCACCTGAAGTAATACTAGCGCAAGGTCATACAGCGGCTGTGGATTGGTGGACGTTGGGGATACTCATTTACGAGATGATAGTGAGTCTGGAATGCAGGATTAAGTGTAACGACCTCACACGCACGTACACAGTACGCAACAACACCATTCAAGGGGCAAGAGCGTTCAGATACGTTTAACAACATCCGGCTGATACCAGTTCATTTTCGGGAATCTCCCAAAGTGTCAGGGTGAGTGAAGAGAGTCCTTGCAGATTCCCTTTACTTTTTTGGAGTGCGCTGCTTGAGATTCGGATAATTGATGCCCGTTCCGAATTACGTGCTCAACGAATATCTTTTTGCCTAGTGCTGGGAAAGACTGTATCACGCGGCTTTTGGACAAGAACGAGCGGACGCGATTGGGTAGTCGAAGTGGTGCTAGTGAGGTGAAGCAGCATAAGTGGTTTGCAAAGATAAACTGGGGCCTGCTAAGGAATACTCGACCTCCGGTGAGTGGATAGCACAGATTCGTATTTTTTTTCTTCACTTTGGTGTGGGAGTCGGATTGATAATTCACACATGGGGTGACGATGGGCTCACGCGTTCAATCAGATTGTCTGGTTTTGATCTAGGCTGTCAACGGTACTAACGGACTATTGAATAGATTGTCCCGTCGTCGTCGAATGGAGTAGATGCAGTTAATTTCCGCCATCTGAAGGAGTCTCAGTCGTTGCACCTGGAAGGAGCACCTGGGACTAGTGATGGGATGGGGGCATCGGACGAAGACTTATTTGGCGCATTTTCAAGTGTTACCTTGCATTATGATGGAGAGTAGATTGTTTTGTTTTGCTAAATATACTAATGGGAACTGGATGGAACGAAGGGATCAAGAAAGACGGCACAGATAGCGATGTATACGGTATGTAGTGTATCTACGCACTGGCTACGCTAACACGGTGATACGCTACTTTGGATGGCTGGCTTTGCGTTTGGTGCTTTAGCTACGCTGGCAAACGTTCTGTATCGAAGAGCTGATGGCAGCAATGGCAGTGGCAGCGACCAGCGTGATACCTCGGCGCCGAGGCAGCAGAGTTTGGGTATATGTTACGGCATCGAGAGCCGGATCTGAGATGATCGATCTCATCTAGATTACCTAATCATTACGTCCTCGATCCTAACGGGTTAACGTGCTTTCTCCACCGCATTTTGTATTTTTGGGGCGATTTGGATGAAATAATAATTAATGATATTGGATAATAAGGATTAAATGGATTCAAAGTTATAACCGTTATAACGGGATAACGGGATGCGTCCTGCCCTCCTCGCCCTCCTCCATATTTAGCCCTCTCCTTCATGGCCGACCTCTATCCCCCAAGGCATTACTCTCAGCCTAACAACATGTTATACCCTTCTCAGCTCATCGACGACCACGACGACCATGACCTCCCTGACCCTGCCGCCAGTGGCGACCAAAAGTCCCAGCACCAGACACCCAAAAATGAGTCCAAGCCTCAGGCGACCTTTCTCACAAAACTCTACGCGTATGTTGCCTCTGCTCTCTCGTCAGTATCGTGCTGACTCGTCTTCAGCCTCCTAGAGCGACCAGAGAACCAGCATATGATACGCTGGGATCCACAGGGCGAACATATTATCGTCGAGCGACCTGAACAGCTTGCTCTACATGTTCTTCCCAGCATCTACCGCCAATCACGATTCGCTTCGTTCTCCCGCCAACTAAATGTAATTTCATATCCTGTCTACATCCCGAGCCATGCACCAATCTATCTCCCTTCTAGATCTACGGCTTCATGCGAAAGGTCAACCTGAGGAACGTCGACCCTGCAATCGACGATCCGGATGCAAGTACTTGGTGTATGTTCTTTTTCTTTATTTTCTATTGCTGTTGTGTTCAATCATGTCGCCTAGCTCACCCAACCTTGAACCGTCATTCTCCTCCTGAAGTCGTTGCCAACTTCAAGCGCCGTGTCCCGCCTCGGCTCCCAAAACCTCGCAAACGTGATACCCAGGAATCTCTCAGTATACCCCCACCTCGCTCAGCCATTGGCATGGGCCCTGTTCCCTTGTCTGTCCCTCAATCTCACAAAGTTGGTCCTATGGGCCGTGCTCGCGGCTTCTCTGCCCCAGGTTCCTACACACCTCTTTCGCAAAACGGTGCTGCCCCTGCTCCCGGTGGCTGGAACAGTCAGAACAACTACCGGTCTGCCTTGCCGCCTCTCACTGTTCCTTCTGACCCACCCACTCATATTTCGCAAAGTGGCATGTATAACCACGCGCCTTCGCACCACCCTGGCCACCATTCTCTTAGTCCGGCCGCCGACGAACCACCGTTCGCCTACGGAAATGCCAATCCATACCCGTCTTCGTATCAGGAGCCGCAAAACAGCAGCTGGTTCCCTCCTGTCAACAATGGGAGTTCGTCTCACAACGGCAGCCTGTCTTCGTTGCTTAACCCAAGTAGCAATGGAGGTTACTCTCGTCCCACGCCGACGATTAATACCTCGTATTCGTCGCCTTTCTCTTCTATGCCGATGCAGACTGAGCACTCTGCTTCATCACTTTCTCCGGATAGTCACAGCCGTCCCACGACCGGATATTCAATGTCTTCAGTTTCTTCAATGCCTTACCAAGATGAATACCATTCCAATTCTCGTCCTAGTTCAAGCCACCATCACAATCGGCCTATGACCCCTCCTCGCCCTACCTCCTCGTCAAAATCTCCCTATCCTTCCAACTCTCTTAGCATTCGCCGGGCCAGACGTCACAGCCAAGCGTTAAGTCCGTACCCGAGTCCCATGTACGATCATCCGTCGGAACACCAGCGTCCGTCGACATCTCCTCAACCGAGCAACGACCACCATCCTCACCATTCCCACTCACATCACAGTCCTGCCGGCGGCAATGTTCCCCGTGTTCGGAGCATGATCCAACTTCCGTCGGTCTTACCATCGGTTGACCATTATTCCTTCAGTCCCCAGGCTGAGTTTGCCTACTCGAGTCCGATGAATGACTACAGACCCTCCACATCGGGCGGACGGCCCTCGACAAGCACCTCCTCCATCTCCGCCGCTTCTCACACGTCGAGTTCTCAGGCAAACACACCTCCTGTCACGGAGGGATTCGGGAGTGAGACTGATATCAACCGATGTAAGTCGTTTAACTTGTCAAGCCCATCCATGTCACACTTTTGTTAATGACTTTCCGAAATACTCAGACTCACCGGATTTTGGATTCGTACAGATGAATGAACACTTGACTGGACCCGGTGCTGGTGCTTTTACCAAGGAGATCTAGACGCGCCTTCTACCCCTAGACGTTGGGAGCGATGCTTTTTTACGATTGATTGTGCAGACGAAATTTCTATTATTACTGATCACGACTCCCATCTCATACAGTTTGTCACCCCACTTGTCTTGTTGTTTTTGCTTTGCTGTCGCGGACTTTTATTTTTAAACATCGTCCTTCACTCTGTGTGTGTGTTGTATCTCTTTCTCATGTGTAGTACCCTTCATATTTTGACCATGTCACTGTATATCTTGACTCGGGTGGATATACCCTAGCATACGTATTTTCATTGCGGAAATGAACTGTTTCAATACAATGCATTGCACGGAGGTTTTTGGTGATGAGGGGTGGTCCGAGAGACCCTCATCGAGCGGTCCCCTTGCTCGGACCCATCACACCCCCAGGGAAAATTCCGAAGGCTATTCATAGCCTGGTGATTGGACCAAGATGGACTTTGCAGAGTTACAGCAGGGCAACTGCCCACGATATGAAGGTTCCGCATACGCAGCGATCACGGGCAAGGATTCCCATGCTGTTCTGACATGGGATATGTTACAAGCTGTTGGAACCAATTGCGGTTGACGGAGGCTGATTGCATGATTGATGGTGTCATATGTAGGGTAGGGGGGATTTTAGGTATCTTTGTAGATTGGATAATGGACTCTCGGCCAGGAAGGAATCTGATGCAATGGATTTATTTTTGAAGGTAGCCTCCGAATCGTTCCCGCAATGTCCGAACTGTTCATCATATGGACGTGTTGCCCATGTCGATCTGGCAGGCAGTTGCGCGACATCTTTTTAGCTCCCTTCATTTGCGATCTCCATAGCAGGCTCTGTCTCCTTAATATTATCGTCGGTACTTGTGATCAATTTTTGACTTGAATGTTCAACCCTCAAGCCGCGAAACGAGACTTGGCTGATTTCCATATATGATGGTCCCAATCGATCAGAAGCTAGGATTTTCGAAATTTGTTATTCCCAAGTGCTTAGCGATTCCCCGCATGTTCGCATCCGTGAACCGTATGAGGGAAAGCGTTTAAGGGAGGGGGAGCTGTTTCGGACGTTGTAGGGAGGGAGGGATAATACTCTTTGACGTGAATTTGTTGTGCTGTTACAGGCCTTGCCGTCTGGCGATAGGGGATCAATTAACGTCGATTAGATTCGATTGGCGCCTGCCAGTAGTACTAGGTTTAGGCTGGGAGCAATGATACAAAGAGGTACTAGTTGCTCAAGGACCAGAAACATGTAGCAAAACATTGTTGTTCATCAGCTACCAACGCAAGGGGAGCACACGAAGAACGATTAGAGGAAGTAGGGATGATGCTGTATACTTATCTTCCTTCTTTGCGACCCTGTCTCCTCTCCCCCTTCAAGTCGATCAACCTCCGAATGTCTTGGCACTAAATCTGCCGCCCGTGTCATCATCGCGTTCTGTGTGGCCACGGATACTTTTTCATCGTGTGTTTGGGACTATGTACTCTGATATGTTTTGAAATTGTTATTCCTGTCGTTTGTACGCCGGAACGTCAAACTGTTGGAGGGTTCCCGGCCACGCTTATCAGAGACCGAGAGAGCAACGGCCTGGGTGAAATAGTATAAGGTGAAATTACGAGCCAGAGTCCGTCCGTTCATGAATAAATATATCACTACGTTCCCCTACTGCAAGTTGCCGTTGCGATCATCGAGCCCGGCTATCTTTGTGACCATTAATTCAAAAATAAATGGTACTTAAGTCGTCTCCCAAATCGGGACATAAGCAAATAAATAAATAAGAGTTTGAAAACCCTGATGTGCGATCTTCTTTGAGAATCTTCTGATCGGCTCTCGTGGAGTTATCCCCGAATGGAAGGCTGGGCCATTGTTTTGGTTCGGCTTCGGGGCGGAGTGAGTGTGGCCTGTTGAAAGGAGACAGAGGGAGGTGAAGGCTAATGGGGGCGCAGGAGAGGCAAAGTTGTAACGGGGGCTCTAATTACGAGTATTCAAGTGACCGGAATTGAGAAGGCGGGCGTCGAGGCCCAGGAATTGATGCTCCTCCCCTTGAAGTGGTTCCGGACCTGCGATTACATTTACAAACGATCGTCGTAGAAGCGAGCGAAGCAAGGCCGGCGTACAACCACCCCCTGCCTGTCCGCCTACGTACAACCTTATTTTAACCCAATTTTAAGCGCTTTTACAACAAACTAAGTAACGTCAGCTTTTCGTGTGCCATTTACGATTAGACCGTCATTGTAGCTATCCGGCAGGAATACGTATTCCTGTTAATGAACGGATCCAGTCCAGGTCCTATCTGCGGTCTGCGGTGAATACCCGCCCTCAGTTCAAACAAAAATGCTCTTTAATTTTATTCCGTCTATCAAAAAACTGCCCGTAGATCCCTATATAACCATAGTGATAAAAAAGGCGAGGTCAACCACAACGCGGCGTAACACCATCAGAAGACGGAATGGTCTAAACAAAAATATAAACGAGTGTAATATGTATGGTCCAAGTAATGTTACGCGTAAGTTAAGTGATATGAGTGAGTACATAGGCGAAAACAGAAACGAAATTATACAACGAGTCCATTTAATCGTTCAAGTAACTAATACCTGTTGCGTCCTAAACGGCGACTCTGCCATCTCATCAGCATCGATGTCGTCCATCGTCAATCCGGCTTCTACGTCGCCTCTTGGAGATAGGAAAGCAACTCGCTCTTCCGAATCCGCTTGCCGTATCGCCGGAAAGTCATCTTCCAACTCTTCGTCGACTGCTTTGCGTGCAACATACGACAAATACACCAAAATCGCCACACAGAGTCCGATACCGAGATACGTCCACATGTGTGCTACCGTATCCGAACTGGTATCCTTCTCTGCACCCTGATCAGCATATGATGATGGCGTCACATGATAGTCCTTAAACGAATGTATCGACGCGCCAACACTAGTATGAATGATCACTTTAAATAGCGATAGTGCAGTGCAGATGGTATAGGTACGGAGGGAAAGCGTGGGTGCGGCGGCAAGGAGGCAGTTCATGACATTGTAGGGGTATGGTGCGAGGCGAATAAGGAAAAGGAGTTTGGGTCGCTTTTCAATGGCGCGAACAACGCGCTTCATTGTACAAGCTGAGTCTAGCCAACGTGTGATGGTATCGTTGAGGAGAGATCGAGAGACTGTGAAGACAACGAGGGCGCCTGCTAAAGCAGAAAAGTAGGATATTACAGCGCCTGTCCAGAGCCCAAACGTATACCCGGAAAGAATGATAAGAGTGGAATATCAACGGAATGGGAGCTGCGGATATGATTAGATATCGGTGAATTGCCTGGCATACACACGTGCTTACGGATTGTAGTTAGAAATATCAAAATGAAAAGAACGGCGTGGCCATAATGTTCATCGGCCTGTAGCCACCGCGACAATTCATCCAGAGCTGTGTAGTGGGTATTTATGAGTGATATGAAATGTAGATCAAGGCGAATGACTGACCTGAAAACACTTCTGTTTTATAGAGAGCGATCGCAAAGACGAAAGCAAGGCTGGTTATGCCGTATAAGATGATTGGAACCCAAGGCTTCAGTAGATTAGCTATCCGTAGACCCCGGGGGCGAGTGTAGTTGTTTGAATGGTGACGCATTGATCTTGGACGCGTTAAGATAAGCCTAGGTGTAGGCTGCGAAGAGCCTGCGGGAACGGCAGACTGCGGAGAACTGTGGTCAGGAGAAGACGGTCGCTTCTCGTTGAGCTCTGGCTCACTGTCCTGGGAGACATGAAGATATCGAAAGGGCGACTGGGACTGGCGATGGACTGGCGACGAGTCCCTGGATAGTGAACGGACGGGTGAAGAGGAGACTTGAAGGATATCGAGAGCAGGCTGGCGATGTAAGCTGTCCATGGAAACCAGTCCGTGGTAAGAAGGCCAGGTAAAGGGAGCTCTGGCGAAATAAAAGGCAGGCGAGCTGGCAGTTGTCGGGGTGGAGCGAAACTAAAGAAATCGCAGTGCTTTAGTGCCAGGCAACAGTCACGCGTGACGTCACAGAATATTTCACCCCTTTGGGTCGCTCGCGTCTGTCAGGCTGTCACTGGTTTTACTCTTCGTCGACAGTGCCAGTACGTTTAGCAGTTTGCGATACTAGGAGCCGAAGCAAGGTCATTCATTCATTGGAAAGAAGGTGGGTCTTTTGTGTGTTCTGTATTTTCCTGGAATTACGAATGGGGAAATGATATTCCGGGCCTGAACCAGTGCTCCAAAATCACGCCTTATCGCAAAAAGTCGCAGCTGAGTTCCAGGTTAGCATCTTGCACGTTTGTTGCTCCACCTGACTCAGTCACTGTTTCCAGTCATGAGGTCTTTCTTTCCTCGCCGGCCCCTTGCTGTCCGTCGGTACAGTACCCAACGATCCCCTCATGCTCAGTGGTATGCGGACCTCGTCCCTGCCATGGTTCCAATTACTCTTCTAGGCTCTGCCGTATATCTTGTACGTTCCTATCAGAGGCGCTGGTCCTATTTATAGTCATCCCCGTACTCTAGGGCCTCCAACTCGTCCAGACCTCCCTGTCTCATGAAAAATTTCTCGATGACGCCAATAGGCGCGTAAAAGAACTCGAAGCAGAGGTCGAGTCACTTCACGCCGCCCGCCAACAATCCCAACAACCTTCTGTGTCTGAAACGCCGTCTCAAGCACCATCGCGCTGGCGTTTCTGGTAGCAATCAGACCTCCATGCTCATGTGATAGCAAATAATAGCAGAAAACATATATCTAAATACAAGAGAAACAAAACAGATGCCGCAGCATAGATGGAACCCCTACAATGTCACTGATAACGCCTTTGCTAGTGAATTCTTGTGTCGATCAAACAGTTTTGCAGAACTGAGGATACGCGGTCAAGACACGAAATGATACTGATACCTGAAATAGAAACCTACCTCAGGATAGCCGCCATGAGACCCGTAAACGCCTTGACTGGCTCTCGCCCCCGTTTGAAATGGAACAAATCATATGCTATATAGCAAGTCAATGTCCGCGGTCGAATCCACTCTCTGAACACTCACAGACGAAGATCAGGTCCATGGACCAGTTTGGCTCTCGTGATCTGCAGCCAATAATCCTGCTTCTGCAATCTTTCCAGCTCCTTCTCATCAATCTTCGATATTTTGGGTTTTGATTTCGCAGTAGCACCTGACATGGACTCCTTGTATAAACGGGATTCCACTACAGCCTATATCAGCGTCGTGATCCATGAAAGTGGGATAAAAAGCGCCGACCTTCAGACTGCAATCCCCCAATCATTTGTCGCTCCACTCCATTTTCCACTAGCCCCACCAGGGTGGAAAGCAACCAACACCAATCGGCAAATTTGCCGGCACGTTCGCCTGTGCGTTTGCCCAAAAGACCTATTAGGGAAAGCGCGTACATGTCGTCGGCGAACGCGTTGACAAGTTCAAGTAGTACCGGAGGTGGTGCATGGAGAATAGCGTGTAGAAGTGGTCGAGAAGGCTTTGCCTTTGAAGATGACGCAGCGAAGGGAATAGGAGCAGAATTCTGGGCCATTATTGCTGTCAGCGGGGTCAACCAGTTGAAGAGAAGGAGCAGCTTTCTATGGTATTGCTCAGTTGCAATATTGGGAGGTCAACACATATCGTACACATACCTTGAGAAAGAAAATCCCGATATCGTGGATTCTAGGCGCTTAACGAGACCTTGTTCCCAAGGCGAGCGCGTCTTGCTTCTCAGTAGTCTTCCTGTGAAAGATTTGTGGAAATAGAGATACATCCGGAGTGAGTACTGGATTAGTTTCTGAACAGACACTGTTAGGCAGGTACTCCGAACAAAGTGGTGAATACCATACGAAAGCCTTGTCCCGACCATTGCTCGTCAACACCATTTCTCTCCATACTTCCTCCCGTAAAATCCTCTTCTCAGCCTCCTTCATCTTGTCGCTGTCGTCATCCACGTAGTCAATGTCAACCTCGGCCTTGCCATCTTCTTGTTGTTCCTCCTCAGTCTTCTCAGTGTATATACTGCTTGAATGTACGTGGTGAGATGATGACTGACACGACAGACGTCCGTGGGGTGCGTGGTGGATGGGAGGAGAGCGGATTCATAGTGAACGATGCGCTGGTATCATACATAGATGAATAAAATTGGCCATCGTCGTCGGTATCGTGCGAAGGCGAAGGCGAAGGGAAGGATATTGAAGACATGTTGATTGGATATGGGTCGCTACCTCAGGCTGCAGCGGACGTTGACAGAAGGTGAATTCAACAGCCAGTGACTGCGTTGCGCGCTGGTGGCGCCAGACGTGAAACTCGGTAAAAGACACGTGCTGGCCAAATAGGAAACAACTCGAAGCAATAATATTGCCTCGCGTCTTGTCCACAGAATTAAAAACACGGAAAACTTGCAAGATCTTTACAGAACGTTTTCTATGAATGTAATAGCCGACAGTCTGCAACTGGAGTCTGCAAGAAAATGAAAGCGGACCCTCGGTAATAGAGGTTGCTGCCAAATACGAACCAAACAAACGCGTCACACTTTCTCGTCGCCCTGAAGATTCGAGCGGTGAACCTGTTCACGACTATGGCGAACCCGGCTGGCCTGCGCTCTCCTCCAACGCCACGTTCCGAGGTATCCTCACCACGACCAAAGTTCGACGCTGAGCTCTTGAAGGCCTACATGAAGAAACTAATGTCGACAACCCTCCATTCTGCAGTCTGGCCGGAGCCACGGGAACGGGACCGGGTCAAAGCCTGGATAAGGAAATAGGAGAGCGCGTAAAGGAACGCATGGTCGAAATACAGAAAACAGGATTGTGAGCGACTCTCACGCGCAACACATGTGGACTGCCAATAACCGCAACGCGTTTCCAGCAAGTATATCGTGTTAACTCAGATTAACGAAAATCTGGGTCAGGGTGGTCGGTGAGGCTCTCCGTTCGTGGGTATACTGACCTTGACATTGATTCCGTTTGATGGTAGAGCGGACATGGTATGCCACTGGGAAGATTCGGACGTTGTCGCCCAAGAGGTATTTTCGAATGTACGTTCACGTTATCGCGATCGACCGCTGAAATGTTTCGTACGACTCATCGGATGTCCTATCAGGATTCAGTCATCTGTATCTGTATAGCGTTTGCAGTACGCACCGTCTGATTTCTCCGTTTATGCTTTTGGTTTTCCCCATACCCATTCACCGACTCAATGCCATTGTTTCCGATGATACCCCCTCTATTCAATGCACCGCACATATGGTAGGCCGGAACCATCAACCCGACTTTCGTTAACTGTACTTGCTTCAACACGACTTCCCACTCCTACTATTTTTCCATCATCAGATCTTGTTCACAGCTAAATCTTTCGTCTTCTGCCGCAAATTGCCCTACAATACGTTGTCGCCGTTCTCTCGAAGATCAGAAGCCATCTCGATCTTTCCGATGCAGTGGTTTATTTGTGTCGTCTTTGAACCCACGGATGACAGCTTCGTTCACACCAGGATCACACCAATCAGGATGCCTATCGGCATCTGATCCTCGTCATCCAAGCTCGTACGAGCATGAACTACTGCTGTGAAAACTACCGAGAGCGCGGGTTTTTATTTGCCTGCCATGAAATGCCTCAAAGGTGTTCTCACGATGTTATGCTGTTCATATAGGTAGGTTTCACAACACTGTCTCTGTTTGTCGACCGCGGTAGTTTTCTTACGTGTTGATCTCACGTTGATTGGCCCGGCAAAGAAGATACTCCCCCCATCTTCAATGCTCTTGAACCCTGAGCTGCTTGTTCGGCGCATTGGACTCCAGTTGTGTAGGAGGTCTCGTGTAGCTGCTGTTGTGATGGTCCCCCTTCTTTCTCCCACCCGCTCCTGGTCTTGTGCTGTGATAAACAAAGAAGCCCCTACTAACCGTCTGATCTGCAGTCACAAAAGAGGCAAAAACGCTTTCATCGGAAGAGCTCCGGATGGAAAGTTCCTCCTGGATCCCCGTCGTTGGGTACTTGGTGCAATGAATACGAACGGGCCAGATGCATATGCATATGTTCGATTTCAATCAACTACATTGAATCGCAAAATCAGAATTGCCATCGACAGCTCTCGTTGAAAGGAATATAGTTTTATTCTGGGGTTCGGCGTCACTTTTGCTCGTGCCCGTGCTTTCTCATAAGTGGGTAATCACATGCCGTCTCTGTTGACCATAATATCATTGTGCTAGCGCAGATTGAGGCACAGCCACTGTGTCTTCATTTTAACAAGGTTCCGGTGGTAACCTCCGAACTTTGGTTCTTTTTGGTGCTCTAGATTGAGGTAGGGCTTCGGAGAGGGATTGGGAGGATCACTATGATCAGATCAGATATGCACAACCCGCAGAGACGAAGGGCAACCCCTTAAAGATAGGGTGACGCGATTGTTCGGCGCTCGCGAGGACATAAGTGAGTTGTTTAACCGGTTTTCTTTGGTGGAAAACATAATCATTTTGAAAAATGTTTAAGTCTTTTTCGTAACACCGAGACGACAAAGATCCGGATTCGAACCAAGAAAGTCCCACGTACGACTCGATCCCATCATGTTTCTGTTTGTTGAACAAGTTTTTGCTCCATCGTTTTGCCTATCGCCATTAACGTACCGGCGGTTGCGCTTTTCGTCTTGATTCGGTGTAACAGTGCATCGTAAATCCAACTGGTCCCGGCATAGCTGTGGAAAGCTGTTACGTGACAATGTGCCCAAGTATGTATAGCAGCAGATCATCATTATGCCCTGGTGCTTTTAGAGTTGCGACTACTGGCGGTGGCAACTAGCGAATTTCGAGCCGTAGCGAATCATTCATGGATTGCATATGACCCATCGCATATGAAATTCGACCGAGGACATGCGTATACGTACTCCTCTAAATTTCATCAGAAGGATGTGTTACTTCGACTGAGTGCGCATGCGTTGTCATTCCTTGCGGAGGTATCACTCGTATATCGGTCATCGGGGAGGCGGAAATCACATTAACATGTTACTTAGGTCAAGTGGATTTGTTTCAGATGTAGAGTATTCACAATGTCAGATTTTGAATTGTCGCAGTAGTACGCAAAGAGATCTGGACGCAAATCGTTATGGGATGAACGTTGAAACGAATGGTCCTGGAACGAGACGAGTATTCAGTTCAGCCGAGATCATCATATTCAACGGTAGAGCAGTTTTCCGGAATTGAAACCCCGTCGTGTTCCGTGAGGATGCTCAGTCATTCATCCATCTCGTACTCCGCCCCGACTCGTTTAACCTGGTGACTAGAGACTTGTGCTCGTGATGATGATTGGGTTGGGTGAGTATCACCCGATGACTTGTCCGTCAGGCGGATCGATAGGCAATGCTGAGACTCTGTTGGATTGCTGTATTGCTGCCGCAGAGGACGCAGTCCAAGTGCGAGGAGATAAGGCATCTGGGTCAATTCGACGGAGCGGAATTCGGTTAGGTGTTTAGAAATGCCCATGACTGTCGATAATAGTTTGGTACGTGGAGCCCACTGTTATGGAAGAGCATCGGCCCCTGGCTTAGTGCATCTTTCACGTATGCTCAGAGCTGGGCCTGAGCTCGAGGAGCGCGGAATGGCCCGAGTCAATGTCACGTACAATTTACCACGACTGTTATGAATCGATGATGAATCAATAATGAATTACAGGCTGTTTCCGTAGTCAGAACATGGATACCAAGTGCTGCGGTTTCCCTGGTGCGGTTCCGGCTCAAGATTGCGTGGAAGATTCGAGGAAGAATACGCTGGGAAGCAATCATTTGGAAGGCGGTGGCTGTACAGGCTGTTTGCCCACAAAGTTGCCGGACCGAGAGCTCTTGAACTTCTTCTCTTCCGTCCCCTCTTCCAGGTACACGCTTCGCGAACGATCTGCGAACTGCCTTCGCTCTTCTTCGTCTTTTAATTATGGTTTGACCGCCGAAACACGCTGCAGCGCGTCCAACCAATGAAGAAATTCGAGTCTCTGGCATCTACCACGTCTGGACCTAGAGTTGGTTATCGACGTTCGACCTTGGAAACGTTTTACGTCTTAGAAAAGGATCTCATTGTCCTATTGGGAGGATAGTCGGCTATGGTAGAGTTAGTAATCGGTGCTTATTGACGATCTAGGAGCCTGAAAGATTCTATCAGGTCAGTACCGAACTATGTTCCCTGAATGGCTACAAAGTACCAAGTCCACCGCTCAAGCCAAGGGTCTCGATACTTGTGTAATATCTACGCAGCCCTAGTCGAAATTGGATATGCTCGTTCTCGACCGGTATGAAATATTAGGGAACTTCGTAATATGCCTCGATGGACCAATAACCTTTGTTTGACAGGCGCACGGGACATCAGTACTTCAGTAGTACAAATCGGTGGAGCATGTATCGGTGGCAACAATTTCAACTGGTAGCTCCGCCGGCACTATGCTATTGGTTCTAATGGAATACAGGTGTTACATAAATGCGGATAAGTATCGACTGTGGACTTCATAATCCACCATCCCGCGAACCTCACAATATTTACCATAGCGATTATCGTGAGAAATTTGTCCTGGCAAGACATTTCAACCGCTCTTCCGAACCCCATCTTTCTAGAGGCTCACTGAAAGTGCGAGCAGATATCATCCTTATAACCCCACTTCACCCGTGACAAATTGCTACAGCACCCAATCTTTTGACATGCATCTGGACCAGTAAGAGGCTTTCTCGGCGAACAATTCAATGGAACCTGATCACCATCAGATTTTCCCTCACTGCCCTCCACTGCCTCATGAGTCATCACAGCCCTGAACTCTGGTCAGTTTGAGAGGGCGCATGCTTACTACTATTCGTGGGTTATGCATCCCCAGGGTCTTGCTCGAATCTGCCGCCAGGAATGAAAATCCCCAGCAACATTGTTCAAATTGCAAGGATCATATTCCTATTGGTGTCTACTTCATCTCAGCATTGGAATGGGGTTTGCAAAAGCTCCGAGTCTTACACGTGCAATCCGCCGAATTGAAAACTACTGATACGCTGGCGCGACGGACACGGACGTTAGTATGTATAATCGGGGCGCTCATGTTCCAATGGAAACCCAGTTCTATACTTGTACCAAAACGTCCTTGGATGCCGGATAAACATATATTTTGTAGATGAAGACGGGGGTGGGGATTGCCAGTAAATTGTGAACAACAAACATGTTCTTGCCGATCCAGCGCAACGCCCGCACCAGTCGTTATCGGTGACCCTTGCCAGGAAGTTATTCATACATTGTACTTGTCTTATACGGCTAAAGATGTCAGTGTTTCCGCAGCCTACCCGCAGGTTACTCGCAAATTGATGGTGGTGGTATCTACCTCCGGATGAAGCGTCTATTTCGGAAGATGCTTACTAGTACAAGTTAGAAAACGCACCATTAAAGAGTTGCTTCTCGTGTTTCAAACTACCACCCCCAGCTTGACTTGAAATGTTTGCTTCCTCTCCGACTTTTGAATATCCCTTCTGGGGTGAGTGTTCACCTTCGGATGATGCTAATCGTATTTATTAAAATTTCTTCAGGATTCGTTTTGTCAATTTTGTATGTATCGGCATTTAATTAGCTTTCGGGCCTAGGCAGATGAACATTTCAGCCTCTTCGGTGTGATATTAGTTCAGACGTGGCAGTACTACAGAGACTACGACAAGGATCGATGGTATGTGCGCGTATTTGTAAGTCCCCATGCTACCATGGACCGCGTTTAGTAAATTAATTCTCATCACAGGTCGCGGTTTTATTGTAAGCATTATCCCATCTCCAGAGCATGACATCTAAAGTGTATGTAGTCTATTGAATTGCACAAGCACGGCGTTGCATATAGTAGTTGCTCGATCGCTCTTGGCACGTTTTCTCCCTACTCTATTCCTCTCTGGGGCTTATGGCATCTTATTAGTTTCTCGCAGCTGATGTCAAAGCAATGGATTTCTTGGATGCATACTCTCTGTGAGTGGAGTGGTATCGATCAGCTCAAAACTTACGGCAATCCCTTAGCTTCATGACTGCAGACAATATCATCATGTGCATTGTTTTTTTCTTGTCAGTGACTGCTGCCGCTCTTCCTTTTATTGAGGCTTGATCGAGTATGGTTGTCTAGGATCCAGCTGTTTTTTCTATCAAGAATCTACTTTCGTGAGCATTTTAGCATATATTGAGATGATGACAATATCAATATACACAGTTCGTCCGAATGGCCACTGGATGCTAGGAGCCTTGGTTAGTATCGCTCTTCGATTCGCCTATCACGTCCTAACATCAAGCTAGGTTTTGTGTTCAACAGGGTACATTTGGTGAATATAGCGTTACAGTCCATCATCATCCCACTAATGGTGCGAATTTTATAAGCGGCTGGAATTGGTAGGTCGATAAAAGATTGTGTAGTTTGCAACTGATCCTCTTCGATACAGTGTTGTATACTTTCAATACACCCTCAAATCGGATGGTACTATGTTTCCCTTTCAGAGTTAGAGGTCAGTAAATAACAAGTTTATAGATATACTGGACTTACGGGCCAGCCATGTTTTCTGACGTTGTGATGTGCGCATATTACTGGTGGATATTCGCCCTGTTGCGATCCGACATCCGACAGTAAGAACCAAGATCTTATAGACTATGGGGGACTGAAAGATCGACGTTTAGAACGAGAACGGTCCTGAAACGGCTACGACTGTACACTGCTGCACGAGGCTTGTTGGTTACTATATCACAGACGATCTGCTTTATTCTTCATGTCATACAACCCAGCCAGCTGCGATGGTGAAGCTTTAGATATCTAGCGAATGCCAGCATCTAACTGCGTGTTCGCCGCAGGGTATTGGTACATTGGAACCTATCCGGAATCTCGGTGTTTTCAACTAGTTGGTCCCCTCCATTTTTCGCATATCCATTTAGCTAATATTCTCCTTTGACAGTTGCTCTGTATGTCGAATACAAAAGTGATGATTCTAAAAAACTGATTAGAAATTGCACAGGCTGAACGCGAGAGGTGCATTGAGGGAGAAGATGAACGAAGAGATATATGACTTGGAGTCGCATTTGGAATTTTCTAGTTGAATAGTGACTATGTAAACTAATGTTATGGTCGAGAGGCTTGAAAATGACGTAGCGACGGGTGACGTCAATCTGCCACCGGATTTCCTCATCGGTAAATACAGTCATCAGACTCCAACAGACCTTCCTCATCTCACCACCATGCCCTCATCTGCGACTGGCGTCGTCGACGCCTTCAAGAGTAAGACTCCTCTTTGATGCTCCCGCTGTCTCACATAGTGAACGACCTTCTAGACCTCATTCGACATGGAAAACATCATCACCACCACCAGCAGGCTCGAAACGACGAAACTTCAGCCCCAGGATCACAACGTGCTCCTACCCAACATGACCAGCAACATAAAGTACCCGAAAAACGTCATATAGAAAAAGAGAACGCTGAAGTAGCACACCGGGAGGCAGCCCAGATTATTGTTCAGGAAGAACGAGAGGCAAAGGCTCAAATGCCCACATACAAGGGTCTTGAGAACTTCCAGCTCATCGAAAAGATGGGAGAGTACGTCCGTTTTAACGTTGGTATTAAACGCCATGTTCACATTATCTGCAGTGGTGCCTTTTCAAACGTATACAAGGCCATCGACTTGACGACGCAGAAGAACGTAGCTGGTATGGGCATTGTGTCCGATTAGCTCAAGGTTCTGACAGAATTTTCGCAGTGAAAGTGGTCAGAAAATATGAGCTTACCGCGTCTCAGGTGAGTGCACGCCTTCTGTTTTCCATCTCTTCCATCCCCCATCTTGCCTCCAACTGACTCCTTTGTCTATTACGCGTGGGTTTACTCCATCATTTAGGATGGAGATAAGCATCTCAACCCGAAATTCAAGAAGAAGCCTCGCGTAACAGAGGTGCCGTTGTTCAATCTCTTCTGTGTTTGTTTTTCATAGTGTTAAATCCTGACTCTTCTTCTACCAGCGCGCAAACATCCTCAAAGGTGCGTTTCCAACCAATAGGGGTTCATTTAACTTATCGAATTTGGTTGCAGAGGTCCAAATCATGCGCGGGACACACCATCCTGCTATCGTCAAGCTCGTGTCTTTCTCTGAATCGCCTGAACACTATTTTCTTGTCCTTGAACGTGAGATACGTTTTCTGTTGCAATGCATTGCTGACGCTTACTGCATCTAGTGATGGAGGGTGGCGAACTTTTCCACCAAATCGTCAAATTAACCTACTTTTCCGAAAATCTGTCACGGCACGTTATCTTGCAAGTTGCTCAGGGTATTCGGTATCTGCACGAAGAACGTGGTGTTGTCCACCGTGACATTAAGCCAGAAAATCTACTGTTCGAACGAATTCCGATAATACCTTCGAAGCAACCAGTTCACCGGCCTTATGATGAGGAGAAAGAAGACGAGGGCGAATTCATACCTGGCGTAGGCGGTGGCGGCATCGGTAGAGTCAAAATTGCTGATTTCGGTCTAAGCAAAGTTGTTTGGAACGAAGAGACGATGACGCCTTGCGGTACAGTTGGTTATACTGCGCCGGAGATCGTTAAAGATGAAAGATACAGCAAAAGCGTTGACATGTGGGCTTTGGGATGTGTTTTGTACACGCTATTGTGCGGATTTCCTCCCTTCTACGACGAGAGCATCGGTGTCTTGACAGAAAAGGTCGCACGAGGGTATTACACTTTTTTGAGTCCGTGGTGGGATGATATCAGCGCCAGCGGTAAGCTTTCTGGAATTCAACCAAAACATGCACATTTACCCTTTTCATAGCCAAAGATCTTATTCAACATCTGCTCTGCGTTGATCCCGCGCAACGTTATACCATTGACGAATTTCTTGCCCATCCTTGGTGTAACGCTGCTCCTGCACCACCACCACCTCCCACGCCATTCATTTATAACAATCCTCCTTTATCGGCACCGCTCGACTCTCCATTATTATCAGCCGCTCGCGGAGGCCGCGTTGAAGGTCGCAGTCCCGGCCTAGCTACCCTTAAAGAGGCCTTCGACATCACTTACGCCGTACATCGCATGGAAGAAGAAGGAGCTCGCCGGCGGAAGTACAAGGGTCGAGGTGGAGCAGGCGCACGTGGATTCTTGCAGGGACTTAACGAAAACGATGAGGAAGAAGAGGAAGAAGAGGAAGATATTCAGCGTATCAAGGCGTCATCTTCCGTAGCGACTGACAACGCGCAACGCGCTAGCAATGTTTCCGCTGCTGTGTCGACGTCTCCAAGCTCAAAAACACGACGGGCAGGACCCGGAATATTTGAGCTTGATATGGATAGCGCGACATTGTTGGGGCGGAGACATAAACGAGTCCCCGGTGCGAGTAGTCCGCTGGCTGGTAAACCCTTCAACAATGCGTCTTTACGGCAAGACGCAATCGTGGACCCTGGAAGCCCCATGCGCGTTTGATACCTGCATTGTATTCGCTATCACCCTTGCCGACTCGTCGTCTCATGATCCTTTCGGTCAATGGATAATGTCATCCGCAGGTCATACTGGTAGTGCGTTATACCCGATATTACTACCTGATTTATAGCTTGAACCCTCAGACAACCCCGTTACATTCTCTTTTTTCATTCAAGGACAGCGCATATACGTTTGTATACATCCTCATATAGCATGTATGTATCGTGACTTCTGTACAGGTAGGATATTGTATTCCAATAATGCTACACCCATACAACCGTGTTCTGTTACTGCTCTCCGATATTTATCGTTTCTTAGAAGCAATACACGCTGAAGCTTTGACTATCTATTCTTTATTCGGTCATGGGATGTGTCTGCACTCACGTCTCGAACGGGAGACGAGTGGATTGAATCTAAACATAAGGAAATAGGGGATTTGCATTGGCTGATAGGTATCCTTCACACCTTGCAACCCGGGCCTAGTTGTGACGTACAGATTTTGTAGTTTGGGATACCTAAGTTCTTTCTTCACGGGGGTCACTCCGGTCCTGCAGTCTTGTCATTTTACTTCGAGCCATTGGACTTGAAGTCTACGGATGCAGACCTGGTGGAATTAAAAACTCTGTTCCCCAATGTCTCATTTAGTATTGAGGACACCCATAAGTCGGAGAGCACAGACGATTCCTATTTTGAAATCATCGGAGTAGGAACCTCTATTTTGAAAAAAAAAAAAAAGATAATATTAACTTTATCTTTGCGCGGAACGGTGAGATGTAGCAGGGGTCAAAGTCTGAACATGAGAACAATCGATGAGGATATCCACAAACCAATTACGTCACGTAATCTGTCCATTGTGCGACCCGAAGGCATTTAGTCCGGCAGGCAGACAGTGCGCTTTTCGCCGTGAGCAACAAACTGACGCCGTCCAGTTCTTCGGTGTGGGGAAGAAGAGGGGAAAAGCTGGAAAAAGATGCCCTTCGATTGTCGATCAGACTTCTTCCAAAGAAAGGTGCAATGGACTCACTGGTCCCGACGCGAAGTTAAGACGGAGGAAGAATCGCTTTCTTCCGAGGTGTTTAGTTTAACCTTTGGGATAAACCTGGTAACCTAAGTTTGCCGTGGGGTCGGCCGGACGTACTTGCATGTGTGATTGGTACAGTTTTCGGGGTGCTTCACAAATAGCACCTTATCGTCCATACTTAGTCCTTGCGGTCCAGTTTCATTCGAGGCCAAGGTAGGCTGCGGGGGAATTGTTCAAGCGTAGTGTGGCATAATGCACCGACTCTGGCGGTTCTAACGAGTGAGATTCCCAGAGTGTGCCTGCACCGCGCGCACTTCTAGCCGCATGCCGTCGATCGAAAAGAAGAACGATCGTATGAATTCGAATCACTGTAAAGCTTTCATGGAAAGAATTCACAAGAATTAGTATTACTTATCGATCACGAACGTGCGGTTGTACTTTGTTCCTGATCCTAATGGGGTGAGAACAAAACAGTGGATAAAAATGAGTTGATGATGGCGTCCAGATGTACTCACAGCATATGTACCAATGAAGCGGATTAAAATATCCCATTCTAGGAGTGAGGAGTTAGCAGATGTACGGTTAAGGCTCGAGAGGGAATGGAATTGGGTGATCCGCGGAACACCAGTCCACAGAGGTAAAACGGCGTATGTACTTACCCTACAGTGACCGTTAAAGCACGGAAAAGGCATGGATTCCAACTGGGCATAACTGCGATCCCGGAGCTAGCAGGTACAAAATTTTACGCATACGGCCTGAGAGAGCACCGCGGAGCTGGATCAACATACACCACAGTTGTATGGGGAATTGCCAGGTCATATCATGCGACCGTACGCGGGTTTTCATTTCATTTCGATTAATAATGCGATAGACCGTGAATTGCTGAGTACCAAAATGAGAAAGACCATTATAACGAGTCAACCATAAACCCAAGAGATTAGAACCAGTCGTAACGAACACTGAGATAACCTGTAGAAAGAAACCCCCTTTGTGTTCCCTGCCCCTTTAGACGGGAAGATTTCACCCAAGTCATCCAATAGTTGTCTGGGAAGTGCAAATACACATTCCGCAACGCGGGATATTTCCCCGTAAGGGTATCTATCACTTCGCGGCCTTCAACATAATCCGATGCTATCATGGAGATGATGACAAGATGTTGAAGGTCTGGAGACAGGACCATGTTCAGGAGTGCACGATGGAACGGCTGCACGAAGACGTGAACACGAAATGACTACTAAAACACTGAATAGATCACGGAACGGACTTACTTCTTTAGTCAATGCATACATTGGCTCCTGAGCCTGGGTTTGTAAGGGAAGTACGAAAGATAGGGAGCGAAGCCGGGGAAATAATGATGCAATGGATCCACATAACGCTTTGGTAGGGAAGGCGCGAAGCTGCATCGACTGGAGATCCGGGGCACAAGTTTGCAGCATAGGCAGATCTTGCAAGAGGTCGAACATGTCGCATGTCCTACCCCATCTATCACCCATCACCCTGATATGCCGCAGTTGTCTCTGCTCCTCCAAGAGAGACTTAAGCAGGTAATGCGGCCCGTCGTAGGCTAAAAGGGGAACGGTGCATGGTGGAGGAAGAATGGTGAGCGCGTGAGGACCTCGAGAAGATGGCAGAATGCACAACTCCATCAAACCTGGACACTTTGAGAGTGCAAGGGGTAGAAGCTCAGATTTGACCACCTGCTCGTCGCCTTGGAGGGTGATGGATTTCAACGCCGCTAATTCCTGTATCATGGTGATCTCCTCTAAAGCGTCAAGGGAAGACCATTTGGAGTGTAGATGGAGGGTAGATAGAGTGCTGATATTGATTATAGATAACCAATGTTGGGGAGCACGCAAACGGGGATCCTCGAAACAACGGACATGTAGGCTCTGTGTGGACCATTTGCGCTGCAGATCACTGTCTGCAAGACTGACAATCGCACAAGCGGTAAGTGACAGACGTTTTAGGGGACGACACTGGGAGATGTCTCGGGCACGTTGTGGAGCGATAACCACATTCGTAAGAGACAGTTCTTCGAGCTCGGAGAAATCAGCGAGATGGGCACAAAGGCTGTCAAAGACTGGCTCGAAATCATGATCTGGCCAAGTCACGAACTCCACTTTGCACGTCTGAACAAATGATGCGATACGCGGTGAGCTGTAGAAATCGTAACGCTGGATGGTATCCGCCAGACCGATCCGTTGACCCGTCTTGAGAAAATGGAGCATGGCATCCCGGTCATTGTTGGCAACGAGGGAAAATGATTGGAAGAGATGGGGCTGGGCCATCCATCTGAACGAGCGTGACGCCAACGCTGCATTTCTGAGCCCTTCTAACGAAAGAAAACGAAAAATAAATTCGCAAACTTCCACAGGCAGATCGCCACCGTCCACAATCTTCGCCATCAGGTGATTCTGACTGAGTGCAAGTTATATTCGAGACAAGACAGCAGAATCAACAAGGACTACTTGCATGCGACGTGTTGTGGCCCCGTACGAAGGATGTTCTTGGGTACCCGAGCGCTGTCCCCAGCAACCGACAGAGAACGTAGTGGCCTCAGGCTGAGCCTAGGCTGAGGGTCGGCTTAGATTTCTGTTCAGTCAAAAGCAGTGATCGATCAGTACCAGTACGGCAATTCCCAGCTCGGCAACTTTACGACAACCATGAGTGGCCTCGCCGACGAACTGCTTGCCGACCTTGATGGACTCTCAGATGCTGAAGAAGAATACGAAGAGAAAAATCTCCGTCAAGTCAGTCTCAAATTCCAATCCTTTGAAGAGAAAGGCAGATGACGCCGGTTCCGATGCTGAAACGGACGACAATGAAGAGGAGGCCGGTGAAGGCCAACAAGCAGTGGGCAGCCTGGTTCTTGCTGGAGGCGTCAAACCGGCAGAAGAACTTGACGCTGAAGACGTGCAACAGATGGAACTGGGCAGCGTTGAGGACGTGACCAATATTGCTAAACTTGATGGGAGTAAGAGAATGACCGACCTTTTAAAGGTGTGTTTATCAACGGCAGTTGTAGTATCTTTGCTCACTTGATGTTCAGGAAATCGAAAAATACCAGGCAAATCCTAGCACACCCGAAGCTATGGCGTTGCCCGCCCATATGAATCCTGAATACACACTCATTGTCCAAGCCAACAACCTTTCTGTTGATGTTGAAAACGACATAATGGTCGTTCATAAGGCAGGCCGACTTTCGCTTTTTACCCAGTGGCAATGTTTTGATTTGCATACAGTTCATTCGAGACCATTATGCCCCAAAGTTTCCTGAGCTCGAACAACTAGTGACTGACCCGGCAATGTACATTCGTTCTGTGCGCGTTCTTGCGAATAACGAGGTGAACACCTTCATCCCTGTATTCGTCATTTGAAGTTTATTGAGTGTTGTAGGACCCTACGAAAGTCGACTTATCCGGCGTTCTGCCTCCAGCTATAATTATGAGTGTCGTCGTCACTGCCACAACAACGTCAGGCAAGCAATTAACCGACGCCCAGTGGGAGGCTGTCCGGCGGGCCTGTGACCTTGCAGACCGTTTGGAAGAGGCCCGGAAAAAGGTATGCTCCACACCTTTGTATCTGCGTTATCAGGACTAAAAATGTTCTCAGATATTCATGTACGTCAGTTCTAGAATGAACGTCTTGGCACCCAATCTTTCAGCAATTGTTGGCACCACTACAGCCGCGAAACTCCTAGGTGTTGCGGGCGGCCTCAGCGCATTGGCGAAAATGCCGGCTTGCAATGTTCATGTACGTTTCTTTCTCACTCACAGCTGCGGCATTACGTCTGATCAGGTTGTCGGTCGAAGCTCCTCGGCGCTCAGAGGAAAATAACGGCTGGCTTTTCAACAGCTACGCAAAAACGGCATACAGGATTCATATTCCAGTCTGAACTTGTGACACAAACACCACCAGAATATCAGCTCAAAATACAACGCACAATTGGGGCAAAGTCCGTTTTGGCAGCTCGTATGGACCTGGAACGTCAGCGCCGGGATGGTTAGTCCTTCCACCTCTTCTCCGGAACCGTTTTAATGAATAGACAGGAAGTTACGGTGAATCATTACGTGACAAAATTGAAAAGCATATCGATCGTCCTCGCCGCTCCTCCTCCCTCCAAGGTGACGAAAGCTCTACCAGTTCCAGGGGACGGACCAAAAAAACGAAGAGGCGGGAAACGGTAAGCGCCTTGATGACGCAAGTCTGGCTGATTGACGTTAATTTCTCTCCAGGGCACGAAAGGCCAAAGAAGCCTATGCGCAGACAGAATTACGGAAGCTGCAGAATCGCATGGCTTTCGGAGAGGTGGAACAGGAAGTGGGTGCCTTTGATCAGACCAAGGGGTTGGGTTTGATCGGTGCTGGTACTGGTAAAGTCCGGGCAGGCATGGGAGAAGCTAACAGCAGAGGTGAGTCCTACAATTTGTCCGGGAGATGACGAAAGCCGTTTGCTGATCTTTCTGTGTAGCCAAATTATCCAAAGCCAATAGGTTACGTACGTCTGCATTGACTCGTGCCGCCCAAGTTTCGGATTCAGGAACTGCAACTTCATTGAGTGTTACACCAGCACAAGGTTTGTATTTTTGACTGTCTTATCTTGCAACCCGCTGACCTCTATACAAGGATTTGAACTTACGAATAGGGCAGCTGCTGCCCAGCGCGTAAAGGAGGCTAATGAGAGATGGTTTGCTGCTGGGAGCTTCTCATTTGTAGGTCAGAAGGGTACTTGACCATGGGTGTACACGGTGTCCGAGCTTATACTATCCACGATACGATGATTATCATCAATTTCTATCAACCATCGAATACTTGAACAAGTCACTTTTTGAAGATGCGGATAATGTTACAAATGCTACAGAAAAAAGAACTACCTACAGTTAAGTAAGATGGTAAGGAAACTTCCAAAATGCAAGGTATGATAACAACGGAGGAATCGCAAATATTAGAAGTGTTTATGCTTGGCCGGGGTGAGCTGTAGCAACAGTTTCACCGGTAGCAGTACTCTGCGTCACATCGATGAATCCTTTTTGCTTCGGATTAGGTAGGGTGTCGCGCTTGGACCGGTAATCCCGAATTGCTGACCGGATGGCATCTTCAGCCAACACTATAGGGACACATTGAGTAAGGTGTGAATTGAAGAAGAAAAGAAATCTTACTGGAGCAGTGAAGTTTGACGGGAGGTAGGCAAAGCTCTTTGGCAATTTCGGTATTTTTAATTTTGCCGGCATCCTCAAGAGAAAGACCCTTAACGCGCTCGGTCATATACGAGCTTGATGCAATGGCGCTACCGCAACCAAAGGTTTTGAACTTGACATCAGAGATGATACCGTTTTCATCAACGCGAATTTGGAGTTTCATCACATCGCCGCAACTAATGCCAAGACATGTGAGACAGGGAACACACAACGTCAGGAGAAAAGAAAATACTCACGCAGGAGCTCCTACGAGCCCGGTGCCAACATCTATGTCATTCTTAGGGAGGGAACCCACCTATGGAGAAAGAAATAGAAAAATTATCAGATAAGGCGGTCCAGACCGGGTGCGGAAGTTCCACCAACGTTTCTAGGCCTTTCATAGTGCGAGATCACTTTCTCATGATAACCCCGAGCAAGAACAGGTCTGAGGGCCGCGAGTGATGCTACGGGACGAGCAGAACTGAGGGCGGTGCGAGCAATAGCAAGACGGAACATGAAGGACAAGGGGAAGTGACGACGACGGCAAACGAAAGGCTGGGATCTGAGTTTCAATTGAAGGGCACGTGAGAGGTACTCCACCGCTGACAGATTCCAATCGTTCGGCCGATTGTCCGACTCGGGTTCGGCACTTCTGCTCTATCATGTCCTCTGCGCGTACAGTTGATAATCTACCACCAACTGCAAGGGCTATTGCTCTGCTACTTTCCTCAACGCCTGGGGTGCAAGATGCTCAACCTGGTGTGCTGCATCAGCTGCTTGAATTTTCCAACCGATACACCCAACACGTTCTCACTGATGCTCGTGTCTATGCAGAGCATGCAGGACGACAGGATAAAGTCGAGTATGATGATGTCGTCCTTGCAGTCCAGGCGCGTGTGGGCTGGGAGTTTGGTGGACGTGTACCAAAGGAGGTAGAGTAATCATTAGCAGCGGTGATAATCTTTCTCATTGACGCGTGCTTTTTCTTGCAGTACATCATGACACTGGCCTCGCAGACAAATGCTATGCCTCTTCCTGCAGTACCCGAAGTCTTTGGTGTTCGTCTACCCCAGGCATCGGATTGCCTTACCGCCATTGACTTTGATCTCGTTCCTAATAAGCCTCCGCCCGGAGTGAAGCTGTATGATGAAGAGGTAGAGGAGATTGAAGAGTCCGAGTCGGAGGATGAGGATGAAGACATGGAGCCTGCCGCTATACCTTCGTATCCTGAACAAGGCGACGCCGCTTCGTCTGTGACCATGTCGCAAGAGCCTTATGTTGAGGAGGCACCGTTCCCGATTAGCGCCATTCAAACTGCAGCAGACATGGGTACGCCTGCTGGGGACAATGCAGAGGAAGGAAGTGAAATAGAGGACCACGAAGAACTGTTCGCAGGCGACGATGAGGAGGGCAGTGATGCGATGGAGGAAGTTCAAACTGCACTGGTAGACGAGCCTGCCACGAATGGCGTCAAACGAAAATTGGTAGAAGAAGATGATTATGATTAGTTAGACTTTATATAACTATGTACATTTGCTGTAATTTATTTTTTTGGTGGTTGTAGGCAATATTTCAGTAATAGGGGCATTTGACAGAAACGGCAGTCGGACCGCAGTGATACCACGTACAGACGTGTTCTTAACTTTGACTTTCCAAAATGCGCGCCCACCACACGGCCCACAATTTCCAGGCATTTCCAGTATATTCTTCTGCATTCATATCAAACAACGAACTCGTCCTAGGCGGTGGTGGAGGTGCCTCGCGTAGCGGTATCAAAAACAAACTAGTACGTACTACACGCGTTGCGTGAAACTAGCTATCCTGACCGTACGTCCAGAGACTGTACCATGTCGGAGAGGACCGCTCTGTCGACATGCTCGACGAGTTCGAGCTCGAGGCAGGAGAGGATGCTCCAATGAGCATGGCAACCAATGTTCAGGTCCGTATGGTCAACACGTTCTCTGTTTCAGTTGTTCACTCTTGTCGGGAAACAGTCCAGGACCCTTGTATGCGGAGCAAACAGTACCGAGGATCTCGTAGCTAAGGGTCAGAATGAGAACTGTCGCGCTTTCGCTATCAAGAACCACAAGTATGTGACAGTGTCTTCGCGCAAATTTTGTGTTAACTTAGCATCAGGTTCAACTTTCTTCGAAAGCAAGGAACTTTGGACTCAGAAAGCATAGAGGAATTTCAGGTATATTTTCACAGATGTACCTCTGGTAGGGCTAACATTGTCGTCAACACAGAAAGTAACAGTTCTATCAGAAGACGGTTCCCTCGTTGCGGCCGCAGGTCCTAACATCGTTCGCCCACCCCTTGCTGTTTATGTCTCGTATATTTGACACTGTCATGCTAGATTCACCTCATGTCGCTGCCTTCGCTCACATTACGCGCGACACCGATCTCTACCGCGAAGGAAATATATGACGTTGCAATCGTCAAGGATACAGTACGCCTATCCTTATTCTCACTAGTCAAACTTTGACTCCGAATAGATGGTCGCTGTCACTACCGCGGAATTACTTATCTACTCGATTCCATCAAAACAACACAAGTCATCACCTTCTAAGAACAAGAAGAAGGGCAAGCTAAAAGCGACTGCAATACCTGAACTGAAACTCCAGAGAACTGTAGAGTTTCCCAATTCATTGAACGGTGTCTCGGGAGGCACTTTCCGAAGTGGACGGTACGCACTATTATCCACACATTCGAAGTGATCTTCCATGGTGCCGAACATAGATATCATCCTAAAGATAGCAATGTTTTCTATACGGCAGTCAACACGACGCCTGTCCGTTCGCGGAAGAGCAGGTCTATGCCTCGGCAAGCCTTTGTGTGCAAGTGGGATACGGAAACATGGACTGTTGACAAGGTCCGAAAAATTGGAGACCGTGCGTTGACCTGCTTCGATATCAGGTATGTCTTCCTGCCCTGCTATGGTTTGAGATCGTGATTGATTGTTGCATACAGCCCCGACGGGCAATATCTGGGCTTTGGTTCATCAGACTTGTCCATTGGGTTGTTGGATGCCAATACGTTGACTGTAAGACACTGTTTCCTTCCCCAGACCTCTGTGTTCATGCCCCATTCCAGCCTGTTGTGTCGATCCTGAAAGCCCACGAGTTCCCTCCGACTACAATATCATTCAGCCCCGATTCACACCTTTTCGTTTCTGGAAGTGCGGATAATTCTGTCAGGGTTGTAACTGTTCCGGATTCTTCCTCGTCATCCTTTTGTGAGTCCTTCAGCGCACATCAGTGTATACGTATTGACTCGTATGCAATCATATGCAGCATGGGCCATCATTCTCTTAATTCTCACTGTGCTCATAGTGTTGCTAGCGGCTGCAGCACAGAAAATGCTTTGAGTGTCTTATTATATATTATGCGGACGGTTCGGCTCTGTGGTATTTATGATACAGAATTATCGTTTCTTTCCGACTTCTTCAGGACACCCGACCGGCCTGAATGACGTTATTCAAATAACGGTAGGTAATGAGCAGGATACCTTGCCTGTTCCACAAAGGTTGAAGGAGGCTTTGTCGCCAAGATGCAGTTCAAAGGCGAGAACAGACGCCTAATTTAATTTAACTAGAAAACAGTGTTTCGCCTTTAAACATCCCATTGGACAAGGACGTGCTCTTCCCTCCAAGCTTCCCGAGCATCTTGCCCATTTTCCGTGCAGCAGTCCTTTTCACAAGAGAACACCATACAAGTTCCCCAGTCCATACCACTGATTGCCGTCACCGCCTTTTAGCGTCCTGCTGGACAGCCTTCCGCCGCTCCTCATCAGACATGTTCTTCGTCGCAGTCCGCTGAGCCATCGCGGAGGACATTGATAGTATTGGGCATCAGCTGACATTCGAATACACGTTTCGATCGGCAGCTGGGGCAAGGAGGAAGCGATGAAGGGTCGTACGTCCTTTTGGAGGTGGGAACAACCGTAAAGTCGGGTTTTGTCACCGGTAATGGGGGAGTAATAGGAGCAGGGAATAAGAGGTCGAATACTTTATCTGTTGAGAATGGCAGTGGTACACCGTTCAGATCGTAGCTAGAGAAAGATGCTCAACAAGAGTGAATAAGAAAATAAAATGTGGTAATTACCGTATGCATTGTTCAGGCTCATGTTTTACTCGATTTGAAAATCGCTCGAAGACATGGTCAACGTCTAAAGAATTTTCGTATTTTTCGGACCATCCAATGTCCTTACCCCCCTTTGAATCATCGGCGTCATCGATTATTTGAGCTCCAGAGGGAATTTTGGGTTTCGATTCGGGGGCGATGTACTCGGAAAATGTTTTCAGGTATTGGGGTGGGTAGGAAAGAGTTTGCCTCCATGGCGAATCCTCCAGAGTAGCAGAAGCCATAGCAGTGAGCAGAGAGTGCTCAGACGACGAAGACTCATCATCCGAATCGCCCTCCTCATCAGAAAGCTTCAGTGATCTTCGGATGGGGTCGCCGGCGCTGCAGGTGTAGTTCCACCAAAAATATGCGATCCAAGGCCAAACTGGATTTGGTGCTGTGGAAGCAGCACTCATCTGGACTGGTCGTTAGTAGTGTTTCATGTCAAGGGGGGTAAAACACCGCACTGAAAATGGATTACTGAGGGGCGCTTTCTGCAATTTCTCTTTCTTCGCTTCGGCTCGGGCTTTCTCTTTCTCTCGCTTCTTCTCTAGTTTTGCAGCATATTCCGCATTGTATCGCAAGGCTCTCCAAGCGCGTATACTGGCGGGCGAGGTGAGGATATACTTGTTGGGGAACCATAACAATACACACCGAAACTCACCTCCCATCCTTCTTCTGGCATTGCGCCCTTGCGCAGCCCCAGATATACAGCGCCCTATCCATGGGACTGTCTTCAAAAGGACACCACATCTGGGCAAGAAGCTCCATCGGACTGCTGCAAACTTTGCACTGCGACTGAAGAATAAGAAGGTTCACGCGAAGCAAGGAATGCCTTCAAACATGTTGAGATTCTATCGACGATACATGTGTAGAGCTAACCTACAGGAAGACCACCCAAGCGCGATACAGCAGCATCGGAAAGATCTGTCTGGGAACTAATCTGACCATCTGGTACACCCAAGGTCACAGAGGTCTCGATCTCATCGAGAACATCATCAGAGTCTGACCAGTCATCATCGACAGGAGGCATATGAAGGCAAGATAAGCTGGAAGAAGACACAGTTAGTTATCTGTCTTCTAGAATCGACAAGAATAATGAAAATTCAGGAAAGCATGAATGGTAAAAATTTTGTGGGTGTCGTCTCGTTCAACAGAAACCAAGAAACTTGGAACTGATGGCTCAGACTCGTCATCTAAAGAGCTCATCATGAAAAAAATGGAGACAGAAGTAATACTCACCGAAAGAGAATGGAGGATGAAGTTGAAAACTGTAGGAGACGATGATAGTTGGAGAAGAAGAAAGGATCAGGCAAGAAAGTTTCGTTAAATGCATGACCAAACAGGGCCGGTCCGGGACCCGACGCCGAGTTGACGCCTGGGACGAACGTTGGACGCAGACCCTCACCTGCACGAAGGTCAACAGTGAGGCGGGTTCGCTTCTTGGAAGGCTGAGACAACCTCTCTTCCTTTTCTTATCCGTCCTCCTACTGGCAATACCATGGATCCTGGACAACTCTACATCAACACACCGACCGTGATTGGCATCTCAGTCGCGATAGCCGGAAATGTCCTCATTTCATTGGCTCTTAATGTGCAAAAGCTCGCGCACAAACGATTAGATGCTGAGAAATTATCCTCACTAAACAATTTTGGGAAGGATGGCGCAGCAAAACCTCAGGATGACGGTCATAGTTCTGGTCCAAGTCTCAACGAAAGGGATGAAGACCAGGAGGCAGAAGCGGTGGGTGTGGTGCGCCCAGATGACGAATCAGATATCTTTCGGTATCCAGAGACGGTACCGTTGATGTCGCCGAATGGCCAGACGAATTACGGATCATCTCCTTCCCCCCGAAAGCCACACAAACGAAGCTTTGCTGAATTCTTGTCGCGGCCTAGGTTTGGGAGAAGACCGAAGGTGCCTATGGTGGAAATTCCAGTCGATGTAGTGGTCGAGGGAAACGCGTCGCCTCAACAAAATAAGTTCAATGAGAATGGTCGCGCTGAGGAGCTTGAACAGAATGAAGGCGATTATCTGAAATCCAAGCTTTGGTGAGTTTCTCTCACTCGCTCTTGTCGAAGGAGGCTTATCATTTGTTTGTTTAGGTGGTCTGGTTTTCTCCTCATGAACGTTGGTGAAATAGGTAACTAACTGTCTACATCGGAATTACCCTCACCCTGAGTGACCCTTCAGGCAACTTCATATCGTATGCCTGGGCGCCTGCTTCGGTTGTTGCACCTCTGGGAACTGTAAGCAAACTGTAATTAAATGTGTTCTTGAGCTCACACCACTCAAAGTTTGCTCTCATTGCTAACTGTTTCTTTGCTCCCCTCTTACTCCGGGAACAATTTCGCAAGGTGGTCATGTCTACTCGACTAACAAGGAAAAGACGTGCTGACCGTTATAAAGCGCGATATACTTGGGATACTACTCGCTATCATTGGAGCTGTAACAGTAGTGCTTGCCTCCAGTTCTTCCGATACACGTCTTGATCCCGACGGTCTGATGAAAGCTATATCACAAACTCCGTTCATCGTCTACTCATGCATTTACGTCGCTGGATCAATAATACTTTCCATTTTATCCGAAGGAACTCTGGGTCGACGATGGGTTACCATTGACGTAGGTTTATGTGCTCTTTTTGGTGAGTAGATCGGTTGTGTAACATTTATCGAGAATTTAACATAAAGCAGGGGGCTTTACTGTTCTTTCAACAAAAGCCATATCCACCCTACTGACGATGCAGTGGATAGAAATGTTCGCAAGCCCTATCACATACCCAGTCCTTCTTGTGAGTAATCCGACATTCCACCTAGAGGACACCTGACTTACGCTTGACAAGGTTCTTGCAGTTACAGGCATAGGGCAAATCAGATACCTGAATCGCGCCTTGATGAGGTTCGATAGCAAGGTTGATTGTCTCTTGAGGTTCCTTCTTGCTTGACTCAAAGCTATCACCGCAGATCGTCATACCCACTCAGTTTGTTTTGTTCAACCTTTCAGCCATCGTAGGATCTGCGCTACTGTACGGCGACTTCCAAAAGGCGTCCTTCCACCAAATTGTAACATTCCTATACGGCTGTGCAGCCACTTTTGCGGGTGTATACATCATCGCGCGGTCACCCTCAGACAACAATGCTTCCGACCAGTCAGAGGATCAAGTACAGACAGAAGATACGCAGAGCGGAAACGCTCCCGAAGACACTCAGTCCCCACGTGCAAGACGAGCGACACTCGTACTTCCGTCGCCGAGGGACACTCCGGGTCTAAACTTAAGGCATAGGCAAAGTACTGTCAATCTAATAGGTTTAACATCGGCTCAGGTTGGTGACGAAAAGCTGCCTGTGTATTATGTTTCTGATTCTCGTCATTACCAGCATCTTTTGTTGGTGCATACACCTCCCCGTGAGTCACTTGCCCGGGAGCGGGATTTCGAACGAGGCACCCCTGTTCTAACGCCAGACCCTTATCAACGACATCGAGCCCAAAGTTGGAGAAGCGATGGCTCACTTGACGTTATTCCCAGGGATAGCAGCGTTTCTCGCCGACCCCAAGAGGATGCCCGTCGCTCGAGAAGCGGAGGCGAAACACCTCGGTGACCTGTGGCGTCTAGCTTGATCTGTTTATGTTATGCCGGAATTATCTTTATGAATAGTCGCGGTGCGTTTCTAAATTTCATTCTACATCATGATCTAACATATGTCTTCATCTAAGGTTTTACTCTAGTTTTTTAAGTTCTAATCCAGAGGTTTTGCAAAATGGATCATTAATTTGTCCCTCGCGGACTTGTGCGGTTAACCCCGTAGAGTGTCTTGTTGTTTCAGCGATCCGAGTCGTTCTGAAGCGCGCAATCAGCACAGCGCATCTGCCTATCCTTTAGAGTATCGAAAGGATGATGGCCACAAAAAAGATTGATGCATAATGTTTCAAAAATTTCTCGAGGTAATCGCAACACCAGTATTGGTCTAGCAATGAAAAATAAGTTCAGTTATATCTGATTCGTCTCTTGCGAACTTTTATTGACTGATCCTGCCTGTTGCTGGAGGTAGCCGTGTTTTCCGACCAAAACCAGCATGGTGCATAACGTCATCACGAACATGGTAGATGCCTTTCCTATTCTGTTGATGATCCGGCGAAGCAAGTCAGCCGTGAGTACTCATGATTTCCCAGATGATAAGGGTCTCTTGGACTAGGTTGATTGCGTTTCTAGGCATGTTTGCTGGTCTGGGAGAGTTGCGTTAGGCCGCCCATCCCATCTACGGGTGATCCTTTGTTCCCGGGAGAGGTTCGAGTGTTTGGTTGGTTTCTGTTTGATCAAGCGGGCTGACGTTGTTTTTAATGAACAGATACACGTACTTGAGCTGCTGTGAATGCGATCTTCGCAGGGGATGCCAAACGCCATCGAGGTTTCTCACTCTAAGAAAAGATTCGGTTTCATGTGGCAATCGACAACAATGGCGTTAACCTCTTCTCTTTTTGTGAGAAAACCACCCGACTGTATGTATTTAAGCTGCTCGGTCCATGTGCTCTTGACCGCTGCATCTTCGTCAAATCGCTTCTGTGATGCCTCCACCGTGGAGATGTTGAGGTTCCTTTTGTAGAGATCGTTTCATCTTTTGCTTGGCTTTTGCTTGGATTTTGCAAGGTCGATGATTTGATGTCACCTGAATCTAGGTAAAAATCGCCCTTTCTCTTTTCTAACCTAGCTTCGCTCTGGGCGCACGACTTCTCCACGCCCCCCCCCCCCGCATATATATCACGCAAAAATTTTCTGAATCGGTTCCGAGGTTGCTCGTCAGACTACCCACGAATCATTTGTATAGCTGTAGATAGCTGCGCGACACCAAGTACCGCAGCGATACAGTCAGAACGCCTGCGCTAGTCGAGAGTTTTGGGATAAAGGCCGATTGCGCAGACCTAATACGCAGTGACTGTATGTACACGGATAAAAATCGTTTTGCGTAGTAAGTGCCCTAGCTGGTATACTCGGGTAGCTTTAGGCGTGAATTGCCAATTTTAGACAGCGCCTAGATGAAGCACGCGATAACATATGCAGTGTTCGAACACCGCCACACCCATATAAAGCCCTTCCTCTCAACCACCACCTCATCACTACAAAGTATAATCTAACCATGGTATGATCTCTTGAATCCATTTTGTCATAATAGTAATCCTTTTGTAGTCTTCTGGAATCGGCGTCAATCCCGAGTGCCTCTCAAAGTACCAGGAGCTCAAGCTCGGCAAGAAAACCAAGTACATCATCTTCGCAATCAACAAGGACAAGACGGAAATTGTCGTGGAGAAGACTTCAGAGTCTTCAAACTACGACGATTTCATTGGTGATCTCCCGGAGACGGAGTGCAGATGGGCCATATACGACTTTGAGTTCGAGAAAGAGGGCGCGGGTAAACGAAACAAGATTTGCTTCTTCTCCTGGTGAGTTTCCTTATACCCTTATCGTCTGATATCGCGTCGCGTCGTGCTGGTATTGTGATCAACAGCAAGGATGCTAGATGCTTAGTCGTTGAATCGACGCTGATCTCTGTTGATAAGGTCCCCCGATGATGCGAAGATCAAAGACAAGATGTTGTTTGCGTCGTCCAAGGATGCTCTGCGACGTGCTTTTGTCGGTATCGCTGTAGAGATCCAAGGAACTGATTTTAGCGAGGTCGCACATGAGAGCGGTGCGTGTTCTGCTTGCTGATTGGTCCTCTGGCACCCATTCCACCCCTCTTTTACTAGTGCTGGACAAGGCCTCCCGTGGCGCCTAGCTTGCTTATTTCTGCTGCCCCTGTTTTTTCGCTATCCATTTAAATGCTGTAGTCCATCACTTTATCATCAACCAAGAAGTGCAGGGGAAATGTAGATTACCATATCAAGTCGGACACTATTCGTTGTTCGTAGGATATTAAGGAAACAGATATATTCGAAGGACGGCCAATCACTCAGCCTCGTATGACAAGCCAATGCCTATTTTTTTAATCGTAAAGGGGCCGGATTTAATCTCAGCATACTGTCACTGTGGCCTGAACGAACTGAACTGTCTATCAATTTCGGCTGAATTACTTATTTAGTAGTAGCCTTGCACTTTCTATCAAATTTGAAGACACTAGGCGTTTTTACCTCTTACTCATTCTAGACTTTGCTTCAAGTTGCGCGAAGGGTCGAGTCGTACACACTTACGCTACCAGAACTGGCCAGTATTTAATTTTTGAAGATTCCGGCATTCCTTTAAGAAACAAACAACGCGAAAACAACACGTGCGACGTGACTTGCTGCTCTCTTGACCACCATGTCGATCAATGCTCGAAAGATCTCTTTCAAGTTGCCTCCGACAACAATTACAGATAAGTTGCACTCCCAGCAGGCTCGGAGGTCTAAAGTACCTCTACTTATCGCGGTAGAGAGCTGGCTAACTAATTACGCTGTAGGCTTTGGAGGAGCAGAAACGAGTACGCAACAATCCGCGTTCTCTTTATTTAGGTTCACTTCGTAACCCTCTTTTGCATGACTAGCGCCGCGCTGAAAGGATAGATGCATCAAGACAACTCGATAGCTTCGCTGATCTCAGTCTCGGCTTGGACGACGAGGACGAGGATGACCACACAGAAGTTGTTCGTGAAGGGGTAGGAGCTTTTGCGGCAATGCTTGAGTCAGAGCCTCAACCAATTACTACTGCTCCGAGTGTAGCGTCGTCCCCGCAATCAGAGCAAACGAAGAAGAAAAATAAACGAAAACGAAAAGCAAGAACGAAACAACAGGATCAGCAACAGAAACAATCGAAAAAGCATGACGAACCAAACGAGTGGGCAGACAAGTGTATGTATGCGGAGCTGTTAGAGATGAACTCGGAAGATCCTTGGACAGCTACTGATGGCCTACCTGATGACCTTGAGACTGGATGGGTGGCCGTCGCGCCTGTTCCTGTTGGCAAGCGATGTCTCGCCATATCACTCAATAGTAATGGCACAGGTTAGTTTATCAGGTTCTTGAATACGCCCATGTTGATACCAGCTATTCTTTTTAGCTCCAAATACAATACTTCGTTCCAGAGTCCTGGGAAAGCCACTTATGGCGCGTTTCCCGTCGCCATTGCCACCGAATACTGTTCTGGACTGCATCCTGGACCGCAGTTGGCGAGAGAATGGCATCTTGCATGTCCTTGACGTCATTAAGTGGAAGGGGCAAGACATCGGAGACTGCGAGACACCTTTCAGGTACAAAGATCCTCGCCCTTGTTCATTCATGTATCCTTAAGAGTGCCTTTTGTACAGATTTTGGTGGAGAGATACCCGCCTCGCTGAACTCCCCGTCTCACACCCTCCTGCGGCATCGAGATACCAATCAGGTTCTGTTCCATCTGAATATCGTTTCAGCTATCCGACGACATTACTTCCGATACCGTATCATCAAAACACGTCGCTCGCTAATTTGAGTGCTGTCGTTCTTCCTCTTGCTAGATCTTCGCGATCAGTCACTGTTGACATACCGGTACTCGCACCCGCTGATATTTCAATGGATATCGATGGAGCTGTCGAAGGACCATCGATAGTTCGTCTTCCTATAGACATTTATCCTGACGGGATGCTGCTTTACGTGTCAGAAGCTAGTTACGAGTCGGGCACTAGTCCGCTGAGTAGTTGGGTGCCTATTAAATCTTTTAATCCCGGCTCGGAGCTGCCATTATTCAATGCAGAAGCTCCCCTCGACAAATTCCAGAGGTGAGCGAGGCATTTTTGTCGAGAACACATCTGACGAGTGCACATAGGTTGGTGTACCAACGCATGGAGCGCAAAACCGTTACAACGTCCATAGAAGTGGAGATGTCATGATCGCTGTCGTTCACAATTTTTTCACGCATCGTAGTTTGTGCCCCGCTGATCTTTTACTCACGAATAAAAGCAATATCATGATTCAATATTCAACTCGCATAATTACCATACACTACTTGTATGAGTATTCAGTATGTTAGAATGACGTGGTTGAATGCAGTGAGGTGAGCAGTAGAAACAGTCCTTTAGATCTGTGGCTATTGTGATTTGAATGCAGTTGCACTCCAGCTGTTAGGCTGTTAGTCACTAGGTAGACAAACTCACAAAGAGCTTCCCCTGCCTGTGCTCTGTATTTATACTATTTACTCCTAAATCTAGTACTTTCTCCCCATTTCCTCCGGATTCCATCTTACTAAGCATGCCGAGACATGCCGTATCACCGGAATATCACAACAGTGGCAAACGGCATGAAGGCTAACAATGAAAACTGTGAAATTGACATGCTTTATTACGAATCTTGAGGAATGAATGAACAGGTAAAAATGTACAAGAACTTAACGGCGACCAACTGTTCCGTGCTATGTGGAGCTCGAAACCTCCCGTGATATTAAGCAAGCTGTCGGCTACCTTGGCTGTGTGGCACGATTTGGTGACAATCGTTGATCGTGTACCTTCACAACGTTGAAGTCGAACTTCGACGTGGTTCAAGCTTCAAGGTCAAAACAATCTCGAAGTCGCTCTCTCTCTCTCTCTCTCTGTGACGGCTATTGTCAACGGACATTGTAACAGTGCAGGTTTACTTTGTCCATTGTTCCCGCTCATTTAGCTCAGGAGTCAGAATATGCGGCGTTATTGTCTGTAGTGGTCACGTAATCTCAAGTTGCACCCTCCGTCACGCTCACATCACCGATAGCAGCACCCAGGCCGAATCTACCATGAATGAGCATAGAGATTCTATCCTGGATGACATTCAGTGTGCCTTCTGTACCTCTAGGTGACTTTCAGCAGTCCTTCCTCCCCCAGGTCGTCAGCCTTGCGGACATCGATGCCATTGCCACTCGTTTAGAACTCAATGGATCTCTTCAACCGAACCATCGGTGGACTCTGTTCCCTGGCGACCTGTGCACGGAAACGAACGAGAATACTTGTTTCAAACGTCTTGAAACAATCGCTGCGGTTATTGTCAAAGAGGCAAAGGCTTCGCTGAATCGCAATCCGACTGTGGTAAAGCAGACCCGGCCTACGCAAGCCGCACTTTCTGAGGGTCGCAACGGGCAGTTTATATCTGGTAGCCACTTCGCGCTATGCACGTCCAGGGTGCCCGCGTCGTAAATTATGCATACATTACGTTGTATCCATTCGTTTCGATGCAAGAAAAAACTAGGCTCCAACTTCACAGTCACTAAAGAGGCCGTCCCGCTCAGAGTCGGTCCTGATTGTTATCGCATTCAGTATGACCATCTCATCGACGGGAAGTGGAATTAATATCACTACGAAGAAGGGAGAGTAAGTTTATTGTCGTTGTGCCAAAGAAATGTCTCTGTGTAGGTAAACCGTCTGGTGTTTGTTCCGGCAGAATTACAGAGGGAACATGCTTTTAATTTCCTAGACGCCAAAGGGTCTTAGCCACTCTTAAAAAAATTCTCAAATATCCAGAGGAATATGCTGCCATCACCCCGTCTCCTCCAGATTAATTTTGGGACGTATCCGAGTCAGTGGCGCTCAGTATCGTTCGCAAAGTCCTCAAGATATCGCTCCTTCCATCGTAGAATCTCCACTACTACTTACCATGGGAGTCGGTCTTCGCAACCGAAGGAGGAAAGATTGTATCCCAAATGGCCTCGTCGTCAGACTCCCCATCAGACTCCCCATCCAGAAGAAAGTAATCATACACCCAACCCTTCTCGCGCTCATCAAGACAAACTATCATCTCCTTCAGCCTCGTTGGCAAGTCGTCAGCGTCGTGATACTCTTCTTCCACCTCTTCGCAAAAAGAGTCATTGATAGCGCTTTCCAACATATACTGGCATATTTCGATGAAGGCCCAGCTTTGAGGAGAATAACCTGCATCGATCCATTTTTGTATGTGAATGGGCATGAGATGGACTAACGCTGGTACCGATGGGAACGGGAGGTCCGGGCAGAGCGGGAGCGATACTTGAACGATGTCGTCGAGATTATAGTTGAATATCGTGTTGGATATGAGAAGAACGCGATAGGGATCAGACTTGGTACCCCGTTGCAATGCTTTGAGCCGCGCAAAGTCGTCCGGACGGTCACGAAATGCGAGTGTGTAGTCGACAATACAGATACCCTTTTTGGAGGCAGTAAGCGCTCTCTTCTCACCATCAATCTCCTCGCAGCTCATGGGAGAATACGATGGAGCCAGTAACTTTACGGCTTCTTGGATCCTTGAGGGCGGAAGGAGGATTTGTAAGTCCAGCTTTTCACGGAAGATGAATGCACCACCAAGGCTGTAATGTACTGCGTCCTGACCCCAGATGACATGAGGAATAGCGGCACCGGTGAGTATGAGGGATGGCTGGAGCCTTTGGGATGGTACATCAATCGTAGCGGTACACGCACCGGGTCCCCGATTCTTTCCCTTTTAAATAATACCGATCGGAAAGAGAAATGAACTGCCTAGCCATAGCTAAAACCATATAACCACTATTTCCACGGCATCGCCTCGCTTCTTGATCTTTTGTCAGCCTCCAATTACTTGACCTATCTCTCTCACAGCTACTCCCTCCAACTCTTCCGAAGTATGCCATGACGGATTGGAACATAAAATCGGATATGACACTCTCAAGACACTCTGTAATAAGTTCAAGGATGAAAATTCGTGTTGAATTCGCGGCTTCAATTTCTGCTACGGTTATAAATACATCTATGTCGGTTGAAGCGTCCTCCACAAGGAAGGCTCCATCCATGTAAGTCGCTTTGATATCGTTCCATCCGCTTTCGGACCTAAAAGAATCACACAGCCATTTACAAATGTTCTCAGGACTCTCGAATACATCGGCGTGAAGCTGCAGGACGTACAGAGGACTAATACGTTGGGAGTTGTGGTGGAAGGTGTTTGTAATCGCAGGGGGCTCATCACTTTCATCGAGGACCCGCACGCGTCGACACGGAAGTTTATGAAGCGAAAAGTCCTTTTTTTTTGACACGTTCAAAGCTCCCAAGGAGCAACAGAAAATACGCAGAGCATTATTTAACGTTGTCGCTGAGTGACTTCCTTCAGTAAACAAGAGGAGACAGCGCTGTCGGGGTGCAGTATAGCACAACAACACGGCCGGCCCAGCGAAAACGAGCTCGCCGTTTCTTTATCAGTTTGTGTTAAGCCGTCATTCCTTTTACCTCAGTCTCGAACAGAGATAAGACTTCAGAAAAGTAGTGTACCACACCCATTCTTCTCCCCGCAATTCCCGATTCTTTCCGAAGAATGAGGAAACGACAGAGGGTTATTATCGGGGCGTAACTGTCTTGACCAGTGCCAAACTGTCTGGACAGGGGCTATACTCGGGGTCGGCTTAAGTAATTTTTGGTGATTGGCGATCATCCGGCACGCAACGGCTTATTTGCCGAGCGGTTGCCGCTGTGGCTGAGAAGTCTTTCTTTCCGAATACTTTCTATTGGTTTACGGGCTGGTCGAGAAACGACGTCAAATTTCCTCTCATTTACCTTTCTGCTTGTACGTCGCAAGTGATTCCTGCCTTCACTGTCCTTTTTTCTGTTCTGCGACTGCAGACGCCCTCAACTACTGTCTGTTCTACAGCCCCACTCAGCGGCTTATGCCTCAGTGCTATCGCTCTGCGTTGTCCTGGTTCCGTTGCGGTATTATGCATTCGTTTATCTTTAACGAGGTTTCCTGTTACATCATGTATATTTGATATAACGAGAGAATTCAGTGTTGATACGAGCCTGCAAATCAGAACATTTCGCTACAGCAAGTAATGTGTGCTGACTGTTGTGTCTGGTTTTCGGAAAGTGCATACCCATTCACGGTCAGATATTTACTGTCATGTCGCAGTTTGATGAACGTTGTGATGTGTTTATTGTGGACTAATCGACCTTTTTACGGCACAAGGTGCACAGTACTAGAGATATGATTTTCTTTCTCGAGACGACGAACGATATGTCAGGTGCGTAGGGTGTGTAGTTATAAGATGCCGTTCAAATACCCACCAACTTGTGATCCCTCGCATACTAGATGGCAAACTGAGTTACAAGTTCACCTTCCTCGGGGCCTCTAGTGTGAAATGACGACTCATCAATGAGTTCGATTTTAATGCCGGAAAATTTGTTGTTATTTGCAATCTTAACATAGGTCTTGAACGGAGGAAAATAGCACACTGAGATTAGATTTAGATTGTGCAAAATGCGAGCTGGCGGCGCAGCCGCCGAGCGAGCTTTTTGCACTACCACTGTATTGAGCAGCTTGAACAAGCGGATATATAGCATGCCGTTTCTTTGCCCAAGGGAAAGAATCGGGGACCCGGCAACTGCCGCTACTGGATCCAAGGTGAGCTGAGCTTCGCTCGCTCCCTCAGCTTTACACTCATTACAAACCCTTCATCCCAGGTTGCACAGTAGGCTTTGCCTACTTATTTATCCTCTTACTCTATAAGCCTTTAATCAGCCCCCGTGTGCCTGGTGAGGCTCCGCCTCTTCCCTAGCTTTCAATCCGGTGATTTTAACTAGCCATCAGAAGTTTTCACCGTTTCGCTTTTTCATTCACCCTCCCCCCACTCCCGGATCATGTGTATTATAGTGTATTATAGTGTATCATTTAGTGTACTGTGTACGTCGCCTACCGCTTCCCGCAATGTGATGGAGCTTGCAGATGCAAGCTCGGTGTTTGGGCTATCCCCTTGATTGCTTGCGAAGAAAGCAGAGGTCATTATCTCTCCAAGTAATGCCCTCTATCGTTTCCTCTATTCATCGGAAAGAATCGGGGAAGGACCTTTGTAGCTTGACCATGAACTTTTGCCAAGTCTCCAGATCGACAAGTTCGTGGTTGATACATGATGACCGGATCCGTCGTTGCGCCTTCCTCAATATAATGATAGCATCAGCGAGGCGGATTATATACGGGCCTTCTTATCAAAATCTGCGATATTCTATCCAGTGCCCAGCCCAAGCTACTAATACAAAGACTTCGTGTTCCGTACAAATACAGGATATAACATACAAAACCCCCATTTCATAAGTCTTCATAAAAGTCGCAATCTCATGAATCATCAGTACTAGTGGAATTGAAGATGATATAATCCCACCAGGCAGCGGCGAGCAATAACACGAACGCCTGTCCTTCAGGACTATACCCATCCACTGCCGTGGCTGTCGTGAACGTATACGGGTCGACGGTATCCTGTAACCACCCTTCGTCATCGATATTGCCTTTTATCAGCTCGAAAGCTTTGTCCGCCTTGGGAATGAGCGAGGTATCGTTATTATACGCAGCCATTCGATATGTCACTGCCGCGAGCAAGGCAGTCGAGGAAGAATCGGCAAAGGTCGACTCATCATCAATGACGTTCCGGAGTGTGCCGTTGTCCGTCTATATGCGATGGGATTATGGAATGGGTTTGATAAAGCATAATTGAAACGCACCTGGTATTCCCATGCCGTCGAGAGGATTTCGCCGATCCATGAGGTCAGGTTTGCGCTTTGTCCAGTAAACTGGTCTGATTGTACGGTATGGTTCATTGTCATTAGGACACGAAGCATCCCTGCAGCCGCCCAAGCATTACCTATGATACGGTTAGAAATAGATGTTGACGGCGAACAAGGGACTTGCCAGTAGCCCAATGTGTTGTATCGTTCCAGGAACCGAGAGCTACATGCCGCCATAACCCATTATTGTCCCTCAACACGTCACGGTATAGTGAAATCTGCTCGTAAGCTATCTGTATGAGCTGCACCTCACTGTCTCCCCCTGCGAGTGCACCATAATAGGCGATGAAGGGGGGTGCCATATATATAAAGTCGGACCTGTATAGTGAGTGTATCGTTAGCTAAGTTCCGCAACAAGCGGGGTTTGCGAACCATAGCTGAACCTGATCTGATCGATGAGAGATGGCACCGGAATCCGAGCGTGGGGCAGAGTTGAGGAGGTAGTCGAGTTCTTCGCTAGCTGCGGTAGAGAAGGACGTATCACTTTCATTGGTTCGTGTCCAGTTGGCAAGGAGAACTGCAACGCCAAGACCTAAAGAGGGTCAGCATATTTTCCGAGTGGGTTTTAATTTCCACCGGTTTGGAAAACAACTCGAGAATGTCTCCGTATAAGGTTGAATGAAAAGAGGTGATGCACAATATAACGACCATGGACCGAGTTATCTCCAAGACCAGTTGGAAACAACTTACTTGCGGGATCACCAACAGCCGTGTCTTCCACCAAAGTCATGCTTGTGTTCGACTTGGCCCGAACAACCCTGCGTTCAAAACTCAGAAAATGGCACCCATTGGAAACGAAAATTTCACGCACTGAGAAGCGATATCCAAGACCTCCGATACGTTGTATGTCGTATTCAACGTGTGCCCAGGCGGGAAAGCACTTGAATTGAAAACCGAAAACTCAGGATACGAGTATTCCAACAGTGCTTCCGTAGCCGTTCCCAGCTCCCAGCTAGCTTGGAAGCATGAGCAAAGAACAACACGCGTACGAGGTATCAAGCGGACCTTCTAGTAGATACCTGGACCATGTTATTGAGAACCAAGGAAAGTGTGTCATTATCGATGCCTCCAATGAAGGGGTCGTATTTTTGGTTCGTCACATTTGAGGAAAGGGCGAGGGCGGCAGCTACCAAACGGCAGTAAGGAGCCATGGGAGGGGGATAGTATGGATAGCCGCTGCGGAGTGAAAATGCGAGGCGTCATTTTTATACGTGATTGGTTTGATGATGGATGAGCTTGGGATGTCCATGTCAGGCCTGGTTCCGCCATCAAAATATTGCCCGTTCACTCGGAGCCACGAGATTCGGTGCTTTTTTCCTTTTTCCGTGGTTGATTTTTTGCTTGACAACTCGACATGAATTCGTTGTTGGAAAGGTGTATAGGATCCTGGAAGCGTAGCTGGTGGTATGTTTATTTTATGTCCCGAGTATCCGGTGCCTGCACGAATAGCCCGGCCCTGAAGTGTTCGGCAAATAAACCAAATTTGAAAAGCGGCTTCCAAGACTTTCCGCCCAAAAATATTTTTCATATGTTCACCGCTGCGGAGCCTCATATACTTTCATCGATGTGTGCCTCTTTCCGACGTGCGCATGATGACTAGTTCACATTCACTACACTTAAATGGCCCCTGCCACTTGCGGAGTGTACCTTGCGGTAGGTCTCTTGCGCCATATAAATCGGCCAGTGCTCACGACTATCGGATAACTCTAGGGGAAATATTTAATGCGGCAGAACAGCGTCCATCCATCGTGATCGCAGGATCAAAGAATGAAAGAGTTGATATCGGTCCATGCTCTAGAGTCTGCATGTGGTGCATTCCATGGTCAGATGCCGCTCAAGAAAGTTGGATATCTTAAGCCAGGGCTATCAAACTGAATCACGAATTTCAAGGAGGTTCCTGCAGCGCCAGTCGCGAAAGGAAGCGAAGATCTAAGTCGAGTCCAACAAATGGAAGCCCCAAGCATGTGATAGCGATAGTTGAGTTCTTGGATTTCAACATGGTAAGCGCTACATTGTGAGCTCCCAATGAACATGCCAAGAGCATGTCCTCTGCCAGATGAATCGAGACTCATAGTCAGAATCAGATGTCGACAATGTCACATTTGCAGTGGTGCCCTTGGATTGCCAATCCATCAACGTCGGTTTCTTGTAATCTGTAAACGGCAGTGAGTTCGAGTACCGCTGACATAGGGCAAGCTGGAGATTACTCAACAAGTCCCCAGAAGTTGTTAAGGGTGATTTCAACAATGGTCCATCAGCCATGGCGTCGACAAGTTAACAGACGGTCAGAAGACCGTAGAAACTTGCTTACGCATTTGACGAAAGGGAGCCCAGGATTTTAATATATCCTTATCATCAAACAGGTACGGTGGGGAGGACGCAAAACAAAGGTTATATTTCTAACCAAAGGGGAGTACAGATTCTTCTGATATCTTGGAACAAGTGGTAGTACATGACAACACGAAACCTCATCAAGCAACAGAAACAGGCAATCCCATGGCCTTTCGTCCCAAAGGATTCAAGATATCGTCAGCCTTTCCAAACCCTACCAACGCATTTTCGTCCTTTGTCTGGACAGGGAAATCAGGCGGTGCGACCGCCTTCAAGAAGTGTTCCTTTTGCCTCTCGATGTATGCTTGGTTCAATGGAGTCGTAGGAACCGCAGGAATGTACATAACTGGAGAAAGAGCATTCAGACACGTCAAACTGAAAGTTCATATTGGAGTAGCATACCAGCAGAGTCACAGTTTCCAATATGATCCTTCTCGACCGAATGAATGAGGTCGCAATGCCAGAATACGGTGTCACCGGGGCGAACTTTAGGCACCGAAGTCATAGTCTCCTCAAGGAGAAGGTTAGGGTGGAGCTCAGGCGTTGGCTGAGGCCCGTACCACCCTCCATTGCGAGGAACGATACCGGGAAAATCGGCACTGGAAACGTCTATGCAAACCGTTTGACAACTATAACCTTTCATGAGCAGGTGGACGCATACCAAATACCCAGCTCTTGGGATTCCAGATTTCTGGGGAATCTGGTGCAACCAACAAGCGAAAGAAGGGACGGAGGATCAGATAGGCATTAGACAGCAATACGTCAGGAAAAACTTTAAGAGTTCCTTCGGTGGGCGCAATTTCACTAGTGAACAGAGCTCCGTCAGGATGTTAAATGCCTAGAAGTAGACAAACCTCATGGCAATCCAGCCTTGAAAGGTTCGAAAGATGGAAGACTGTAAGGTCAGGTAAGCCAAAGATATCCCAGAAAATGTCTTCGTGGATAATCATACCTGTTCCGGCCTGTGGCATAGAGAGGTTTGCGCGTTTACACGGCCTGCAAGCAGGAACGGATCATGCTTGCGCCATTGCCCGCTGAGGATGTCAGCGAAACAAGACCTAAAGGTAGGATCTTCCCAACGTTCAAGAGTACCACCTTTATTTTTGTTCAAGACTCTTTGTGAGATGACGATAAAGGATTCAAGACGGCATACCATCGACGTGGGGCGGATGCGCAGTCCAACCCTTCCCAGGGTGTCTGATGCGGAACCGATCAGCGTAGCTGAGTGGCGAGGATAAATCTACGCCATCCAGCTTCTGCCCCGCCTCGGCATGGTACAATTTGTTCAACCAGACCGAAGCAGCGAGCATGTTGGGATGAGAGCGCGCCTCCACTTGAGATTTCGTCCAACTGTGAGAGAGTTAAAGTCAACTGCTTGCGGAGAGACAGGACGACACATACTAGAGGTCAAAAAACTGTTTATTTCCGTCGGGAAAACCTGGAAATTTGATCAGACTAGCCGCCGAATGAGCGTTGTAAAGAAACGAACCGTCCGCATCGGGATTGGTAGATACAAAATCTTCGAGCAACTTCCTCCAAGCAGTTGCTTGCGCGTCATCAACAACGTCCTTGATCACAACGCACCCCTTGCGTCGGATTTCATCAATCTTATCCGCTGGAAGGTTCTCAAGTTCAGAGAACTGGACTTGGGGAATGTACTAGCACCTCTGAGACAGGGCGTTACGTTAGCAATAGAAGGAACCTACTTCAGGACCCCCAGCGCTAATTGTCTGTGTTGCCTTCTTCAGTTCAACAAGGATGTCGGCCCATCCCTGTGTAACGCGTTCTTCAAAGTCAGGATACGAAGAAGCGATTTCTTTCTTGATATTAATGAGATGAGCTGAGGATGAGTTTGACATGGTGGCAGAGATGAGATAAAGAATCCGTCGCTCCTCGACCCTTTATATAGCCCATGGACCTGTGAACACTGAGCGGATGCATTTATCCGAGGTTTCGCCGGACCGCGAAACGAAAGGCAAGAGCGAGAGTTCGGTCACGAGAAGATACTCTCTGTACCAATGGCGGTCCATAGAACGTAATCGAGACGTGTTGGCATCACCATGGGACGTGTGGCATGACCACTGCAAAAAACTAAGCTCCAAATTCGAGCACGGGTTTTCCACTGCAGCACACGATAAGGAGCACACGCAGCTGATCACAGGATGATACGACACAATAAGGTTTATGGCTCTCGTTAAGGTGACAGCTTGCCGCGGCCAGAGTGTGCAATTAGAGCATGTTGTGGACATGGAGCTTAGTTTTTAAAGGACGAGTATGGCGCGACGGTAGTGAAGAAGGAAAAGTCCAATTGGGTAGATAACAGACACAGTGATAACTTGCTATATCTTCTGAATAACTAGTGCATATATGCACCAGGTTGGAGTTGGCGCTAGCCGTGGATCGCAACATTGGGAGGACAGACATCAGACATCGGAAGCGCGGAACCTGTAAGTCAAAACATGTAGATCAGAGAGAAACAAGGGGGTGTCTGGCAGCAGCCGAGAGTTCCAGAGAATGAACCAAACCAGGATGCATGAAGAAAGAAAGCAAGTGGTAGTGACTACCAAAAACGCGCTAGTCACTGATTGTCACGGTACAGACGTTCCGAAAAACGTTGTCCACACTGCCAAACAAGGCAGGTAAAATCAAAAAATTAGATAAATACAAGAAAATCGTAGAAATAGCAAGCAGACTTCATTTGTGCGTGTCATTCAGTAGAAATATGCGAATTTAATGATCCATGGGTGCTGCAGTGTATCGTAAAGATAATACTTGAAATAAGAGCACCTGGCTGATGAAGGACTGTTGAGTGCCGCCAGATTTACATGTTCAGGCTGTCTCGCACCGAACAGCCGGTCACACCTTCGTTCTTGCCATCATTGTCGTTCAAGAGACAAGAAAAGACAAGACAGCTTTGAAGAACGATTCTGCATTCAGTCAAGCAGGCGGCCGCTGTGATTTTGCCAGTTTCGACGTCGACAGCTCTCGGCCTCCTGCTACATAACACCATAACCCGCTCGCACCATTTCACTGCGACCAAGACACCTGCAACCGGATATCCTGGCTTTATTTCGTCGGTATTCACGGTTAGGAATGGGCTAGTGGGGGTTCGGGCGTTGTAGACTGGGAAACTTTGGAGAGGGCGCAGTGGCTGGTATGCTAAGCATACATCTTCGAGGGAAGTTATCCGCTCTCATTTCAAAATGACTTATTGCTGTTTACAAGGGAGAAAACATCTCTACAGTCTCCCACACTACCCTAATTATGCTCCGCCGCTGCCTCTCATTACCGCTAGCACAGACCCCGCTCATGACGTCCTACCACTGACTTATTGGCCTCATACCTGTTACGTTACCTCTATACACCTCGTACATCCTCGACGAATCTATTTATGATGCATTACGCTCACGAATGAAGGCACCATACTGTTTTCATGATTTTCTTGCATTTTTTTATTTTTTTAATTTTACTTGCCTTGTTTGGCAACCGCGGACAAAGTTCTTCGGAACATCTGTACTTGTACCTACTCTCTTCGTTTTATGAATGTTTTTTATGGTATTCGTATTGGTATATCTTACAGGACTCATGATACGATATTTGCATAGAATAGACTGCGATTGGTACGATAAAGTACGCCTGGACCCGAACTATCGGTGTGGCATCTCGTTTCGCGGTCCGGAGAATCTTCGGAGAAATGCAAAGACTGTTTCGTGAAGACTCAAGCATGGAACCAGGGACGGCCGCTGACATGAATTAGTCCCCTAGAACCTTATGATGGTTAAAATTGGTATCGAGAGTTCCCAGGGGCTGAGGGACCCACACAATAGATCTTGGACTTATGTAATACATGACTACCACCACAACAAACGAAGCCAGCCGTCCAGCACTTCGGGACTCTTCGCCCCCAAGGCTGCCCACCCCATGTGAAGATCCTACCAACTTGAATTCTGCCAACATCAAGGGGACGGACGAAGGGTTTGACGAGGGTACAGCCAGCGAGAAAGAGGGCGAGGACAGCGAGGATGAGTGGTCCGAGACCCTCACTTTCGAGTACATGGTGGCGCACGAACCTTTTACCGCCCTCCCTGTCAAATACCTGCTTTTCACCGGGTGGGCCCTTGCTCCTCCACAGTTTGCCCTTGGCATCGGCGTCGATGACATGCATGAAGGCTACGACTTGGCTCACCGTCTCGCGCCAAATGAACCTGTCAAGGACTCTAGCATGCTCCTCGCCGTACTCATCCATCGGCTCAGGGACCGTACGAACCTGATGGTTCGAGCGACGCCAGTTCGTTCAAAGGAGGTTGGATTCGTCTTCTATATCACGACGTCCTGGGATGACGACTTCACCGAGACACCAGCCCAGCGCGATACCATGAACGCAATGCTCCGCGAGATCAACTGGAGGGAAGACATTAAATGGTACATCGTGGGGACCTGTGCGGATAAGTGGCGCGAAGACTACAATAGACCCGTATTGGATCGCGATGCATAGTTTCTTTACCAAGTGTTTTCGCCGTCTGTAAGCGTCTGTATGCTGCTGAATGAAGCACACGATAATCTAATTCATTTCAGGAAATGCCGGATTCTCCGTGGCATTTTTTACAATGCCGCTACTTTACCCACTACCGCCATCAATTTCTTATTTTTCTTTCGCCTTCCACTAGCTCATATGCTCGCAATATGTAGTTGATCATTGGAAGGTTGCATATTGGGCTGGCGCAACATTTTTTGACATCTGGATCACATTTTGCTGTCACGCTTCCCAGATTTTGTGTTAATGCGCGCTGTAGGATGCTCTTTGCCCTTTAGCTCCGGTTGCATTATGGGCAGACAGTCCTGCAACGGAGGACTACTTTAATCACATCTGTATCATGTCCCTTCGAAGCCATTTAACTTCGTGAGATGTGTTTGGTCCGGAAAATCAACGATATTCACAGTGGTATGGGTTATTCGGCTTATTGTAGTGACCACCGTCTCTCGCCTCGTTTTGGCGGCGAGGAAGATACGATTCGTTTCTTTCTTTTTCCCGTTCGTTCATGGGGGGCTTTTAATTGCCTGTAGGAACATGTACTGTCAGTGATAGAAATAATGAGGCAAAATCTTCATTGAGCGAGGATGTATGTACATAAAATACGCTTATCCGACTTGATGCCATATACCTAATTATCTTCAGAGTAAAACACATTTCAAACATATAGACTCAAGAATCAAGAGGCACAAAAAATTGAATCACTGCGTGATGGGAAAGGGGTTCATAGCACGTGATCGCGTTGATGACCACAATGCCAACAGGCTCCAATCCCCACCTTCAAGGCCTTGACCTCTCGCCACCATGAACCGTCCTCAACAAACCGTATTTTCGCGCCTGAAGAATCTTAACACGCTTGCTATCAACACTTTCGGTTCTTTCTTCTCCACTGCTGCTAATGACAATGAGGACGACGAAACGATCTTAAGCGACGAAATCTGGGATCCTGCTTCTGACTTTCAAGCGCGCGCATATACGCCTACTACTCTGACGCCTGCTCGCGAATGCCTGCTAAAACTCTCTCGATCTTGCTCTATAAGTACCCGCGACTATGATGATATCCCGCTTGAAGACCTCTCACGAACTACTTTCTCTGACGACACGCCACCTCTGACGCCTGCAGCTGAACATGAACATTCTCTTGAAATTCGCTTGGGAAAGCAACCCGTTCGAGAAATGGTATGTCTTGCGCTTCGTATATGCGCGCGCCCTGCTTACCTGCACTTAGTGGGAAGATGAAGACGAATGGTATGGCTTGGAATACACCCTAGAGATGAGTAGGCGTGCTTCGAGTGGGTCAGCTGGGGAAAATTCTCGGGTATGTGAACGCATATACACCTCTTTGCAGCACATATTCATCCTTGGCGTAGAGTCGTGAATCGTGGGCAGCTCTCCAAGATGATTCGGACGAAGTGGCATACAAAGAATGGCAGCAGTGGCGCACGTACCTCGATTACCGCCGGGCAATTGAGTACGATGGATATTCGATGAATATGGCGTTGTGGTACGTTGAGGAGAGGGCGCTGTGGAACGTGTATCACTGGGAGCTGGTGAGTTTGGCCAATATTGATCCGGAACATGCTTTGAGCAAGAGAATAGGACGAACACGGCTATGTCAGTGAGGAAGTGAAGGAGCGCCTGGTACAATGCCCTCCGGATCCGTATTATCCTAGGCGCCAGAAGAACCTTGGGTGGTACTTGAAGAAGTCGAGGTCGATTGGATGCTTGAGGGAGCTGGAACCTGTGGTTTTGTAAACTGTTGGTCTTGTAAAAAAAACTGCATTGCAACATAGAATACGACATAGAATTGCCTGCTAACTATTAGAAAAGTCGATAAAACGAGGAAAATACACACCTAAATCCGCCTCATCTTCTTTGCTCTTGTTCCTCCAATTTTTATCGGAGTCCGATCCGTCATATACAAGATTCTTCTCCTCACTGACTCGCCTTCAGTGCTCGCCAGCGTCTGCACCAGCGTGTTCCTCCCCAGTCCAAAGCCTTTCAAAAACAGGTGCACATAAAACTCCGTACCCTCCGTCACCGCCAGAATCTTCTCAAATATCTTGACAGACGCAGCGTACGCGCCCTCGGGTGACCCTCTCCTGGTGTTTTTGAATCCACATGAGCCTGCAGAGGCCCATGCCTTGACGCAACCGTCTGGGGTAGTGAAAGTGAGGAGGGTGTTGTTGGGGGTGGCCTGGCAGTGCAGACGGTAGACGGGCCAGTTTCGGCGGTCTACGGGGTCGAGAGGTGTTGCTGGTTTTTCTTGATGAGAAGGGGCGGAGGGTGGTAGACTGGTGTCGATGGCGGAGGGGGCGGGAGGTACAGATTTGGAAACGGCGGTGGAGGCGGTAAGGTCGGCATTGAGCTCGCCGATGACAGAGTCGATAGTGTGCGCCCCGCCGCCACCGACGACGGAGCGGGTCTGTAGTGCTGCTCGGGGTAGTAGACGGCGAAGAGCAAACATGAAAATTCCCGATTAGGTAACTCACTCTTCTCCTCTTTAACCCTTCCACCATGTCGGTATGTCCTGGCTTTGTCTCTCGCGACGATTTGTTCCACTAACCCCGCCTTGGGATAGTTCTCGACTACGCTGTACAACACCTTCTTCAAGCGGAACAGTACGTCTCTATCACCTTTGGCCGCCCTTCGACACTGACCTCGTTAGGCGTGTACGTTGCTACCGTATTTGCTGGCGCATTTGGATTCGGTATTGGGTTCGACGTTGCCTTGAACTCTTTCTATGACCGCTGGAACAAGGGGGTGTGTGCTTCGCTCTTTCTGTTCTCCTTTACATGGGCTCAACCCCCGATGTAGAAACAATGGAAAGATATTCGTCATAAATACGTTGAAGCTGCTGAAGAGTAGATTATTCTCCCTTGTGCCTCGAATTTAAAACCAACGACAGTGTTATTTTGACTGGGACTACTTGAACGTCAGAAAATTGGAATCCCTTGACGAATGAGGCGCTGTTTATTGGTGGGAGCGGGAGAAACCGGGTTGCTTCTTGTCCGTGTCGCGTAAGCGTTATCTATATTTCACGTTTCTCTTCACGGCCATCACGTCCTTCTGGATCATCTCGCGTCATTTGACACCTTCCTCACCACACTTGTCCGTGAACTCAAGCTCATTCGTTCACATATTTTTTTTCCAGCGTCGAATTACAATAAGAATAGTACATAAATTTACTCCATCTGGAAGAACCTGATGCTACACCTTCTTCATCTTCTCTACCTAACCGACCCAACGACTGGCCCATTTCCAACGTCTGTCCTGTTTGACCGCATAGATCGGCCTATCATATCACTTGGTAGCAGACTGAGAAGCAGCAAAATCACTGTTCTCTCCGGTCCGCCGAACCTTCGGCGCGCGTTCCTCATTCGAACCCTCGTCTTTATCAACCTCGTCAATAGACTTCTTAGTTGCAGTATCCCTTGGAGGGACGTATTCACCAGAATCGTCGACATCGTTTTCAGGAGGGTCATAGTCGGCATAGTTCTCTTCTTTAAGACCATCGAGAGCCCATTCGACCTCAGCATCCTCAATGCCTTCATGTGCGGGCTGGTCTTCCAGTTGAAAGGGTTGAATGTCCGTGATAGCTCCCATAGCTGCCTTCTCCAGGATTCGTTCAAAATATTGTTCTTTGAACGGATCGGCAAAGTGTTCGTATTTGGGAAAGTGTTCCTGAGCCTCCGCAGATCTGTACGCGGCGCAGAGGAGTTTGCGAAAGAACCCGAGTGCTGCTGTTACAGCCTGAAATTTGTCGGGAAGACATGAAGTCAGAGCAATATATTGTTTTGGATGATTGAGAAAGCTAAAGCGTGCATTAGACCCCTCGGCGTAATGTGAGAATAGGGCATTAAAGTGTTCCCTCTGTAGCTGCTGGGTGTCTTGATCCCTTTCTATTGCCGGAGGCTCCGTGGTAAATAAGGAGTGAACGCCGATCCACCAAAGCGATTCCGTGTCATGATAGAAATTATGAAGGAAGGGTGTAGGAAGTAACCCCAGCGCCGCGACAACTTGTTGGGCCGCGAAGAACGAGTCCATTCCCGAGGCCACGGCGGCGACGTCGTCCTCTTCCGTTGTTTCGAAGAGATACTGTTTACATTGAACCTCCGCCGCCATGAAAATGGGCGTTCCCTGCAGTAAGAAAGTCAGATACAAAAACAGATGTGATATTAAGGCAGGCGTACTGTTTTGGGATCGCTCTTTGGATCCTCAGTCAAAAACAGCTTGGCATATTCCAGGTCCGATATCTTTCCTCTCTTCCCTGAACAAAGTAAAATATTCCCTGACGATATGTCTCTGTGCACGTAGGAAGCGATGTATAGATATCTCAACCCTGAAATAATCGTTTTAGCCGATTACAATAATAATTAGAAAAGGATTCTGACCTTTAGAGGCATGAAGGAGTCCAGTGAATAGCAGTTGCTGATCCTGGACCTTGTCAAGGGGAGTACCAACTTCGGAGAACAGAACTCGAACATGTTTACATCCAGTATACTCCCGCTGTGGATGATGTTGTTGAATTCGACCAGATAAATGGCCTCCTACGGGATCAGCAGTATTTAAGAGAATCGATGTCGACCGTTTCGATGCCGCAGAAGACCTCAGCCGACGTTTTACATCATACATACGGTATGCGTCCGATAGAGGTGGTATGACATCTTCCGTTTTGTCGGTGCGAGTCACCACCTCGCATGCCTTGATTTCCATGAAGTACTGCTTATAGAGGGAGGGATCCTTCTTCGCCTCAGGATCATTGGCTTCGATCCGCTCGAAGATATCCTTCTGAATCTCGCTCTCCATCCGCGAGGCGAGGGGTATCCAACAGTCCTTGAGCGCACATTCCTGATTCTTCCGATCCCCGAGTTTTCGAACGGTCCACACTCTAGTCGCACGAGATGAAATATAAGATGCTCGAAAAGAGCTCAGGCATTCAACTGTCCGGTACGTCTCCCCGTCGATGAGATAGTCATACTGAATCCGATAACGAGCTGGACTGGCTTTGAGCGGGACTGCTACTCTCGTAATTGAAGAATCGTAGCCTAGGTCTTCTGTGCTTCCAAACGACATCGATACAACGTAGTGTATCAAGTGACGGTACTCCTAGGGTAATGTCAATACCCGTGCACGAACACAAGTATATCCACGTACCAAAATTAAATCAAAGGGCTCCGATACGAGCACAATAGCTCTTGAGAAGAACCAAAGCCGGGTCGTAGTATTCGCGATCGTCATTCCAAACATGAATCGTCGGCAGGGATCAGCATACATCATCTGGGCCGCATTCCCAAGAATTTTCTTGTTATTCTGCACATCGTACGTAGTCGTCAGCTTCAGCCAACCATTGAACAGTAACACATCGCCTACATCGTTTTCGTCTTCCCAAGTGTCCTTGAGCTTGTATTCCTCAATTGCAACACGGTCGCATGCCAATGCAGCCTGTGATGCGGGGCAAATCAGAAATTGAAACACATAGGAATAAAATAATGTTCACCTTGCGTTCATATGGGCACGGTTTTCCGTACCGGGTAGACGACTCGTCACTTACAACGCGGGCACCCTTGGACTCACACAACGCGTAGTGTCCGTCAGATATAAACTGCCCGTTACGACCTTCAGAAAGGGCGGCTTGCGTTGGCCGGGTCTGCATTACCGCAGTCGGATCGCGGTGCAGCAAACTCTTTGCCTCTTTGACAATAGCCGCAGCGATGGTTTCGAGACGTTTAAAACACGTATTCTCGTTCGTTTCCATGCAAGGATCGGTAGGGAACACAGTCCATCGTCCGCTCGGTTGAAGATGTCCGTTGGCTTGTAAACGAGTGGTAATGTCATCGATTTGTGTGGGGCTGATGACCTTGGGAAGGACGGTGCGCTGAAACGCGTCAAGAGATATAAACGGTACATTTCGGACCTCATCCAGGATAGAACCATCCATTGTAGATTCGGCGTGGGTATTATTATCGGTGATGCGAGCGTGACGGGGCACGTCCTTGATTGCAGGGGGAACACACTAATTGGTAGAGAGCTAACCGACATAGTGGACGACACTGTTAGAGAGAACAAATCGAAGACTTCTATTTCGTACCGGCGAATGAAAACACGTGACCACTACAGGCAATCAAGCTGCTTTCTTCTGATTTTGAGCGAAATGCAAGGAACAAGGTAAAATAGGCGTCAGAGAGCGGTTTCGTGAGTTGAGGGACGATCAACGATCGCCGCCAAATTATGCCACACAACGACGGTAACCGAGTCGGAGGTATCAGTTAGCAACTCCTAAGTTATTTCCCCATACTCGATTCATTCCTCCAATTCTCGTAACAAAGCATGCCCCTGCAGTAAGGCCCAAAGATCGTTGGCGTGGAGTCTGAACCAGATTAATCACGATCACTGCTCTTTAACCCAATCTGACTCGTTCGAATTCGTTGTGAACCACTACCCCTTTTATGCTCGAGAAATCTGAGAACAGGGCCTTACTCGATTCTTCTCCTTTACGCCTCAACAGCGCTACCTTTCAGTAACGCCAGAAGACCTTTCTTCCGTATACAACCTGGCGCCAACATGCGACCACCCACACCGATCCCTTCCCACAGGCCCCACGACGACAAGGAAATAACCAGTTATCATTATCGGCAAGGGGCTCTCAGAGACGGTATGGCTCGAGCCATGCTGCGCCTCGAACGACAACCCAACAAGGGTCCCTATCTCGTCGCTACCGGCGTACCACCCCAAGTCTCCGACGAATGGTCCAGCGATGACTCGTGCGTTTGATTCCCGTGTCTGTGACATTTGCTGAATAGCCTGTACGTAGCGCCTACCATCTGCTCTACGACCACGACTCCCACTCAGTCTTCACATTCCAAGATCCTTCCCCGCAGCACGACGCAGCCGTCGAGCAATTCAAGGCTGCCTTCCAGAAAGGCTTCATAGACCTGTACAACAGCAAATCCTCCACCCTGATCATCTGGACCGGAGATCACCTCTACATGTCTGGCTCAGTCTGAAAGAGCCCGATGCGAAAATCCGCATAATCAACCCGCCTCTTCGGAAACCCCGCCTGGTTCCCTGCCTCGTCTTCGAATGCGCGTACATGAACGAAGACGAGGCTACCTTGGTTTCCGAGGTCCTTGGATGGGCCGATCGCCAGTTTTCTGTGGGTTTGAAGATTCGGAACGTGGCGGGTTGGCCGATGACTAGACTCGTGGGTTCTTTTATGGTCCTTCGGTGGCGTGTATTGACTGTACTCACCGGCAGCTCGACTGACATTCTATACTGCTGATAAATGTGGGAGGGTCGTTACGCGATACACTCTTCCTCATGATGCTGTGGATCCTCGCTCCGCCGCTGTGAACCCTTCTACAGTGAGTCTGGACGACATGGAACGAGTGTTCAAAACCGACGATACGCCGCTGGACAGTTTTGAGAATGTACCAGACCCGGTGGGCAAACTCGAAAAGTGCTACAAAATGCTTGGGCTGTCTTCGAAGCTGTCAAAGGATATCAGTATTTTTGAACGATTCAGGGCGCAGCGGGAAGAAGGTCAAGAGTGCGAAAGCGATGATGAAGGAGAAGATGATGGTACGTCTCGACCACCACTCTTGGAGCCTGAAGAAGTGAGGGATGGGGTGCTATATTCCGATATTGATATCAGCGTTGTATGGCGATAACCCTCCGCCGTCGCCTCTTGCTCCCGATGATCAACTCCTCGTAGACGTATTTTTGATTCGAACGCATGTATCCTATGCTATCGAAGATTCGGTGCTGTATACAGAGCAGCTTAGAGAGAGCGTTGAGGCGATGGGGAAGGGAAGGGTTTAGGGCGAGTTTTGGGCATTGCTTTGTATGAAGAATTGTACCATTACACTTGGTCTTGAACGGATAGCTTCCCAGCCGCGTGAAGAGAATCAAGAGACAATAGTGCCCTATCGCACAAAGTCAGCAGAGTTTCAAGTCACCAATGCACGATAGACACCCTCAGGGAACAAGAGCCAAGAACTTGAAGTGATGCCAAAGTCAGCGGGCATGATTTTGGAGCGTTTCATCGAACGACGTGGGACAGAGGGAGACTTGTGGACAATTCGAAAGGTTCTATTCTATTCCTTTAACACAAAGTGAGGATGGGTTGCAAAAGCCTTGTAAGCCTCCCGATCTAACGAGTTTGAGGCTACTCGTTTATCGGTCTCTATAGTCTCTATGAGTGCCTCTGATAAGGAGTGAGCGATAAGAAGGTGTGAAGAAGAGTAAATAAAGCGCACCCATGGTGGTAAAATCCAACTCGGGGCGTATATATCCGAGGACGACGGCTCTGAGTTCCATGCCGTAAAAGTCGGCGGTGTACTCGTGCATGACGTGGATCTCCTGCTGGACGGTGAAGGCGACGCAATGGGACAGAATGTAGACGTACAGCAGTAAGACGCTCATTCTTGTAGAAAGGGTTCCAGCCGAGACTCATGACCATTGGCCAGACCTCGTTAGAAGGTGCTTCTGGGACTTGGGCGTAGCCATAGTACACCCCAGGCTGGGCCACTGAGCTGATCGCTTCTATCGCTTCATCAGGGAGGTTTGCTGCGAAGTATCAGCGTCAGAGCTAGGAAAGAGCAAGTGATATTACCAGTAGGACAGTGCAAGTCCTTGCCTCCTCGTCCAAACCCATGCTGTACCGAGCCACTAAGCAGGATAGGAAAGGGGGGTTGTGGTTCGTCAGGACCTACGATGAGGGGACGACTATCGCGAAAGCTGTCTGTCTGTAAGAGGGCAGTAGGACGGGCAGTCATCAAAGTCAGTCAGAGTCTATTTTGGGACTTTACTCTTGACCACGATGATCCCAGCGCCGGTGCCTGTAAATCCATACTCCGTCTACCAGTCTGCCTACACCGCCGCCTATTATCCTTACACAGCCCCTCCCCAGCAACAACAACCAGAGCCGTCCCCGCCGTCACCAGTCCCGCCCGCTGTATCCCCCGCCGCCGCCTCAGAAGCAACCCAGCGCCTCGTCTCCGCTGAACTCAAACGCGCCGGATTCGATGCAGCAGAGCCCGCCGCCGTCATCCGTCTCGAGCATGAGGTCGTCGCCATCGTCGAGGCCCTCTACCACCGCGCTCACGAGTACGCAAACCTCGCAAACCGTGCAGGGGCCGTCGCTACTGACTTGATGCTCGCCTGCAAGGACTACGAGTTGGATATGAAAGGTCTCCGTGCGCAGACTCGGAAGAGAAACGCGCCGCCGCTTCCCACACTGATCCCTCCACCCTCGCGCTCTCCCTCCCCAGAACTCCTCTCATCCGACGACGAGGACCCCGCGTCGTCCGTCCCATTCACCCTGCGCAACCTCCCGACTTCGTTCCCAGACCTACCCCCGAAACATACGTACCACCAGACTCCCGTGTCCCCGCCGAAAAGGGCAGCGTTGCCTTCGCTCGAGAAGAAGCTCAAGACAGCAGGGCTTGTCCAAGAGTCCCTGCGTAACCTCATGCTTGCTACCGAGGATGCCTCGGGCCAGGGTCAGGAGGACGCGCAGCTACTAGGGCATATCGTAAATTGGCAGAGTAGTGCCCATCCGAGAAAGAGGTGGAGAGTGGGGTCCTGATGCGGCGTGTGCCATCTGTATACCATCCTGGTAATAATGCTACATACGGGAACCTACCTACGAGCACTGAGGGTATAGCCGGTTCAATCTTAACAAAGTCATTTATGAGAGTGTCACAGTCGTTTCACTATGGCTTGGGCCCTACTCAAAGTCTTGAAGCTTGAATGTTGATTAAGAGTCCTGAAAACTGTTATAATAAATCATCATACTCCAGTGTTGTGTTCAGCGTTCCAAACTTCAAACTTCACACTCCATCTATACAAGTTCATTATTGTCCACTGAACATTTTGATTTCCCGCATCTCCGTCGCGATGTCATCCGATGATTTATGTTTTACAAAAGATTGCAACGAAAAGATTGAAGGCACTACCAGGGTTCGAACCTGGGTTATGGGAACAAGATTACATAATCAAAATCCCATGTGCTGCCACTACACCATAGCGCCGATAGCCGAATTCTGAAATTTTACATCTAAAATAAGGAATGTCCTTGACATGTCCATTGAAGACAATATTCAAAGTATAATTCCTACTTTTCCTTGTCTTTGCCTCTCGCACTTCTTCTCAAACCCTTCGCAGCAGTCGCAGGAACATCTGCTTCCTCATTCTGAGCCTTCTTCGACCTTCCCCTCGGCTTGGGCTTGGGCGCAGTCTCGGTATCTACATCCATCGGATCGTCGTTCAAGTTAGCATCCTTCTTCCGTCTCCCTTTTGGTTTCGATTGTTGTTGAGGAACCACAGGATCAACGTCCATAGCATCAGACTCTACGGCAACGGGTTGAGGTGTTGACGGCCCAGCTTCAGCTGGTATAGGCGGTTGAGGGACCGGGCTTGGCCATGCACGCGGAGCTGGATTCGGAACGGCCTGGTTTCCCCTCGTACGCGGGTTCAGTGCCCACGTAGTCAACACAGGCCCAGCTGAAGGAGGCGCGGCAGAAACTGGTGCACTGAGCGCATATGTAGGAGGCTGCTTCCAGACGGGATTTTCCTTTTCCTTTTCTTTTTCTTTGGCTTTGGCTTTCTTTTGTGCTTCTGGAGGAGGCGTCGGCTTGATCTTGTTATGCCTCAACCGGCAATTGACATCAGTCCTCCCCCCACCCATCTCGCTCGCGACGGCCTTCCATCGCACAAGGGTCCCAAACTGGTCAACGAGCTCGACGAGCCGACGATCATCGTCCTCCGTCCAGACACTGGCCACCTTTTGTCGCTCGATCCACCGGTCCCGGCATTGGTCATTCGTCCGCCCCGGCATCGCACTCGCCACATCCACCCAGCTCTGTCCGTACCCCGCCACTGCCAAATCCAGCCGTGCGTCCTCTGCCTCCGTCCATGGGCTGCGATTGAGATGTAGTCGGACGTATCGCGCTTCGCATTGTACGGCGTTGAGGTCGTTGGCGACGTATCGGGCAACTAACGAGAATTAGTAGGCGAAGTACCAGACAAAGCAGGCATACCTAGACTCCAGTTCGCCACACCGTACTTTCCGACGGCTTCCTCGAGTCGGTCATCGACACGTTTCTTCCACGCATATTTGGGCCGTTGCCGAAGCTGGATGGCTTTGCGCATACAGTCAAGAGGGATACGGTTTGTCTGGACACCAGGTTAGCTTGGACAGAGGAGTGAAATAGTGCTTACACCAAGGTCCTTTGCAACTTGCACCCAGTCCACCTTTGTCTCTTGAGCGACTACCTTCAAATGCTCAATCTCTTGGTCTGTCCACTCGCCATGATTGATCCTAGGGTGCTTGTCTGCCATCCATTTGAACTCTACCTCGTCTGCGGTCCATTTCGCCGTAGACGCGTCGGATACCTGAAGGTTAATTAGGATACGTATAATACCAGAATGAATGTAAATCTACTTTTTCAGCGATAATGGCCCAGTTGATACCTTCTGTGTTGTGAGTTATGTCGATATCCGATGACCCACTAGAAACGTCAGAGAGAACGGGAAATTTTCTAGGGAAGAACGTACCGTTCCCTCGTTTGCAGTGCTTTCAGCCGTGTATTCTCGTTCTTGACGCCCTTATCTAGTGCCGCGAGTTCTTTGGCCTTCACTATCGTTGTTGTGTTAGGGAACGAAAGGGCCATGGGAAAGGAACATACTAGGCCGTAGAGTCGTCCAAGCTAGATACTGCATTCTCTGCTTCGACTCCTCATAGAATGGTGATGACTCGAAACATACATGAGACACAACACCATATCGTGGAGGAATACTCACTGGATTGACTAGCTCACTCGACGCTACCGGCCCCATAGGTTTATTCGCGCCTACGACCTGTACTTGGACCCCGAGGACCTCGTCCCCATCTTCTTTGTCGCGCTCCGCCGCTTTCTACATCGGTAAGCGAAAAAGCCAACAAAACACAGTAGATTCCAAAACGCACGAGGAGTTTGTCGAGCTCGTCGAGCTCTGCAGAGAGGGCGTCAGCGTATTGGGTGAGGGCATATTGATGCGCTTTGGCGGTGTCGATGGCGGGTGTGAGGAGGTCGTGGATGAGCGAGGTGGTCATTGGTGAAGAAGGAAGCTGCGGCCCGGGAACTTAGTTCCTAGTTCTTGATTTCAAATTCTTCTCTCCAACTAGACCTGTAACCGGTCGTCTTCTATATATGGGAGCAAGCTCACGATATATTTATAAGACGACCTGTACAACTGAGTTTAAATTTGGCGGGTTCATTTTTGCTGACCACGCACCTTCCTAAATAGATATAGCATCCAAAACGGGAATGCGCTGAAAGCGCCGTGCCGCGTCAATGTCGTGTTGCATTCCTCCTTTTTTTACACAGCGTAAGAGATATGCGTCTCTCAAACAATGTCAACAAGCACTGTTGATGCCATTTGATTCTAGTCATACTCAACAGACCCGAAGTCGGCCCCAAAATATACTCAATAATATTTCCTCAGTCATACGGCTAGGTGGAAGGCGGCCTTTGATGACATCCTTCTGTACTTCTGGTCATCTCTTCAGGGCCGCCAAGCTGATTTAAGGGTGTACTGATCTGGATAGAACTTCGTCAAGCGAATTGTAGTAATGAATGAGGATAATGGCACAATCATTGAAAAAATTCAGAATGAGAGACATCCCACAGCGCGTCGAAGTCGCATCGCTACCTGTATCTGCAAGAGGTAACCGCGCTTTCAGCGCATTCCCGTTTTGGATGCTATATCTATTTAGGAAGGTGCGTGGTCAGCAAAAATGAACCCGCCAAATTTAAACTCAGTTGTACAGGTCGTCTTATAAATATATCGTGAGCTTGCTCCCATATATAGAAGACGACCGGTTACAGGTCTACTCTCCAACTACTGCCATGTCCTCGTCATCAGACTCCTCAGACAAGTCCCCATCTAAGAGAAAGTAATCGTACATCCGACGCTTCTCAGAGTCTGAAGCTGCACTCTTCATTCTCCCAATCTCATGCTCCTCTTAAGCAGCTTGGACTGGTGGCATATTTCTTAGATCTCGCTATGTGCGTCCCCTGGGACTCCTGATACCAGGATTCAACACCACGCAGTTCTAGGGGACAAATTACGTTTGTATCTGATGTGCTCTCGAGCCTTCAAGCTCCAAGGCTTCAAGGCTTCACGAAATGGCTCTTTTATTTTTCCGACGATTTATCGGACACACGAAACGAGGTCCGACTCTCGAGACCTATAGTTCGGTTACGATCATGCTTTATCGTACCAATCGCAATCTCGTCGATGTAAAAATTATACCATGACACCTGTGCCACATGCCAACACAAACAAAAAACGAACAGAGGTTAAATGTGACAATCAGTGACTTTTGCGTTTGGGCAAGCACTTCCACTTTCTTTCTTCATGAATCTAAATTTTATTCCTTCTCTGGAACCCTCGGCTGCTGCCAGAACACGCGCTTGTTTCTATTCTTGTATCTGAATCGCAACGTTTTGATTTACGCGCATGTGATTGGTTAGGATTGGTATTAGGAGGAAGTCAGTGAAATATTTGTATCCAATAATAGTGGGGGTCAGAGTTGGCGATTATCTCCTGTAATCTCTAATTCTGACTCCCATTAATCCCGGTGCTTATGGTACGCTTCTGTTTAGCACTTGCGCGGTCTCTCATCCGAATCTCCAGAAATTCCCATCGGGAGTGAGCATTTTTTCAGCCTCTAGTATTCATCGGCCCGTCTCTTCCAAGGTATTCAACTTGATCTCTCCCTCAGCTAGATGAAATCTCAACTGGAGGCGCGTGCTCATCCCAACATCCTTGCTGCTTCGACTTGGAACAAATTGTATCATGCCGAGCAGGGCAGACGCTAGATGGTGTCTCCATATCAGATGCTTCAGGACCGGCTGAACTGCGCACCCACCTCGCGTCGATGGTACGTCGTCTTGAGTCCTTTATCGCCATCTCATACCGGGCGCTAAACAAAATAAAGGTGATATTCTTGAACGCTAGGAAGATCCAACGTTCAGATCCTGTTTTTCCGACACTCTCAGCAGGTAATGACGAAAACACCATCCGTTCCTGCTTGTAGGCCATATAGGCGCACAGATTTCTTTATGCAAAAAGCCAGAACAGGCATGTTTATCCGTGAAGACATCTTCTGGGATATTCTCGGCTTACATGATCTCACAGTCCTCTATTTTCCGAACTTTCCAAGGCTGGTTTGCCATAAGGTTTGTGCATTTTGAATACTGTAGACATCTGATATTCTAGCGGGCTCTGTTTATCAGAGAAACGGCCCCTACCGAAGGAACTTTGAGTTTATTTCCCGATGTATTATTGTTGCCTAATGCCTATCTGATCCTCCGTCCTATCTTTCGTTTTTGTTAGTTACACCTGATTCCACGAGGATCTGGAACCCGAAGAGCTGGGCATTTGGTATTGGTCCACCTCTTCATGAAGGTTTCCAATATTGAATCGGGCCACGTAGATGTTTCAAGTGCGGATTCTCCCGGTATCGTTCCTCGCGATGGAGGGTGATATGAGCCTCAGCCGACACCCGAGCTGCGTTCTAACCTTCTCCATGAGAAGACTATGATTTCGGTTTCTGAAGTTGCCCCAGTGATACAGTATCCTGGCATAACGACCTCATTCATCCAGTCGAGAAGGACCACACCGGACATTATGACTAAGCAGGTATGTTACTCCGATAATAATCGATTCGACGCGTCTGAAATCTCTATCTCCAGTTATGTATGTCCCGGCTATTCCTACACTTCTATTGAATCAAGCATAAGGCAAGAGGCAAAAGAAAAGTTTCTTGAAGACAATCGCGCCACCTGGCTTCTCTGCACAGACGAAGCACGAAATCGTCTGGTGGGGTTTGGAAAGGCTGATGATATCTTGAATCCCTTGGTACGTAAGATTATGGGATTGTCGGTTTCTTTACTTGACGCATTGTCTAATCTTGTAGTCATGTACTACCACTTTTTCCCAGATATTCGACGAAACTGTAGTCTTCTCTGATCATTTTGTTTTGCGTTCTTTCCGCCGTACTCCATGTGATGGTAAGGAAACACTCAAATCCCGTGCTTCCTTTCGTCACTACGTGAACAATTTCTTGCAAGGGTCTTTCATAATGGAGCCTGGTTGTATCACGTTGAAGATTCGACCTATGCCGTAGAGTTATCCGATGGCCGTGGGCACTGGTAGATGCGTATAGCGCGAGAGAGTTGCATGCAGATAGGATATCATTAGAGTCTCTGGCATCAATGTCGCAAGATGGAGATATTCTTAACAGGAGTTCCCGGGTAGGCGTCGGACTAAGCGTATATGCGTGTGCACAAAAACTCAGAAGCAGGATCACGGGTTTCGTCACTTAAGATTCTTTTGTCATCGTCATTCTCATTGTCAGCAGTAAAGAAGAACAATTCATACCTGGGTGCCAAGGTTCTTCAGGTGCTAGGATACGGCGATTTTGCTGAGATGGCCCATGGTGGTGAGAAACCATTGCCAAGAAGCTGTGGAACGCGATCACGTGTTACATCCCTAAGTACTAAAAACCACGAGTTCTCACCAAAATTAAATATTACAGCGTCTGCATCTGCGCGCGGACATACCCATATATCACGGAGCTTTCCGCAAGGTTTTTATTAGAACCATGCAGAACACTAAAGTAGGTTACACGCGACGGGGAACTGCCAACGAGGCTCACATGTCCTCGGAAAGGAAGCAGAAGGCAAGTAGATCTGCATGAGAACTTAACGGCGACTGACTGCCAACCTCGAGACCCACATCGCTTCCGGTTCGTCGTCGGCCGTCACGCGATGAACTACTTGCTTCTCTATAAATCGCTTGAAGCACATTTCGGTCTGGATATAAAGCAATGAGTTGCGTTGGATATATTTTATGTGCATACGCACGAATGCTACTCTTCTATGTACTGGCTATAGATGTTACGGGAGATGGATCAAAAGCGCCCACACGAGAAAAGCAGAGTGCATTCCTTCTGCCTTCCCTTTCACTGAGACAAGTCGGGAAGGGTTGATTACTACGAACGTTTTCAAAGCATAAAGCTATCGACCAAGAAACAGATTCAACGCTAAGAAATGCATACGATGAATTATCCGTGGTCCATTGCTTCCAGACCCTACTGGCATGCGCACCAAGTGATATTGATGCCTCGACGTAGGCCCACACAAAAACCGGTCGCCCAGGTAAAGCCACCGAAGACATAGTACGCGAAGAAATTTCTGAGTGACTAGGCAAGAGCAATCCGTGAGCCTCTGCTACGCAGGCAAGAGTGGCGGCATGATAATGGAAGCTCAAAAACAGGTGTATTTATGCTTCGGTTTCCGTGGAGCGGTTTCAACGGGCTTGGCGGCATGGTGGCACCATCCGTCGTACGACCTCCATCGTTTTCGTCGCCACAATTTGAACATATTACCTCCAGGGACGTAGAAGAAACATCAGGAACCCGACATGGAGCGAGGGTCGAAATAAATGGTAATAATGACTGCCGTACCTTATACAAGTGTTCCTTTATGAACGAAGGATCCGACGGGCAAGCAGATAAGCAAATATCATTTAGTCGCTGTGTTGTATCTTCCGGGTGCTACCAAGTGCCTCGCGCTTTGGATATGGATATCAAATTCTAGGATGAGAAGCAATCTGACTGTCATGATTCGAAGAGCATTGTACAGTTGCGAACAGATCCGCATGCTGCAAAGTTGGAGCGACGGCTTCATCGTTGCACCTGCGATTTCGACTCGGTGACGGTGGGACGGTGTCCATGATGTTCATGATCCGCGGCAGCAACGACCAACCAATGGAAGTGCTGAGAAGCTGCGCATGCGCTGGTTGTGGCCCACGCTGTTACCCGGTAAATAGTCCACGGGGAGATTTTTAAAGCCCCCGGAGGTCGGGTGTGAAAAAGGGAATTTTAAAGCGAGAGGGCGCGCTCGCAGCCTCTGGTATCGATACTGCCAGGAAAAAGAACAGGATGCAACAAACTCATTGCGTCGACCAAGAAAAGGAAGTTGTCATGTTTAAGCGACGGCCCTTTAGAAGATGAATGATAAGCAGAAGCACAACGAGGACCCTGGAGAATGATTTACGCAATCCCAGCGCAAAGTGTCGTGAAAAAGAGTGAAACTGGCACCCTTGCTTATCGATACGAACACGAAGGGCGGATTGCCAAGGTTCTGTCATCCTATAAAAATACGCTAGGCTAGATCAAAAGTGTAAGTAGCGGCTGTCAGCTGCAGTGCCAAACGGAGGTCAATCTTTACACGCTGGTCATGAAAGTAGTAAGCGGTTGCCGATGGAGACAACGGTGGAGTTGAATACCTTGCTAATCTGGGGATCCGGAAGATGCGCATAATCGCCCATCCCCTGCTCGGCCGCAGTTTGGGCGTAGTCGTTATATTGAAACACCCGTCGGGCGAGAGATCGGACAGCGACCTAGAATCCAAACGACCTCACCCGATAATATGAAAAAAGCAGGCCAGCGACGGACCTTTAATTGGTTAAATAACGAGCTATTTCACTGATCAGCGCTGAAGAGAAAAAGGCGGTTGGGGAAGGGAATGTCTATCTTTAGTAAGGGTCCTTACAAAAGGAAGAAGCCGGGACCGGTTGCCGACCTACCCGCATCTTATCAGATAAAGGACTCCCATTTACCAGGAAACCCCCCCTATCTCACCGGCTTGCAAGAAGAACAGAGGTAGGTTGTGTAAAATACGGAAGATAAGGGACACGAACGTCTCCTCCTAACCACCACCACGTCTTCGCCTAGCCGCTTTTCCTGGTCCTTACACGTCATTATGTTCGCCTTGCGCCGGGTCGCTGCACTTGTTCTCGGCCAGGACAATTCACCCCAAGGCCTTCATGCAGAACTCGAGGCATCAGCAGTGCCAGTCACCAACGCTCAGTGCAGGTCCTGTCCAGATCCTTGCAATGATGGTGAAATTTCTTTTTCTCGGCCTTGCTTTTTATCTGATATGTTCCTCGTAAGGGCACGAGGGGTACCCCAAATTTGATGTAGACATGGAATCGCATATGCTTGGAAGTGTGAAGCCATACCGTCGGCAGGTAATTACTTCTTTTATCCTCATGTTTGTTGTTCAGCTTCCGCGTTTAGCTCGTCATCTCCACGGGGAAAACTGACTGGGACAGAGAAGTCACCGACACCAAGGGTTCTCTTGCTGCCTTTCTCTCACAGGTCGAACATCGACGACTCCATGTTGCACATCCACGACGGCCAAGTGTAACCGCTGTATCTCGTTCACCCCCGGCTGATTCCATTCTTCTTGAAGAAAAAGTTTGCAGCATCGTTTCTCCCCATAATCCTCTACCACCACCACCACCACCACCACCTTCTCACAATACCTCTGGCGTGTTCAACGCTACAGATTCAAAGAGGGTATCAATCCTGAATGGCAGCCATAATACACTGTGCCACGATCCAGACTATGAGACGATTCTAGTTTTCCCCGATTACAAATTGGTGACGGAGGTTCCGCGATCCGTTGAGGGTGCACAGAACCTATGGGACACCTGTGTCGATCCAGAACTTGGACGAGCGGGCGGGGTGCTTGAGAAGAGTCCATTCAATTCTTGGGTTATACCCTATGCGTGTGTGATCCTCCTCTGTGAGCTATTTATTTTCTGCTCCCGTTTCCCATCATCCGTCCTGACATATTCTGTCAAAAATTAGGCTCGCATAAAAAACGTGACAAACGATGCTCCATCGCCGCGGCAAAACTCGAGCATGGTGCGTTCCTGTGCTTTTTGCGTCATCTTTGTGGGACTTAATGGTATCGCAGCGTTTACACAGACCCTTGAATCCAAAGAGTGGACTGTAGATACCCAGCTGGAGCACCCTATGGAAGAGCCGTTGGAGGAATTCGTTGGATCGCTAGAGGAGCAGGAGGAGAATGTCACTCGACATTTGCGGGAACTCCAAGGAAAGAAAAAAGCGTTGATTATACGCAATTCACATATTGGGGGCCATCGGTATGCGGGGAATTGTATCGTGAGTCGGTAGCAATCTTCTTCCAGATGGAGGATGCTGATAAAGATGAACAGATTTACACTCCGCGAGGCACTGGTGTATGGTATGGTCGCGTGTCGACGCATGAAGTTGATTCGATTGTGGCAAATACGATTGAGGACGGGTTGGTTCTGCCCAAGCTGCTCCGAGGGGGTGTGAATATCTCGCGGCCCGGTTGTAGCAACTTGCATGATTGGTGACCAGGACCGCCTGAGATGGGGTATTTATTCATTCGCTCGTTCGTTATTGTATTTTGCTTTCTCTTCGGTTTCTGAGTCGATTGGTCTTTTGTAGAGTAGATTCTATGTTAGTGGTACCGTACGACTCGGGGATGCAGGCAGAGCGTACTGATTAATATCTTGAAGTAGTCGTATGTAAGATCTTGTTAATATAATACACGTTTATAAGCTTTGTCATGGTGGAGGGACCGGAAGGTTGAAGACTGATTCCAATAACGATTATCATTGCACCCGCCCAAGTTGAAGCTGCGTGGTGCACGTGCTTGGCTCTTGCCTTTCTCCGCTTCTTCGCTTCAAGTTCCTCGATACCGAGCTGGTCACCCTCCGTATGCGCAGTCTAGTGCTTTCAAAAGTATCAAAAAGAACTATTATCGAGCTACTAGTGCCTGTTGTTTAGCGTCTTGCTTCAAGTGCAGATAAAGATCCTGATGTTTCTTTATCACCAATTTCATACCTAGTTGAGCAGTCTACATGTGGGCTCTCCTCTACGCCGCGGCTGCTGTTGCTACTAGTGGTTATGCTCCAGGATACAATACCTTGTCCGCCACCCAACGCTCTGCCAACAGCGAAAGCCTTCTTTGGTCGCTTCCCTGGTTTCGAGGGGATGTCAAGCTTATGACCTGCTGTTTCTATGCTGTTGCTTCGTTATTCCATGCCCCAAAAGGCTAGAAGATCTCGCTGCTATACTCATCCAACCTGCCAGTCGCTTATCGGCCTTGGATCAAATGACCTGCTAGATCACCTTACGGGCATGGCTTTCGGATTGCGAGAGCACCTGGGCAGCGGTACTTGTGCTCTTTCACTGCTGGCAGGGCGGTCTGACATATATGTGTAGCCCCCTTGCACGAATTCAATCTCACGGCCGTGTAGGTTCATGACACACTGTGGGACGACTTTTGTGCTTATTCTTTGCCGGTTCGATGTTTCTGTATGACGGCGAATCTACGATTGTTTCTACATTTGAGGACGCTTGTGGGGCGGCTCTTCGGCTATCCTACATTACTCCGAGGTATGAGGCTGTTCGCCTGAGAATACTACGCTTATTGGCTTGTTTCGACGGCACCGCGTCTGTTTTGCCGGTGCTCTTCCCTGGTGCTGCACAGCCAGGCTTGTTTTTCATCACTGATGGGTTCGTAAACAGGGTCTCATTATTTCGATGACAGACAGCGTTCGAATGCAACTCTGGTGGATGTGGTTCTGTCTATTCTGTGTCAATCCATCTCCACAGTCTTGCCTTGTGGGGGTTCAGTCTCCACACCGGTCCCTCGGTGTCCACCATTGGGGCTGTTCGAGTAAAGTGATGAGAATCTCGGGGCATCATTCGGGGAGAGAGGAACGCCGTTCTCATCGCCGGAATCCTTGCAGGAGACTTGTCGTTTGTACAATCTCAACAGTCTCGCATTGTCTTGACATCGAGTACTACATACATATTGTTATCGACCATTGTACCACATTCACCTTTGCGTTTGCCACGATTCGCTGAGCAATACATTCCTGCAAAACGTGCCAGGTACGAACTCGCCATTGATATTGGACCGACGCATTTCCTGTGCATCTGGACTTGTGGAATGTAGCGTGTCTTTGCGCTAAGGCTTGCGAAGACAGCTATGGCATCGACTTGACAAACGGATCACTCAACTGGTTCCGGGAATGTGGATGTGTTTTTCTCTGGTCCTGTGCCCCTTTGCAAGATGCGATAATGTTATGCCGGATGGGATCTCCTAAAAACCAGAGCCTGGAAGCACAATAGACCGAAGGCGGAAGGAAGAGAATGCAAATAGTACGGGCCGAAAAAATGAAGAACATCGAAGCAATTGAAGACGGGAAAAACAACGTGGAACATCCGGGCAATTGAGATCGTGGCTGGGGTATATACGAGTAATTTAGGCAAATTCGAGACGACAAACGTAGGCCGGAGCTCCACTGATGTGTGAGATTACATTGCTCCACGAACAGAACGGACTATTATCTTTCTCTTTGCCTACCATATCGACCAGCATCTCGAGCTCGCTGTCTGGCTTAATGATCAGGCTGTGGTCCACAACGGCAAGCACGATGAATACAGGGATGGAGGATATGACGCCGAAACCCGGAGTATCAGATCGTAACCCGTTTGACACGCTCTCTTCGTCTCCATCACTTGCTGCCAGTTGCAGCGGCCATACTACCACCGGTCCTCGACATCCACTGCTAACACCGAACCACGACCTTACTCCTGGCGCGACGTCGTTGACGCCAGCTTCGAACGCAAGCTTTGCCGCCGCCCTGCCACCAAGTCTCTCTCTACATGCTTTCAACAACATGCAGCTTCCGTCGCCAAAGCGTTCAGACAAGTCCCCAGCGCCATCGGCATCGACCTCCACGTCTCTCACCAACACTTCCAAGGGCCAGATACATGTCAAGCTCATCCAAGCCAGGGGTCTGAACGTCCTCTCCTCAACGGCGAGGCCGTATGTCGTCGTTCAGTTCGAGCAGAACGAATTTGTCAGTCGTGATCCTACAGATGAAGCTGACAAGGAGGTCAAGGGCGTCCCTATTTCTCGCGTAGGCTCAGGCTCAGCACTCGGTGCCCTCGCCAAGGCGTCGGGCACTCCACATCCACCGTCTCCGTCCTCCTCGGTCGGATCTCGCACATCCACCAATAGCAGCGGCAACGGCACCGCTGGGGGCCTTTTTGGCCGCATGTCGTCCCACAATCCCGTCTGGAAACACGAGGTTTCCTTCGACGTCACTTCCGAGGCCTCAGTCATCACCTTCAACGTGTACGATCGTTCAGTTGACGACCTCGGTTTTCTTGGCACTGTCCAGATCAAACCGGTACTCATACATGAACATTCCGCTGATCAGTGGTACAAGTTATTGCCTTTTGAAAACGAGGTCGTGTCTGGTGAAATGCGAGTGCAGATAACGTTCGAGCAATACAAGGTTCGGTTCAATTGTATAATTCACGGCGTATACTTATACCTGTCGTTTTTTTCAGGTCAAGCGAGCTCTTACTCCCCGTGACTTTGAGTTTCTCAAGCTCATAGGACGCGGAACGTTTGGCAAAGTCTTCCAGGTCCGAAAAAAGGATACCAAGCGTATATACGCCATGAAAGTCCTCTCTAAAAAAGAGATAGTTGCAAAGAAAGAGGTTGCCCATACCATAGGCGAGCGCAAAATCCTCCAGCAGTCTCTTGAATCTCCTTTCCTTGTTGGTCTCAAGTTTTCCTTCCAAACGGACCAGGATCTCTATCTCGTCACTGATTTCAAGAGCGGTGGGGAGCTATTCTGGCATCTGCAGCGAGAAACGAGATTTCCTTTGGATAGGGCTCGTTTCTACATCGCAGAACTGGTGCTTGCGTTGGAGCATCTACACAAATACGATATTGTCTACCGCGACCTGAAGCCGGAAAACATCCTGCTGGACGCGACAGGGCATGTCGCATTGTGTGACTTTGGGTTGAGCAAGGCGGATCTGAAACCTGACGAGCTCACGACAACATTCTGTGGTACTACCGAGTACCTTGCACCAGAAATTCTCTTGGATGAGCATGGTTACTCCAAGATTGTTGACTTCTGGAGCCTGGGGGTATTGTTGTTCGAAATGTGCTGTGGTTGGAGTCCATTCTATGCCGAGGATACCCAGCAAATGTATAAGAACATCTGCTTTGGGAAGATCCGTTTCCCCAAAGGCGTGATCAACGAAGAGGGGAAGCAGTTCGTGAAAGGGGTATGAATCACTTTTTCTCCTTTGATTCATGTGCTCACAAACTTGTGCAGCTCCTTAACCGGAATCCAAAACACCGATTAGGTGCGACGCGAGACGCGGCTGAGCTCAAGGAGCACACATTTTTCTCCTGTATCGACTGGAAGGCTCTCAGCCTCAAGCAGGTCACACCACCCTTTAAGCCTGTTGTCGAGAGTGACGAGTCAACGGCCAATTTTGACCCCGAATTCACGACGGCTGATCTTTCGCAAGTAGGGGTCGATGGCATGGACGAGAACGACCCCTCAGAAGATTGGGTCATGAGTGGCAGCTATATGGGCAGCTCACACACACCCAATGGGCCTTTGGGTAGTGAGCGCAACGGCTCCAGCAGCTCGTTGGGAAGTATGCATGGGGGATTCGGTGCCCTAAGCATGACGAATGGCCCCTCGGGGAAGAGTAGTAAAGGCGTGGATATCAAGAAGGCAAAGAATGGGAAGCGGAAAAGTGGGAATAGTGGCCGTGGTAGCCCTCTGACTAGTTCAGTGCAAGAGAAGTTCAGAGGCTTTTCATATTCTGGTGGTGAGAGCCTGCGGGACGAGATGGAGATACGAACGAAGGTGAATGGGAATGCGAAGAGTGACGATGAAGGTCAGTCAGGTCCGGAACCAACAACGGAGGACGAATACGAGGACTTCTCGAGAAGCGCAGGGCGGTATGCTAGAGGGAAGAGACGAGGACTTGGGTTTACGGAGGTGGAGTGATCTATATAGCCACTCAGACATTGCATATGGTTTTTTGTCGTATCAATCATTGTCATGTTTAGACTAGTTTTGTAGTAATGTAGTACGGGCTTTGTATATTTTTTTTTCCCTTTGGGGTGGCGTTGACATGGTATATGGCATGTTCTGTGACGTAACTCCGCGCAGTCTAAGTGTAAGTATATTGAATACCGCACTGTCTGGATTCGTAACCTCAGGTCTTGTAGGCTTTGGAGACCAGACACTGTGCAGAATCTCCAGTGCGAGAGGGTTTCCAATGGGCTTCAGCCTGACGAATACGGAAATTCGAATGCTGACAGCCTGACAGCGCTGTGCATTCGCGTCCTGAAAGTATTATTACGTCCGCCATTGTGTCCGAGTCAGGATCGCGTCCGTTCTTACCACATCCCACCGCAATATCAATCACGATCTCCTCGTATTTGCCTGTACCCATATGAGTAGGCGCTGCTTCAATTTGACGCGTGACGCGTCTCGTTCCATCCTTCGGCCGTGCTGCCTGAGCATACGGAGAAAACAGAAGATCGGGCATACTGGCGTGGAATCTCATTCATGTTTTGTTAAGTACTCGTACTTTGCAGACTAGTTAGTCCATATCTTCAAATAAGCGAAGAGAAAGGTACCGTACGATTGTCATTATTTCCTCTTCAACTTCTCCTCCAACTTCCTCTCAAGCTCCAGTCGCGAAAGCTCCCTCTCGAGAACTTCCAGTCTCGCGTGAATGCGGTCGGTATCCGCTCCTCTGAGGTCACCTAATCTCGTGGACAACGCGGTGATATCGGCCTTGGTCGCAATTTGGTACATGTTTGCGGCTAAATTTCAAACGGTTAAAAGTCTATTTTGTCATGAAGAATACTAATACCTACAGAAAGAAAATGCTCCGACAAAGAAAACGAACCCACAGACAGCATTCACGATGGGTTCCCACTTGGCCATCGAGGAAGGAGGCATGGCATGTACTATACAGATCGTGAAGGTCGTGATGGTTACTAGATTGAAGCTAATAAATGTGGACTGACTCACTCGACAACCGGAGAGGCCCGTGGGAGCGTCGGGATTAATTTCAATTCTCAGGGTTCGTACGCACATGAACTAAATGATCAAGTACTTGATATGTTCAGGAAAAGCCCAGGAAATCGCAAGCACAGTCCGCTAGAAGGTGCAAGGTTTAGTTATATCGGCTGGAGACTTTCATTCTGCGAATTAATCCCATAAGCGAATAGCCGCTGCCAAAAGGACAAAGATACTGATGTATAAGAAATGCTATGGTACATCCAGAGAATTTGTAGAGGACACATGCACCAAATCATTTCGAGTCTGGAATCTCCGCGCCAGGCCGTCGTGTAGCCCTCACTAGGAGCGGCTTTTCAAGTATCACAGTGCGCTTATGGAGAATACCATCGCAGAATGCCTCTTTATCGAACGACTCGGGGAAGGACATATCAAAAGATAGAACCAAGCGTGCGATAACATACTGCAATTGTTGGTAGGCAAAAGCTTTCCCGACACAGACATGTTGTCCTATTTACATCATTAAATCGGAACCTAAGAAGGAAGTAACGCCTTACCAGTTGAAAAAGACAGTAATGCATTTCGATCAGCTTTTGTATCAGGTCCTAACCCGTCTGGCAACCATCGTTCTGGTCTGAATTCCTGTGTCGAGAAATAAACGGACATTCAAACGCACAAAAGCACAAAGTATCACTAACCAAAGGATCAGGGTAAAAGTTCGTGGGGTCGATTTGTTGTGAATATGATGCCACAGCGACGACAGTCCCTTCGGGAATGAACGATCCATCTATTGTGACGCCTCCCGAGGGTACTATTCTGGGAAAGTAGAAAGCTGTCTGCAGACGCAGTGCTTCGTCGATAACGCCACCGAGAAACGGGATCCCAGCAAGTCTGGAGCCTTCCAGATGTTCCATGGGGTCAGGAAACTCGGTATGCAGGACATCATAAAGCTGCTTGTAGTACTGCGGATGCGAAAGAAGATAGTAAAACACCATCGAGAGCGTTCCTGCGATAGTATCGCCACCTTTGCCGCCGATGAGAATAAATCAATCGGGTATACGATAAGATACGGACCTCCGAAGAGCGCATTGACTGCTTCTAGTTCAAGGTCTGGAAGTGGTATAGTTTTACCTGACCGAGACTCTTCCAGCTGCATCTGTTATTCAGTTGACAACGAAAAAACCAGTCAAAGGTACTCACAAGGTAAGAACTGAGGTCTCTCATACTTGTGTCATCATTCAATTTGATTCGCTTGTGCATCATTGCTGCAGAGATGGCGGAATACTTAACCATAGCTTCACTGGCTGGAACATGCCATATGATATCCATTAGCCAAGGCGCTTGTCCAAAGCTATGATTGGCAATCAGCAGCCAATAGCAGCGCTCAGAAGAAAAATTTCTACCATTCGATGGCTACCATTCCTTCCTTCCCAGTCATGACCAGACGCTCGGTGTCACCTTTCGCCATCAGTGCCTATAGTACACGACAGATATGAATGGAAGAATAGATTTGATGGAACAAAGTACGCACATAGTCGTTACAGCCTCCGTACATGATATCGCCCTATAAAAACAATGTCAATGTTGCTACCAGCTTAGAAAGAAAAACTCACCATTAAGTCATACGCCCAATGAGAGAAACATTCAGACAAATTGGCGGTGCCTTCTTTCGACCCAGCCTGTTGACGTTCGATATATGAAGCAAGCTCCCAAGTACGCCGCTCTATGCAAGGAATATAGTTTTTGGTGCTGTGTCAAGTTTCGTTAGAAAGCCCAATCAATCGAAAGCAAGAAGTAATCACGCTGTCGCGGATAGACCCTTCACCCATACTCGTTTACGTTCGTTATGGAGATGCAGGTCTTGCTTATAGAATAGACACATTACATCTTGATGTCCTGGGAGCCTATACATTTCGCTTTTTTCCATGGAAAGCGTAGGCCCATACAAAGGGTTAAGGGAGGATAATGAATTAATTGACAGGGTGTTATGTCCTATTATGAAGCGTGAGATTGTAGGATCAAGCAATAACATCTACTCAGTCGCTTACCAACTCTTACAATGGGACCATATTGCATGTGAAGCTGGTGGAGTTTTTGATGCCGTTTGCCCGACATAGCCAAGTGAACAAGCTGCAGGTTGGTAAACCACCATGATCGAGGTCCCGGGTAGCTGGCTAACGGATGGAAAGGTGAAAATCGATAGGAAACCGAGAGAAGAATGACCGATGTTGCGAATACAACGACGTAGAGCAACGTCAAGAGAAGAGGTGACGCTTGAGCCTCTGAAAACAAGAAACGAATTGAAAAGTACACTATCAGAGGGAAGATGGAGAATCCAAGAGCAGCATAGTCTCCTCGAACATGATACCGATGGAAGAAGAGCCATGATACCTAGAAGAGACGTTAGGAACTCTGACGAACAGGTGCGTGCTGGCGACATACCAGAGCTCCTCCCACACTGAGAGCGCTGACGTTCAGGACCACATCTGAAGCAACATCCACGGCCATTGACAAATTGCAAGCGAATTGGAAGGACTGCGACGGGTGCTGAAAGATGGTGGCTACTAACTCAATTGTGAGAGCACGAAGGTCACGCCCAGAATAACGAGGCACAACAGGAAAGATGGCAAAGATGTGGTTCCTAGATTCCTTCCAGACTAAGAGTCGGAGGATATCAAGAAGGAAAGATAGCACGTGTAGTAAGCGCCAGCGAGGTTAAGATACACATAGAAACCGCGTGTCAGGTAGCCACTGAGATTGAATGTAACGTTGATGAGTGATATCTTGACATCTAACAGCTTCCCTCCGGCTCCCAGGCGCATTTCGTACGGTGATGCTGGACGATTCATCGAAATCAATGATGAGCAAGGCATCTAACGAAGACTAAATAGTTTGATCACAGGGTGACCGGAGTCCTCAATAATAATGAATCGCTTGCAACTCCGACGTTGTTCTTCTCTCCATTGCGAATACGTTCTCAAGCCTTCAGAACAAAGTCTGATTCCATCAAGGTCATGATGCGTGGAACTCGGGAGAATTACCGACTGAGTCAGCTTGTGGCATCAGTAGTTGTTTTCGGGCGCCAGGCCCAAAGTTCACAAGGCTTAGGCTAATTTAGAAAATCGACAGTCTCTTCATCGTCCTCCCATACACTTTCTCTACCTGTGGTAACATCTCAATGTCTGGACAACTCATTCTCGTGAGCAGCATTCACGAATCACTACCTTGTATCATTGGATTATTTACTTACACCAAGCTGCCAGGTTACCGGTGCTACCGGTTTTATCGGATGCCATATCGTCGAACAGCTCTTGGAAAGCGGTTATCGCGTTAGAGCGTGTGTACTCATCGTCGATTCTTGCGCTGAGTGCTTAACGGAAAGATAGCGTTGCCCGTTCTGCAAAAATTGAAAAACTCAAATCTACCTACGCTGACTTTGGCGATCGTTTCGATGCTGTTGGCATTACAGACATCGCTGAGGATGCTCTTACCGGAGCTTTTGATGGTGTAGATGCTGTTATACACGGAGCCTCCGCGATGCCGACCCGAACCAGCAATGTTGAGGATATGATCACGGTACGTAAAGCATGTCTTCATAACTCATCGTATACACTAATGAAGGAATCTGTTCGCAGGTAGCTACCAATGGCACTCTTAACGTATTGCGCCGAGCGGAAGCTGCTGGGATACACCGCTTCCTTGTCCTGAGCTCAATCACTACAATGGTGACTCCAGCAATGACCTTTTCGCACAAAGGTTCGTATTCGCATATACAATTTATTCCATAAATTGAGTCTCATCTTTTGTACCAAAGATTGGTTTCAAGTGCCCGAAGGCGACAACAGCAAACGACCGGCGATGGCCGTCTATGGTAACGCAAAGACCCTCGCAGAGCTTGCGATGTGGAAATGGGCAGATGAACATCCCCACGTTCAGATATCTTCAAGTAAGGCTTACTCGTTGTGTCTTGTTTTTCTGGGCCGTACTCATGTATCTTCAGTCCATCCACCGTATGTCTACGGGCCTATATCACGGTACTGGCAAGTTCCAGAGGCCCCTGATTATTGGGCTTTGACTAGCGCCCTTGCGATTGCGACCTTGCTGAAACCTGATGGAATGTACCCTCCTTATCCTGCACATGTCGACGTCCGTGATGTCGCCAAGGCTTGTGTTCGTGGACTTAAACTCTGGAAACCGGCTCCAGCAGGCGAGCGCAACCGCGCTGCCTTTTTATCTCCTCAATACTTTGACTACGCTCGGGCTAAAGCGGTGATCTTGGAGCGCTACCCCGACTTGAAAAGCCGCATCATCACAGCTGATCCTCTTCCTTTCTACGGGCCGTCGGCTTTGGAGCATGAATGGGTGGACCGTCTCTTTGGGATGAAAAAGGAAGACTTCCATACATTCGACGAGGTTCGTGCCTTTTCCTTTCACCAATGTCCGGATAATAATTTTGTGGTCAATTGTAGACTATCTTAGATACGGTCGCCTGCATTTTGGAATTAGAAGAAGGATGGAAGGCCAAGGGATATAATCCTCAAGTCCCAACGCCTGATGTAAATGACCAACAGCAGTAAGTTGTAGATTCTGTAATTGCGCAATTGTATGAGTCTGGAAGCACTTTCGCCAAGTTCTTTCGTGTATTGTGACGGAATAACACCCAAGTGAACATGACAACTTGCCCATGGCTTGATTATCTTGTATTAGTTTTCACTCAAATCCGACTGTATAATCGCCGTTCAAAGGACCTGGATCTCCCATGGGTTCGGTGCATCTTCGCCACTCGGGACTTCTTCGATTTCACACAGAGCTATTCTCCGCAGGATGAGACTTGCACATCGGTTATCTGGATGTAATGGTCATTTGTGGCGGCATATCGGTAAATTTATAGCCGGAGAAACATGTGGAGTGCTTCGACGCGAAAGACCATATCGAGCTTTTCTTCCTCGGCGGATGCACATTGGATAAATGACGGGTTACCTATAGATACCCGTCTTCTTTACGTTGGTGACTCTTAGAACTTGTTTTGGAGATGATGATGATGATGATGCCGCCGCATATGTTATCAATCAAATACCGGGGTAGATGGCCAGAACTCCGTGTGGAAGAACGACGATTTTGAATTCATGACCCCGTGTCTACGGGAGGACAGTTTATTTTCGTTCTCGACATGCGATATCTTGAGCTTATCGAAGAATAGAAAAGTTAGCAACTTACCCGTTTCCTTGTGCTGCAGAAAGTCCACCTGCATAGACCTTCGTCTACGCTACGTATATGCAGTGGCACTGGTTGCAGCCGCGGAGGCAGGTTTGTTGCCATGAAGATTTGTACTCCCAAGTTTGAATAGATACAGTCGACTCCCTTATAACCCATACCCCTCTTAACCCATACTCTCGCATACCCCATAGATTTTTGGTTCCACCGACCTCGTTCGCAGGGAAATGGGTACCATAACCCATACCTCGCCCATACCCCATAACCCATAGCTTTTTGCCAGAATCTCCTCTCTAGTACCCCATATATTTCCCGGTCCGAGGTTAAATTTCCACCGAATTCTATTGATTTTCAGAAGCCGTGACACCGGAAGGCCCAAAATATGACTGTACCGATACATGTGTACCATGCCCGGTTGAAAACTAGGGTAAATGCACCTATGGGAGGTTGCCGAAGATTGCCGTCGCCAGAAAATGTTACGTGACCTGACAAATTTATTGAAAATACAGTAATCAACCGGTCTTCTGTACACCACCACTCCTTTGTACACTGTGTAGAACATCATTCCTCTGATATTCTCAGGTGATTTTGGTGCTTAAAATTTAGTATAAAATCCATGCTTCAAATTGAGATACTTTCCAGGGCTGTATGTGCATTCTGTAAATTGTGGTGGGCCTCCGAAGCCAGGACTCAGAATATATTATGTAAGACCATTCATTTGTACACCCGTAAATCACTCACTGCGCCTCAGAATCTTGTTCTAAAATCGTGAAAATATTTGTGTAACATCTACAGCCATATATAAAACCTTTATGCCAGACAGAATTATGAGGAAGAGCCAACAAGGAATTAAAAAATGGATATTAAGATTTGATGTACAGAAGACCGGTTGATAACTGTAGTGATCATTTGCACATTTGACCGTTTTCGAGAAATATAAAGCCTAATACCAGCCTAATACAGTAGAATATCGGGGGAAGATTTGAAGAAAATTTTAGTAAAAAATAATCACTCTTACACGTGATCTCCTTTGCAATCCATACTCTCGCATAACCCATAGCTCGGAGGTTCCACCGAACGCTATGGGTTATAAGGGAGTCGACTGTAGTATTCTGATAGTAAAAGCGTAATTGAAATTGGATTTCAATCAAGGGTTTTCACACGGCCACGGCTGGCCGCAGAAAAATTCGATGGACCGGAAAGACCGCAAAACTGTTACTGTGCTACACCAGAAGAACCCTAATGTAAGAAGGGAGGGACTAAGACACTTGTACCTACACCACACCTTCTATAGCAGTTAGCGTACTTGTCCCAGACGATAAAATGCAGGATCCAAAAAAAAACCCAAGGTAGTCAAAGGTATCTACATGTGCTTCAAGTCGTCACCAAGTGGAGCCTTACATTCGCATATCAGCCCAAAAAGAAAAACTCCAGCGTGCTGCAGCCATGACGGATCCGAGGAGTGTACCTACGACCTGTCGGATACCACTCATTTCGAGTGTATCAAAGGCCAGAGCGGCAATTCGATACCACATGGGTGATACAGCCTTGGGTGATTGTCCTCCGTCGCGGACAATAGAAAAAGGCAACCTTAGAGACGACGAACACGACGCCGCCACCGCTTCAGCGGCTTCGAGACCAGTTGTAAAGCCATCTTCATGGAAACCGTACTTCAAATATGCACCGGCATAATAAATCGATCTGACGCCTTGAATGCGCTTTAGAAGGACTTGCGATCGCTTAGCCTAAATTTGAAGATAGGTCAGTTAAAAAGAGGAAACCATCAGAATATCACTAACATTGGCATCTAGAAGTGGATGGTCGTACTTCCACCTGCCGATAATCATCTCCGGCCGAGGCTCATAGGGTGGGTTTAGGGTAACCAAGATGGGACCATGCTTAGCGTATGATAGATGCTGTAGTGCGTTCATACCAACTTCAAGCTGGAGATAAGTGATTTGGTATATGATCCAGATAAGAGACGACACGTACATGTTCTTTGGGAATACTTTGTCAGTAGTCCGCCACATTTTAAATACCAATTATGCTCACATAGATAATCGAGGAGGATTCAATCGAGTCTTTCCATACTCGTCTACGGACGATTCTGCAAGGTAGTTCCAGCATGACCAAGCTTCGCGATTTTTCGGCATCAGCTGGAAGGCATAAGCACCTGCAGTAGATGGAATGGCGGAACTGACTTACCGCTTCATCATAATGTAAAACACACTCGTTTTCGTTCCAACGGAACGCGCTGAGTATCTGGTGTTCCTCGTCGGTTACACCTCCTCCGGCCTTCAAGATGGATAAAACGGCATCCGAATGACATGCAAAAATAACGCGGTCAAATACTTTGTTACCATTAACTGTTGTCAAAAGTATTTGAGGGGCAGCAGTATCGCCAATGCTGATAAGCGACTGAACAGGGGTGGAGAGATGTAGTTGTTCTCGGGGCAAAGCTTCTATAATACGCTTGATATATTCCTGGCTAATATTATGTTAGAAATAAGAACTAGCACGAGGGGAAACTACGATACCTTCCGCCTGCAATAGTGAGCCATTCAGATTTGCCTGTAACTCTCAGCAGCTGATGATTCATCATGAATTGTACCTGCGCAGTTGTGGTCAAGGAGATTGGAATGACTGGAGGATCGGAATTACCAGAGTTTGTGCAGGGAAAGTCATCGCGAACGCATCGGGCGGCGTACTCCAGATACCAGCTGTCATAGGCTGATACCATTGAGCATTTATTCAGGTATATAAGTTGCACTCACCAGTAGATAGTTATCCCGGAAAGAATCTGAATAGCCCTCTTTACGCAAGTATTCACCAATAGACAATCCTAGTTCAGCGGGCTCATCTAAAAGACGACGAGCACACACATTGAACCGTATGATGTCATATAATAGGATCCACATTGAGGGATCCAACAAACGCTTGCGTTGACAGAATACACTCCAGATATTCTTCCCCGACCACTCGAAGAAGCCATTGTCTCGAGAAACGCTGAAGCTCATAGAAGTAGAAAGAATTCGAATAGTTGGGTCAAGACGCAGGAATCGGAGGAAATTTGGGTATGTGCATCGGTTGAACGCAATCTACAAGGACTCAAGCAATTGGACTCGATGAGAAAATATGACGACTATGTCACGCACAAAAGCTCTTCGAAAGTTTAAGAGGATGACATAGTGGCGGAGAGAAATAGACTTACGTATCTACATGGCATTCCTCAGAGCCGGCTCGGGCAGGAAGGAGAACGGTATTTGCATGACCCCCGATACGGTCATCCGCCTCATAAAGATGAACTTCGTGGTCACTGTATTCATTTAAAGCCTGGAATAGATCAGTGTCTCGACTTACTCGCAGAGAAAGGGCGAATTACCCAAGTGGAAGCGAGACCAGCTGCTCCAGAGCCGACGACAGCAATTTTCATGTTCCGGTAGGTCGAGCTTGGGACTAAGTGCTAATGAGTAAGTCGCCACAATGGCAGTATAAGACTCATACATTATTGAGGGATACTATTGTGAACAGGGATTAGAACAATCAATCATGGATTAAAAGCACCACATGTGCATATCCGTTCCAGTCGGTGACTACGGAGTTGAGAAGGTAAGCAAAGTTACGAGCACTAGAAGCAAAGGAGTAATGTTGACCACGCCAAATCGCGACTGTGCGGCGTGGTCCACGGATCAGACTCAGGTTATGATGTAGGTTTGATGCCATTCGTTGTTCGGTGCTTTTCGATACTAGGAGTTGCAAACGAAGTTGCGAAGAATGATCCAAAACTATGATAATCAGCAATTATTCAAGTTGGTTTGAAATGACCCAAAGAAGTAGACTGAGCTTGGGGGCAACCGTTGCAGATTCTGATGAAAAAAAGTTACGCGAACCCAAGACAGTAGGATGTAAGTCCAAAGGCAACTGAATGGGCGAGAAAAAAAGAAAGCAAGGAACTGGGATCTGGGCGCTGACATGTTCGAGAAAGGAATCGTTACATAACTACGATGGCATCTCAGTTAGGCGGCGGCATTATGTATCTCTTCTTTCCTTCCGTTTTATCCGTGCCGGCCTAAAAATGACATCGATCCTAACTTATACATGCTGGCTTTTTCTTGGAAATATTCTTGGTTCCGGTATGTCTAGTCATCGTACGAAAGAACTAGCACAAAGTCGTCTTTTCCAACAGTACCCCCATGATTGGCCTCTGCGTGATCGCATTCGGCTCAGCTATCAACGTGCTCAAGCCATCGGCAAAGCATACGGTAAGTATTCTCATTATTGTCCTGTCTTACTGTAAGTTCATACCGGCAGGTTTCACTCGAGACGATGTGCTTAACACAACCGAAAAATTATGGCAGTTGCATACCGACCCAATCTGTGGCATTGATGGTGCCGCCGCTATCTTGGCTACCATTCAATACAATCTCTGTGCTGGCACCATTGCGCCCTATGCTACTCAACATATCGAAATTTCTGAGACTCTGGAACGCGTATTGTCCTTTGAAGTGTCGTAAGCTCATGCTCGCCGTCTAGAATCGAAGCAGCCTCAAGCCATGTTCAGTGGACAGTTCTTACTCACCGAATTGGGCCACGGGATAGATGCTTTGCACCTCGAAACCACCGCAACTCTTCTACCCGATGGATCCTACGAATTGAACACGCCCCATGAAAGGGCAGGAAAGTCAGTTCCAGTCGACTTCGTCGCTGCTCTTGATGTTGACTTTATGTAGGTATATGCCGCCCACTGTACCTATGGGGTACCCGACTATCGCTGTGGTCATGGCCAGAGCCCTTGTCGATGGTATGGATCGTGGAGTAAAATCTTTTCTCGCACCTATCAATGACGGCAAAATCATGCATCCTGGTGTTGTGTGCAGGTACATCGTCTGTATCGTCCAGACATGACTTGCTAATTAAGGTTGACCTCTGCAGATATCTTTCTCAACGTGGAGGGAACACGCCCCTAACCCACTCCATAACTTATTTCGATCATGTCCGTATACCGGCCTATTCGCTTCTTGGAAAGATTTCTGGGCCAGTCAACCACCGCAGCTCATTTTTCGAGGCAATATGTCGCGTTCCATATGGTACACTTGCCCTATCATCCCTTGGAGTCCCCGCGTTACAAATTATGTCGACCATATGCGCACGATATAGCATGCGTCGGACGGTACTCAACAACGAAGAGATCCAGAAACCTATTATATCTTTCCGCACTCAGCAGGTTCCTATTTTAACAGCCTTGGCCCAGGCATATGTCATGCGAGCGTTATTCGATGCATCTATCAAACTGTTTACAGATGTATCTTTGGACTTTCGCGTCAGACATGCTATTGCGACGGCAACCAAGTCAGTCATGGTTTGTCACACACAAGCGGCTGCCTTGGAACTGGGAGAACGGTGTGGTGCCCAAGGGTACGTATGTCATTTTTATTACGCTCGTCTATCATCTCATGGTCGAGTAGATTATTCGAGATAAATCAGATCTCTTCTATTTTCGTATGTTCCCAAACATTTTTATCAATGTGCACGACATTGAAGTCGTATCTAGAATGATTTTCGTGGAATCACCATTGCCGAAGGGGACCTGCTTGTCCTATCCGTTCGTAAGTTTTCGATGCCAAGTTTCTTAAAATTTCCCCTTTATCTGATTGTCAGGGCTGGCCACGGAGCTCCTCTTGAAAAGGTATTGCGTTCCCGAGAGTCCCAATCCTGAGAGTCTCTTGTCACGACACGAGCTTGGGCTGTTTACGGAATTGGGATCAGTCTTAAAGGCCCATCACCATCGCAGCGAAGAGTTCAGTCGGCAGGTCTTACCCCGATGTCGATTATTTGTTCAAAGCATTGGAGAGCGTATGGCGTACGATGCTGCTGTGGCGTCGGGCCTTGATCCTTGCTTGGTGGACATGTATGTGGTCAGCTGCGTTAAACACGACTCCGCGTGGTACTCGGAAGAGCTGAATCTGTCTCGAGCTCGGGTACAAGCCATGGAAAACGCAGCCATCGAATCGATGTACCCACGGCTCGAAGAGTTCATCGCTAGGACAGAGGTTGAGCCATACATATCGGCGCCCCTGCTGTCCTCTCGTCAATGGGAAGCCTATGAACGTCAAATGACAGTTTACGGCGACTCTCCTAGATTCAAATCTAAGCCTTCTGACGGGAGCAATATTTTATCATTCAGCCGTCAAGCACGGTTGTAGATGTACATCGATTGACAAGCAATCTACTGCCCACGAAATGGCGTGTGGTATATCAGCTCCATGATCCAAATATTCGTTTTTCGATGTCCCCTTAGCCCCGTGATTGGAACCCTCCGGTGCAAGCTTGATCAGAAAAGATGCCAATCTGATGGCGCGTTACGTCGCCATTGATTCGTCGAATGAAGCTAGCCAATCACCCCCGTCTGTCATCATGCAAATATCCGTGTCGCCCAAGAAAGCCAGCTGTATATGTTCAGGTCCCCATCAGTAATAGCGTCCGCCTGGGTTCGATATATTCTGAAGATTCCGTTTACATTTGGACATCACAATCGCTGGAAACCCCCGCAAAGATTGCAGAATAATTCAATTCTTTGGCTTGCCTTACCACCAGATCCAGGGGAAGGCTTCCTAACACCCTTACACGGCCTTTATGGACCATTTCTCTGCCTCGTAACTGGCGCATCGCCAATTACGCGGGAGTGTGCATATGGTAAGTGGAGGAAGAGCGGCATATACGTCTCGGTGCTGAATTAATGAACGGATGGCTTTCCGCTCCACTTCATCTTTACGCAATAAAACCAACTACTTCCTACCAACACTGAGCCGCATCCTATCTGTTCATCAAGACTCGAAACGCGTCATGATCAGAGACGTATGCCTGGTGCTCCATTAACATTGTATGTAGCTGAAATTTTTACTCGCTAATGGGGCCGTCGGGGTTCAGTTCACATGCTTCCTCCAATCAGAAGCGTGTTCAATTATCCGCTTCATGTGGTCTCGTTGGGCCTCGTGCACTTCTATCAATATATTCTGGGAGCTACAGTGAGATGTAGTTTCAGAAACATTTTTATAGGCCAATCTGACCGAACTGTCTAGTGAGACGGGTTCATCACTCAGGTGAAGACGTTCCTGGCTTTCTTATCATTTAACTCGGTGATAGGAACTGACGCCAACTCCAGAACTGTCTGACCAGCAAGCTTCCTGTATATTGTAGCGATCTTCTTTCCACGGCAGGATGGAAATTTTTGAATGGTTGTCTAATTGTGCCTCGCACTCTTTCTCGAAAATCTTCAAGGTCGCCAGCGCCTGATCCACCATGACCATGAAACCCGCGTCGTATTGTGGGCGATATACACCCCTCCATAACGGCAAGTGCTTGAGGTAAAGTCTACCGGTATTCAAGGATTGATATTGTTGTTTTCCATGACGGTCGGGAGCGAAAATACGGCAGGGCTGCGATCTAACAGCCTTCCGATCATAATCGCTGTTTCTTTGACCCTTTCAGAAGGCAATATTGGCCGTCTGTCCAGCATCAGGACTCCGCCGTACAATGACGATTTGAGACCTGTACAACCATTCACTCACCTTGAATGCAGTGTCAGTCCTAGGGTCTTCAGGACCTCACCTACTACCGCCACTGCTTCACCTGCCAACTTATTTTAGAAGCCGTGATAGGTCAAGAGGAACGAAAATCTCTTATTCCTATATCTCGGCGCGAGGCGATTGTACCTTATACATGGTACCATCGGGTGGTAGCCAAGCGCTTTATGGATGGATTACTGGTGTTTAGCGGTGCCGGAGCCAAACAGTGGCCAAAATTATAACCGGCAGAGCCATCTAAGCCTGTAGATTCTCAGAGGACAACTACCTGCATTTTGCGCTCTGATGGAGCAGAATGCATCACCGTTCGTTTCTGGAGCTCATGAATTTACGGGCTGAAGCAATCGTTATATGTACTAGTTATCTCAAGTCCAAATCTAAAGCGCTTCTTACCAGGCGGCGGGCCGCAAGCCTTACGTAGTACTCAGAAAGGTGACATTGCTTTGGCCGTGGTGAATTTATGGGTATATTTATATTCATTTTACCTGTTCATGCCCGCAATCTTAATAACAAGGCATATTCAAGGAGAGGAATATGGATTCGCACGAAGTTCGATAGGAGGTTTCTTGTCTGGTTCAAGCGTGAGAAATTCTGGTAGATGACTAATCAATCAGAACGATACCAGAGCTTTCGATTTTGTGCCGTTCGTCCTTTCTTCTTCCATGGCCCAGACTCATCTCGGCATTTTCCTACTGGAAATGGACCCTCCGATAATTTCAACAATTACTACCTTGCATTCAGCTGCAGATAGCTCTGAATCCTACAAGGTCGACTTGAAGTCCAGTTAGCGCTGTCTAAAAGTAGTCTCACAAACCAGACCAACGATCCGTGGGATCCAAGAATTCATCAGAAAGGTTTTTGTACCTAAATAGGCCAGGCCTGTTATTACGGTACTCATTACGGTGTGTACTGTAACACCGGATTCAAATCTCCCGAAATCGGCGATTTCATCTATCCACTAGGAAGCAACGGCAGTTGATTTGTACCCATCAGAGCATGTCAGTGATCGGTCCTACTTTTGTTTCGCTTCATCTGCCAACAGAAAACAGCCACAGAAAAAGGATGATTAATTATAAATATATCTACGAGTTGGCGAGACCAATTCGTTAGGTGTCGGAGGCTCCACAGTTGCCAACGATGCTGTCCGCCTATCTTGCAAGTTTTCTGTCAGTCGCTACGCTCGCACTCGCCGTAAACGCCTTCCCTTCTTCTGATATATGGCGATCCTTGAACTTTACTCTCGGCGGCAAACTACTGTTCGGAGAACCATTTGCGAAACCTTGTTGGGATTCTGATGCCAATTCCGAAGCAACATGTGCTCTTATTCAAGCCCAGTATTCAAACGAAAGTAAGCGGCGTTCTGATGGTGCTTCTTCTTAGCTCACTCATCCTGTTTAAGCGTATCGAAGCATGACATCAGGAGGCTACGTCAATCCTGAGTGGGAGACCTGCATCACTTCAGGGGACCAGTGTTTACTCGATTATACGGATCCAACGAACGTCGAACCTCTTCGCTCTACCAAATGTAAACGCGGCAGCGTTCCGGCTTATTTTGTAAATTGTTCCCGGATGTCTTAACCGAAAGACCGTTCTCACATGCGAGTGTTAGATAGACGTTCACGACACAAGGGATATACTGACAGGCCTTTCTTTCGCCAAAAGGCACAAAATTTCACTCGTGGTAAAAAATACTGGTGTCAGTGTTGAGGAACCCTCGTCAGAGACTAATAAGCTCATGAATAACCCAGCATGACTATCTCGGACGAAGCAGTGCGCCAGGCTCTTTAGCTCTGTGGGTACGTACATCCTCCGTTATTTTGTGTGGAACTTCATGTTCACGGAATAACAGATACATCGATTCAGAGATGTAAGCATACAGCGTTGAAACTCGGCCTCCCTTCTAACATTATTAGATGTCATATACGCCTGCATTCATACCTGAAGGATGCTCATCCCAAGATTCCAGTCCTGGTGTTACCGTAGGAGTACGTATTTTATGCCGCACACAATCATCATTCTTGACATTCGACAGGCAAGCGTACAATGGTTTGAAGCTTATGCATTTGCTGAAGCAAACAATATCACTGTCGTTGGGGGTGAGCACCACGAAACTGCTTTCTTTTGTCCTTGCTGAACTCTTTCAGGTACAGATCCTTCCGTCGGTGTAGCAGGAGGATGGTTGCAGGTGTGGCATGCATATATATTGTACTACATACACTTCTGAACCTATACAGGGAGGTGGCCACAGCGTGCTTTCAAATACGATGGGCCTTGGCGTCGACCGCGTAGTATGTTTGTTTCGTATTTCGTCTTTCATTTCGCGCTGATGATGATGCCCCTAGCTTCAATTCAAGGTGATCACGCCAGATGGTGTCCTCAGGGTAGCTAACCAGTGTCAAAATACGGACCTATTTTTTGCACTTCGTGGAGGTGAAGCAAATCTTTTCATTTTTCGTCCACATCTCTCACTGTTTCAGGTGGTGGAGGAACGTTTGGCATTGTCATTGAAAGCACCATTCTTGCATCCCCTCAAGTGACAATACAAGCCGCTTTTGTTGGCTATGCAAATCTAAACGCAACCATGCAGAAGCAGGTAGTGGCGACTCAGGTGGAAAATGCCGTCCAATGGGCCGAAGCTGGCTGGGGAGGTGCATCAACTCCTAGTGGTGCCGTCTTCGTCAATCCGAAAGCGGACGAAGAAACTGCGGCGCGCACCATGGCACCTCTCATCAACTTTGTGGATTCTCTCGTTGATGATGGTGCTACAGGTGCATCAATTACTCTGACTACGTTTCAAAGCTTCGCCTCTTTTTATGCAGCATTTCTTCCATTTGTTATATCGGTGAGCAAATATACCTTTCTTTGTCTTGTATACGAAACTGAATTTCTTTAGCCTGTTGGGGTGCCCTTGGCGCTGTCCTCCCGACTTATAAACAAGGCGAATTTCGAATCCGCAGAGAACCGATCTGCACTAGTCGACGCGATCTTTGACGCCCAAAACGCGATTGATACCCTACTCATTCAGTCCACAACACCGGCCTCTGTCAAAGGCAGCGGGACCAGTGTAACTGGCAAATGGCGAGAAAGCTTATATCACGTAACGGTGGTCTCTAAATGGAACTGGAATGCTACCAAGGCGACCAGATTAAGCCAGTTTACCCGAGTTGAAAACGCGATGTCCGGTTTACGCGCCCTGACACCCGACGCAGCTTATTTCGTGCGTGCATGTCTTCCCACCCATTGTATTGGACTTACGTCAACATGACTTGGCAGAATGAAGCATCTATTCATGAACCCAACTACAAGAGTGAGTAACTACCCTCGTTCATGATCCTTGAAATGCTCAGTTCACGATACAGTTTCGTTCTGGGGAGATAATTATCCTAGATTGCTTGAAATCAAGAATCGATAGTGAGTCTCCTGAAACGTACGAACCGGAATCATAGTTGATCTTTCCCACTACAAGCGACCCCGAGCGTATTCTAAACTGCTGGAATTGTGGTAAGCACAAGTCTTAGACTTGCTCCCGTTGACGCCGCGTACTGACAATATACCTACGATCAGTTGGCTTCGATTCACATTCGTCACAATTCAGTTGTTATCCTTAACCCGGTCAGCCGGGCCCAGAGAGTACTTTATCAGATGACCATTTAAATTACAATAGTAAAGATTTTGGTTTGACGAAACTCTACGCACCTCAATCCGACAAAGCCCAATTGATTTTTCCGAAACTTAGTCGAACTTTTCTATTGGTGGGCCCCAATGATAGGTTCAAGGTCTGAGCTGATGATAGTGATTACCACGGTGCTAGAGCGGCAGTGCATCAAGGAGTTCGAGGCATCACACACGGCACTGATCCCGGTCTTGCATGTGTTGAACCGGAATTTCCCCGTTTACGAAATCCAAGCTATCCACCCAATGACCGGTGAGATCCTTCCAAGTCATCATTGAAACGTCAGCGCCCGGGGCTATGCATCACAAACTTTGTTTTCTCGCATCAGGATCATTCGAATTCCGTGGGAGGCGGCCCTAACTGCTGTACCTCTGTGAGGTCACCCGCAAGCATCAGGACCCCGGAAAAGATCGACCTCAGTGAGGTGTGAGGATTTAGTGGTGAGCAGTACTCGTTGTACTGATCCGGAACGTGTTTATTCTTATTACCTTGATGCCTTGTATCATTCATGGCGCTTTCTTGATGGTAGTCCGAAGGCTCATTAAGTCATGCGATTATACATAAGCAAATCCATCCCTGCGGCACCTTGTGTCCGACTCTTAAGGTCATTTCCTTCCTCTGCTCTACGATGTCTTTGTTCGACACCACACTTGGCGCGATTTTCATCGGTCTTATTGCAGGATCAATGTGGGTACCTGTGGCTGCTTTTGGAATGAATCGGGATTGAAGAAAATAAAGCGTCTACGGAATTTCGCTCCTGCAGTTGTACACCTACTGCCTCAGATTTGGTTCTAAGGATGGCTGGTTCTTACAGGCATTTGTACGTGCTATCATTGATTTCTTCCCGCCATGGCTCAATGAGTCTGCAGATCGCCGTATTAATGTACGCAATCGCGAAATCTGACCAACAGATCCGGTACGAAGCTAAACACGTCCTTTTCTAGGAGCGTTGATACATTCCATTTAATTCTCATCTGCCATGCCCTGTACTATTATACGGTCTCACACTTTGGGGACTTCGATGCTCTGGCCGTTTCAACTTGGTGCGTTACAGTCAGAACGCATCTTTGAAACTTGCTAATGAGTTCCTTAGGAGCATTGCTGTACGTTCTCAACCCTCAACTGGGAGTTTTCTCACATGAATATCCTTTTAGACTCACATACCTGTCGGTGGTGAGTACCTGAGGTTTATGATCATCTTCAGAAGTCCTGACGACCTGCAATAGCTATTGCAAGTTCTTTGGTCCAGTTGTATGTTCTATACTTATACCCGACGATGACCGCGTTGTTTACCCGGATTACAGCTTCTACGCCTACAGGGTCTACGCACGTAAGTTACCGGAAGCAAAGTTTTCACCCTGTGCTAATCTACGATCGTTGAAAGTTGGCCGTTCGCTTGTGCTACCGAGTATCATCGTATGTTGAAGACTTCTCCTAATTTGCAAGCAGCCCTGACGCTTAGTCTAGATATTTTTCTCTGTGGCCCAAACAGGTGAGAACGCGCCGCAGTCGTGGATCTGAATTTCAGACGTACTCATTGAATCGTCCGACCTCCCGCAGTCATTGGAATAGGTATGCTAGGGTTTTTTCTCTGATTGTTTACCATGTACTGATCGCGAATTCTTTAGTGCTGGCACTCAAAATGTTGGTGTTTTCCACTGCCGTAACTTGTTCTGATCTAACTCTGCGGACTAGAGCCTCGGTTAAATTTTTCGCCAACGCAAGAGAGAGCATGGTGAGCGGTAAACAAAGATGGAAGATCTGTACGCTAAGATGAATCTCAAATCCGTCCAGCCCTATGGCGTCAGCGCATTGTCCTGCGAGGTCGTATGCGATATAATCATTACCCTTTCAATGGTTTACTATCTCCGAAAAAGCGAGACCGGAATTCCCTCGTCAGTATCGGCTTCTTTTTTGTAGCTTTCCTTCATGTCAACTGTCGCTGTAGGTCAAGCAAAGTGCTGCGAAAGCTGACGCATTATATGGTCAACACCGGAGCTTTAACTACGTAGGTGGATGCTCCTGCTCAGCCGAATTTGCCAAATTGACACCCACGTTTGCTTACAGTGCAATGGCCATCGCAACTGTTATCGGGGTACGTATGCTCATCATTTTTCGGCGCATTGAAAGCGAGGATCATACTCATACATTCTGATAGTGGGCCGTTACCCCTGACGAACTCATCGACATCACTTTCTACGTTGTTATGGTACGGCGTAAGTGAAGTTATCTATCTTATTCTCTATCAAGATCTGATTTGATTATTGCAGTCTATCCGTGCTCGTTCCTTGCCATGTGAGTATGCATTCAGCTAAGAGAGTTGAGCTCACCCATCAAAATCTCGCGAACAGCTTGAATTCCCGAAGTCATCTCCGCAATGTTATGCGGCCCGGAACTGCTGAGACTGTGCATTTGAGTCAGCTCACAAGCGTTCACCGAGATTCCAGCCGGCCTACTACAGATCTGTCAAGTTCAAATTCAAGCGAGGGTGTGAAGTATGGCGGGCCTTTTGCAACACTCAGCGTATAGACGGCCATCTACGGCCTTTCAGGTCAAGTGTACATAATGTAAGCTGTACCACACATGGGAGTTGTATTCTGTTTCAAAATTTCATCACCGGGAATGTTGTAGTTTATGACCATAGGATATTCAATTTTGCAATGCTAGGCACCTTCCATAGATTCTCTAGGATCCAGGTGCAGAAAGATACGCTCGCAGTCGATGAAGAAACGAAGCTTCATAGTCTTCGTCCTAGTAATATAGACACCGATACTTTCACGGAATTAATTTATAGATGGCGCGTCGTCTTCATTTTCCAACTTTTGGTGCCTAGAATAAGTGTCAGTTAATATTAATGAAGAAGGAAGGAATATAACAACGGGCTTACTCTTCAACATACTTCCTTCCGACCAAAAGGGCTTGCATCACACCGCCCATAATCGCTCCGAGAGCAACCGTTCTTCCAGATGTCTGCCATCCCAGTCGATAGAGCGCACTGATGACTGCCGCCGTGCCCGTTCCCGCTGCAATTTCTTTGCCTGGCCATCCTTTCATCTCGAAGCCTTCTTCAATTCCAGCCCATCCAGCCCCTACTATGGCAAGTTTTACACCCTCTTTAACAGCTCCTGTGCTCCCCGCAAGGAGCACTTTATAGTTCTTGGTTTTGTTGTAGAAGTACCATCCTTGAAGAGTTCTCGGAGGACGATGGGCGTTTTCTGCCAGAAATTTTAGGGATGCAGAACGTGTTCCGCGAATGAATCCGAGGAGAGAACCAACAATGAAGAAGGCAGGAGGAAGGACCAAGAGACGAGGAGGTACAGAGAGGTAGATTCGTTTTTTTTCAACGCGATCAGTGTCGTTGTCCAAGTCGGTAGACATGACGTCATCAGAATTGCAGCTCTTTTTCGCCGCTCATGGCCGACGCATCTGCTCCTCGCAAACGAGTCCGTCCTCGAAAATTCGTCGGTTCTACCAAAGCGCCTTCGTCGTCGTCGGCAGTGCCATTGAATAGCGTTCCGCAATCGTTGCTAGAGAATGAAGCCCTCAACGCCTCCATCTCTGCACTACCGAGCAACTACTCGTTCGAGATCCACAAAACTCTAGCCCACATCCAACGGCATGGCTCCACGATGGTTGCTTTGCAGCTACCAGAAGGTCTGCAGATGTATGCTTGCGCTATTGCAGACATCATCGAAAGATTTTCTGACGCGCTTACCGTCGTTCTCGCCGATGTAACATATGGCGCGTGTTGTGTAGATGACTACACCGCCAAGGCTTTGGGCTGCGATCTGTTAGTGCACTATGGACACAGCTGTCTTGTCCCTGTGGATGTAACAACCGGTATACGGACGCTGTACATCTTCGTCGAAATCGCCATCGACGAGAAGCATCTTGTCGAGACGGTGCGATTGAACTTACCGGATACCAAGAACCGATTCTTGGAGAGTTTGGAAGAAGAAAAGGCTGCTGGGGACGCCATTACCAGTGGTCTTAAGCAGCATCTCGCGATCACCCATGATGGTGAGAAGAAAGAATCGAAGGAAGAAGAGTCGGCTGTCGGTGCACCCACCAGCCTTGCACTGGTCTCAACAATACAGTTCGTGTCTGCGCTCTCCCGTCTGAAAGAATCTCTTTCTTCACCATTGTTGAACCCCTCTTCACCTAATCTATGGCCTGGTCCCTACGTCGCGACAGTACCGCGCTCTCACCCTTTATCTCCAGGAGAGATCCTCGGATGTACTGCTCCCCGCCTACCAGATGCGCCCGATGCATTCATATATCTTGGCGATGGCCGCTTCCATCTGGAGGCTGCAATGATAGCCAATCCTGGTGTCCCTGCATTTCGGTATGATCCATACTCGAAGAAACTGACCAGGGAGGGATATGATCATGCCCGGATGCGGGATACACGGTCAAAAGCTGTCAAGACTGCGGAGGGCAAGGGGACGTGGGGTATCATACTGGGTACACTAGGAAGGCAAGGGAACCCAGGACATCTCAAAGCCATCTCATCGCTCGCTTCTTCAGGAAGCCAGATATCCATAACTCCAATTCCCATTCTGCTCTCAGAGCTCTCACCAGCAAAGCTGGCCCTATTCAATGATAGTATTGATGTCTTTGTGCAGACATCGTGTCCACGGCTTTCTATTGACTGGGGAGCAGCCTTCGCGAAGCCTCTACTGAGCGTATATGAGTCAGGCGTCGCGCTTGGGAAGTGGGGCGGATGGTGGGAGGACGGCGAGTACCCAATGGACTTTTATGCGCGAGGTAGTCGATGGGTTGAAGCTAGGAAAATGGGGGAATTCATTACGACGTGACGACTATCTGAACTTTCTCATTTCATGAAGATATAATCAGGATTTCACGCAATGTACGACAAATACTGTAGCGGTAGTGCACCCATTTGTAGCAAAGACACTCAAGACAATGAATATAGAGATAAAATGGTTGTAGCGGGAACATGAACATACTGGCGAGCGTAAATAATGTTGTTGACATGCAGACCCAAAGATCCGAAGAAAACACTCCCATAGAATTGCTGTTCAAGCCAACATAGCATAGAATAAAGTAATACCACTGAGTATGCCTCACGGATAAGCCATTTCCTAACGAAATTCCCTGCCAATATACGACGGGTGCAACTGTTATCCAATCCACCGTACGGAATACTAACGAGAATCCCGTTTAATCCTTCCACATGCTTCCGGCGGTCCTTTGTCTGCTGCTGACAGTAATATCGCGGAGAGCGCGGGGATGATGGCTGATGATATATAGACGACCGGGATGGTGTAACAGAGATCACTGGTGTGGTACATATGTACAGTGCGCAAGACAGATGAGCGCAAATGAAAGAGATGGAGAAGTGATAGTCGGACAGACTGATTGACAAGGGCGTCGAGACTCGAGAATAGTCTTCCAGGGCAGTCATTCGAACTGTCGGTTCAGATACGCTCGTACAGCATCCTGAATACTTCGACGGGCATCGGCAGGCAAAGACTCTACGAGGAAATCATCAAAAACAGCTTTTGGTAGAAAGATATAATAAGACAAGTACTGTGCGCATTCATGTTGAGGTCGGTGAGCATATCGTGAATTGACAGTGGGTTCATCTCGTTTGCAAGCTCTATCAGTGAGTTCAGTACAACAGATACACACAGATAATGTACTGCACGCACTCCTGCCCGAGCTTCTGAGTTGGTCTGTCCAGCCGCTTTCGTCCAGTTGTGCTGTGAACATGGCCTTGAGCCTAGTGATTTAGTTAAGCTGTAGCTCCGACATTTGGTAGCATACGGGAGAAGCGAATACCTTTGCCACTCTCCTGTCTCTATCATACGCTGAAGAATCTGCTTGAGGTAAACGTCAACGTCGGCAGCGGGGCCAGCCATGACGGTGGTAAGTTACTAAGGAACCGCCGCCGGCGCGGTACCGTGATTATTCGCGATCACCCGCCGGCCTTACTCCCGAATATTTTGACGGCAAATACATGGTGTATAACTAGTAGCTAGTGATTAATTTACATGATTATCAGTAAGTATTCTTTAATTAGTGCTCTGTCCCGCTCATAATCGACGATTTATGACTACGAAGCGAATATCGACTACTTAAAGACCGTACAGACGAGAATGACGGCCGCTCCCAAAGTTTGTGCTTATATCGTCGCGTATAATGCGCAGAAAAGGATCCAACACCCCACTCATACACCCCCAGAGTCGAAGGATTGCCCGCTTCGTCAAGTCCCACCTCATATTCTCCCACCTGCCTGGGTCGAATTCCCTTGATACTGCGCCAAGAGTCCTGCGAATATCGCAATGTGAATTTTCGTAAGTGCGGATTATCATGAATGATCTGGATAGCAGTGTTCAGCATCTTTCCGTCCTCGTGTGAGTGCAGTTTCGTTAATATGAAAGATTCCAGATGAACGGACTTCGTATCCTGAATGGCCTGCGAGAACTCCTTCTATATTCCATACTCAGAAGAGAACACTCTGAAATACAGAGAGTGAACTTACGACGTCGAAGGAGGGGTATGTGTAACATGTCAAATCCAGATGCGAGAGTTGGGGGCAAGAAGACAAGAGATCGCGTAATAGACTCCCGTGGTCGTGATCTATCTTAGCATTGAATGATAGGTCGAACCATATACCCAACGATGAAAGCGACGTCAGTGATTCAAGAATAGAACACAGGTAAGGGATTGACGACATCGAGTACAAGAGGGAGGTCAGGGAAAGACTTTTGATCAGGGAAGGGTTAGGAAGCGTAGCGACGTATTTCAACGTCCCTGTGAAGACCTCAAGGTAGGGAAGCGCCATTGGGGGAAGAATCAATGATGCAGGGAAATTATCTCCCCCTGCATATTGCAAGTTGAGTTTCTGAAGCGAAGGGTGTGCGAGCAAGAAATCCGTGAACGTGGGTTCTTTGATCCAGGATACACGTTGTCGTTTCCTCGGCTGGATGGAGAGGTCGCCTAGAGTAAGACACCTGAGACGGGGCCACCGTCCATGTGTTATGTGGCGGATGTCGAAAAGTCGTGGTGATGGTGCTGCTCCACCAATAGCTAGTCTTTCAAGATGAGGACATCGCTCAATGATCATTTCCCAGAATCGTTTCGGTATTTTCTCGATGTTGGGAAGGGTGTCTAGAACGCCAACACTTGGGTTAGAAGTAGGCTAGAATCATAAGGACAGTAACAAACCCGGTACCCAAGCAAGGGATCGTTTCTTGACTATGAAGGAGAATGACGTAAGATCGCTGAAGTCATAAAGCTTTATTTATCAATTGTAACCGTCAGTGTTTGAAACTAGCGCAGACTGAATTAGAACCCACATTACTAGCCGGATCCAGCTTCTGCGTTCCAACGCTCGTACCGACACTCTTCAGTAAAGGACATCTAGATGAATAGCCCAGGCGTTAGTCGGGTTTTCACGGCAGACCCAAGGTAAGAACTAAGTACTCACGAATTTCGTAAAACAAGCCATAAATAATCGTCGGGCATTTCAACGCCGTCCCAAAAGAATGTGTGAAGCGATGGCATGTAGCGTATGGCACGTACGAGTAGGTCGACTACCTCGGATTCACTTAGTGCAACGTCCATCGCGGTCCATTCAATATTGTTGGGGTGAACGATTAATTTCGTAACATGTCGAGCCATATCAGGATGCTTCAACAGCATGCTTAACACCACCTCGCACTGTCTGTTGGTCTTGAGATCAATGTTGCGGTACAAACGTGAGACTAAAAGTGCACGCATGTTGCGAGACTAAGACGAGTGATCAGCGACTACAACATACTACCAACTTCAGGACTCAAGTACTCACCGTTAGGCTCAGGTGTAAGATGTCTCGGAGTAAAGGTATTCTCCGGGCGATTTCTTGAAAAACATCTGGTGGTAGTCTCTCGATTGAGGCTAGAAGCTTAGAGGAGTGAGAACCAGGAGCAGCCTTTGTCAAGAAGAAGGCTTTGACTCGCGATATAGATCGTGAACGTGAGGGAGAAAACACACCCATGGTAGCCGGAGAAGTGCCTGGAGTGAGGGGTGGGGCTTTATATCTTTCTGGAGTCCAGCCGAGATTGAATGATTAGCTCGGCGCAGTTCCCTCCGCGACTGTCTCAGATTGTGAGATTGTCGGCCAACCGTGATGGTCATAGCTCATACTTGATACTTGAACAAACTAGGATGCTGATGGTGCTAATGTCCTCGCATCCCGAGTCGACGAAGTAACTAATGGTTGGCCGTCTTGACGAAATGTAACGTTGTTGAATATCCCCATAGGGTTCGGACATCCGCCAGTGGACTCGGGGCAAACCCCAAGCAGGAAGCCACAAAAACATTTAGTACTTCAGTTTGACGAAGTTCCAAAGGTAGTTTTTCGCGTTTGAATGGCTTGCCTGTAGGCGGGGAAAGATGTCGAAGTTGGGTTCCAGGCTCTCCCCCCCATGACGACCGGGCCAAGCGAAGTTCGTATCTAGAGCTTCTTGTTTCGATTCGTAAGGTCAACAGAAGAGTAAACAAAGAACGAAAGATGGTGGATATAGAACGGCAGCCGCTCACAAAGCGCCGATGACGGTGGATGTGGCAGGCACTTGTGCCAATTGGACTCTGCTCGCACCAACCACCATTGGGAAAGTGCACTTGGGGACGTTTCACGAAGTGGAGACAAATGAATTTGGAGCCGAAGAATCCCTCCCTTATCTCTTAACCAAATTAATGAAGACGCTTGGACGCTGCGGAATTGCCTATTGAAGACTAACCAGGTCAGAAGATAAAATTATATTCTGAACAAAGCAAATAGATATGCTCCTGAGGATTCACGAGACTGAAAACCAAAGTAGTACAGAGCGGTAAAGGTCCCGTTCATTAGTGCAGGTGACATTGACCAAAGGCTCGAATATTCACAATGCTGTCTGTGTTCTGCATACTCTAGCCCTTGCTCAAACCGAGAGCTTTAGGTACTGTCTCTTCGCACGGACCAAGGAACAAGAAGTTAGCATCCTCGTCCCCGTCACTGCGGTCAAGATTAAAGACTGCAACCTGACCACCGTTCTGGGACACCGCTTCAGCATATCCAGCAGCAGGATACACCTGTCCTGAGTCAGTAAGATAGGGTCCATGCGGAGTAGAACCTCACCGTTGAGGACGTCCCAACCACTAGACATAAATCTGCCTCGGCGACTAGCTTGTCGATGACATCCAGGTAGAGTGGCATTTCCTCGAACCAGACTACGCCAGGTCTCGCCAATGCGTTGCACTTTGCACACCTCGGGAGCTCAGCTGTTGAGATATCGGGATCCATGGCGTTTTGATCAACGAGCTCTTCCACGCCCTTGAGTCCCTCACAGATCGGAGAGGATCGGTCAAATTGTATATGGCCACATTTCTTAGAGGAGCATTTAACGTCAAAGAGGCGCCCGTGCATTTCGAGTATGCGGGGTTGTGGTTCTTCTGGCTCCGAAGGATTGGAGGAAAGGGCATCATCGAGAGCGACGACGCTCAGGCCGTCGACATTCTGAGTGATTAGGGTGAATGTCGAGTTGGGCGCATAGCGAGAACGTATGGACGATAAAGAGAATTCGGCAAGGGCGCGATGGGCAGCATTGGGTTTGACCTTGAGCGCGCTATCTCTCGTCTATTCACATGGATTTTATGACAAAATGGTGCACTCACACTTCCCTCCGATAATGATAAAACTGCCAGACAAGTGAAGGGTCGCGCTTGAAAGCCTGAGGCGTGGCAAGGGTCATTGCATTGTATTTTCGCCAGAGTCCACCGGCGCCGCGAAAAGTTGGAATTCCTGAAGCTGCAGAAAGCCCTGCACCTGCTACAACGATGATATGTTCAGCATTTGAAAGGACTTTGCTGAACTTTTTGTAATCTGAGCTTGGCGGCATATGTAAGTGAGAGTGAGAGAATATTCAATGCATGACGTCAGCGGAACCATCTAGGCTACTCTTGACAAAATCCAACGTTTCCTATTCGCTACTATGAAAACCTCTCTTTGTTCCGTCTTCCTAGCATTGGGTCTCCAAGATTATTCTGGTTCCTACCTTGACTGCCCTACTCAAGTCTTCGATACGACACCCCTTCTGAATATTACTGTCCCAATGGTGTCCACCCAGGAGCAAATTCGGTCTGCTATAGATGTGTTCGAGTCTGCTGCTCAGGGTACCAAGCCTGCCGACCTCTTTGAGATGCAGAGCTGGATGATGGGTGGTGCCCATGTCAGCCTTGGCTATGGTCTACTCAGTCTCTACGAGGTTCGTGGGCTCGCACTTATTTCGCTCGCTGACTAACACGGAATCAGCAAGCGGAAAACATTCAGCCCCAGGATGTCCAAGACTTTGTAGGATATTCGCTGCAATGGGTAGCTGCAATGGAAGAGCATCACGAGTATGCTTTTCCTCCTTCACCATTTATTCCGTTGGCTAATGTGTGTATAGTCACGAAGAGAGATTTTACTTGCCCATGTTCCCATCTAAATTCGCCTCTACCTCTGGAACAGTCATCCACGACGAACATAAATCTTTTGCTGCTAATCTTCAGTCTATGCATGATTACCTTGTTTCTTGTCTGCCCAGCGGTGCGACCTATGGATACGGCTCAGTCGCTGGGGAGCATGAACAACAGTCATTTGACGGCAAGAAACTGAAGGAAATAGTAGATGGTATGATAGAGGATTGGTGCAAGCATGTAAGAGGTATCTCCCCGTGTATGCAGCCAAAGTACTGAGCTGCTTTCTTAGATGACTAACGAGCTAACTTACCTCTCATCGTCAAATCTCCGTGAGTCTGGTTTGACTGAAGACGAACTCAAGAAAATTGGTGCTGAGACGGCAGCGCACATGAAATCTCAGGCATGTCTTCGACATTTATTCTGTCAGCCTTCTCTCACTCTAAAATTTAGCCTAAAACCACGTTCGGTGTCTATGTTGTGATTCACACGCCAAGCTCTTTAAGCTTCCCGCCTATGCCTGGTTTTGTCAAGAATTATATCATCCCTTATCTTTTGTATCTTCCCTACCGTCGTTTGTGGAGATTCGCGCCAAAGCTTTAAGCTTTAAATTCGATTTATCTAGTTACTCTGTCTGTATGTTATTGGATATTTGATACTTTTGTGGAGTATGCGTCAAGCTGGGATCGATCCACTTTAGTCCACGTGGGATTTACATACGCGCTCACGCGTCTTGCTCTTGCCTTCCACCACACTGTCATTGTACGGTGCTCGACATTACTGCCACCATGGCTGGGAAATGTGCAATGCGGGATACCTGTGGGAGGAAGGGAATGTTTGGAAGGGACCTACCATGTCCATATAACGGGCCTCCAGTCCAAGTGCGTCATCACTGCCTCTGCAGCCGGGAGCCAGCTAATTAGCAGGACCCATAGCCAGATAACCGTGACCTCCTCACCTCTGTTTGCGGCGCTGACTTCGCTACAGGGCCCACATGCTGTACCTCCGCCCAGCTCACGACTCTCCGGGACAATTTCGCCCAGGTCACCGGCCTCATTTCCTCCTGCCCTGCTTGCTTGAACAACTTCAAGTCTTTCTTTTGCACCTTCACTTGTTCTCCAAACCAAGCATCCTTTCTGAATGTTACATCTACTCAGTCGACCACGTCCGGCACGGCAGTCGCTTCCATAGACTTCTTTGTTGGGGATACCTTCTCTCAAGGTTTCTTCGACTCGTGTAAGAATGTCCAGATGGGGGCTACCAATGGTTTTGCCATGGATCTCATTGGAGGCGGGGCGAAGGATTCCAAGGCGTTCCTCAAGTACCTTGGGGACGAGAAGCCGATTGGCAGTCCATTTCAGATCGACTTCCCCCCATCTTCTGTCGAGACCCCCGAAGGAATGGAGAGACTCGACCCTCCACCACGGAATTGCGCATCCACTGACCTTGGTAGTAGGTGTTCCTGCATTGACTGCCCCGACATATGTCCATCTCTCCCCGACATCCCAGCTGCCGCCACGTGCAATGTAGGCGCTATTACGTGCCTATCATTCATTCTCATTCTCGTGTGGTCTCTGTGTGTGGCAGGGTTTTCGGGAGGTACCGTTATAGGAAGAACCATCAGGAAACGGAGAGAGAGAGGTTACGAGAGAGTTGCGCTAAGTGCAGAGACAGCTTCGCTTTCACCACGGTCATATTCACGAGGGTTGATTGGTGCCGGTTCTCTGGCGCAGTATTTGGATGAGAATGAAACCGGAAACGGGCTGCGTATAACAACGGAAGAAGATTTGGGACGAGGCGCGTCGTTATTGGATCCCGTGGAAACCGCACAACCACGCCAGTACAAACTGAACAACGTCCTGAGGCGGGGGTTCTACCGGCTCGGACTTTGGGCAGCTTCCAGCCCATGGCTGACTTTCTTCATCTTCTTCACTCTTGTCGGACTGCTCAACATTGGATGGAAGAGCTTTGAGATCGAAACAGACCCAGTACGCTTATGGGTTGCCCCTACTTCAGAGAGCAAGATACAAAAGGAATATTTCGATGAACATTTCGGCCCCTTCTATCGAACGGAACAGATTTTCATCACTACTAGTGGTGAAGAGAAGGGACCTGTTCTATCCTGGGACCACCTGAAGTATTGGTTTGACGTCGAGACTGATATTCGCCGGCTGAAATCCCAGGGTGGATATACACTTGAAGACGTATGCTTCAAGCCTGCCGGCCCTGAGGGGGCTTGTGTTGTTCAATCTCTTGCTGCATGGTTTGGGAATGACTTAAGTGGGTACGACGAGAATACATGGGAGGAACATCTACAAGGATGTGCCTTGTCCCCCGTGGAGTGTCTCCCGGATTTCCAGCAGCCGCTTGCACCACAGTATGTGTTGGGTGGTGTTCCATCGGACGAAAATGGTCGGAAAAACTACCTCGGTGCAGAAGCCATGGTGATTACTTACGTGGTTTCACATGCGTCTGGTGTGGAAGAATGGGAAGAGCTTCTTCGCGCCTACCTCGTTGGTTTGTCTGAACGGATCGGGGAGGAGGCCGGTCTGGAGCTGGGCTTCTCAACGGGAGTGTCACTGGAGGAGGAGATAAATAAGAGCACAAACACGGATGTGAAGATCGTTGTGCTTTCATATGTCGCGATGTTCGTCTACGTATCGTTGGCATTGGGCAGCGGAGTTCGCACAGAAGAAGAAGGGGTGATTTCATCACTTGTCAGATGGGCAAGGAACTTCCCTGGTCTGTTCAAACGAGGCGCATCTGGCGCAATATCGATTGACTCGCGGACCACGCCACGATGGTTGCCTAGACTCCCACGGACACTGTTCACTGCATCCAAGTTCACCCTTGCGCTGTTTAGCATATCCCTGGTCATTCTGTCGGTCTCATCATCTGTGGGATTCTTCTCCGCGATCGGTGTGAAGGTTACCTTGATTATTGCGGAGGTCATACCGTTCTTGATCTTGGCTGTTGGAGTGGATAACGTCTTCATCCTCGTACACGAGCTGGGTAGACAGAACATGCTTCATGGGCCTAATGCTGGGCTATTAGATGGAGGTGTGTTGTCGTCCGCCACCGATTCTAACTTGTCGCGTGGGGGTCACTTGTCGCCTTTTGATTCTTCGCATGACGAAGTGGATGCTGCGTCGGTTCCTTTGTACTTTTCTGCAGAGGAACGAGTGGCACGGACTTTGGCGAAGATGGGTCCATCGATCTTACTAAGCTCAATAACGGAGACTGTTGCCTTTTCATTGGGTGCTATAGTACCCATGCCGGCAGTGAGGAATTTTGCGTTATATGCCGCAGGGAGTGTGTTCTTAAATGCATTGCTCCAAGTTACGGTGTTTGTCAGTGCTTTGGCGCTGGATTTGCGGAGATCTGAGGTATGTTTCTTTGGGGCTTTGTATGGAGTGCTGTTATTGAATGGCATTCTAGTCTGGTCGTGTTGATTGCTTCCCGTGCATCAGAATTCCGAACCGTATCGAGCTACTGGATGTTCCCAGCGACACTGGACTGGGAAAAATTGCACGGTTCATAAAGAGACATTACGCGCCATTCTTGTTGAAGCCTGCCGTGAAGGGCACTGTCGCTCTCGTGTTCTCCGGCATATTTGTGGTTTCTGTTATTTCAATGCAGCATATACAGCTTGGTCTTGGTGCGCTGGTTTTCCGTCCCATCTTGTACTGCGTCTGATATATGGTGCAGATCAGCGTCTTGCACTGCCATCTGAATCATATCTCGTGCCATACTTCAATAAGCTCGATGAATACCTTGACGTCGGCCCTCCCGTCTACTTCGTTTCGACGGACATCAATGTAACCCAGCGATCCGGGCAGCAGGCGCTTTGTGGTCGTTTTACAACATGCAACGAGCTTTCCATCGCCAACATCCTCGAAGCCGAACGCAAACGGCCTGAAACGTCTTTTATCTCTGAGCCTAGCGCCTCTTGGATAGATGATTTCCTTGGATGGCTAGATCCCGCTAAGGAGTCATGCTGTCGGGTGCGGAAGCGAAACCCCGAAGTGTTTTGCAATGCGCGGGACTCGCCTAGATTGTGCCAACCCTGTTATGAAGACAAGGAGCCTGCTTGGAATATTACGATGCGGGGGCTTCCGGAGGGCGACGAGTTCATGAAGTACTTACGCCAGTGGCTTATATCGCCCACAAATGAAGAATGCCCGCTGGCTGGGAAGGCATCATTTGGTACGGCGCTATCACTGAGTCAACCTGACGAAGAAGGACAAGGAGCCGTAGTGGCGTCACACTTCAGGACGTTCCACAAGCCACTGAAGTCGCAGGCGGATTTCATTGATTCTTTCGAAGCGGCTCACCGTGTTGCTGATGACATTTCGGAGAAGACGGGATCATACGTCTTCCCATACTCACTGCATTACGTCTTTTTCGACCAATATGCGCATATTATCGCCATAACTCAGGAAGTCCTTGGCCTTGGGCTGGGCGCAGTGCTATTGGTAACCGCGATCCTTCTGGGTTCATGGCGGACGGGAATGATTGTCACGGGCGTGGTGGGGCTTACTGTGGTTACAGTCATGGGTGTGATGGCTGTTTGGGGCGTCAGTTTGAACGCCATCAGCTTGGTGAACTTGGTCATTTCGCTAGGCATTGCGGTGGAGTTCTGTGCGCATGTAGCAAGAGCGTTTATGAGTGCAGGTTCAGGTCTTCCGGTAGATCACCCTGCGGGGCAGAAGGAGCGAGACGAGAGAATGTGGACGGCCCTAGTTGATGTCGGGCCTTCGGTGAGTACGCAATTTGGTCGGTAGCAATGCTTTCTAACGAATCCATCCTCAGGTTTTATCTGGGATTACATTTACTAAGCTCATTGGAATGTGTGTATTGGCCTTAACACGTTCAAAGCTATTAGAGGTCAGGCATACTTCGATAGACAAGTGCACTTGCTGACTCCTTTGGCAGATCTATTATTTCCGCATGTGGCTCACGCTCATTGTATCGGGTGCTTTGCATGGGCTGGTGTTGCTTCCTGTAATTCTTAGCGTGGCGGGAGGGCCAGGATTCCCTCTGCAAGAGGCAGACGAGGAGTGGATGACGAATGCTATAAGAAATGATTATGAATATGCGTAAGTTGCTTGCCGCTGTGATGTCTCGTTTACTCAACTGTTTTTCGCAGGCCTTTCTTGGCCGATGATGATTCGGTCGCTAGTGATTAGATCTGTTTGTATTGAATTGCTATACGGACAGCTGTGTATCCTATAATGGCATCTGCAAGTAATTTATTGACTGGTGCATAGGCGATCTCCCGAATTACTGGGCATGCATTAAATTAGATGCAACCAACGCGTTTCATCTCGGGCGCTTGCTCTTTCATGGCGGCATCCCGCATATCACCCACACACACACTAGCACCACTGCCTACCTGAACGTTGGGGAAGGTACTGACTCAGTGACTAAGATCGTGGCTGACTGTCTGTCGTTCGTTGTCTCAGTTTCTTACATCTATACCACCTCCATCACCACCTCCTGTTTTCTTACACCCAATTCCGAAAGGCGTTCTCACAATCCATCTCATATGCCTCATATTCATCTTCCCCAGGAGGTCTACGGTGGAACGGGTGACATCACAAGTGATGACGAGAAAATAGCCGACTACCGCGATTGGCAAGGGGTTCTAAGAGACAGCGTGGCGATAGCCATGCGATGTCTTGAACGACGGCCCAACGAGGGTCCTTATCTTGTCGCTACCGGCGTAACTCCCCAGATCTTTGATGAATGGTCATATAATGATTCGTGGGTTTGGTTCCCGCGTTTCCTTTGACATTGCTGATAGTGGTCTCTCTCGTAGCGCTTACAAAATGCTCTATGATCATGACTCCCAGTCGGTCTTTTCGTTCCGAGATTCAACACCATAGCACGAAGCAGCTACAATGCAGTTCCTAGGTGCATTAGAGCAAGGATACAAAGATCTGTATAACAGCAAATCCAACACGCCACTCCGGATTCGAGATTTTCTACATATGGCAGGATCCTCGGTTTCTACGGGATGGGTCTCTGAAAGAGCCTGATGCGAGAATCCAAATAATACAACATAACCTTCGAGAAGTGGTTCCTTGCCTTGTCTTTGAATGTGCATATATGAATGAGAATGAGGCCACATTGGTTTCTGAGACCTTGAGATGGGCCGAGTGTGGCGAGTTCTCTGTCGGTTTGAAGATTCAGGACATAACTGGTTGGCCGACATCCCGTAAGTGAATTATATATGGTTCTGCTTTGCTCTAGCTTATACATTGACACTTAACGGCAGCCCGACTAACATTCTATATTGCCGGTACATGCGGGACGATTGTTACACGATACACCATTCCTCACGATGCAGCTGATCCTCGCCATGACGTTATAACACACCCTTCTGTGACGAGTCTGGAGTCCATGGAACGGGTGTTCAAAACCAATTTGCCACCAGACAGTCCGGGAGATTACTTTCAGCACAAACTGCATAAAGTACCACCGTCAGCAGGAGACATGGGCAAACTCGAAAAGTGCTACCAAATGCTTGGGCTGCCCCCGAAGCTTTCAATGAATATTAGTGTTTTTGAACAGCTCAGGGTGCAGCAAGGGGAAGGCCGAGAGTACTATGTTGAAGAAAACGATGAAGGAGAGTTTGGAGCGGTAGCAGAAGATGATGGTGCGTCTTGTTCTTCTCGACCATCGCTCTTGGAGCCCAAAGAAGTGAATGATGGGGTTCTGGTCGATGGCTGTTTTATTCCGATATTGATATCAGCATTGTATGGCAAAAATCCTCCGCCATCACCTCTTTCTCCCAATGATCGACTGCTCTTGGACGTATTTACGATTCGAACGCATATATCCTATGCTATTTCAAGATTAGTGAGATATACAGAGCATCTGAGAGGGAGCGTCAAGGCGGTGGAAGGGATGACTTAAAGGGAGTTGAGAGCTTTCAAGTGATATTTTTGTTTTGTTGCTTTGTATGAAGAATTGGACAATGGCATTTCGAAGTAATATCAGCTAAATTTTATTGTGAGCAATGTTTAAAGGAACCGGTTGCACTCTTGCATAACACGGATGTCCTAGGGAATCATGACAACTTGATAGTACGTTTTCAATATGTACTTGAAAATTCCAAAAGCACGACAAGTGTCTGTAAGTACAAGTATCTTAATCCCGCATAGGCGATCTGGATCGACTGTCCCGAATATCATCCCGACTATGGCTCCTCCTACCCCTACTAACAGACCTAGACCTGCTCCTGCTCCTGCTGTATTTAGAATACGACGAGTATGATGACCTCGAGCGGGAACGCGAGTAAGATCTCGACCTTGAGCGACTGGAGCGAACAGAATAACTTCTCGACCTGGACCTTCTGCCGTAACCTCCCCGTTGATAACTCGGGGAACGTCTTCTGGGTCCGAGTCGGTCACCACTCCGGCGTGGCGGTGACCGAGAGCGCGAACGCGAACGAGAACGTCCAGGACGGTAAAAGCCTCCACCTCTCCTTCCGCTGCCTCTTCCTCCTCTGTACCCATCCCATCCTCCCCGACGACGGAATCTTCCAGGCGGAGAGCGTGAACGTGACCGAGATCGGGAGTAGGAGCGAGAGAAGGAACGTGCGCCACGTCGTGGCCTAGGAGAACGCGAACGCGAACGTACTGGAAGGTTAGAGAGCTCGACTTTGAGTATAGCACCGTCAAGCTGGCCACCGTTCATGTGCGAGGCTGCTTTGTGTGCTGAAGAAGGGTTTGAGTATTCCAAAGCAGCTTTTCCTCTGTTTTGCCCAGCTGCAAGTGATGGGTTCGTCAGCGAAAATAGAAAAGAGATGTAGTACAATACGCACATTTTACAAATAACGGCAAGTCAATTTTTATTATATGGCCATAAAAGCCAAAGATGGTTTGGAGGTGGGATTCGACGACATTTCTGGTGAGGTTTGTCACGATGACGACTTTGGCGTTGGCATGGGGAGACGACGGTGGAGACATGGATGCATTGCGGTCTCTGTCTTGCAGCGGTTTTGGCGACGTCGAACGACCTCGGCTCGACATGGTGGTTTTGATGGAAGACGCGCTGTAGGCGTAGCACAACAAAGCACAATATAATTTCTCACGATAGTGACTGGTGACCGGCCCGGTTTACATACGTATGAAATATAGCTGGCTGAGTAGTGTGTGCTAACGTTTCCATCCAATCTTACTTGCTGTACTATTTTACAATGGCCGGATCACAGAGACGTCGCTACAGATGTGACTTAAATCCTGCCTTCTCCAGTATCTGCTGTTCCTTCTTCTTAATCTCCGCCGCTTTCTTGACGAGGGCAGGAGCGCGCTTGAGCTCCCTTTGTCCGACTTGTTGGATGTGCACCTGAAAATAATCAGTAGAGCGAAATGGAATCATCATAGAGCACCTACTGCATCAGGTCCCTATGAAGATATAATGAGTATTCTCAGTAATCGGACATGGCGATAGCACTTACGTCCGCAATACGTAGTGTCCTCAATCCTCCCCAGGTCTCAGCCAAATTCTGGTCTTGGGATAGGCCCTCAGCGCCGAATGATTGCATGGCTCGGTCAAGAACAGTCAAGGCCATGGATGGAACAGTAAACTGCTCACAGGATGAGCAGTGTTGACAATGAAGTCTTCGATTTTCTTACCTTGGCTATACCAATTTCCTTGAGCGCCCCTTTGGCCTTATACTTGTCAATCTGGAGGAAGCGCATGAAGTAAGTACAACGACTTCGCAAGTGCTGTTCCACAAACCATCAGTGCGGCACTCAAAACGAGTAGTCTTCCGGACTCAATTTCAGCACGAGATTTGGCGATATCCGCAATGACAGTACCTGTCCATGTTGAGTTTCAGTTAGCGGTGATCCTCATATGGGTAAGTACTCGAACCGTGCTCATAGAGGTATTTCCCAAAGGTTTTCCGTGAAGGGTCAGTGACCCGCTGAAGCATAGTGTCTAGAGCAGCCTGGGCTGAACCGATGGTTCGCATACAGTGGTGAATGCGTCCGGGTCTGTTCGCTGGTTAGTCCCCGCAACTGAAGAGAACTCCGATAAAACGTACCCAAGACGTCCTTGAATGATCTGGTAACGCTCAGATAACAGTTATTCCCCTACGACACAGAAGATACATACCTCAAAACCTCTTCCCCATCCTAGAACGAGGTTACTCAATGGCACACGGACGTTTTCGTATACGATTTCACAGTGCCCTTCGGGCGCGTCGTCATATCCCATGACTTTCATAGGTCGAACGACCGTGACTCCGGGGGCGTCTGCGGGGACGATGACAACGCTCTGCTGATTGTACGCATTTTTGTTCGTGGGATCACTCTTGCCCATGACAAGGTGAAGACGCGTTCTTGGATCGCCTGCACCACTGATCCACCTATCAATAGTTTAGCATTAGAATGTCAACAAACACTATCAAGAACAGACAGACCATTTATGTCCATTGATGACAATCTCGTCGCCCTCCTGTCGTATGGAAGTGCGGATGTTGGTCGCGTCTGAGGAAGACACTGTTCAAGAGATGACATTGAGTATTTCAAAAGAGCACTACTAGACACCGACGAACCAAATCTTTCGGTCATAGAGAATGCAGAACGTATCTCTCCATTCAACAGTGGTACCAACCATTTCTGCTGTTGCTCTCGGGAGCCATAACGAGCCAGCACCTCTGTAATCGAAGTTAAATGGAACTGAAAGTTACATTCACATCAAGCAACAAGGCGTACCCATGTTTCCTGTATCGGGCGCTGAACAATTAACAGCTTGCGAGGCAATAGGCCCCCCTCGACCAAGAACTTCCGCCATCACGGCATACTGTTGTCGTTCAGTAGATTTTAAGAAGAGCAAGTACTGGTACGAACCTCGAGATTACTGAGCGGCACACCAAACTCGGGATAGTGCGCTTTACTCAAAAACAGATTCCACAAGCCCAACTTTTTAGCTTTCGCTTTGAGTTCTTCGATGACAGGTATAACAGTCTTCCACCGCTTTTCCGGGTCAGCAGGCAGTTGGGCATGAGCAAGTTTTGTTGAAGGTATTATTTCATTCTTCCTAAAAGTCAGATATAATTTCACAAGAATGAACCAGACTCGCTTCGAGGAATGTGATCAACTTGGCAAGTGTCTCCTTCGCGTAGGGCGAGAACTTGTCCTCCACCTGCAGAGATCAATTGAACGCGATACCAACTTTGAGTTGAAACTGCGAACCATTGCCCATGATGCCTCGGAGGTGAGCTCGACGACTGGATGATATACCATTGCTGCTTAGTGGGAGAAAGAGTAGGTCGTGGTGGAACCAGATGGTCCGGCAACCAAGTATAACCGGACCGAGGTTGACGCTGACACGAGACTTTGGACTGACATTTGATTCTGGTAGACGCTGGGTGCGCAGCTCCTCGGAATCGAGCTGCATGGAAGCAAATGTTGTAGCGTGAACCACGTGAACCACGTGTCAACGCAAATTGAAACAGTGATGTCCATCGATGAACGATGCTGAACAGTGGTCCGTATTGATAAATGACAATCGTATCGGTAAACCCTCAAGCTGCCTCAAGCTTGCTAGCGGCAGGTACCTTTTTCCATCTATCGTTTGTAAGAACACGATCTCAATATTTCGGCTTCGGGTATCAGCTTCATTTTAGCCCGAGAATACCGTCTGATGAATCACTGCTCGAATCCCCCGTGATAATCACCCGCTCCGTCATTGATATTACGGACAATTAAGATAGGACGTTTAAAATCATATAGGTTTTGTAAAGGTTATCACTCTTCGCCAATCCCAGAGTTCTAGGTCGTTCCTTCCAGCAAAAATGAAGGATCATCCGATTGTATGGCGGATATATATTTCTTATCTCGACATCTTGTGTATAACTCCATTGTTCCGGTCCAGGGTAGTCGTACATCAAGACCGCCCAGATTATGGCGTATAACTGCTAAGTACATCAGATGAGCTTCCTTGAACCAAGAGTCCGTCATTGACGGAGGTCCCGAGGGTCGTCGCGAATGGTAACCTAGATCTGAAATTTTAATGTGTGCGAGGCTTTGACTCTGTCACGGTATCAGCCTAGCGTTCCAGGCGAGGGCCGCTCTTTTACTCAGTCCAATCACATGGCCTAAGCGTTGAATATCAAGCTGCGAGAGGATGCGCCTGAAAAGGCCTGAAACCTAACCCTGAGCTTCGAAGAATCGAGGAATGGCACTGGTTCTAGACAGATGATACGCTGAGTTATGACAGGGCCTGACCTGGGTTGTTGAAGCCGTGGAGAGACTGCCGTTATCGAGAAATTTGTTGGAGGGAAATTCGACCTGGTATTTGTACAAGCGGTCCACCGCAGCGAATCATGTATCAACACGTTTCTATCCTCATCGTTGCCGATTGGTTGCTTGCTGTTTGAAGGGTTTTGCTTAGTGAGGTTCTGTTATCACCTGCTACGTCGTGCTTATGGTGAAACTCCCAAAGCAAAACACGGCTTTCCACCCTGCCTGACAGCATCACGAGCTTTCGCTTCTTGGGTGGTTCATGTACAGCAGGACGGGATGAACCCGTACATAAAATTAGCAAGATAAGAGGCCGCTTGGCAATGATGCACGCACCAACAAATGAGGAAAATAAGATCTCCCGATACAAGAGAATCGTTAGAAAAATACATATTTATATGAGAAAGGTAGTGTAACCAGACTTAGTAGAAGGAAGTAATCATACGATATCGATACAGAGGAATCACATACATCTCTAATCATACACGACAGGATCACTCATCACTGTTCGTACGGTCATGTCAGCAAATATAACAGCATCATGGTGGATGATAATCGAAATCGAAGGAACATAAAGGCAAGAGAAAGTAACGCTATGATGTCTGAATATCTGAATCACCTAAAGTAAACGGTAAGTCAGGACCATAATCAAAATCAATGGGGTCGTAACTCTGCCATAGTGAGTCCTGATCCATACTATATCCTCCTGAATTATTAAAATTGCGAATAAACTCAAGGCCGCGGAACGGAAGTCCGGAAGCATTGAATGATGCAGTGGGCGGTGTCGTGGACAGTCCCATCGATCCGATACCATTTGAAGGTTCATAACCAGAGTAAACGGTATCAAGGCCGGCAGAATAAGCACCATACGGACTCTCATATGCCATGGCACCATCGGGTGAGTACATGTCAAGGCTACTCGTGCCGTCGGAGTTATTCCACTGCTGAGATGTCCCTTGACCCAAGGAATTGGGCGAGAGGCCATAGTCGAAATCATAAAGAGGTGATGCAGGTGGTTGGTTCGAAGTCCCGGGGTATGGATACACAGACGTCGAAGCGAGTGTAGGGCTATTGTCCTGCAAAAGTCCAGTGGCGGACATAGCGGGTGATGGAACGCCCATGGAGGAGGGCGAGCTGTTATTGCTAGGGGCCAACGTAGGGCTCGTGAAGCTCTGGTAATATGAACCATCCTCGGGATCATCGTGTCCGCGTTTACGAGACGTAGATCTTGCTCGGAGGGCAGCTATTGATTCGCGGGTCAATCATAGTCAATCATGGAATTTTGAAGTTACTCACTGTCAACGTGATAAGGCGAAGCAGCCAGTCGACGAGCACCGCTTTGTTCCCTCGATCGATTTCGGCGAGAAGTATTTTTACTCTTCAGCATTCTTCCGGGAATGGTATTGGGCGGTACAGTGGCTATTGTCACTGATCGTCGACGCTGGGGAGTAGAGGAATGAGGCGCAGCCGGAGGGGATGGGTTAGAGTCAGAATTTGTCCCTTTGGCCACAGCGTCGGTGGCTGTAGCGATAAGCTCCGCTAATAACTCTTTGCATTTGCGGGCGCCAGGCCAAGTCCCTTCCCAGGATTCGATCGCAACAAGGGCGGTTTTGGCTTCTTCGATAGCTTGTGCTGAAGCTTTGGCTTCAGACGAGTGCATGGCATACAAGAGAACGATGACAGCAGAGCCAAATAAGTGCTGAATGAAAAATGCCAAATGGTGCGAAGGAGGCACCACATTTCTGATCGACGGTGAGAGCTGTATGCACGAGCGAGCTGACGATACACCCTGAGAGGCTGACTTCTCTGTCGAAGGATCCTCTCGGTTGACTGGCAGGAGATTACGATGGAGGGTCGTAAGAACAGAGTAGTAATGGATGCATAGCACTGCAGCCATAGCAGATTGCTCTGGGGTCTTTGGATCCCTCTTAAGCATGGTGGGCAGATCGTCACACCACTGCGTAAGTTCTGCGTGAAGAGATTCCACAGTAGTTTCAAGTTCTGCCTTCCTCTCCGGTTCTAAATTCTCCCGACAGTTATCCAACGAGTAAACCTGCCGAAGAACCCGGCCTGTGATCTCGTATAACTTCGTCAGGGCGACTGTACCCGTCATCAAGAACGGCTGATTAAGGGTGGTCCCCTTAAAATACTCCGGGAGATAATCGTCATCCACTTCGCATGGGTACTCGACATCGCAATCAGAATCACTGATGCCCAGCGGTCGACCAAGAGCCAAGGCAAGCATACGGTCCAACGTATAGACACCCCACCAGATCTTTCGACGTGTTTCTTTCTCTATGGGCGTGAGAATGAGCCTACGCGGAGAGCGCTGTGGGTCTAAAGGTGAGAGAAGGGCGGTACACTAATAATAACTGGACTCACGTGAAGTCCAAGATCTTGGCCGATTCGAACGGCTTGGCCGACAAGAATCCACGCTTGAGGAAGACAGTTGACGGAACAGAGAAAGGAAGATAGAAGGATGAAACACTGGACGTGTGCGGCTTGTATGCTAGCATGGCTAATGTATTGGAGGATAAGGGCTCTATTTCATTGTTATCAACCGTTCCCGCACCCGATCGGCATCAGAATAGATACGTACCGCTCGTAATATACCATTCCCATGCCACCATCATCATGCCGCTCACTAGTAGACAGCCGGGGGTCTTGCACGATGTTAGCGGCACATGCAAAAACTGCGAAGATTAGAGATATAAAAGCGGTTTGGCTGCGCGCCAGATTACGGTCATGAGTGTTATTCATGACGTTGGTGTACTGAAGTAAGAAGGACGGCTTATCAATGACGGGCATGAGGAAATGGAGACGCGCAAAATATGCTTCGACCTATATGAACGAATTTACGAAAAGTTTTGGGGTAATTTAAAAGAGACAGAACGTACGAGCTTGTCCGCCAAATCCCGTTCTGGATATTCTACTTCTTCTGGCCCGGGAAGAGCACGAACTTTGCCGAAAAAAACAGAGGCCGGAAAATATAATTTATTGACGCTCGGGCCTGGCGCATGAGGATCCTCCTCCGCAGGCGATATCCGATGAAGTGGAGATGTTGTCAAGGCGCGGAATGACTGGATCAATGACATCGATGACGAGCCTCCCATCCACCTCATGTGACCATACTCGTCAAGTGCGAGCTGGCCGAATGAATCGCTGACATCGTCCTCGATCTTGACGGGCGAAGCTGGCTCTGGTGACCGTTGGACAGGCGCTATGGAACGTAAAATGGCCGCCGCCGCCGCGGTCTTAGATGGGTCTAATACTGGAGCGGGAGTCGTGGTATCAGATGGGGACGAACCGGCGCCGTCAGTCGACGTCCCTATTTGCTCGAGGACTGGAGCGACCTGTTTGAACAGTGATTCCATGTGAAGCAAACGCGCTTCGAGCTCCTGGACATAGCTAAAAAATTTCTATCAGAGACAACCTTGCCAAGGAAAGTGACAATGACGCACTGCCGACTCAGCGCGGCCCTATCTTTGGTCTGCAACCAAGTGCACTGCGAGCCTGAACTGCTACACTGGGAACAGGTAGGTTCACAGCCATCACATTTGATCTTCTTGCGCCTAGAAAAGAAAAAAAGGATGAGTTTTTCATTGAATGCCACAGCGGCGAGGTCGACGTGCCTACAGCTCTCGCAAGCTCTCCACACTCGTCTGCGCTGGAGCTGGATAGGTTTCTGGCCTGCGTCCTGAGTAAGAGGTTCTTCGTCAGTACGTTTCTTCTTGGATTGGTGTGCCATGGGCGTGTTGGTGTCCCCCTTGGTCATGAATGTAACGGGGAGGCGATGAAGGTATAAATCCAAGTAAGACGTCTGACCAAAGTCCTCAATTTGCGCTTTGCACGTGGTTTTTCTCGAAACGGGAAGATGAACCGGGCCGAGTTTGCCGGCGCAGTGCCTGGAGTACCGCGTGCCTGAGCACCACCAAGACTCTAAAGGCACCGTGCATGTATCGCCGTGAGGCAATCGTAGTGCTTAACGTGTGCGAAGTTGACATTTAATTGAGAATGGAATGCTCGGCACGAAAATACTACCAGCGCTCTCCACATCAGTAACTGATCTCCCTTTCAATGCCCACGACCGGCCCATGACCATATGTTCGTGTCCAACCCACGTCATTCTTCCGTTTCCAGTGAATTCTCTATCTAAATACGCCCTGCGCCACGAACAGAAGTCGATTTCGCACTCATTCTGATGCGGCCTTGGTATCGCCATCTGGTCTACTGACCAGACGTGTGGCTCGTGGGCGCTGAACAGCATTGCTCGTTATCCCGCACACGGCGGAGTAATCAAGGGACCTATTGTTGGATTGTTGTCGGTGTCTCGGTATTTTGTTCTCCACCTAAATCACATAAAAGCTTTGACAATGCAAGAACAATGACGCAATGACAAAGCGTGGCTGCCACGCGCGTTTATTTGTTTGGAGCCTCAGCCAGCGCAATTCGTTGCCAAACAAACCCACACTCTTCTCCCTCACGCTGTAATGGCCGAAGTCGAGTCAACGCAACCTCCCGCGACTGGTGAACCGGAGACGATCATCGATGATGGTGAGGAAGCTGAGACCAAAGTATGTTTATCGCCGTGCTTTTTAACTCTTTATTGACGAACTACAGGAAATCATGCTAATGAAGCAACGAGTGGAGGAAATGGAAAAGGAAGCTATGAAGCTTCGAGAGATGCAGGCTGAGGCAGAAAAGGTTAATAACGATGGCATGGACGCTGGCGTTCCGATGGAAACAGACGAGGATAAAGCCGCTGCGGACAGTCGGAGTGTTTATGTCGGTAATGTCAGTGCTGTCTCGCCTTTCGGTCCTTCTGTCTTTTTTTCCTGATGTTTCAAACAGGTTGACTACAGTGCTACACCGGAGGAGATCCAGGGTCATTTCCAAGCTTGTGGAACGATAAACCGAGTTACGATTCTGTGCGACAAGTTTACAGGACATCCGAAGGGGTCAGTTTTTTCAATATACTAAAATCACATTGACTGACGTCTCTCAGTTACGCGTACGTTGAGTTTGCTGAGCCAGAACACATTGACGCTGCTTTGACCATGGACAACTCTCTATTCCGCGGCCGTTTGATCAAGGTCGGAGCAAATTTTCCTGTGGCGTGTACATTGTAACTGAATCGCTGACATTGCTAGGTTACGGCAAAACGGACCAATGTACCTGGGTTCAACCGAGGGCGTGGTCGAGGTGGGTATAGAGGAGGCTACAGGGGAGGATACCGAGGTGGTTATGGCGGATATAATCCATACAGAGGGCGTGGCCGGTATGTTGTACCTAACATCTAGTTCTTCTGCTGAACATACATTTGCAGAGGTCGTGGTCGCGGGTTTTAGGCTCAAACGGAAGTACGTCACATTCTCTTTTGTCGTTCTTCCCTTCGTTGTGTTATTTGTGTAACGTAGTCTATTCAAAATTACATTTACAATGCCATCTTGTAATTCTATGCCTGTATGTTCGTGACCAGCTAAAAATTTGGTAAAGTTATCTATAGGCTGAAGGACTTCCGAAATTGGCATATTGATTTTCTGTCCTCGACCACCACATTGGGTCAGGCTCACGTTCTGTGGCGACATGCTGCCAAACTTCCTTCGTTGGGCGACAAGGTCCATGTCGACCGCAGCAAAGACAGAGGCGAAGGCGTACCCATTCTCCAAGACAGCCATTATACATCCTAAACCAACTTCGCATATTCCCAATGCTCTTCGGGAAGGCAAAGGCCTCATGCCATACCTTTTCAAAAATCTCCCTCCACTCGACAAGCAGAAAATGCTCCGAACATTATTCTCCCGCAGGTCTCCCAGTCAAGTGAAGCCAGGCTCCATCCTCACCGTTACTATGGACCATGCGCCATCCGTTTTTACGGGTGTTTTGCTCTCAATACGACGACGCGGCCCCGACACATCCATTGTTCTGCGCAATATTCTCCAGCGAACGGGTGTGGATATGCAGATATTCGTCAACTCGCCGCATGTCAAGGAGATAAAGGTGGTGCGAAAACCTCCAAAGGGCAGAATGAGAAGGGCGAAGCTGTTCTATTTGAGGGATGCACCCGACAAAATGAGCATGATTGCAGGCGCCAAAAAGTAACCAGCTACTGGTGAGCATCGATAGTTTTAATATGTAAATTGCGGTATTCATCGCGTCTTTAGGATGACTGGCGTTGTCACTCAAGTTTCAATTTCCTGCGACACATTCCAGACTTTGTGGCGCATCGGGTGGCAGGAGTAGATATTAATTTCGTACAACGACTGTCGGCTGTCCTTCTACCTGCAAATGATGACTTGTTCTTGAACTGACAGAAATTCTGAGCACCCTGGCAGTGTGACTGACACATCAGCACTGGCAACGAAGTACGAAGCAGATACATGGTATGACCACACACGAAAATTTGGACATACGGTGACAAAATAAAAAATTGAGAGTTTGCGGCGCTTGATCCGGAAGAGTAACCAAATAGAGCCTAAGATACAGGCGGCAGGCGCACTGTATCTGCAACTGCGCGGCTTCGTCACTTACCATCACTATCATGGCTCCTCATCGTCCCCGTTCCCTTCGAGGTCTCGCCTTTGGCTCCAGGCGCAACTCATCAGCAGGACCTCCTTCGCCTACTTTCTCTGACACCACAAATGTCTCACAAATGAACTTTGGCGCAAATGGCCCAGAGAAGATAATAACCAGGTCCAACTTGAAAGCGAGTCTTCAGGCATACGAAGAAGTAAGATTTTCGGTATCTGTCCAAGCAAAGGATTACAATGCGCTTGAATGCAGCTCATGAACACCTCTGCAAACTATCGTCTTGCTCTCGTTGCCATGTCGAAAGCAACTGCAGCATTCGCGGATGCAATGGAGGCTTGTAGCGGGTGCGAGGTTTCTCATGTCCTGATCGTGTTATGTTCTTATCCTGCTCTAGTCTCAAGGGACCATCATACGAGTCGGGAACACGCTTACAAGCTGCATCTGGCCTTCATCATCTCATAGGGAATCATTGGCATGTCCTGGTCAGTCAATATGTGTCGTGTCGGAAATGAACTTATCCGTGCTAATATCCAGAAATAGGCTGAAGCAATTGATAAGAAGTTTGAGAAACCGCTGCGCCAGCACCTGGAGACGTACCGCACGATAGTGATCGTATGTTCGAACTAGATATGAATTGAACTTGACGCACATTCAATTGCTTTACAGGAACGGTCGGCATCATACGAACGTGCGCTGCGGGAGAAAAGTCGAGTTATTCGGGATACAGAAATGAGGAACATGAACAGGAAAGAGCGAAGTACGAAGCCCCGATCATACAAGACGAAGCCAGCTGAGCCGAAGGTCCTTTCTAGATTTACAAAGCTTCCGCGAGGCCCTGTCAGTTCTTCAGCAGCAGGTGGACGATCTTGATGACCTCAAGGCTGCTCATTACCGGGAAATTATCGAACATGAAGAAGAGGTGTGGGATGTAGTACAGGGCAAAGTGGGTTCTTCATTTCATACAATGTAGCGTTCATTGACTTTGAACGTCCAGGTGTGCTTAGTTGTCCGCTCTACCATGGATTTGTTTGATAGGTTCACTGCTAAGGCGTGCGTACCTTATGCGCCAAACCTAGGACCCAGCTGACCTCCAAATGTAGCTCTGACCCAGTCATTGAGCCGATGCTTCAGACGGTACCGGACCCGTTTGATTCTTATGGCCCACCCCAAGCCGAAGACCAGATATTCAGCATTCTTCCTCCTCTTTCCATTCTTACGAACCCAACTTCATCGACATCGGCTACGCCTATAATGACAACACCAGAGCTTAATTCTATGGATGGTTTGCCTAGTTCCTCTAGCAGCCGAAACAGCTCAATGACGTGGACTCCAAATACTTCAAATGGATTGTACACATCAGAATCAACTGAATGGGCGGATGTGTCTCCTACCTCAACCTCACCAACTCCACCGAGATCGGTGTCACCGCCAGTATCACGTAGGCACTCAGCACCACCCATATCTCAACCCGGACATCATTCTCGCCGTTCCGAGTCATCAAAGCTTCGCAGCGTTCTGTCAGCCATTGATGAAGGTCATTCGCGGCAAGGAAGTCATGAAGCTTCGCAGACAGAACCTGCACCTTATACTTCCGTACTGAACGGCGCATCACCAGCTCAGCCGCAGCCAGAGAAAGAATCTAGTTTCAACTGGACGTCACCTTTTACCTATGGCAGGTCACCATATGAAGACATAGATGACGGTGCCACGCCTCGAGGCTCAGCATATAGGGTTAATGCTACTCCATCACCTCCTGGATCACCTCCACTTGACGGTAGTAGTTCGGAGAGCAAAGAGCCCGATGAAACAAAATCAGAGCACAGCACCTCGAGCATGCCCGTTACTACATGACACAATTGACCTCTTCCGGCAACCTCACGCGGCGGAGATTTTCAGGACTATGCTTTCATTTTAGTGGTTCAACATATGGTTGCTTTTTAGTATGTAATAGGCTCCCTAGACTGTTTTCTTTTTGGATATATGCGACTTGCCTTCACTCCACTGCGCTTTGTGTTTCTGAAACCTGCCGGTAACGCCCAAGCCCATATTGTCGTAACGTGGAGTCTGGTACGGGCGCAGGACTTTCGAAAAGCATATCGGTGCCGGAACTAGTCTTTGGGAAGGCGATCACGTCGCGAATGGATGATGAATTGCAGAGTATGGCCATTAGGCGATCAAAACCTGTGAATGAGCGATGATGAATTGAAAAAAGCATGTCGGACGGGAAGAGGGTGATGACGGACCTAGGGCAATACCGCCGTGAGGTGGAGCACCACATCGAAGGGCCTGAAGAAGATGATTGAAAGGCTCCCTCTCTTCCGCCGAAAACTATGATAGCCGTTGATTACCTCCGAGTCCAAAAAACACGTTACAAGCCAACTGACCTTGAGGATGTCCGTAAAGATGTATTCCTGCATATCTGCATCATGCACACGCACGGAACCCCCTCCGACTTCAACGCCGTTGAGGACCAGATCGTAGTGCTGACCCCGGACCTGGAAAAAAGCCGAGTGAACAGACACCCAGAATTATGAGAAGTAATCTATTACACTTTCAATCTCGCCTCTAAACAAAGCTTCTACATCCTGCCACATTGGGGCAGTAAATGGATGATGTGTACTTGACCATTTCCTATCAAGTTCTAGTTCTGGCATGAATAGCGGGAACTCTGTTATCCAGAGGAAGTTTGATGAATCGGGTAGGACGAATTTCCCTGGAAAGAGCTTGTTAGAGGAGGGCTTCTTACATCGGCGATTTGCGCTGCAGCTGACCTTGGTCAACGGCTGTCTCGAGTAAATGAAGCCTCTGTCTTCCTAGAACAGTGGATCCACCCTGCATATGGAGTCAGCGCATGATCCCATGTGGCATAGATTGACCTCACAGTGGCGATCCTTGATCTTCGAGCTAGCCAGAGTCCGTCGCCAGGTGATATCCCGAGCTTCTCGCAGAGTGCGGCGACTTCAGACGCGTTCACTGCCTCTGAGATCTGGGGTACAACTCGACTACGATTCAGCCATGTTTGGATGGTCTTCGTGGTCATCGGGACGAACTCCTGAAGTAAAAGCATTCAGGTAAGAGAAAGCTAATTATGCCAGTTGTCTCGTACCGCGAAAGGTTCGACTTTACACTTCGGGGACACTGACAAGAATGAAGGCTCCTCGCGGTGCCGCAAGACGATGCATTCGACGATTTCATCGTTCTCCCTTAACACACTTTGGATCCGAGAAGGTAAAGCTTGAGTGATATCGGAAGTCTACCAATTGAACGGTAAACGGCCCTGATGTCCGGCACTAAAGTGCGACACGTACTTCTAAACCGAAGCGTGTGTCCGGTTTATCAGACCCAAACTAGAAAGAACAATGATCACCACCTATTGAATAGAAGAAAAAGACACCAGGGGGCTTACACGTCTCATCGCGTCAAAGTAAGTCATGACCTTGAACTTGTTAGGTAAGGTTACGCCTTTGAACTGCTGCCAAATTTTCTTTATAATAGTCTCGATGACATCCCGGACTTGAGTGCCTCCCATTCGCCAGGCATCAGAACTCGGGGACTCAGTAGCATCTCCCTGAGATCCCCATGACACAAATGCCATCTCCATATCAATCTGAGTAAATTCCGGCTGCCTATCCTTCCGGCCGTCCTCGTCACGGAAGCATTTGGCAATCTGGTAATAACGATCTACCGCCCCCGAACAGATCAACAATTGTTTAGGCTGCTGCGGTGACTGGGCGAGAGCGAAAAAATTAGGTGGGTCCGAATCATTGCTAACCTGTGTTGGAACGAGATACTCCTTTGCGCCTTCAGGGGACGAACGTAAGAGCAGAGGAGTTTCCACATCGAGAAAACCTAAAAGATGATGAGACAAGTGTTTTCGACAGGGAAACACGGAGAAGGACCATTTTCGTGTAATATATTTCTAACGAGGTGCGCCACATTTGCCCGCCTCTTCAAGTTGTCGGAAAGAAAGGGACGCCGGAGGTCAAGATACCGATAGCGCAGACGATATTCTTCGTTTGGCTTGTGGAGCGGTTGGTAAGGCAAAAGATGAGCACGGGAAGAGGTACCTACTAGATTGTGACCTGACGGAACAAATGGTAGTTGGGTCGCGGGGTTTAAGAGGACAAAACTGTGAACTTTGATGTCGATGTCACCTCCGGGGCCCTGGAATAGAGTCAAACACGGAAGATGGGTATGCAAAATGAATACTGACATCCCGACGGGCCTCTGAAGGCCTTAAAAGGACCGAGCCTTGAACTAAAATGACAGACTCGACAGGAACCTGAGATAGAGCGTCTGAAAACGCGTCGGTATTGTCGACGATGAGCTGGACTGTGCCGGAGGGGTCTTTGAGCGGAAAAAAGGAAGAGATACGACCCTTCCTTGTCGACAAGAGAGTTGTTGGTGGAAAATGGACGAATGGAGTAGGAAAGAAGTAATCACCGTTTATTCAGGAGCCAGCCAGACAAAACGACCCGAGATCCAACATCTGACGCGGACAAGGTGCCGCAGCGGTGAGTTCGAACTGGAAATGGCGCTAAAAACGGGATTCGAGATTAAAATTTTGTTAAAAAAGTTGTTGAAGGAGACTACGGCTGACCGCAATGGGCGAGAAAGTGCCGATGGAACGGGTGGTGTGGCTGAGAATAGGCTCGGCAAGAGAAAGGAACATGTGAAGAGGCAGATAAAAGTAAAGGACACCGTGGAACCGCCTGAGGCAGTGCCCGGAGCAATGCTCGCATCACAGGCGCAAAGAACACGAAGCCACTTGGAGGCACAAGGTCAACCTTCACATTTCGATCAGTTACGTAACTCTCAACTAACCCTTTGTTACTAAGAACAGAAAGGAAGTGCAACAACAGAATCTCTTCCCTGCCATCACGTCGTCCCTGCATCTAGCCGATATAAAGTAAACTTACTATTCCAATGTATTTGCTACTATTCCCTCATGCCTCCCTCCCTCGTCGACCTACCCGTTGAGCTCCTTGATGCCGTTTGCTCCCATCTTAGCCCTTGTCATCTACTCCCCCTTCTCAAGGTCTGTTCCCCCGTCTCCCCAGTCGCCCAGCGCAGACTCTATCGCACTATTTTCGCAGCTCCTGCAGCCAAAAATCTTTCCGTCGTCCTCACCCTCGCGAGAAATCCTCTTCTCGCACAGTATGTCACCTCTTTCTCTATCAATCTAGACTCCCGGCCCTCCTTGTTCCTGTCCTTCTTTCGCCATCTTGCGGTGGCGCTTGGGAACATGACCAACCTCGTCCATTTGTGCGTCTTCGTCCCTCCTCGGGTCAGCTGGATATTACTTCCAATCAACTCATCACACTACCCCTCCTTATCCCACTTCTCATGCTCGTTTCCCTTTAATTCTCATGTCGCGACCTTCCTAAAAGCCACCCCTTCCCTTCTAAAATTAGAGGTGGACACATTATCCCCTTCATTTCAACACGACTATCTCGAGGCCCTTCCATCTTCCTCGGTACCTCATTTGTCCCACTTTACTGGTTCCTCCCAGGCCGCCCGTGCCATCGTCCCAGGCCGTCCAGTTCAATCTCTCCGTATTAATTCAGGTCATGTCGATGACAGCGTTGTCGATGCCATCAGCCAATCCACAGCTGATATAACAGTCTTTGAAGCCACAACTACGTCTTTCCCTGCGTCGCTGCTCCATCTTCTTTCCCAGCGCTTGCACCAAATGATCTATCTCAGGATTTCATCCACCTGTAATTTCTCGGGACTCCCCGACACGGTACCTTTTGTTTCATACTCTCGTGCCTTCTTCGTGCTCATTTTTGTTTCAAGGCTTTTTACAAAGATATTGCCAGCGCCTTGACAAAATTCCCAGCCCTTGAAGGGTTTGAACTCTCTGGGATGCTCTGGGGCTCCGTAAAACCAGACCAAAAGCAGGTCGGAAGAATTTGGCAGTCAAAGCCGCTTGACATTGATTTCGGCCCAGAGGAAGGTGCTGAATCTATTGATTCTTATTTGGATTTTTCTTACTACTACTGACGTCCTGTCAACCCTGCGTACCAAGTAATTTACCAGTACTGATACTTCTTTTCACAATATGTCATTAATCTTCGACATCACTTCTGATACGTCGTTACCTAATTAGGCATATGTCACACTATACTGTACCGTGACACAAGAATTGGCTTCTCGAGCTTCTCCCACTCGAATCATTCTTCTTCTGTGACCGTCATGAGCAAACGACCTCCCAACGAGATCGAAACCAAAATCCATCAAGCCGCGTTATCTTCTGATAATCATGTAAAGCTCTTGTTTGTCGAATACTCGCACTCGGACTTATTCTTCATAGGAACTTACCCCGAAACAAATCGAAGAGATCGTACCAGATACCAAAGCCAGACAGAAAGCTATCAACTTCCTATTAGCTGTTGGGCTGTTCAAACCGTTAAGCGACGGGAAAAAGAAGATCACTTTCAGAGCCGTCGCCAAGGCAGAACTTAACGCGTACTTGTCATCCCTTTTTACCAAGCTATGCCGAGTCTGACCGGCTTTGGTTAGAACCAAGGATCTCAGTGGAGAGGAGAATCTGGTGTTGGGTCACATAAAGGCATCACAGAATGAAGGTACGTGAACGCAACGTGACCTAAGCGAAATTGTTTCCATGATATCCCTGCAGGCATATGGACCAAGCACCTCAAGGCCAAAACAAATCTACATCAAACAATAATCGATCGCTGCTTGAAAACATTGACTCAGAAAAAGCTCATCAAACGCGTGCAGTCCGTGCAGGTGGGATTCTTCAAAGCGAGGCAACCCTTGTTTCTCTAATGCCGCTATCAGTATGCGACGAGGAAGATCTACATGCTCGAAGGCATAGAACCATCGATCGCGCTCACGGGGGGACCATGGTATACAGATAACGAACTAGACACTGAGTTCATCGAAACCCTTATCAAAGCGTGTTTCAAATTGATACGTGATATGGTATGGTCAACGTTCCCAAGCATTGTACTAATGTGCTAACATCTTACGACAGAGTTATCCAAAACGCGGTTCCAAATACGAAGGAGCGTTATACCCCATATCCAATTCCCCACAGTATCCTACGGCACAGCACGTTCGAAACACTCTACGGCAGGCTAGGCTGACAGAGACCGATCTCACGGTGGAGCACGTCGAGATGTTGTTAAATGTTCTAGTCCTCGACGGAGAGATCGAAAAGGTGTGTTGCATCTTCATTGGCCGTCTAGTGGTAACGGTAATCATTGCACTTCAGATCCCCGCTTTCGGCATTGCATCCTGGAATACAAATTCCGTAAATGAGGATGACTCCGGAGATGAAACTGACAATAAAAAGAAGACAAAAAAAAGAAAACATCGCTCTTCTGATTCCGACGGCGAGGACAACACGAGTAAACGGAAAAGGAAAAAGCGAGCCACGACGGACGATTCAGACTCGGATGATCTCTTACCTAAAAAGTCGAAAAAAAGGAGGAGGGACGGTGACTCTGGGTCGGACGTTGAATCTACCAAACGCAGAAAGAAAAAGGTGATCTCCGACGATGAAGCGACAGATTCAGACGTGGATACCAAGAAGAAACGGAGGCGGGCCAAATCCAAGAAATACGACAGCTCTTCCGAAAGTGATTCGTCTGATTCTGAAATGGAAACACGTCGTCACAGTCGTAAATCATCGAAACTTCGGCATCGCTCGTCCTCTCCTGTACCCGGTTTCTCCGATAGCGAAGATGGGATATATGTGTATAGGGCTATACGGCAGGAACGCCTGTCGCTTGGCTGGTCTGAATCACCGTGTGCCAAGTGTCCGTCGTTCGAATTCTGCAAGGACGGAGGACCTGTGAATCCACGAGAATGTGTTTACTATGGGGATTGGTTAACGGGTGGCCCCGTGGCTGAAATCGAGGACACCGCATAGGACAAAGAAGGCCGTTGTAAAGACTATTCATAATTCCGTTACCCAATAAAGTTCGTATTCTCTAATCCCGAACTTCTTCGACCTGCAACTCCTGTACAGCCCGCTGTACGAACAAATGTGCGTCGTATCTGATCAACCAAGGATGTGCCTCGTTCTCGGAGGTAATTAAGGTTTCTGTGCCTCCCGTGAACTCAGCCACAACGCCCAGGTACACGTCCTGTCCCTGTACCAACTCGAATTTTTTGAATTGCCATCCCAGTGAGACTGCACCATCTACCCGAATTATGTCCGAGGTTACGTCGAATTCCAGTCGACTGAAGTCGAACCCAAGGCCAAGGCCAAGAGCTTTTGTATAAGCCTCCTTTATCGTCCAAATCCAAAAGAATCTTCGAAGAGCTTCGTCTTGCGATACTTCGGGGGAAAGTAAACAGCGACGTTCAAGCGTGGTTAGCTGAGTTGAGAGTTAAAAATACGCGGCGACGTATAGCACTTCAACTCGCCTGATCTCCTACAGTCTCTACAAAGGATCTGAATGACTCGCGCCCTGGAATCCGTACCTTCATTACATCAATGCCAATAGAAAAAGATGGCGGGTTTGTCGTGCCCGGTCCGAACGCCATTGCTACCAGACCGTTATCATGGGATATGTTGAATGCAACGGGCGGATCCAGATAAGGTGTGGTCTTGATGATTGTGAGCGTATTGCAACAGCCGAGATCTGGTGCCCACATACAATATATGGTTTCCTTGCCTCTGTCGCACCAAATGTCATAGCTTGCGGTAGGACGCCACGATCCCTGAGCATCATACGGGGCAGCAAATGCCCGATGAGTGTCCCTAGCAAACTGTCAGACACTACTAAAATCGGAAAAAACAGACACCTACGACAGGCATCCTCCCTTCTAAAGAACTTTTTGACTCGCGTCGCGCTTTCTGGGTCAACGACTGAGAGGCCTGCATGGTAAAGCTGTTCAGGTTAGTGTAAATCTAAGAGTAAATCAAGGACTCTTATATACATCTTCAGAAAACAGAGCAGGATCGTAGTGAACCGCCCAGACTTGCATGGGGGGGCAGAGATGATGCGAGTTAGTGATCAAGGACTGATCGATGATTGATGATCGACATTCCAGGCATTCTTATCTTATCGCGCTACAACTTCTACTTCATCTTTCACATCTAATTGTCCTTCTTCAAGGATGAGCCCTGCGATGCACGGATATGGGACACCACAGTTTGTCACCCTTGGGATGTTTATCATCGATGAATTCTCTTTCCTCGATGATGACGGAAACCCGACGGGAAAAGAACTTGCTCCTCAGGAAAGCCTAACAACGCGATTATTGAACACCCTTAAGTGCTCATGTCGTTGATTATCTGTAGATCGGTGGTGGAGGCACTTATGCAGCTCTTGGGGCACGTATATGGTCTGTTGTACTGTTACAGTATCAAGCAGATACTAAAATCTGCGGTACCTCTTGCATAGGCTCCCTCCGGATAAGATTGGAATGATAGTTGATAGAGGTAATGACTGGCCATCCGATATCCAAGAGGAACTCGATAAATATGGCCACGAGATGTGGATGTATCGCGATCAGCTCTCAACGCGTACCACCCGCGCCCTCAATTCTTATATGGGTGATCACCGAAGGCGCGTCTTACAAAATCTCCGTGCAGTTGATTCGTTAACTAATTGAATATCGTTGCTTTAGTTTTGACTATCTTACTACACGTATTCGTATCACACCTCGAGATCTTCGAGGAACTAGGTTGGCGCGGGCGCCTACTATTCATTTCGTGTGCTCTCCCTCTCGAGCACATTCCATCGTGTCTGAGATTCACGAGGAACCCAAATGGCATCCAACTACGATTTGGGAGCCTATTCCGGTGTGTTTTTGTATTATGAATCAAGGATCTGCATCTTGAAATTGATACGTACCAGGATCGGTGCGTTCCAGAGGAGCTTCCGGCTCTAATCAAAGTCCTGCCACAAATCTCTGTCTTGAGGTAGACAATGTAATCCAACATATTCTGTTGACTGACAAGACACAGTCCAAATGCAGAAGAAGCGCTTACCGTGTTGTCTATGGCGCTTCCACCGACTAAGAGTTCCATAGAGGAGGCTGCACAAAAGTTCCTCGACTTTGGGGTTGGAAACAAGGGCAGGGGATCTGTGATAATTCGCAGTGGTGAACTCGGGGCCTATGTGGCCACGAGAGTTAATGGCGGTAAATGGATCGACGCATTCTGGACAGATCAGGATAAAGTCGTGGACGTGACTGGTTTGTTCCTCATTTATGCGCAACAACGGCATAAATTTACCGTATGTCCTAGGCGCAGGAAACAGCTTTCTTGGCGGGTTAGGGGCCGGCCTATATCTTGCCCAAGGGGATGTATATCAAGGTCCGTGCATTATATGCAAATGGTGCTTGCCAATGACCCTTGTACCAGCCACTCTCTATGCAACCATTTCAGCTGCCTTCGTTATTGAACAAGAAGGCTTACCCCAGATGTCCCAAGAGGTCGATGATAACGGTTCTACAATTACCTTGTGGAACGGCGACTCGCCAGAACGGAGATTACGTCTGTTGCAGGATAGATAAAGGAAAATAACGATCCGAATATGTATATGCAACTACTACAAAATGTCGGTACAAAATAAAAATAAGCGCGGTAGAAATTGGGATACTAATACACACAGATTGGCTCTGCTCACTGCTGACCTGACTCGAATCTTGCTCGGCTGGCAGCAAACAATTCTTGTTGAGCTGCTAATAGTTCTTCTAAAAAAATGGAAATAGCTGTGTAAGAGTCGAACTGCGCATACAGCAATCAAGCGGACTAGCCTTCGGTCATTCCAGACTGCTCGAACTTGGAAACCTTCTTCTCTCGGTCCTGATGAACGATATGTCAGGGAGACAGTTAATCACGAGCGGCGCGATACACGCCTTCTGCTGTTGCTTGTGATCTTTTAAAACATCCTCCACCTCGGTAGTGAACGAGTCAAATCCCAACCGCTACAGACAGACAAGGTGAGAGTTACGCCGAGACGCGGACAATGAGAGACGAACCTTAAGCGCGGAAATGATATGATCTGGTGCAATGGTCTTTTTGGACTCTTGTTCGCAAATCTCGTTTGCTTCTGACGAAATCAGGTGTATGAATTCTGTAAAACAGATAGTAATGGGCTCTCATTTTGGATAAGCAGACAAAGTATTTTACCTACACAACACTCAATAACAAGGTCTCTCGTCTCCTTCGCGCACACAACATCATTAGGGAGCAGCTCTGCAACGAAGAGACGCGTCAAAACAAGTCGAGAAAGAAAATGAGTCGACGCACCTGAAATCATTTTTGTCACAGTCGCCTTGGGTAATGAAAGATCATCATCTGTGGGTACCCCCGAGTGCCCCTCGCGATCCGACATGGTAAAGAGATAGTAGAGAGCGCTTGCCCTCGAGAAAATGTAGTGGAAGAGAAGACGTGACAGCTGTGGAGGGTTTTGGGCCCGGCCCAGGATTTTCAGCAATTTCAAACTCCGCCAGGTTGCTTCGAACCATCATGTCTGCTGTGCGTCTTTTGCCGCTCAATGCGATCGTTTTCTCACATTTCATGTAATTCTAGGTCAACCCAGTCAACCCCAAACCTTTCATGCAGGAACTCACTGGCAAGCCAGTGTTCGTCAAACTAAAGTGGGGACTAGAGTACAAGGGTTACCTTGTCAGTACAGATGGGTTCATGAACCTTCAAGTGAGCGCTGCTGGGCCCTTCTCTCTTCGCAGCTTGACATCGTTCTTTAGTTGGCAAATACAGAGGAGTATCAAGACGGAAAGTCGAACGGCGCGTTGGGTGAGGTGTTTATAAGGTGCGCGTCATTTTTCATTCGAGTCAGTGAGAGATGCCTGACTTTTACGGAATAGATGTAACAACGTGCTATATATTATGAGTATATTCCATCGCTTACCTTGTATGCCTGCTAACTTCTTCCTTACAGGGAGGCACCAGCCGAGAAAACCGAGTAGACCTAGGCGGTCGCGTTACGCGTTATACGATGTCTTATCTCCACTCAAGATTTTTGGTCATCACGACCAGAAGCGAATCATGCATTTGCTAGTCTTGATTGTATTATATGCTCGTGATGTATTGGCGAAGTATCTTTCTTCTTGTGCTACGCAATATATTGATCTTAGGGATTCATCGACCAATCCGGCGTAAATGAGAAAATAAATCTGCTGAAATCCTCAGTGTTGTCTGCACGACCTTAGCATCGCTTCAGCTCTCTACAAATGCAACATATGTTGCTGTCGCGACTTGGAACCTTCACCGCATCCGCCTTTTGTGTTGACCGTTCAGCCAACCATTCCAGGCATGACTATGGATATGCTCCGTATTCTTGAACGTTATATTATTTCTCTTTGCACCAAGCGTGCGTATCTTTCTCTACAGATATCTATCTACCTCTCGATCAAGAAACTACGTCTTCCCCTCCTTCCAGGAGCGTCTTCATCGTTGATGCACCAGAACGTGATGGTCAACAAAATGCTTGGATACGATTTCAAGCCCTTTGTATGTCGCAATGGCGCACCTCCATAAACGGACGCTGCTTCGCCAACCGGCTTGGTTTAAGCAACTTTTTTCTGAATCTGCTGAGAGGTACAACTGCACGCGACGGATATACCACTGTTCAGTGTCGGCGGTCCAAAACCCGACACTGAGAGCAGAATTTTTGAAACTACCGTCCTTCGGGAACCAAGATATGTCTTGAGTGAGACTGTACCCGTTAGGAGACTGGTTGTACACCTTGTAAACCCCACAAATGACATTCAGTTGGGATTCACTGAGGCTTTCCTCCCACATGTGAATCTCGCGCTCCTCTCGGCCTAGGACGGTAACTTTATGGCATTTTCCATAGCGCAAGATGTCATCGGTTGGGCGTTGCAGAATGACACTAAAGTCGTCAATGTGTTCCATAGCGAGACGCCATATGATCCCTCCGTGCATCAAAGCAGCCTTTGCAACGACGGGGTCGCGCAATAATGCAGCCCTTCTGCGCACATAAGATATGTAGTCCAATAGACCAGCCTTGAAATTGGCTGGTCTATATGGAATGGCTGTATAAGCAGTTTGACATGGGCCGTTTACACAGGGCTTTCTCCCTGACTTTGGATTCGACGGATCTGCTTGAACGCCCACGGTGAAGCGGATACCATGGCCGCAGAGTTCCTCTATCAGATCGTCAAGGCACGTCATTCCAGATAGACGTAGACAATGCAGAACATCGTCGGCGCGGTAAACGATGAGCATGTAGCGCTGTTCGTGAACCTTCGATGCGCCCTGGACTTGAAGGCGGTATCCCGTTCTCTCGTCGCCTCCATCGTGCCATCGGACAGCTTGGATATCCAGAGGAGAAGCAAGTTTACCCAAGTAGCTATGTGATTGAGGTAATAAATCCCACCAAGTAACAGGTATGGACGTTGGTGGCGGCTGCACGTGTGAAGCCGTTATAACACTTTTGCCGCTGCCTTCCTTCTTCGTTGCATGCCACGCCAACCATAAGACAAATTCTCCCAAACTCAGAAAAACCGATTTTTCTACGTCGTCCTGCGGTACGCTGAAATATTCTAGTGATTTCAGACAAGTTGTGACCTTTGCCTCGTCCACTGCAGTTAGTCTCAACGATGGGCTCGGATCTGTTGGCCTGGCGGTCTGTATGCCAAACCGAAAGCGCAGGACATCCTTCAAGGGCCAATATTCATGTTCCTTGGGCTTAAGATCTTCACTGAGCACCTGGGATTGTGCCTCAAAGAGTTTTGTACTATATGCCTTTTCCCAGCTGAGTGCTGACAGCTTCCCTACTGAGGCCTGAGCACCTTTCTCCATAGGAAGGGGTGGATGTCGTTGCCCAGGCGGAATACTACTATCAGAGACGTGTCGCATCGCGACGTATTCTTTGTCGTCCACCCTTTCCCAAACGAAAGTATCAACATTTCCTATCGGATATTTTTGCTCCTCGGAAACAAGCTCTGTGGTCCGAACATGACAGCTCTGCTTTTCATATGTCGGCGTATGCAGGAGCTGCAGTTCCTCCGAGTATCTATGGCCTTCGACCGTGACGCGGGTGTTGTCTGAATGGTTGGCAGCAAGAACATCCGAATATCCGGTGGTTCGTCGGACGTTTTGTTCTGATTCACTGACTACAAATATTTCGCCAGTCTGCCGCCTACCAGTACCAAGCGAAATGTCGTGTGTTTGGGGAGCAATATGCTCTGCTGCTTTGGTACGACGAACAACCTTACTCGGTGGGACCCAAAAGTAGTACTTCTGGCGTAAGGACTGGTCCAATGCTTCAAACGGACTCGTGATCGGGCCCCAATTTATCCAGACCGGAATGCTGTATGTGGTATACGCTTCCAGGAACTTTGCGGCGTTTTTGCATGCCCGAGGATCTACGAAGAGACCGACTCGCCGCGATGCCTCTTCACCTTGCCAAAAACCACTATCATTTTGAACTAACCAAGAAGTTCGAATGAGATCAGTCCAGTTCCCGCCGACTTCCTCTGTCAGCGTGATTTCCCAGTCATCTCCATCCTTTTTCGCGAGGGTGAGCGCCAACAGGAACGAAATTTCTCCTGCCAGTATCAAAAATGCGTCCCGCGATCGCATTGCGGCATGTTCCATCGCCATCTTGTGACATTTTGCATGATGATATCCATACTCCCACGGCGGAGGAAATCTAGGGTACGAAAGTCTTTCAACGCAGTCCAATTTTTTCCCTAACGTTCGCCTCAAGATATCCAAGAGAATTTCCAGGTGCTTCCATTTGTCTGCGACTTTTGTTTCCAAAGCCCATTGGCCCGGTGAAGGGGAAAACAGCGGGATAGAAGCCGACGAATAGTCCAGACACTTGAACAGAACACACTGATAAACGCTGCTCCGGTGGACGGGAAGAAAGCCCTGGTATGGCATAGTGTCAGAAGCCCAGCTGCGTCTTATAAAATCTTTGGGATCTGGAAGCCACGAACTCTTCGGATCTTGGAAGGTTATTCCCCCCGCAGGCACAGGAGGAAGGGCATCTGCTTCTAGGCACAAGAACAGGTGGTTATAATCATCTTGAATGACCGTACGAATTGGCGAGCGCATCATCCTGGGCCACGCGTCGTCAGCTGGCGACTAAATCCGTAAGCATGAAAACGCCGCACTGAGAGAAACACACCAACGCACTGTTATTGATACTACGGTCGACCTCAAAAACGTCTATGGTTCCTACTACTGCACCACTTGCGATCCGAGTTGGCACTCAAGACCACCGTAGAACAAGCTCTTCTGCGACTCAGACGACGATTCTTTCACCGGGTACAACCCAGGTGAATTGTTTCAAGCCACCAGACTGCTTCGGCTAGGCAGCACTGCCTGGTCTATATTATGCTGAAAGTGTGAGTTTGTGGTCAAAGTTCTGCAAGTTGCCGTTTCCCACCAAGCTGTGTGGTTCGGATCAATCTCGCCTCAGTGGAATCTCGTCGGTCATTGTACTCTTAGTTCTGTTTAATGTGCATCTTACAATGTACCGAAGGCTCGATACCGAAATACATCGTAATGAATAGTAGCAAAGTTTAGGGTTAAGCGTATCAATAGAGAAAGATTCTCAGGATTTAACATCAGAGTGCCCTAACGAGCGGCCTGGTTGTACTTGATCACGAACTCGCTGTTTCTGAAAAGCAGTTAAAGCCAAGGAAGCGTTGACAAAAAGCTGACATACAAGAGCCTTGAGCTCAGGAAAACCACCCTCTATCTTCCTATCCCATAATAAATGTGGAGATTGGTTTCCAACAGTGATCCATACACGAAAGCGACCAGCAGTTTCATCCGAGTTCAGAGGATATAGAGATATATTCCCTATCAAAGGTGGCGGAAATGTCAAGAAGAGCTCTGTCTGCATCCATGTTGCTCTATGAAGCCTAGCATATATTGGGCACTCGAATCGTCTGCCACGTTCTTGCAAGCTTACCATCGGCACTGGAATGGCGGTGAGCTGTATAGGTGTGAATGCGAAGGGCTGTACCCACTCTATCACAAAATTCGATGGTGATTGTAGTGGAGGGTGCTGGAAAAACAAAAGTCGAGGGATCCAGTAAACTGCTAACGCTTTCTTGGACTTCGCTGGTCGACATGGTGGTGATAGGGTAAAGCTGATTGTTTAGTCATCTGCCATGCATGTGATGCGTTGGCAATATTGACGCGTTGTTTGGTCCACTGTGGACGCGTCTTCCTTTACCCTGAACCATCATGACAGCCACTGAAGGCTCAAAAATACGTTCGACGGTTCACAGTGCGTACTTTCGTCGACGGATCCTTCATTATGTTTTCGTTGACTCTTCCCCGTAGTCGAGGTCCGTCTGAAATCTCGGGCAACGGCCAGATTCGAAACGATTCGTCATCGAGTTCACGACTGGATACATACATTCGACCGCATCAACTTGTCTTCGACTCTTACTGGATGGGGTGTCGTCCCAGAACTAGGGACATCTGTGGATCGGATCGTTGTTTGCGAATCGACATCTGCGTCCCAATCTCTTCCAATAGACGAGTTGGCCTTACAAATCCACGTTTACCAACCATCGGACACCGATTCCTTTGAGGAGTTTTCCAACAGCGCTGGCTCCAAGGATGATGAGGATGATACAATGGCTGCAAGTGTCTGCGAATTGCCTAACCTCAGCTGGGAGGGTCTCTGGGATTCTTTGATATATGCGGATGATATCAAAATGAAGCTTTTGGACTATATTCACGCCACTCTCATCTTCAGTGATGCTGATGTCAACTGTGAGCACAATATGCTCAGCGGGACGCGGCCGCTCATCCTTATTCTGCAGCCAATCTTGTTTCGTGGAATCGCGTCGTTCTCTTGCATGGACCACCTGGAACAGGAAAGACATCATTATGTCGTGCACTTGCGCAGAAGCTCTCTATCCGCTTATCCCATCGGTATGTTCGTATTTAATTCCTAGTCCGTGCACATTTTTATTATCAACAGTTACACCAACGCCCGATTGCTTGAGATAAATGCTCACTCTCTTTTTTCCAAATGGTTTTCAGAATCTGGCAAGCTCGTCCAGCGTCTTTTCACAAGTATAACAGAACTTGCCGAAGAAGAAGATGCATTCCTTGTGGTCCTTATAGGTTCGCCATCTGTTCCTCGTCGAGCATCCAAGTAATCGCCTGATCGTCTGTAGATGAAGTGGAATCTTTAACCGCCGCAAGGGCCGGAGCAATGGCGGGTACTGAGCCGTCAGATGGCTTGCGGGTGCGCATATATGCACTCCTCAGATACTTTTTTATGGTCTCATGGAAGTCTTAGGTTGTGAACGCTCTTCTGACGCAATTAGATAAGCTGAAGCACAGAAAAAATGTCCTTGTCATGTCGACAAGTAATCTTGTGAAGGCGATTGGTAGGATATCACTTCTACGTATATCCTGCAGAGATCTGATGTATTCTGCAGACAGTGCATTTGTGGATCGAGCAGATATCATTCAATATGTTGACCTTCCTTCTCGCGAAGCAATATATGAGATCCTCCGCTCGTCCCTGTGCGAAATCGTGACCAAAGGACTCGTCGCTCCTGTTGTAAGACATCTCCTGGTCTGTGGTTGGCTCCATCTTGATTGTTGTGCAGAATGTTCCCACCCTACAAGCTGCACGGATGTATGAGCTAGCTGCTCCTGTTCAGTCTACGCCATCCACTTCAGTACCTTTGGATGCCCACGCAAAATCAGGACACGTTGCTATGAAGCTTCTTGCACTAGCGACTGAGTGTCGAGTAAGCACACTATTGCCCAAACGTCATACGTATTGACACTGATTGGGTTTTCAGAGTCAAGGCATGTCAGGTCGAGCACTGCGCCGGCTTCCTGTGCTTGCTCTCGCAAGGTATATGGGACTTAGCGGCATGTCTGGCCCTCCGCTATCGACGTCTTCAAAAGGACATGCTCAGACACAGCAACCATGTGCAGAGGTCGATCAATGGCTGAATGGCATGGAACGAGTCGTTGCAGAACAAGCGAAGGAGAAGGAACGGTTGTCATGATTAAATTAGACAGACTTCAAAATAGCTATTACTGCTCTCTAGACCAATGTACTTAATTATTGTATGTTACGTGACCGCATCCTTATGTACTTTTACGCTGTATCAAAGCTTATTTCTGTACAACACGGGCAAGTTCGCGCCTGCGTTGTGCCAGCATCCGAAGCCTCATTCCTAATGCCTTTAGCTGTTCCGCTTCTGCTTCCTCTCTTTCTGCGCGCTGTAGAAGAAGGTCGACAAACTCCGCTTCTAATACTCCATGGACACGGCTCGGCTCCTGCATTGTCGAAGGAGTGATGTTCCCAGCGACCCCAGCGCTTCCTTGTGCATGCGTAAATTTACAAGCCGTAGGAAGTAAAGATGGCCGCAAGTTTGATTGTAGCAAGCTGCGTTTCTCTGGATCATTTCCTGTGCGACCAAGTTCATCGACGACCAGACGAAATTGTGCGATTGTCGACGCAGACAATCTTGGACAGGTATGACGGGTATGCAGGAGTGGTCGACGTTCCTCAAGTGGTGGGGAGGGCAATGTCAAAGCAAGCTCTTTCGAATAGGATGAGATGGAGCTCTCCACAGTATGAGACACTTCGACATCGTCAGTGGATATTTCGTCGCACACAGAAAGCGCAGGCAGATGAGGAGCACTCGGAATTTTAGCGGTAGGTGGAGGGCTAATAGGATATGACAAAACACGCCATTTGGCTGTGTCTGTGAATGGATCACTGGATTTCGATGGTTCAAAGGGGTGAGACGATGCGACGAGAGCTGAATCCAGGAGATATCCAGAGCATTCTTCTGAGAAACTCGTGTCTGGGCTGAAGACTCGAAGAGAAGGAGAACGTAAGAGATCTCGAAGGATAGTAGGGCTGAGCTTTGAGAAATAATTCATGCGCAATGGGGTAGACAGATACGGATGTTCAACGTCGCGTTCGTCGTCCCTCGGTTGCAGGGAGAATGACGGAGGGTCGGCAAATGGCGGCAAAAGCGAGGAGGTAGCAACAGGCGAGTTACTGTACAAGTCGCCGTTGTCGATGACGTCTACATCGAATGCCTTGAAGAGATATTCCGCGCTCTTTTCGTCACAGGAGATGGTGTCAGCAAGACGTTGGAGACACCTGGGACGTCCAATAGGTTCCGCGGATGAATACGCTTTGTTCGGCCTGCCGTATTCCGAGAAAGACGTATATCCGTCGACGTCGTTGGCAATGTTGAAAGAAACCATGACTAGCTGCAAGGTGGAAGGAAAGTGGTCGTGATATTTGCTGTTCAAGTAACCAAGTCAGGAGTCATCGTCTAAGACATACAATTCACCCGATCTCTTAGCTAAAATATTAAAATAGTAACAACAATAGTAGGGTAGAGACAGGAAAATGCTTAGTGTAATAATCGTACAGTTGCAGAGGGCCATGCTAGAAAGTATATCAAGACGTCATGCAGGCTACATCAATAACATATTTGGAACCGTCGACGGCTGCCCAAATGTCTCTTGGTTTCAATCAGTAGGCCTGGGAGGCATGCTGGTACGGGTATCTAATCTTCTCATCTCTTTCTCCAGTCGATTGATACCGGAAGTTCCATTCGAATTCGGTAGTCCCCGGACACCATGCTTATCGAACAGATAAGTCAGCAGATTTTTCTTTTCGTCGGCTAGGCCATCCAGAAGAACGAATAAGTGTGTTTCATCCCGTAGCACCAGCTGGGCAGCAATTATCACAGCGGCGGCCGACTCTCTCACTACAAGAGATGTCTTATCATTTAGCGACTATGACAACTAAGTTAATCTTTCAACCCAAACAGAATATATTGATTGGACTCACAGTGATGAGGGTCGTCCTGAGACGGGGTATCTCTTCTTCTGCGATTTCTGCGGGTAGACGGAGGATAAATTTCCCAAGAGCGATCAGGCCAAACGCATATGTTGCAGTTTGAACTTCTTCATCCGAAAACTCAGGGTGAGGTTCAGTCCTGAAGGTCCGTAGGCTGGCGTGCATGGTGGTCAATCCATACACAGGTTCAATATAGAAAGCCAAGGCATCACGGATTGTGTTGGTAGCCTCTAATACCTAAACAACGCAGATATCAGAAATCAAGTGAACATATATGCCCAGAAAACTTACGTTAGGCTTGTTGCAATAACGTATTCGGAGCAAAGCAGACAGTATATCTGCTTCATGTCCTTCAATATAAGCCGCCTGGTTTTCAAGCACTTCCCATAGGACGATAAGTCCATACTCGAGTTCTTCCTCGCTCTAGAAAGCTAATATAAGTGGAAGTGAGAAGAACAGGGGGATCGAAATATCACCTTGAGTGGGTCCAGACATTGAATGAGTGCATTCAAGAACCGGTCAGAGTTATTGTTCCTCTCCCATATATCAGAATGAAGATTTGGCACAGAAGACGAGCTGGCAAAGGGAGAAGGGCTGCCGGGATAACCCAGGTCGGGACTCATAGGTGATGACGGTTCGGCCGCAGGGTTCGCTATACAGAAAAGAGCTATCCGCCGGAGAAGGTCAACGTCTACATCACCAGCTTCCATTCGGGCGATATATCCTTGGAGTTCCTTCTCATGGTCTGAACTAGTGGCATCTTCAAAGCTTAAACGATGAGCGATCACTACAAACCACGAAATCAGCTGTTCGGCATGTCGAACTAGATGAAAACGCATCACTTACAAGCCTTTCGCTTGAGCCACCAACCACTCTCTTGCCGGCGGTCTTGTTGGAGAACATCCATCAGGGACGGTGAGTTAGTCTTGCCCACTGGGCTATCCTTGAAAAGTGCCGCCTGTCGCATGACAGATGTAACCCGGTTCACAGGAGTGGTTGGTGGTACCTGTCCTTGAATAGGTTGTAAAGGCATTGGTTTCGCTTTCATCTTAGGCGTCGAAAGCCCATTAGTACTACCAGCGAAGAGCGATGAGGGTATCCTAGGATGATCTAGCCCTTCCTCCTCTGGTTCCACGAGCTCCAGGAGTCGCTCTGCGGCGCTCTCCGCCTGCTCAGCCCGCGCTCTTAGCGCATCTTCGACGACAGGCCGGCCATCCCCAAGGTCAACCACAGAGTCAGAAGATAGAACATTGGGAACACCGAGAATAGGCTTCGAGCCTATTGATTTGGGCGAAAGTGACTGGGTCCGAGTATCTGACTTGGGCGTTTCAGTTGGGTATTGCTCGAAGGGGGCAGAAAAGGACATGAGGTTTATAGAGTGATCATCGGAGTCAGTGTCATAATCAGGTATTGGTATGCTTTGCGCTAGAAGCAGAGAATCTTCCGGACCTGCCGCATCAATGAGGAGGGTAGAGTGTCGGACATGTGTAGGCGTAGTGGCAAGTCTCTTGGCGGGACTGCGGCGGGGCGGAGAGCCTACAGAGGAGGGAGGTGAAGCGGGTAATGCTGTTCGAGCCGCTCTCTGAAGAATAGACTGTCGATTAGACGGACCAGCAAGAGGTGAGGCCGGTGATGTGCGCCGTTGGAACGAGTTTTCGGGAGACTGTGGAGAAGAAGATCTGACTAGACTCGCTCGCGGATTTGAACGAGGGGGGGTGGTTGGTATATTTCCTGCGTTCGCAGAACGATTGAGGTTGTCAGATATCATACGAGAGCGTGTTGAAGGAGGCGAAGTAGAGGTACGTAAAGGGGATGAAGGACGCGGTGTGAATCTTGATGGAGGAGAAGTTGGCGCCGGTGAACCAGACCGCTTGAAAGGCGTATGAGAGGCAGTTGCTTGATGTCGTAATGTAGGAGGAGAGGTCGCAATTGCTTTCGCTTTGGCCCGGCTAGCTGCAATTGCAGCTGCCACACTGCTTTTCTTAGTTGGTTTCGAGGCAACTGGAGGCAAAACGGTGGCGGCGTTGGGATCAGGACAAGCTTTTTCGAGCTGCTTTCGTGCGACCGAATCCAGTGATTCGGAGATAACGCTGCTGCGCTCTGGCCAGAAGCTCTGGAAGACCCAGAAGTATTTTCGCGCCTCTGCCTTGACAGCGGGATTGGGATCTGCTAGAGATTTCTTCAATGATTTTTCCAAAGTCTCTAGCCCTCCGCTGCTTTCTATGGCCAATTTTGCACGCTGTCCGTGGACTTCCAAGTAATGTTTCACATGCCCTGTTGCATACGCCCGCGCTTGCACTGTCTTTTCCTGTAGAGTCTGCCAGAAGAGAGGAATGAAAATGCGAGGGGTGCCAGAAGGTGTGGTTTATTAGGGCTGTTACTGCAGCTTGCGACTCCTGTGCCGTAATTTTCTTGGTGAATCCGGCCATTTTGAGCAGATTGGAAAGGAGAACATCGCAGAAAGGATCCAAAGCAGCTCCCAGAGCAGAAGTCAATTCGCAGTAGAGGGAAATAGTATTCGTAGCAACAGTCGTCCGCAGACTAATCAGCTAAGTAATAAATCAGTAATCGCGCATCTACGTCAGAAAGTATAGTATACCGTTTTGATCGACCACTGGATGAAGCCGTCTTTCAAGCAAGCCATGAAAGTGTCATGATACCTTGCGTGAACGTCGCCTTTGAGCATGCCACGCACTCTGGATATGGATTGATCGCGTGCTGCCCAATTATGCTCCGTTTCCTTTCCCTAGACACACACACTAAATCAGCCATACGGTTGCGACAGAAAATGTGGGATACTCGCCTCAAAAGGTTTCGCCATACCTAGAAATTCGTTCTCTAGATCACGACTGGAAGCCACCTAATAAATGTGAGAATGTGCGGAGTTGCGACATAAAGACACTAACATAGACAGCACGGATCTCAGAAGCCTGAGACTCGACAACCGGGGTGGCTACACTTGGAGATGCAGCACCGGCGCGACTAGCCGGTCTTGGGATGCCCGTCGAACTGGCGGCTCTCGGGATCCCATTCCCAGGAGGTGCGGAGGACTTGCGGTTCTGAAGCATGATACTAGGGGGGACATATTCCTTCGTCTTCGTGACGCTGTCACCGCTCTCAGAACCTTCTCTACTATGGAGCCCACTCCCTGTCCCGGAACCAGACCCCAGAAGTTTTGAAAGCACTCCATCAACAATGGTCTTCCTAACGCCTTTTTTGGTTAATTCCTTCTTCAGATCAGCTCGGGCCGCATCAGTGACTGCTGGACCCGAAAAAAGTTCGACCACAGATTGACGCGAACATTCACGTACGTGAGCATCTGTGTCTTCGAGACTGTCAACAAGGAGGGACAAATAAGGCCGGATAGGGAATATATGATAATTTCGGCGAATGTGGACGAGAGTAAGGATTGACTAGAGGTGAGATGGATGAACACGTTTTCTTCGCGTACAGAGGATAACATACCTGTTCTCGCACTTTCCACACCTTGCTGGCGAGTCCATTCTCTCGAAGAGACCTTTCAAACATCGCCAACGGCGTTTCGGGGCCCTTTGCCCCTCTTGAGCCGGTGGACATCATGCTAGTCCCGCCAGCACGGTACGCGAAGCCTCCCAGGATTACCAAGGCTTCCCGAGCCTTCAATTGAGCCTTTTCCTTATCACCTAGACGTTCTATGAGTCCTCCCGCAGGAAGAAATGCAGTAAGGAGTTGTCGAAGTGTGACGTTATCCACGAATGAGGAAGAGGAGGATGTCGATGAAGACAGGGAGGGCGAGACGACACCGCGTCCCGGAGCGTGGATAGTATGACGAGAGACGAGAAGGGATATTAATGGTGGCAGAACAGAGAGCGTTGCAGCGGTGAGATGTTGGTTAGACGTTCGTAAACATGCCTTGAGAACGTTGATGAGAGCGTCGGGGTCATTGATCTGAACAGCACAGTTGGCATTCAAGAGGTAAGATCTGAAGAAAAGCGTACCTCAGCGCCGGATTCGAATTCAGATTGAAGTTTGGTTAATGCGTCAACTTTGACGTCAACATCTAGTCGCGTTTAGCTTGGATGCAGGAAATGGCGCGATGAAACGGTACCGTTGCTTTTGCATTTGGCCACCAGTTTTCCGACAATTGAATCATCTGGATCCATCGCAGGACGATGGTGCGAATTGAAGTCCGTGCAGTGGAAATGGCGCGAGAAGGCAAGGTCTGTCGCGTAAACACACACAAATTCAGCGCCAACTTGACACTACTACATAGTAATACGACTAATGCATTCCTACGAGTGATAAATACAGTGGCGTAGTTCCCTCTTTAGAATATACGGTATCTTTTGGCTAGGAAATATCCTACACCCGATAGCATACCGGCGACGTGGCCTGCGTGGGCCTGGGAGTCTTGTTTGTAGGTTACAGATGAATAGGTCTCCCAAAGGAATATTGCTGGCACAAGGGCCCAAGCAGGAATAGGTATGATTCCGTAGAGTGAGAAAGTCATTCTAGGATTGACGCATGCAAGAAGTGATACCAATGAATACACAGCGCCTAAGTTTGTTAACGTCAAGTCAGAGAATAACTGGAAAATTTAATCATGATACTCACCACTTGCACCCATACAAGGAGTGTCGCGATTGTCGACGATATTGGTCCAGGCGACATGGCAAGCATTGGCAATGACTCCTGCTATATGCGCATTGAGAGATTCATCATGGAGATGTAGCAAAGCTTGTACACTTACACACCAAGTATAGCCCAATAAACCGTTTGTTGCCTAACATCTCAAGCATCGTTGGAGCGAAGAAGAAGAATGTGAAAGTATTGAAAAACAGATGGCCAACGCCTTCATGAGAGAACATGGCAGTGACGAGGGTCCAACTAGTGAGAATTGAATGAGCTGACACAGAATTAGTTACAGAGATGGAGAACACACGGTCGGGCGAAAGTATTTTGCCAGCTACTCGTAAAGTTATCCTTCATCCACGAATAAAAAGGTTGTCTCTGTGCCAGTCGATAAGCTTCGTACAAAGGCAGTAGATGAAACACACCCTTGCAGCTGCGGCTCGTGCTTGACCACTCTCCGACATCCAAGCGAGGAAGACGAGACCGTTTATGCCCATGATGCCGTAGAAAATGTAGTTCCCTGGGATATTGTCGAGCCAATCGAAGCGTCCGCGAGACCGTAGTCGGATGTGATACTGCCGAATACTATGCGGCCTTAGTCTAGCCAGTACAGAGCTGGGGGGTGACGCGAACGCGCCAGTAGATGGGATCCCTGCAATTCTGTGGTGAACGCTGCTGGGACGTCCATGAGCAACGAACTGCCTTCGGAATTGACGTGTTACATTCGGACTAGAACGCGACAGTACATTCGCAGAGAGAATATTTCTGCAAGAGAATGTAAACAACCCGAGGGGCCTCATGGAAGTTTGCAGAGAACTGAGCATCTGTCACGATCCTGTTTTGGCAAGTGCCAGTCCTTGAAGATGTCCCACCATCTGTTCGTGCTCTCGCCTTCAGACACGCCCATCTACAGTCTTACACATTATTCAACCAAACCTGTAATCAATGTCCCATCGCCACTTGCTTCGAACCTGCCGACTTGGTCGACATCCGCGTTCGCTGGAACGCTGACCGCGTTGTCTGGCGCGTCCAGTGTTCCGCATCATACGTCCGGAGGTCCAGTTCGGATGGGCGGTGGACAGGACCGACATGTAATACAGATGATAGCAAACGCAAGCCTAGATGTAGTCGAGGACGTGATGCGCAAGGAGAATACAATGTATGTTTACCAGCATGCTGTAAAGCAATAACCCTGACAACAGATGGGAGGTATCTGAAATCAGTGGACAAGTTCAACGAATGGACCATTTCAGCATTCATAACACCAGGGAGTTCGTAGCTTAGTTTCTTGCTTGCTACCCGCCAAATCTGATGTATCCAGATACGAAATTTGTACTCTTGCACGAAGGCAAGAACGATGATGGCATCAAATCTTTCTTCATGGACGTCTGGGAGCTGTATGTCAAGGTAACAACTGTGCAGCAATTATCCTACTGCGTACTGACGCCGGCCCAGACTATGTTAAATCCATTCCACACTGCGCACACTGTTATCAGAAGTGGAGTTTTTGATGCCCGGGTACGGCAGAGTGCGAAAAAGTATTTATAAATAATTAATTCTGTATTAATTTACGATTGATGTATCACGTGGACCGTTGATAAGTCAGTGGCTGCGCTCTAGCTTTCTCTCTCACTCTCGTTGACCTGGCTTGGGTGGCCGCCCTTTCTCTTTCCTTTATATATCGGCGTCGGCGTTTTCTGCACATATTCTCTGCTCTTTGCATCGCAGTGTGCCAGACCGCTTTCCAAAATAAACCTCTTCTTGCCGCCTAATCTCTTCTTTTCTTCTTCTCAAGTCTTCACCCAATTAGCCACTGCGTCCACTTGCGTCTCCCACCAATCCTACTTTCACCAGTCAGTCATAGGCTCTTTTTCAACTTTCCAAGTTTATTGACCGCTTTTCTGCAGTTGTATCACCTTACTTTCTGTTCAGTAATCAACATCACATTAATCTCTATCTATCGACACCATGACTACCGCACCTCCCAACAATCGTGCTTCTCTTCTTGCAGGCCTTCGCACAGGCGGCGTACGCTCTTCCTCGACGACTCTCCCCCACACCGCCGCTCCAGGTGCTTCTTTTAACATCACTCGTTTCGCATCACAGCATCATCAGCCTTCAGTGTTCCCAGAGGAGGACGAAGATGATCAGCTCGCCGAAATGCCTTCACAGAATGTGTACGTCAACAAACAGTACGGTGGCAATCGGACCCTGCCAATGACCGCCGCTGTCGACGGATCCAACAACCGATTTGCTCAACAGCAGCGGGGCATGAATCCGAACAGTGCTCCATTCACTCCATCCTTTGCTGCCCCAAATGTGATCACACAGCCCAACAATGTTCAAGCTCAGGCATTTCAATTACAGATGATGCAAATGGAGTTGATGAGACTTCAGGTACGCTCAAACAATAGCGGCTCCTCTCCTTCGTACTGATGTCATATCCATCAAGGCCGTTCAAGCTCAGCAGCAAGCTCAGCAATATCAGGCTGAACTTTTGGCCCAGGCCCAGCGCCAGCAGCAACAGCAGCAGTCTCAGAACCGCAGGGCTAGTTTGGGTTTTACCGCTGCCTCCGCAGGTCCCATGTCAACCGCATTTGATTTGCGCTCTGCTACCTTGAGCGCTCAGATGCGCCGGGCAAAGGAGCAACAACCCCAGTCTGTGGTTGGTGATGAACCTATGACGGCTGCGTTAGGCGGTAGATTTGGAAGTCGGGTCCCGAGCGTCCCTACGGTTCCGATGTCCAGATACAATAACGACGATAATGATGGTGCACCTCTACCTCCCACCCCTAACTCTACGACGGTCATCAGCGGAGGCACTTCCCTGGGTAACCCTGCCTCAAATAACTTGAACTCGACCGGCGCGCCGTCCAAGTCCGACTCCGCAGCTTCCTGGAGGCGGGCCGACAGGAACAATTCTGTTCTCAGGGCGAATCGGGCCGTGACTTCCCCGAGTGTCAAGGTGACGCCTCCCCCTGGTGAACGTATCTCCCCACCCCCTGGACTGGCCGTCGCAGCTCCCAAGGCTCGGCCCCAACCGCTTCGTTTCAGTCCCGCCGTATCGCAGCCGTTGCCCGCCGTAACCATCGATACAAGCGAAGGCGATGATGATGCTGATTCGATCAGTTCTTCCAAGTCCGGTGGATCCAATTCGTCCCCTACCAGTCCTCACTCATCCTCTTCCAACGAAATGCCTCTCTCGCCGCGCGAAGAGGCAAGTAAGAAGTTGTACGAAGGTCTGGGAATTGGAAGACCGCGTTCGGCCGTTTCCAACACCATTGGTGGCATTGATGTTGCTCAGGCTCAGGAGTCAGTCCCGATACCGGTTGTATTTGGCCACAGGTTGGCCAGTCAACCGACAAGGCAGCCCCGCGGGCCGCCTTCGGGCGCCGACGAACTAGGTCCTAAGAACTTCGCGACTCGCATAAGGAGAAAAGCCATTGGAGGTTTGGGAATGTTGATGGGAGCAAGAGAGCGAAGGGAGCTTGTCGAAGCGTTTTGAACGCTCTACTGCTCTTCTTTGCGAAATATGATGCCTTTTGATGATTAACAACAGATATTTATTGTGTCGGCCAGGTTCATCTGAGGTCGAGTGGTGTTTAGTAACATTCGGTGGGGAGGGGTTTTGGCAGAAAATCGGAATAAAGAATTGTATCAATGCATCATTCTTCTACTGTTTCTCCCGTCTGTCTTGCCCCTTCTTTTTCCTCTCCCTAAAGCATCTTCGTCATTTTTAGTGAGCTCCTACACTCCTTCTTTTCATTCATTTCAGCTTTATTCAAGTCTTTATGATACATCGAGGTCTGCAGGTATATTGGACACGCATAGCTACCTGGCACTTTCCGCCGCTCTCCCTCTTTCCTTTCTTCTCCATTTGTTACATCCATTTCCTTCTTTCGTTGCAATTGTCATGTTCGGCTAAGGTCAGTATCCTTTCACTCATGCTGTTGTCTTGAGGCTTACCAGAAACTATTTCATAGGTGTAAAATTGCAAAGGAAGAATTAATAATCACTCGACTTGCAGGACAATGGGAAAGGCTTCTTGAATTCCCGGGATAGCTGCGCTCCCCGTGCGTTCGCAGAGCAACACATTTTACTTCAATCCCTCGCATTCCGTCCTTCCAAGGCCTTTTGATTGTTGTAGTGTAGGCAAGTTTGTGTAAATGAAGAAGACTTATTTATGTCAAACAGAGTGATACAATACGGCTCGAACAAAATATCATAAAGATATACCAAGTTTATATCATTTACACCTCTGCGCGACAATACCTTTTCCGTGCTCCTACGAATGAGACGTGAGGGGCTGACCACGATATACAGTATATTGTCTTACCTGCCATTCCTCCTTGCTTATCCACAGTTGATGGAAAGTACCCAGACTCGCTAAAATGCTACCCCCTAACCAGCCTCCATAACGGCGCTCAATAGGATTTCCGGGAGCATGAATTTTGACCTGCGAGAACATAAGTTGTCAAAGGTACAAGCGACAGATGCTAACAACTTACGTGAGGGAAAGTCCGGCCCAGCTCTGTGGCAAGCCGGTCATTGAATCCAGAGAATAGACTACCTCCTCCAGTAAGAACGACATTTCCCATCAAAACTTGGCGGAGTTCGATGTCGTACGATCGCAGGGATTCGCTGATCAATGCGGGTATTGTTTTGGGTAAGGAATGATTGGAAGCCTGCAGTCTCTGACTTAGAGTAGTGAAAGCATCGAGAGATTCCAACTTACGCTCATTTGAGGGGAGTGGTAGAAAAATTGTTCCCCGACAAAGTATCGCTCGGCCCCAAACCAGGTGTTGAAACCTGTAGGGAATTCATATTGCCTCGGTGGTCGATTAGCCGCGGCTCTGGAATAGATGTTTCATTTAGACGCTCAACTGTAATAACCACAGCTCACTGATCGTTCCATCCTGTCTCGAGCACGCCACCCACAGTTTGTAGCCATTCGTCCACTTCGCGAGCTTCGTACCACTGACGCCAGCTATCAGTTGTTCCAGCCAGGCGATCCTCACGCAGGGTGAATTTTGGTGGGCTGTTAGGTTCGACGGGCTGTAAAATACGACATTACGACTATATTACCACAGGAGAAGACGTTTAGGACATACCAATTTACTTGTTATGAGTTGATGTGGAAACAAATCGATACCTCGTCGGGTATGTGTTGGCTGCGTAAGGATGCTATGGGCGCTGGAGTGGATAAGTGATGGAAGAGACGAGTATACAAGGCCTGTGACCCATCAGATGATTGGATTTGAAGCATAACAAAATACCCACCTTTGCGCAAAACAAATCCGTCTACGACAGGTGTCACGCTCGCCATGTCTTGACCGATATCAATGACTAGTGCAGACCCTTTTCCCGCTGCAAAGCTGAATGATATGAATCAATAAAGTCCTAGTAGGCGGTAAATGGCTCTTGGAAACCTACGTGTTGAGAACCCCGGTGTTGGAAATGTAGAAAGCAGGTACCTGGAATTCTTCGAACATTATTTCGGCCATCCGCTCTCGATTCTCAACGGTATTCCATGAGGGTTCAGTGACCAGGATTGGGTGCTCAGAAGGATTGCATCCCATAACATTGACGACAGCATGCTCGATCAGGGCATGTATAGGCCCAAAATCATTTACTGGTCACGAAAGATTATCACAGTATACAATATAGCAAGAATTGTTCACTCACTGAGTCCCCCCTTGATAGGATTGGCCACTTCCATACCGCTTCTCCACACTGACGGTCCAGATTGTCCTATGTAGGATTTCGCCAACTTCGGTTTTGGGGCTACCTCGACATCGTTTACGTCCGCCATAGCAAAGTCTCCATCATCAGGCGCCTTGATGTAGCCATACGATGTTGGAATTATGGCTTTCGGGGTATCGTCTCCTGCATATCCAGCGCGTAATGACGAAGATCCAATGTCAACGACGAGTGCTGATACTTCGTCTACAATTGGCGACAGAGATTTTATATAAGGGAGAAGAATAAGAATCGCAATGTGGACACACTCACCACCGCCGTAGTTGACCATTTTTCTGTGTCAAGGAGTATGCTCGTAGTTTGAACAAGGTCGTGTTATTGTGCTGTGTTTGACATCAACGTCCGTGAGAACACTGAAATATTTTTCGATCGCGGTCCGGTGTCACCTTTGAGATTTTTTGCCCTTTTACCTTTCCTGACCTCACCGCTCGTCGAGAATGACGGCTGCACAGGAGCATAGTAGAAAGCGAAAACAGCCTATAAAGGATGACACGACAGATGGCGTGTTTCATAGGGCCATAGATATGGTCATGCACAGCGATGAGGAGGGCGGAAGTATTGCTTCAGATACTGACGACGCTGTCGACGAATTCCCCGAGATAGATGCCCAGAGCGACACGGATGAGGAAGATTCTGAATTTGAAGACGACGATGAGGACGAGGAGGAAACAGACGACGAGGGAGACACAGAAAGTTCCGACGAAGATGTCCATATCTTCCCAAAACCAAAAACCGTTATATCCGACATTACTGGCCAACACAAGCGTGTCTACCCAGAAATAGAACCTGAGTATGACTCGGACTCGTCTACAGAGGACGTACGTACCTTTGTTGTGTTCGTATGCTTTCCACTAACATTATTTAGGCACCTAATCGTGTCGGTAATGTTCCAATGCATTGGTACGACGACCTTCCGCATGTTGGATACAACATTGATGGGAAGAAGGTACTACGGCCTGCACGTGGGGACGAGTTAGACAAGTTCTTACAGACTGTAGAAGATCCCTCTTCCTGGTGCGTTCATTGAGCAGTAGCATAGCGCGGATTGTTAATTTTTTTTCTAGGACGTCTGCGTTTGATAAAAACACCCAGATGGACAAGCCTCTAACAACAGAAGAGCTTGATCTCATTCGAAGGCTGCATGCAAACGAAGTACCCGACGCAGAATATGATCCCTACGAACCAATGACAGAATGGTTTACCGGGAAGGGGAAAGAAGAGATCATGCCTCTATCTGCCGCTCCCGAACCCAAGCGTAGATGGATACCTAGTAAATGGGAAAAGCAAAAGGTAAGCATTATACTGCTTCTTTGCATCCCAAGTATAAATTCTTCCACTAGGTGATGAAAATCGTGCGTGCAATACGCCAGGGACGTATCGTCCCTTCCAAACCAAAGGCAACAGCTCAGCAACAATTCTATCCCATCTGGTCCGAGGCTTCAACATCACATGCGCCACCACTTCCAGCTCCAAAACCGAAGTTACCTACAAATTCAGAATCGTACAACCCTCCAGAAGAGTATCTCCCGACCGAGGCTGAGCGCAAGGAATGGGAGAGCCTCGACCCTGAGGATCGAGAAAGAGACTATCTTCCACAGAAGTACTCAGCTTTGCGACTTGTGCCAGGATACGACCGCTTCATCAAGGAGAGATTCAATAGGCAGTTGGATCTCTACCTAGCTCCTCGTGTGCAGAGGGTGAAACTTAACATAGATCCCCAGTCCTTAATTCCGAAACTTCCTAGTCCCAGCAGCCTCAAGCCTTTCCCGGTCTATAAGTCCTTGACTTTTTCGCATAATGACAGCTTGGCGAGATGCCTCAGCGTTAGTCCGGACGGCGCATGGGTGATAAGTGGAGATGACAACGGTGTCGTCTGTTTGTGGGAAGTCTCTGTGGGGAGAGAAGTCAAACGCTGGAAGTTCTCTTCTAAGATTGGCTCGGTGGAATGGTGCCCAAGGACGGATGTCAGTTATTTTGTTGTTGGCATGTATGTGCTTTTTTCTTTATGGTGCTTTCACACAGTAACCCAAACTTTCACTATAGCGAAGAGACCATTTACTTTGTTATCCCTCCCAATCTTCCATCCTCTGTGTACAACTTGACATATAAGTTGCTGGCGCCAGCAACCTTACCTCCCCCGCCTGACGTCCCCTCTGCCGTAAAATGGACGACAGCATCGTCGAGTTCATGGTCGATAAATTCTCCGATCCTTACTGTGCAGCTTCCGCAAACGTCTGGCTTACCGAAACAACTTGTGTGGCATCGGAGAGGAGATTATCTTGCATCAGTTTGTAAGTTCTCCCCATCGCTTGGAAGTAGCGTTTCCTGATGGGTTTTTACGCAGCCAGCGGAAGTAATCTTGGAGGCGTTTGGATTCACCAAGTAACCCGACGGCATTCTCAAGCTCCTTTCAAAAAAATCAGAGGAAGCGTGCAATTGGTCTTGTTCCATCCTCTGAAACCCCACTTCTTCGTCGCAGTACGTGTAACTCCTTCTTTTCATGATCATGCCGTTAATCCGGCAAAAGACGCAACAATACGTTCGGATATACAACCTGTCTGAACAGCTGTTGTTAAAGACGCTCACTCCAGGTATCAAATGGATATCTTCCATGGATGTACATCCTTCCGGTGATCATGTTATCGTTGGAGGATATGACCGAAAATTGTGCTGGTTCGACCTCGAACTGAGCGACAAGCCGTATAAAGTGTTACGGTAAGTTGGAGAAGGGCGCGAAAATTTGACCACAAGCTAAGTCATTATTCCCACAGATACCATACGCGAGCCATTCGCTCGTTACACTTCCATCCCACATACCCTTTATTCGCTTCGTCGTCAGACGATGGCACCATACAGATCTTCCACGCAAGAGTTTACAATGATTTAATGACGGATCCTCTCATTGTTCCTCTCAAGATTCTACGGGGACATCAGGTAAAGGATGGACTAGGTGCTTTGCAGGTGAAATGGTGCAATCACCATCCATGGCTTCTCAGCGGAGGTGCGGATGGTGCCGTCAATGTGTGGTGTAGCTAGGTGGGACTTGGTCGTAGAGCACATAGCATCTGTGGTACTAAACAATTCTATATCACTGTGGTCAAGAAGCCAAATCTTCGGACTTACTGTGCTCTGAAAGGCATCGTGAAGAGTAAGCTGTTAGGGGGGTAAATTGCTTATCCGGCGTTGCACGAAAATCGGCGACAGTCGTATCCGTGAACGAGTTGCTTCAATGCATGGTGTTTTCTCGAGTCCGGTTTAAAGGGCAGAAAATCCCTGCATCAAATGGTCACCAATACAAGTACGTATTCCATAACAGAAGACTATCCGAAACAACATCAATTGGAAGTACAGGTGAAATAGCATTCAGCGTGTCAAGCAGCAGCCGCGACAAGCTTGGGAATGGGGATGGAAGATTCCTCAGCCGGCATCACCAGTCCACCCGACTTCAACCTAAGGTTCGCGCTAGCCACCGAAGCCTCAATGGGTCTGCTGGCCTCCAGAGGTCCAGTCATAGGGCCCAAAAGCTTGTTGAATTTGCTCCTGGCAGAAGCCACACCCTTCATGTCCAACACAGCCTTCTGTCCATCGTGCAACGTCTTGGGAGTAGTGCCATTGTGGTATCCGAGCTGCTCGTCGTTCCATATAGGAACCAAGTTCTCCTCCGCACCGGGAGAGCCAACACCAGCACGACCACCAATAGCCTTCCAATCACTCAACCGGTTAATGTTCAATTCCGTGAATATCTGGTCGACCGCGGCGATAAGCTTGTCCATTTGTTCGACAGTGTGGCGAGGAGTGACCGTGATACGAAGTCGCTCTTCACCACGAGCGACAGTCGGATAGTTGATAGACTGAACGTAGATATCGTGTTCAACAAGTAACTTGTCCGAAGCAGCCTTGGCAAGAGCAGCATCTCCGACGAAAACAGGGACAATATGCGAGGTACCGGGACTACATTTGAATAGTCAGCGCAGGAAGTCGAAATGGGAAAAAGGGACATACACGACAGGGATATCAAGTTCAGCAAATCGTCTCTTGACCTCACGAACATTGACCTGCTTCAATTGACGATCACCGACGTAGGACATCTGATAGGCGATACTAGCATGGGCACCAGCAACCGTAGCGGGAGGTAAGGAAGTCGTGAAGATGAAACCAGGAGCGTAAGACCGAATCATATCAACGAAATCATCGGAACCAGCGATGTAACCTCCGACCGCACCATACGATTTTCCTAATGTACCTGCAAAAGAAGATCAGTAATATTCAGCGGAACATATGTTTTGACATACCCGTAATAATATCGATGCGATCCATGACAGTTCCGGGGATAGGATCTGGACTGTCTCCGGCGGCCTTGTGGACATCGTAGTCTAGATGCTCAGCAACACCAGCACCACGAGGTCCATATAGTCCCACAGCGTGAACCTGAAAATCATCAGAAGAAAATTATGACGAAAATCAGACCGCATATACCTCGTCAAGGAACGTCAAAGCGCCATATTGCTCAGCCAGATCACAAATCTCCTTGATGGGTCCAATACTGCCACACATCGAGTAAACACTCTCGAAAGCGATAATCTTCGGCGTTTCCATCGGGTACTGCTTCAATTTTGCCTCCAAGTCCTCCAAATCATTGTGTTTGAAAATAACCCGTTTCGCGCCCGAGTGGCGCATGCCTTGAATCATGGACGCATGGTTCATGGTGTCTGAGAAAAGCACACACCCGGGCAGTTTCGCCCCGAGAGTGGAAAGCGTGGCATCATTTGCTACGTAGCAAGACGAAAATACGAGAGCGGCGGGCTTGCGATGCAAAGCTGCAAGTTCTTGTTCGAGTTGCAGATGCAGAGCGCCGTTTCCAGCGATGTTACGCGTCCCTCCAGCACCATGACCGTACTTGTCAAGAGTACGACTAGCCTGGTATCAGCCTGGGGTAAAAGGAGAGTTTACGGGGAAACTCACTGCATGGTTTCGAGGACAACAGGATTGTTTCCCATCCCCAGGTAATCATTCGAACACCAGACCTGGACCAAGTCCTCAGGTTCGCTCGTGTGTGCGATAGGGAACTTTTTGGCAAGCCTGTTGATATTGTTGAAGTAGCGGTAAGACTTGTCCTGGTGCTTCTTGTCAAGCTCGTCGACGAAGAACCTCTCGTAGTCGAAGGCACCTGGGTGGACGGCCTTGACGGGAGTAGGGGCCTTCTTCGCGGCCTCAGTGGAAGCTACTGATTTGTGGAAAGGACAGCCGGCCGCTGCCGCTGCCGCCTTGTCAGCATTCTTGGCTGCAGCTGCAGCAAGTTCCTCAGCCGTACGAGCAGCGGCACGGGCGGCAGAGGCATGGGGACACATTTCGACGGTCGCCCCAGCCGGAACGTTGATGCCCTGCTCCTTATGGATCTGCTCGACGTCGGAATTGCCGGCAATGCTAGCATAACCAGCTGCGAGCTCCTTGGAACGAGTATTCAAAGCTGGGCCCATGACGGGGCATTTTGTTGCCCTCTCGGTGAGCTTGGTGAGCGACGGATACCTGGGAGAAACTGAGGTGCTAAGAGAACGAAGAGTGGATTGTTTGGTCCTTCCTAGGAAGGGACAGAGACGGGTGAAGGACGCGAGCTTGTCCATTGGAATCGAGCAAAGGTCAAGGTGGGTCTTCCGGTAAAGAAAAATCGGAAACTGTGGGGTCCACATTTATCCCTTCCGGCGCTGGCCAATCGGGTTTCTCCGATTCGTCCGGTGTAGAGACCCGCGTGCCGCATTACTATTTACGGTATTTGATTTGGTCCCCATGTCCGGTCGTATTATTCTAACTAGCTGCGCATTCAGTGTTTATATCAACTGATTCTACAGCTCTCCCAGGCAGCTTTCTATTACGTCTACCGCAAGATCTACTTCACCCTTCCCAATATTCAGGCTAGGTACCAGTCGCACGGCGTCTTTTCCTGCCGTCAAGACAAATACACCTCGCTCTCGCGCTAACTGGACCACCCGACTCGGGTCTGAAGCATTCTTGAATCCGAGTCCAAGGATCAGTCCCCTTCCTCGAATATGAGGCTGTAGAACTTCCGGGAACCACCTTGGCAGTTGTTCCAGCCGAGAAGTAAGATAGGCACTCGTTTCCTTGACTTGCGTCACGAAAGAAGGCTCCGACAATTGTGAAAGTACGTAATGACCAACAGCGCCCGCGAGTGGCGAACCTCCAAAGGTCGTCCCGTGGGTTCCTGTATCAGCGATTAATAAATTGCACCGACTGTAAAATCCGCATCTACCGTACCAGCTGTCATAGTTGAAGCAACTGAGTCTCGAATCATGACAGCCCCGACGGGATATCCATTAGCGAGCGGCTTTGCCATAGTCACGATGTCTGGATGGGAATCAACTGGCAGCGTGGAATGTGCCCACAAAGAACCCGTCCTGTACAACCCACACTAGTCACATTATTCAGTTCCAAGAACTTTCAACGGTAATAAACGTTGACTCATTGGCTCACCTGAATTTCGTCGAAAATCAGAACCGCCCCGACCTCGTCACAGCGTTTGCGTAAAGCCTGAAGCCATTCCGTTTGGGCCACGTTGATTCCCCCTTCCCCTTGTATCGGTTCCACAATGACAGCACAGGTATTGTCAGTCACCAGCCCGTGGAGGCCGGCAAAGTCATTCACTTTACCCACATCGACTCCTGGAAGCAACGGGGCGAACGGAGTCTGATATTTGGGGTTGCTAGTAACGCTCAGGGCACCCATACTCCTTCCGTGGAATGAATTCTCAAAACAGACCAATCGCGTCTTAGTACACCCTCTTGAGTCCCAAGACCGCCCGGGTTCTGCTGCTGCCCACCGGTCCTTGCCAACCTTTCGGGCTACCTTGAGCGCCCCTTCGTTGGCTTCAGTACCAGAATTAGCAAAGAATACTTTCACTCCTTCAGCAGCAGACGTAGCACCAGACCCAGAAGAGGGAAAGCCGAGTCCCCCCTCCTTCTGGGTCAAGGTGACAAGAAGCTCGGCGAGCTGGGGCGTCCACTCATTATGGTACACATTACTCGTGTGTAAGAGTTTCCCTGCGTGATCCGATATGGCCTACAGAGACGAGTCAACTTTGGTGTGGTAAAACGCAGCGTGACCAAGAAAACACGGCGTACTTTTACCACTCCCTCATCAGCATGACCTAGCGCATTTACAGCGATTCCGGCTGAGAAGTCCAGGTATTTCCGACCCTCTGTATCCCAGACGTACGATCCCTTTCCATGGGAAAGAACAAAGTCCGGCCGGGCATATACAGGTAAAAGATATGTCGATGCACGCGACAGAGTTTTGGCAGTAGCTTCGTTGGCGCTTTGCGTCGAAGGAACGTGAGTGGCAGCTTTATATCGCGTCGAGGGAGCAGGTGGGATGGCCTAGTTTCAAAGTGACGTCGTGAAAATTTCCTTCTGATCATATCTAATCAACCCACGAACCTGGCCAGCAAAGCATCGCGACCCCGATGGCAAAGATTTTGGACTAGACTGGATGAGCCTGCTCTGGTAGACGGGTAACCGAGCGAATTGTTTCATGATATGCCTTACTGGTGGGAGAAGAAAAGAGAAAGAGACGCTGTGAGTCAAGCGGAAATTTCACATCAGTTGTCTGCAATGTGAGCGACTTTTATCATTGGACTGGACGAGCTGTAAAGCTGTAGAGAGGTGTAATGTTGTAAAGTAGACGTTCAAGCAGGCTGTAGCATAAACAGCTCAATCGATTGGAAGCAAAAAGGCCGCGTTTGTCGCGTCAGATTTGCTGTCTACTCAACTGTGCTATGTACTGTGCTAATTTAATTTTCCGTCCTTGATCTCTAGTCAACTTAAGCGCCTTGTACTTCAAGGGGTACATCGACTCCCTCTTCTTCGTTCTCTCATCGTTCCACTCCGGTAAAATGTCCTTCAGCTCCGGTCTGACTTTCAGTATATCCTCCTTGAGTCCAGAACAAAACTCCTGCTCAAAGGTTCCCAAAATACCCCAACAAAGTAGGGACGAAGGGTCTGTAAGATCTTCGAGCGCCTTATCGATTGACGCCAATCTCGCTTTTTCAAACTCCAGTCTACCTTCCGCGGTCTCGGGGTAGGCAATCTCTCCACCCCACGCGAGAGCGAGCCAGGTACTGCTGAGATCACTGATGGTAAAAGGTGTGTAGCACATCATCGCGAGGACAAAAGCAAGTGTTGGGTTGTGGGCGTAGAGAATATAGCGGTGGAGACCAGGGATACGATGGGGCTTGATTTCCTCCGCCATGAGCGGCGTCACTTGCTTGGTCGTTGGGTCTAGAACATGCACGAAAGACGGTATTGGCTTATAACCTGTACCAACGAGTACGACATCTATGTCTTCGATAACGGTGCCATCCCTCAGCGTAGCTGTTATCTTGTTCGTGGAGGCGTCCAACGTATATTTAATGACCGGGGCAACGTCAATGATACGGGGATCCGGCAGACTTGGAAATGTCGGAAGAGCTGGTCGACGGATGCTCCTATACACGGGTTCCTTTGCGACTCGAACGAGATGTGAAGCCATATCGTTGGACGAATTAGCATTACCGATGACAAGTGCACGCTGCAAAGCCATGAGCCTCTGATACAAAGGATAACAGAGCTTCCTACCTTGCCCACGTGAGGCTCAGGCCCTCTGTACCACTTGGCATGAATTGCAAGCCCTTTCTCCTTTAGTGTTTCAAGCCCCTCCGTGTTTGGCCAAGCCGGATTATCGTACCACCCAACGGTGACAACCACAGCGTCCCAGATCTCTGTCCGCTGCTTGCCCCCATCGTTCCAGTCATTAAACACAACTTTCCAACCAGCACCATCGGGAAGTTCTTCGACACGAGTAACCTCATGGTTCAATCGGATGGCCCCGTTCTTTAAATACGGATCAGCAAACGCCCGGAGGTAGTCGTGGGTCTCTACAAGCGTCGGGAAGGGCTGATCTGGCGTAGATGGTGGCTCGGGGAATGGGAACTGGGAAAAAGATAGGTATTCAGGCAAAACGTTACCGACAAGTCCTGGGTATGAAGGCGATGGCCATCGAGGCTTGGTATCACCTTCCTTAGGATCATCAAGGTACCTAGAAGCAGTCAGTGACATTCATCGGTAAAAGGTGAAACATACCAAACACCTCCAACATCGTCACGTCGTTCCAGGAGTTCTACTTTGTCGAACTGTCCGCGCTCAGTCAGGCTACGAAGAGTAGCTAACCCGGCAGGGCCACCGCCAATCACGATAATTCGCTTCGGAGAAGGGAAGGTCATTGCAGAGAAGCAAAGTGGCCACCATCACTATTTAATGACGAAGCGTATCGGAAAGTCTTTTTTTGTACAGTGCCACGGATGTCGTGATACATGCGCAACGATGTTCGACATGGCGTATTTGTTTGTCTGGACCATTAATATCGATAGCAGTTAGTCTTGGAAAGGCTGACACCCAACACGTTGAGACGGAGCTGTGTAATGTACTTTGACATGATGGTATGAGTTCAAGCTCAAGGACAGTGGTCTTTTAGAAACAAAATTGTGATTTCAAAATCATTGGTATAACGCCACCTTGATGTTTTCTGGGTTCAAAATGTTGCGAGCTTCTGCAAAGTCAATCTTGTTGAAATACTCGTACATATCAGACAAACGGAATAAATGAGAGGCAGAAAGTACACGACAAAGCCGACTAGTCACGGCTTCGGCTTCGGCTCCCTGATGACTGCGAGCTAACAGACATTGATGAACCAGATGATGCAGAACGACCGCGACCTCGTCGAGGTTGATCCTCAGAATGCTGCCTTCTTCCCCTGTCTGTCCTTGGGTCATCCTCCACGGGAGGGTCCCTTCTGTCTCTTGGCCTATACGGCGGCGAATGGGATACAGACCGTCCTCTGCGACGGGGAGGAGGGCTTACGTCGCGCAGACGAGGCGGTGTAGGAGGCGGTGAGCGACGGAGAGGTGAAGGTGAGCGTCTCCGACGAGGTGGAGGTGGAGAGCGTGACAGAGACGACGACCGTGAGCGTGAACGTGAACGTGAACGTGAATCATATCGTCGACGAGGCGGAGGAGACGGTGACCTCGAATCGCGGCGAGGTCGTCGGGGAGGCGAAGGTCGACGACGAGGGCTTCGACTCCGACTGCGCCTGTCTGAACCACGACTGTCACGGTAGGGCCGATCTCTTGGAGGAGGCAGAGGCGGTGGAGGCATGCCACGATCCTTACGCTTCAAGGCATTTTCTTCTCTCTCCCGTCGAATCCTGTCCTCCTCTCTTCGTCGCAGTCGATCGCGTTCCCTTTTCTCAGCTTCCCATTTAGCCTTTTGCTCCAACATCTTTTCTCGCTCTTCCTCTTTTCTGCGATCTCTCTCCTCTCGTTCAGCCTGCCGCTTCACCTTGAGCTCTTCCTGCTTTTCTCGGTCAAAAGCATCGCCTTCATTGTAGTTGCTACTGGTACCGAAAGCACGAGCCATTTTGGCAAGCTCGGTCTTTTTAGCCGCGGCCATGCCATGAGTGTCGGTAGGCTTCAGTTTTTTGGGTGCCATGCTTGACAAATTCACTAGAAGCTTTTCACGGAGGGCGCTAACTTTTTCTTCAATTTCCGTCTCGTCAACACTGCGTGACTGTTGTGAGACAGCGAAGGCGACAAAGCGTCAGTTGCACTCACCCATTATCCTCCAGCTCGAGCTGCAGGGTTAGACATTCAACCTCAACCTTCCGTTTCCTTTCATGTTCCAGTATGCCTTCGTCCGGTTCACGGTGCTTGGGCGGTGCTGCATCCCAAGCATTTGCACGATCTTGGGCTGGTTGATACGACCTTAACGTCGAGAGGTTGCGTACAACATAGCCATTCGTTCCACTGCAAAAGCGTCAGGAAGATGATATGATATGTGTCTGAAAGGAATACAAACCTTCCTCGAGGTGTAGTAAGACCGATACCGTTGTACATGATGGTGAGGCGGTAAGATTTGTCGGAGTTTTTGGTGCCGACTCGGGACGTGGCCTACACGTGGGAATTCCCTTTATGGAGTATCTACCCCTTTTTGACTACATTACATGACGTTCACGGACGGCATGGATGGCCTCAAAAGCCGAGCAGTGCTACGCATGTTCCCACCTTAGTTTCCCTTCACCACGTCGTCTCGCTCCCTGTTAAGTCTGCCTCGTGCGCTATCTGCAATGAGTGCAACACTCAATCCATCGGCACTATCGTCCTTGCCGCCTGCAAATGAGATTCCATCTGCATTCGCGGCAAGCATGAAACAATGGTCAGTCAGCCTGTGGTGCCTCTGCAACAAGTGTATTCATATTAGTGGTTTTCCAGGTGGGCGGCGGGGGAGAAGCAAAGTGCCATCAGTGAGGAGCGGCTACTAAGGTCAGCTATCTATCCAGATCCTGATAACATTCAAGTACTGATCTACCGGCGGATTCACTAGGCGGCTGCCTTTCTTTCGCAAAGATGCGTCGACTTCAGTAGACGGACCAGTGGTGGCTCATAGCTCTAGGGTCGAGCTCTCTACACCAAAACACTATGTTAATACCTTCTCTATAACGCCAACCTCTTCATCACCAACGGCACCGCCGCCCACAGTTCTTCTTCATGGGTACGGCGCTGGTCTTGGGTTCTACTTTCAGAATTTCCTGCCACTTGCCAACTGGGCTGGAAGGCGCGGGAGTTCTGTCTATGCGCTCGACTGGTTAGGCATGGGCCGCTCTGCCCGGGTGCCTTTCACTGTCAAGGCTTCACGCAAGGACATTCCAGGACGAGTCAAAGAAGCCGAATCATTTTTCATTGACTCTCTAGAGGACTGGCGTCAGAAAATGGGCCTTGAAAAGATGACCCTTGTCGGCCATTCTCTTGGTGCATATTTCAGTGTCGTCTACGCGCTTAAATATCCAACGCGAGTCAACAAGTTGATTCTATTGTCACCCGCCGGTGTACCCCGCGGACCTGATTATTCTGTTCCTTCACAAGAGCTGGAACCTTCGGAATCGCATGGTCCTGGTGGGTCGACAGAGCCAGCAACGAGACAGAAGGTACAGGAAATTGAGTCTCGACAACGGACTTCCAAAGCCCAAGAGAGCCGAACTAGAAAGCTTTTCACTTATCTGTGGGAAGAAGGATGGAGTCCATTCCAGGTGGTCCGATCGACCATGTTTTGGGGACCGTTGATAGTTGGCAAGGTCAGTCTTCATATATCAATGGCATGAGTGAACCCCACATTAATTTGTTCCTTATAGTACTCATCGCGACGATTCACAGGCTTGACGCCCGAGGAGACGCGTGACATGCACGATTACATTCTCAACATTACTCTAGCGAAGGGCTCGGGAGAGTACTGCATATCCCATATTCTCGCTCCTGGCGCACATGCCAGAATGCCCATCGTTGATCGAATCTCTGCCCTCAAGATCCCGGTAACTTTCGTCTGTGAGTAACAACCGTACTTTAAGCCAACAAAACGTTACTGATTTTGGCTAGATGGCGACCATGATTGGATGGACCCAGAAGGAGGTCAAGAGTCTGTCGAACGACTACGCCAGTCCGGTAATGGTCAAGGACGCATGTACATCGTCAACAATGCGGGCCACCATGGTGCGTGTTTGTGATCTCTGATAGTGCTTTACTTGACAGACGAATAGTTTATCTTGATAACGCCAAACTTGTTAATGACCTTCTACTTAAAGAGCTGGACCGTCAGCCCCCGGTGTAACCATACTTTCTTTGCTTTGGTGCGTTTGTTGTAGAGCTTTTCGGACGCACAGTATTAGAACTATCTAGAACACTGTATTAGCCATCAGATACCTTTTACATTAACATCTAATCTCAATCTGATTCTATATTTAGTCAAGTGGCTGAGTCACGATTGAAAGGCGCAGCCACACATACAAACTCCGCTTTATAAAACTTTGGTGTCGTCCATTAGAGGCAACTAAATTTCCCTCGACAACCACCACTACCACCACCACACACATTCCCAACAACACGCAATGGCGAAATCACTTCGATCCAAAACAAAACGGGATTACCGCTCGAAGAAGCGAGAAGACGGAATTTATGCAGCCACAGAAGCTGCTCGCCTGCATCGCCTTAATGCCAAACTGATGGCCGTCATATCGAAGGACAAGGACGGGGACATTCCCCTAGGAGACGCTGAGGGAGAGGTAGAAGACTCAACAGGTTGGTCACCGTCTTGGCTAGCGGCTTTTGGTCTTCTGGATGCAATGGATATCACCGCGGACACCATGCACTCGCTGCAGCATGAGTCCGTCAAGCCACGTCGTCGACGTCGTGCAAGACAGGCAGTAGCCTCATCATTTTGAAAGACTCTTCTTGATCCCATTCGATTTATTTCTTTTCGAATGACGATCATTGATAGTTCTTTTCGCAGTGCCACAGGATACACCAGATAACGATACCCCTCTACAAGGTTCGCTCCTGTGTATTTTATCATATCCACTTCCCTTTTACCTATCATGTATTTCCACCGCCAGAATCTATGGAAGTGGATACCCCCAGTACCGGTGCTATTCGTATATCAACTCATGGACGGAGAGGTTCGCGGAGGGAGGAATGGAGAGCATCGAAAGGTCTTCCTGTTCGACCAAAGTCGAAAGGCATGAACCGTCAAGGAGGAATAGCTGCTGTACGGAAACCAGGCCGGTCAAAGCGGAGGCGATGATGTATATGTATTCGCGATTTATCTATTATTTTGGGCGTCCCCTTGGAAAAGCTTCGTTCAGTTTTGAGGTTCGATTATCATCTGCTCCAAGCAAGAACCATTGGAGTAAGACTTTATAAATCAAAATGCAAGAGTATTGTATTATAAGGAAGGCGAAAGCGGCAGAAATGAATACGAAAGGAAAATGTTGCAAATTTGTATTATACAGCCTATCGCGCTCGCAAGTCAGTAATTGACGTGACGCTCTCCCCCTTCACACCGTTATAGGATTCTGAACCCGCCTCGAGGTCAAGGGAGTTTTGGGTATCCTGACTCTTACGGTATTGAGCGCGCCTACGATAGTATCCTTAACAAATGACACCAACCGAAGAACAACGATCACTTACGGGTACTCATGCATGGTAAAGTGTTCCGTCGTAACGTGAACCTCCGGGCGCGTCAAAGGAGGAGCTGCCACAGAGACCGCAAACGTTGTTGGGGCAGGAGCACGAGGCGGAGTATTGCCGCTAGACATGCCCGACATTGAGTGGACGTACACATCATGCGAGTGGAAATCCAGTAGACGCATTACAGCGCGGCCGGAAGCGATGGACCTAAAGTACATTGGAGATCAGACTCGGTTCTGAAAGAAATAAACTATCATACGTACGACACTAAAGCAGCTGGCACCTTGGACGTATGTTTAGAATAGAAGCGAAAATCAAATGGACTCCACTCACTGTCGCAATCCTAAGATAAATATCCTTGTTACAATGGGGTTATCATACAAGTGAGAGATAATCTTACACATTCATGGGTGCTATGGGTAGGACGATGAACGTCGACGCTCCAATAGAAAGACTAGAAACTTACTGTTCAGGTTGAGAATGTTCAACACCTAAAATAATGTTAACTCGAAATTCGATTTAGTATACAGAGTACGTACCGCAGGAATACAATTGCAGGAAAACGTCACCAAGAAGTAAACAAGACCGTCATTGAAGAGTAACTTCCACAGATCAGTACGAGCGGTGTGTTTGGAGATCAGAGCCACGGCTGTGAAACAAAGGATGACGAAATCGAAACCCATGGCTACATCCCCCGTTAGTGAATGCATGATGACACAGGAAGGCTAGCTCTCACTGAAAAAGAACGTTACGTTGAGTATTCCCGGATTGGTTTGCACTACGACACAAGCGCTAGCGGTGTCCTCCCAGGCTGCATGAACAATGAACATCGTGCGATAAAGGAGTCCCCAATGCGCCGCGCAGAGAAGCGATAGTGGAATGACAACGCTCTTACGGCGCTCCCATAAAGCCATTCTGCGGTCCCATCAGCGCCAGCCGTTCATCTTCAAGATGCTACTTACGTGCGGAGCATGAGAGACGTCGAAGCACACAAAATGGTCATGTTGCCTGCCCACTATCGAAATATTAATCTCATGAGAACTTGACTGGGGTAGTATAGGGACATGCGTACCCCGTTGAATGTATACAGGGCCTGAGAAGAAGATTTTTAATTGCGGTAGAAGATGGCAGGGTATAATTGCTCACGTTACAGTTTATCTGAGGTGTCATTGTTTGCGTTAGTTAGATCGTAGAAGGGAGAGACAGAATATTTTACCCGTGTTGTGACAGACAGGGAGATAATGCTACGGGAGCTGGTCAGCATCCTTTGCTATGGATTTGGTTGAGAAGACTCACAGTCCGATGAAGGCAAATAGGATACAGTAGCGAGATAGAAAGAAAAAGACTGAGGAGGGAATCAGTCAGTTGGGAATACAACAAGAAATACAAGGTGCATACTCTGTAGTACCGGAGCGCCATCGTTAGCAGAAATGCCATGGACGAAAAAACCCGTGACTCACCAGAGGCCATCGGAACTTACGACGACGCGTAATTAAGGACCATTCGAAACCACAGGTGGTGAAAAGCTCCCAGAGACAGACACCGAAAATTGCGAAGATGAGCCGTTGGAAGACAACTGCAAAAGCTCAGAGAATACAAGAAGAACAATGACTGGAACATACGACTATCTTTCGCGATTTCGGCGGGGTCTGACCAATTCACCATCGTGAAGCAAGCTTGCGGCGCGCCAGAAGATCAGAGAGCAGCGTGGACGATGACGGTGGAAGCGAGCTCACCGAGAAATATAGAAGGAAGGAATAAGGAGGGCCAGATGAGAATTCGCTTGCCTGGTCACACTTCCCTACAGCCGATGCTGGCTTTAAGTAGTGACTGCTTACAAGGCAACCGATCTGAGCTGAGGTGCTTCTTGGATGGTCAATTTTGGGAGACTAAGCCTATTTGAACCTACCCTCATTCATAAAAAGACGTATTCGATACAAGGCACACCGCTTGTTTCAAATCACCTATTTCCAGAACGTGCAAAAGCACCATTTGGGATGAGCAAATGTGTCCCCGTTACATAACATGCAAAATAAGCACTGTTTCAATGTTTCTTGAGAGACAAAACGGGGATTCATGTTCCTGACGCCAGTGACTTTTAACCTTTGTAGACAGAAAGTGGGCCATGATTAGAATGCAGTTCGGTCATCGGTGCAGAGACATACGGTTCAACGAGGCGTGCCGCAGGCTATGCCGTGTATGCCCAGCTACTGGTTTGGTTTGTTGGACGGACGGAAGAAAAAGCGGAGAAGCTAAATGGTTCCTGATCGGATGCACCGTCCGCTTTTGAATTTAGTGAATTTACGTCCCTTCGTACATCAAACTTCGGGGGATCCGATGCTAAAATGGGAGATGCACGAAGATAAGTCACTAGAGCGAACTTGGCGAATTGGAAAATGTCATCGAGCGTACTCTCCGACGTCTTGGAGAGCATTTCTTAGGGTAGAATGATCACGCAGTTGACGTTTGAGAGAAAAATGCATTGCGATCAATGGGAAATACGATGAGAATCATCGAAAAGCCTGGGAGCGACATTAGAACCAAGAAAGAAACATTCAGGACCTGGGAGCCATCTGTCATGATGAAGTAGCCTCCAGAACACAGAGGATCACTCTAGCACGTAGCTCTTTGAGTTTGGACTCCGGGAGCGCCTGCTCACTGGTGCCCTGGGGTGATTCATCGTTTGGTGCAGATTCTCCAGCTTCAGTGACGTGAGAGCGACACGTTTTAACGAGATTCTGGATGGCCAGTAAACAATTGTATGGAACCCTAACATAAGAATAAGACTCACTTCCCTCACTCCGCCCTGAACACCTGCAAGATACTTTGAAACCAAGGGCATGTGAGTATCTGGAACCTAGGTAGAAAACGCCGTTTACTCAATATTGCAATGCTAAGAGGAAGCATAGAGAGACTAACGGCACTGGTAGACCATACATTGCGTATGAGCCAATTCTGCCTCGCCTTGTGGAATTTCCAGCGTTTAGGATGTCGAAATTGTGTGAACGCATATTCGAGTGCTTCGAATAGTAGCAAAATTTAGGCGTCGTTCGAATTGTGATATTACAGAGTGCCCACCTCTTCGCGCTTGCTCTGACAACGACGGATCCTCTGCTGGATCAAGAAAGCCGGTTTTATTCTTATGTTTCTTTTTCTTGGGCTGGATTTCGGTCTCGTCCGATTCTGCTTCGGAGTGCTTTCGTTTTTTTGATTTCCTTGGCGCCATATTTTCATCCTCATCCAACTTTTCCGCCTTTTCTACTTTCTCCGACCGCTTCTTTTTCTTCTTTTTCTCCTTCTCGGCGGATGTTACTACCTGGGCATCATCCAAGGTCTTCTCGTCGCGTTCTGTGTGCTTTTTCTTTGGTTTATCCTCGCCCATTTGGATGAGTGCGGTGGATAGTGAATTTGATCTGGCACGTGGTTGTCCTGGCATTTCTAAGCAGAAGGACCAGCAGGCCAAGCATTTCATTCCTTACCCTCACGTTGCGATCCCATGGGCCTCTCAATATCGTCTCTTTTCAATTCTCTCTCGTCCCTCGTACGCTGGAGCAAAGACCAGGATGTCCGGATACTCATGCTAGGCTTGGACTCTGCTGGCAAGGTATCCTACGCGCCCTTTCTGTCTGCACCGCCAAACTGAGCCGATTTTCGTAAGACTACAATACTTTATCGTCTGCAGGTCATTTTATCCCTTCAATTCATGGCCGCAGTCCATTCATGTTGCTCCACAGATTGGCGAAGTCGTTTCAACGATACCAAGTCGGTTTTTCCTCCACTGACAGATGACGTATAACTAACGGCAGTCGAAATGAAGCAATCGGCTTCAATGTCGAGACCGTGCAGGTTGGCCATTCAATACAAGACGCTGTCGACTGTTTCTAAATCCCTGCTAGTATAAAAACATCAAATTCCAGGTGTGGGACTTAGGGGGACAATCAAGTATACGGTGAGATCGCCTGACGTTTGATCTTTGTCCCGTTGCTGATAGATCTACAGGCCATATTGGCGCTGCTACTTCCCTAATACCTCGGCAATAATATATGTCATTGACTCCGCCGACCATTCGCGCTTGACAACATCACGGACGGAGCTGTTGACTATGCTGTCGGAGGAGGAACTGAAGGGTGTTCCTCTCCTGGTTTTCTGCAACAAGCAGGATGTTGAAGGTGCCCTGAAGCCTGAGGATATAAGCGAGCAGCTAGGCCTGGCTGGAGGAGAAAAGTCACGACCGTGGAGTGTGCGAGGAAGCTGTGCAACAAAGGGGGAGGGTCTGGAGGATGGCTTGGACTGGTATGTATCATGTTTCTAACTGCCTTACATCTCTCATTAATCTCATCGTCAGGCTGGTTAATGTCATTCAAAAGAAGTGATGGTTTTGTGTACGTTCAATTTTCTTTTGCCAGCATATCGCATAGCTTTCTGTCGTTTTGCACTTTCATTTGAACTTTTTTTTTTCTGGGGGAATATAAGTATCTATAATCTAGTTATACCAGCCGTACTTGTATATTCATGCATTGAACAGGACGGGGCGTCTAGCGGACTCTTCAATGCCCATGATGAAATGTGAACCCTCTTAATAGACTGAGATTATACCGGACTAGTTATGAAGCCCACGCATGATACCTTCCAGGTAAGAACGAAGTTTATTGGTGTCCGTTTCCAAGTCGAATGATGTATTATCACCACGCCATTGCAAGGCGGTCGTCGTCTATGGTTTCATAGCTTCCGCACCTGACTTGAAGTAAAGCCAAGTCCTCCGAGAACACCAAGCACGGGTCCTTGAGAATAGTTGCGTCCGTATGGGCCAGCAATAGCACCAATCATCCTATAATTGAAGGCATTAACGATATTAAAAGTCAAGAACGAAGGCAAGAATCGCTTACGGTTCCGGGCCGCAAACTAGGAACAAGACTCTCGATGAAGGCTGAGCCTGTCGTTGCTTCCGGAAGAGATTATGCCACCACGACGTTTTGTATCCCAGACAGCCCTCAATAGCCTGTCTATCTATGCGCCCCAATTGTGGCATCAAGCCAAGAGGACTTTCCTTCTCCATCTCATCCACGAATATCTTCATCTGGAAACGTTCTGGATTCGTGCGGCTATGGTCAATCAGCGGCACGAGAATTTCTGGCGGAGGAAGCTCCGACGGAGAACGCGACGAATGTAGCAACGTAAAGCGCGTTTTTGATGGTGCATTTTGAAATGTTGAATGCAGGAGCTGGTAGAAAGGCGTGATACCCGTGCCTCCTGATATCTGGATATTCATGTTAGTCAAAGCAAAAGAATGGCAAGAATCGAAGGCTCACCATGATCACCTCGTCCCAAGCATCGTCTTTCCACAACCACGTTTGCAGAGGTCCACGGAGTTCGACCTTGTCGCCTATTTGCTTGGAATGAAGCCATCGACCCACTTCACCATTAGGATACTTCTTGATCCAAAATTTCATGTTCCCATGCTCGTCTATGCCTTCCAAAGGCGTATACGGGCGCTCTACCTGGATATCATCGTCTTTGATGAAGACAGACCATATCCTTGAGAAGGATGACTTTGGCGGAACAAGCTTGGGTGGAACGGTAAGGGTGATGAGTCGGAAATTGGGTCCACAGGATTCTGTGGATGTCACGGACGCCGGTGTGAAGTGCGATGGCGATAGTGGCTCGTCAGTAAGTGTGGAAGCTGACTTGGAAGGTGACGAATAGAAAAAGTACAGGGCACCGACGCCAGCTATGCCAATGAAGGCTGCAGCGCGAAGACGGTGAATTGGGGGCATAGATGCACAGCCACAAGTACTCGCGGAGAAACCCGATCGTATTTGCCTGAAAAAACTTCTTATGTAGATGCCTTTTGGAGGATACATTATTATGATGTAGCAGTTGTACTAATACGTAGAAAGCGAAGACGAAAACAAATACTATGCGATAATGTCAAATTTTACGTATATGATGCAGAACCTTGAACGAGTATTGTCTCGTCCCATGGCGAATAACTTAGCAGAAAAAAATACACGATGAAAACCGTCCTAGATAATGATATACCCTAATCATGGCCGCCAGATAGTATTCCGAGCAGGTGTGTATGCCTTGGTCCGTGAACGAGCCGCAGGAGGCTTGGAAGGCGTCATAGGACGTAGGTAAGACGTCTCTGGATCTGCACGCCGCATAAATTGTAATGGTGTCAAAGGAGAGCCTTTAGACGATGGTGTAGATTTTATAGAATGGGGGCTCTTGCCCGAGGGTGTGGAAAGAGCGAACGAAGGCAGGAAAGAATTGTGGGGCTCTGGAGTCCGAGGCGGACGAGGAGGCGAGAGAACGGTCTCGTTCTCAACTTCCGCAAGCTCTGGCGTTTCTAGTAAAGTAGCTGAGCTAATCCATTTTTCTTCCCGATGGCCCATTGGAGGAGGCGACTCTGTGAGAAGCCGGAAACTATCCGCAAAATGACTTCGAATAAACCTGTGAGAAGGATCTCGATCAGCAATAATCATGGATTAGTTGATATCAACATACTTCGATAGCTCAGTCCAACCACCGCCCACCCTCACCATGACAGTTTGAGAACGCAATATGCGACAAAAGCATAGTTTGGGGTCATTGTCGCCAATCCAGTATTTACCACTCTGATCTTTCCAGGATATACCTTCAATGTTGATACCGACAGGAAGATTATTGACAACATCTCCGACTGCCACGTCGAGTTTACTCTTGGGATTCGCGACGTATGTTTTCCTGGGAGCAGTGGGCATTGGTGGGCGTCTTTGGGGAGTTGAACCTCGCGGAAAGGATATCCTCGGAGCACGAGACCATGATGATGAAGGTCGAGAAGCAACGTTTGACATAGACATGTCGGAATGACCAGGAGTCGCGCTGCGCTTCAGAGAGGGTGTATGCATACGAGCCCGGCTGGGCGTCCCTCTAGTTGGTGTTTCAGCCTTTGAACTCAAACTAGTTGTTCGTTGGCGAGACGCAAAGGTAGATCCGTATAGGCTTATGGGGCCTGATGTGGACCTATTGGAAGTCACATTGGATATCCGACTAACGGAACGAGAGGGAGTTTGAGTTGCGCCCGAGATAGCCCGGCGAGAAGGAGTAGAAGGAGGGATGTTTAAACCACCACGAGAGGAAGAAGGTACCGACAGGTTCGAATAAGTAGCACTCTTCTTGGAGGGTTGTCTCGTACCGACTGTCGATACACGACTGTTACGACCTGAACTATTCTGGCCCGAGCTAATCACGCTACTTGGTCGCGACTTTGGACCTGTGATACGGTCTTGTGCCATGTCTCGTAGCTCGCTCCAAGTCTGAAGGACGCGTTCTCGTTCAGCAATGGCGCGGATGTCTTCAGAAACTGATTGAAAGATAGTGTCCATGTTATCGATGGTCGATTTGGTGAAGGTAAGACGTGCTGACAGCTGCTCCTCTGGAGGCCGATTCACAGGCGAAATGTGCGGAGACGATAGAGGGCCCAGAGGAAGGGCTGGGTAGCTATCGATATGCTCCAGAAGATCACTGAGAGTGTTATCGCAAAGAGATAGAGAATTGGATAAAGACAACAAATGTTTGATACGATCCATAAGAATGGAGGACGCATCTAGTTCTTGCTTCAAAGAATCCAACTCCAATTGTACAGATGGATCATCAACAGGAGACGGCAGCTGCTCCACCTCTTTGCAGATAAGGGAGAATTCACGGTTCATGCCTTCCACCAAATCTGAGGTGGGAAGTGGCGAAGATGCGGACGTTGCTCGAGCGACTGAGCTTATACTTATCGAACGCAGTCTTTTACGCAAGTTCAAAATTTGAACTTGCAAATCGATCATAGCCTGCGACTTTTGCGGACGAGCGTCGCTCGGTGAGAGCTTCAAGCCAAAAACGTCTACGAAATATTCTGTCAGCATTTGCATAATAAGTATACACGCGAGAATAGTCACCTTCTAGAGGTTCAGGAGCGGCGGAGGAGGCTCGCTTTTTCGCTTCAGCCGCGCGACTCTCCAGTTCTAGCTTCTTTTGTGACTCTGCGGCAACGTGATCAGCATAAGATTGCCGCTCTGCAGCTAACTGCTCCTCGGCCTTCTTAAGTTTGATCTCCATAACAGAGCGCTCTCGTTCCAACCGGGCTCGTTCCTCAAGCTCGGCGTTCCTCCTCGCCTCTTCGGCCAATGCAATTTCTTGATCTGCAATTCTTTGCCGTTCAGCCTCTAGCCGCGCCTTCTCCTCCGCCATCGCCAATAGGCGTGCACTTTCCACTTCCTGAAGACGCTCTAGCTCTTGTACTTCCTTGAGACGCTCCTCCTCCTTTTTCTCGCGCTCTATTCGTTCTTTCTCTGCTGCTTCAGCAACAAGCCTCTCTTGCTCTGCCTTAAGACGGCGTTCGGCTTCAAGTTGTCTTTCCTCCTCAGCACGCTGCGCCTCCGATAGGATGTTGCGGAAAGACTGCACATTGTGGTCCCATGTCGTGAACTTGAGTTCCGCGTCATCCACAGCTCGGGTGCGAGAAAGAAAGAGAGACTCATGGACAGCAGTATCGTTTACACCATGAGCAGTGCTTATGCTTCGCAACAGTTCACGGATAGGCGAAAACGACCTCCTGATACGAGTGGAATGTACTTGCAAGATGTCATCTACGGAGGTGAACAAAGCCTGCAGAAACTCGGAGACCGGTTCCTCTGTTGGTGCTGCAGCGAAAGAGGTCCTCAGCCCGGACAGCTTTTGTATGCCATCATTAATATCATCAATGGTTCCGGATAGGCACAAATCGACTTCCTTTGCGAGTTTTGCCAGATGAAGATGGTCGGCCTTCTGCTCCAGACTGCGCAGGTCACCGTTTAATCTCATGATAAAAGCATTACAATCATGGCGAACGGCGTCGTCCAATGAACGCAAGGCGAATGGAAGTGGAACAGGGGAAGGGAATATTGTAGACTTGGCTCCAGTTTCGATCCATTGAATCCGCTGCGGCAGCTTGTCAGAAAATGCGTTAACCCCAGAACGGACATCATTGAGGGAGACCTCCAGGCTTGCGTGGTCATTCAAAGAAAGACCGACACTCGCTTGCCCCGATAGATAATCTTGAGTAGCTGATTCGTACTGCATCCTGATGTCTTCGATGCGAATCTGGAACGCGTGAATCTCTGCTTTGATACCGATCATGGATGTCGCTTGTTCCTTGATCGAGGCAAGTAGGCGCGCGAATTCGCCGCCGCAATTCGACAACACCTTCAGTTCAGATGCGGTTTGGCGGAGTGACTCTGCCAAGGGCTTCTCCAAAGTCTGGCACAGAACATCCAGGGGTGATTCAATATCCTTGATAAATCTGGTATCAAACCCAGCAAGCTGCTGGTGAAAGTCTAGGTCTGACGAGTCGGCCGGTAACGGGATATTCGGGGGGCTCTCTGGCGTAAGGGGAGCATTATTGTGCTCTACATCCTGCCTCCATCTATGTTTCTGCATGGACATACTGACTTCTTTGAGGAAAGCTCGCAAATCTCGAGAATGTATGTCCATGATAGTTCGTATACGTCTCGCCTCTTTCAATCTCTCTGCGCGCGCAACCATATCTATACGGACCTGTTCCACCTTTGCTAGACGGTCCTTTAGTTGTTCAACAGCCGTGACACCTTTGGACCGGAAATCAGGATCTACAGCTGGAAAGTTCAGGCGAAGCAAAGCTGCTGGTACTTTCCGCACAAGCTGAGAAGCAACAGTGCCCACGCTTTGCAACTCCTGAAAAATAGACGGCATCAAAACAAGATATACGGAGTGCTTTGTCGGTTCGAGACAGTCATCCAAAAGCAGATCGGGAGGTGAGCCGTCCCCATTATTTGAGGGGACCCCCGTTTCTAGCCTTTGGGTTATATCCAACAGTTTGACACTCAAATCTTCGGCAGATTGGGTTATATCCTCGAAAGCATGAACAGCTTCATATATCGAACGATAATCTGCAGCCGCCGCTTCGGTCATCTTGCACACTGTCGTTGCAGAAGTAATTTCGGTAGACAGTTGCTGAGCAAGGGTTTTGTTAAAGGATTGTTGCTCGGGAAATAATGGATGAACTGGTGTCGGTAACGTGGATGGTTGAGAAACAGGATCCCCTCTCACTAACAACCTCTTGCGGAGCGCGTCGGCGCGAGTCACGAACAAGGCACTTTGGCGACCAGTCGGGTGGGTCGATCTTGCCGCGTCAATGTCGTCAAGTAGAGTCTGCGCTGTTACTTGATCTTTCATTGTCTCCACGTATGTTTCATCCGCTCTGGGGGTCCTGTAAGCTTGGAAAGTTCCATAGACATGAGCAACGTGTATAGTTACTTTCTCCATTGCATGACCACTTTCATAACGAACTTGCCAATGTCTTCCATTTGCGTGATCCCCATTTCTTCAAGCCTGTCCTGCTCATCTAGCAGCTGATCGGGAACAGGTTTACGACTATGATCAATCATTTTGTCAAGAATTTTGCCCGCGGCAGAAATATTCCCATGTCTAAGCGCGGTGACACGGCCAGCAAACTGAGCACTGTCTCGTGACAGTGCCTCTGCCTGTGTGAACCTGACCGACCGAGAGAACCCCGGAGACGACAACGCGTTTTCTGAAGCGATGGACGCGAGAGATGCAGCAGATCCTCGCCGTCGAGGTGTCTTGGGGTCTGCGGTGCTGACTGGGGCATCATAGAAGGATGCTGACCATCGAGCACGATTCTCTAGAAAGGTATTGAGGTCTGTGATGATTCGCCTGCGTTCAACCCATGCGGCAACCCGGTTTTCCTCCCACGAAATCCTCACACCCAACAAATCCAAGTTCTCAGAACGATCGCGGAGTAGGTGAAGCAATTTGTCCAATTCATAAATAGTCGTTAGCGTCAGCTCAATGAGATCGGTATCCTCCGGTGAGAGATTTCGTTGAGTTGCAGCTGTGAAAAGAATGAACGGGATTACCTCATCGTTATAAGGGTAACATACCTCTGGTTAGTTTCCTTAGCTTCTTCAATTCGCCAGTATCAAATATTTCAATCTCCTTCTCTATAGATTCGTGGTCCTGCAGCCATCTCTGCAGCTCAGACCGGGAAGGCAGACCGGGAACGTCCTCCGCAGATGCTTGCAGTGCCTCTAGTCCGACAAACACCTCTATAGGCGGCAATTTTTCTAAGAACTAGCATGCTCGGCGATGAGAAGGGTTCAGGCCAAATGGGTACAGTACGTACTTTGATTTTCTCTTCTATCCAAGCCTTCCTCTCGATGAATGTCTGTAGCTCGATGACCTCATGAGACTCCAAAGCCTGCTCTTCACCGCCGGTAGTGGATTTAGGTTGTATCGCAACAGATTTGTTAGGGCTGGTGTGCGCATCGACGGCCGCTTGTTCCTCCAGTGCGACGACCGTACCAGACGACTCGCCGGAAATTATGACAGGCGCTTCTGTTGACATTATACCGACTATTAGAGACGAATGAGAAAGGCTGATCGTTCAGATGAATGGGTGGGAACTGTGCATAGCAGAAGGAAGATAACAGCAGGGAATGGGTGTCTTTAAGACATGTGTATCACAACGAGGCAAATTGGAGTGTTGCTGGGCGGCGCTGCAGTTTACGGCCGTAGCCTGCCACGAGCCGTTCCATGCCGATGGGCCGAACAATTTCTGCCGAAAAGCGACCCATTTATGGCTATTTCATTACCATATTGGTCAAAATAGTGCGGAAGCAACCGGCGCTTGCTCGACGTCAGCGCTTGAGAAAACTGTAAACTCCGTCGCCAACAGTCGGGCCCGAAAACTGCTAACATACATTTCGGTTGCTATACATTTGTACATTTGTTTCAACCTTGGGCTAGGTAGGATACACTGAAACCCATCCATCTGATACATTAGTAGCAAGGAAACATCGAAGAACGTCGATTGTCAATCTGACTCGCGTACCGCCTAATTTTGAGTGATCAGCAAAATCGATAATCGGCGGTGAAATGACACCTGCCTCTTCTGATCCAGCTCCAGTACGTTGGGCAGACAGCCGGAACGCAAGTTGACGCAATCTATCCACTCTTTCTTCATGTAAATGCCCCCCATTAACGGTACCCTGAAGACCCATGACGAGCTCCAGCTCTTGCATGAATGCTGCGACGTCTGCGAGTGAAGTTCCGAGCGCTTTGGACGTTGCACTTTGGGTGCTCCTGATCGTGATTCAGATGAGAACCATGACCTCAAGAAACAGGCATACCGCGAATCTCGAACTGCCTCTAACAGACTCTGTAGCTCACTCCGAACCCCTTCGCTCTCTTCGCCGTACCTAGCATCCCTCTCCTGTGAGGTAGCCTGTAGTACTCCAAGTTCCTCTCTAATGCCCTGAACGAGGCCCCTGAGACGTTTATGCTCCTCGCTATGTAGAGAGCTCTCCAAAGAGAGCTCTCGCCGCATCACACGATTACTTTTCTCCAATTCCAGGATCTGCCTACGCAAAGACGATACATGACCCCTCGTCAATAGATATGGTATGAACGTTATCGGAACGATGAAGGCGGTCAATACAGCGAAGCGGCCGACTAAAGAGGAGACAGATCCCCGGCTACTCTCGTTTGCGACGGCGTGAACTTCTGATGAATCTGCAGGAGAAGTACTTTGTGCATCTTGGAACGGTGTAGAAGTGTTCATTGGGAAACGTGATGGCACTTCATGACATCAGCTTGAAGGATGTTTTAGTGAGCGGAAATATACGCAAATACATGAGACTGTCAAAAAGCGGTAACATCAATCACTGGCAGAATCTGAATCCGAATCTAGATCTATAGCGGGCATTTCTTGGTCCTCTTCCACTGCGTCTACTATCATAACGGCAGGCTCGATTGTTGCATTCGTAGGCGGCTCAAGTGTGGGAGCCGTGGGTGGTGGATGTGATGGCTTCGATGGAGCATATACCGGCTCCGCACGCGGCAGACTGTCACCAACCTTGGCTGGAGGAGGTGTATCGATGGGGATGGGTGCAGGCACTTTTGCTGGAGGAATAGAACGAACAGGGTGGGTTTCCTGTTCTAAACCGACACGCGGTGACGGTGACGCTACGGTGTTCTGCACAGGATCCGAAGCTTGGCGTTGCAATACCGACAGACCAAGTAATTCCCGATCTCTCGCTTCTTCCGTGCTTTCTTCGGAGAGAAAGAGTGACAGCGTTTCAACGTGTGGCAGGGAACGGACAAGGGGTGGAACACGGGGATGTAGTAGGATATCAAGAGTACGTTGACAAACCTAAAAATGTCAATGAGTAACGTATATCGAAAGCAAAATGAGTATCTACATTATCGTCAGTCTTGCTCAAATCAACGGCTCTTAGGACGAGACCCAGACTTTTGCTGGCTGTGTTTGTCGTCCCGCAGCCAGATTCAGTCACCAGCGCTTGTATTTTTTGTAGGAGTTTTGGGTGAAGGGTTGGGTCCGGCGATAACGACAGCGGCGAACGCTGGGGTAGGAAGAAGAGGATAGACAACAATACCCGGACTGACAGAGAGTGCGTCGCCGCACTAAGACCTGGGTTGCGCAATAGAAAAGCCAGTGCTGCACAAATATGTCACAGTTATCATTTCTAGGAGAGGGATGACTTACCATCGCAGGCAGTGAGTACCGCTTTCCCGTCATCAGACAAGGAAAATAGTACATTGCGAGAAACCCTGAAAAGTTCTTCTCCTTCATAAGCCCTCGCCCGTTTCTTTCCCTTTTTGTTACGACCAGTCTGTATCGTGTCAGTAGACTGATCGAAGTCTGATTGAGAAGGCAAGATCGTAGTAATCGAGGAGAGGACAGCCTTTGTCAACCGATTGCAAGAGACTTCTGAGTGCAAGGGGAGACAATGAGCAAAGATAGAATTAAGGGCGTCTAGGAATGGGAGACGCTGTGAGCTAAGGAAAATGAGACGAAAATTAGTAGTTCAAGCATAAAGAAGACCCACCCCGCAGGTTTCTGCTCTAGATGAGAGGCCAAACAAGAAGTTAACCCGTTCAAATGTGGAGTCAAGTGATGACGGAGGCTGGAATGATGTGAATACAACGAATAGCGTACTGTAAACAAAACCTACTGGGTGGCGAGGCTAGTGACAAATTCACAACCAAGCTTCCATAGAGTTGGAACAACGGAAGCTTCGAGTGATCGCGTACTGACGTCTACGTGCCCAATATTCTGCAGCACCCGTCAATAAATTCTTACTAAAAGTAAGATGAAAACTTACCGATCCTCTATCAGCAGCCGTTGACGTTAGAAGAGCAATGGCAAATTTTTGCAAGGACCCTATTGGAACTTGAACTGGTCGCTGGGTACCGGTCCCGAGAAGGTCATCAATGATGACAACAAAACAACGTAGACGATCCAGATTCAATGATATTGTGATATGAGCGTCTTCATTTCGAGAAACAGGGCCTGAGATATTGTCAAAACCAGTGTTGTTTCAAGAAATATGCACAAACCTTCTGAAAAGGAAGACCGTAAGCTCGAAAATGCAGTCCATCCAAAAGCCAAAGTTTCCTCGACTGTCTTTTTCCACAGATTTGAAGCCCCAACTTTGCCTCCGGTGGCGGGAAGCACAGCGTATAAACGGGAAGATGATCGGAGCAGTGCCATAGAAGTAGGCAAGAGGGCACTTCCATTGAGATACAATAGACACAAGCCGGAAAGCGTGGTGTGGGATGACCGGTGTGCATTGGGATACAATGGAACGATTCTGGCGAGCGTGTTCAAGATAAGAATCTGTAATGCACATTTAATAACCGAGGGACTGTCGACATAGTAATTACCTTAAACTCGAGGTCGGGCTCTCCAGATGCTCCATCACATAAAGCAATGATTGTTTGGGTGAACTTTGTAACATTGGGAAGACAGACTTGTCGTTGAAATTCAGATACATCCATTGCAGAGCACAATATAATCCGACACAGATTAACTGCGGCTTTAAAGACCGGCACTGCTTCTTTTCGCTGTCCATAAGTCAACACCGACACATGGATAGTAGATTGAATGTATGGACGAACAGTTAGGATGCGTAAAGCAATCGTGAGCCACTGTTGGGCTTGTTCAATCATGACTGATTTTGAAAGGAGTGACGTCCTATGTGCGAGGCAGAGTCCAGCCCATTTTCCTGGCACATCTTTGGAATGTAAGAGAGAATATATTCGAGATGTCCATTTGGTGAGATGCGGAGACGGTGCCAGATGCTCCGAAGTCAGTATATCAAGTATATACGGCAGATTCTGAGCAGACGAGATATCAGTGGCCAGATGAAGCTGCAGCAGCGTCTTCAGTTGGATTGTCGCGTCGTTTTCCATGACTTTTCCCTGTTTAAGCAAATTTTTAGGAACGTGATGATGGACGGCTACGCGTTTGGATCGAAATATGAACAAACATCCAAATCGAGTACACAGCACAGCGATGACGAATGTCATTATTAACTGCGAGCCTGGATGCCCTGTCGACGGACTCGGTAACGGCGCAATAATTCAAAGACAAGCATTGCAAGCTTGATGTCTACGCCATCGAATATCTATCTTGACCTCAGCGTGGAGGAACACCTCAAGCCTTCCGTCTTCAAGGTCTATTATATCGCGTCTATCATGTCACGTCCTGTTTAACAATAATCTTCAGGGAAAATTTGATGTCACGGATTTTGTAGGTGCAGTTTCCGAGAAGCTGATTACCCAGTCAAAGGCCGATTCTGGACGTACGCACTCCTTCATGGCATGGACGTCCTCACACCTAACTATGACATCTCAGCTTTCGATCCCAAATCCTTCATTCGCAACTTTGAGGCTGCTGTAGACAAGCTTATTGCCGTTAGGAAAGATGTTCAGGCGAAAACGGAGCAAATGGAAAAGAGTGTCCGTGTTTCTGAGCGGGAATATTCCAAGAAAATGGCAGAATTAAACCGGGGCTTTGAGGTACGTCGCATCACCAATTTCAGCTGTGCTGCTTTATTCATACTATCGAAGGCGGTCGGAAACTCGTTTTCCGGAATGGAAGTCAGAATGAACGAAGTGAGCAGTACGGCAATACGCATAGGTTCGTTCGTGAAATGCCAATTTCCCATTGCACTTATTGACTTTCGATCAGGTGAACAGCTGGAATCTGTCCACACTGAGCGGCAACGAGCGCAGGCAGCATATGACTTGATTGACTTCTACAACCAGTTCTCCCGAGGAGATACTGCTCGTCTAGATGCAATGAGAAAGGAAGGGCGGAGCGGAAGACGCCAGGTCGCCATCTTGCTCAGGCGCTTGAATACCGTTGCAAAAGAAGTGGATCTTCCCACAGCTGACAAGGTATGTCCTACGCGATTGGAGCAAGTCTGCATACTTGATTTATCAATCAGACTCGAGAAGCAATAGAGAAATATTGTGAGAAGTTTGAGAAAGAGATGTTGAACCTTTTCGATAGGTGCTACAGAAAGGGTGACCCAAAGATGATGCATGTAGGTGATGTTCCTTGATGCTACGCGATTTTTACTAACATGCTAGGCGATAGCACTGTGCTCAGACACTATTAGAATTCAATGGTGGATCTTCTTGTGTCCAGGTCTATGTCAATCAGCATGACTTCTTTATAAATAACGTGCGAGAAGCCAAAGGAGCGGACGATGTCATACTGTAAGTCCTGTGGTACTGATTGGCGAAGAGTTCTTATTCCAAGTTTAGATGGAATACCCTACCGGATCCAGATGCAACCCCACCGAAGAGTGAAGTTGGCTTGACCGAGCTATTCTCTGAAATACGAGCGACTGTGGACACAGAAGCACAGATAGTCAAGGCAGTCTTCCCAAATCCCCCAGTGGTTATGCAAGTCTTCCTTCAGCGCGTGTTTGCACAATCTGTAGGTAGCTGTTCCTTATTTATATTAGACGCGCGGTTAACCTAGCTGCTCAGATCCAACAACACATGGAACAACTTTTACATCGAAGTAACACGATGTCCGATCTGTCGTACCTCCGAATACTGCAGATGGTTCATGTACAAGCCTCCAACCTCGTTGAGGATCTCAAGGTGTACGAGCTTCCTACAGTTTCGGCGCGGACACCCTACGAGGTGACAGAGTTTCGTCGGTCAATCATAGGATCCACGTCTTCTGGATCTACCACCTCGACAACCGTCAGCACCATGCTTGAAACAGCGATGGAGGAGCTCTTCGTCCCATATACCGAAGGTCAGAGATACCTTGAAAGGGAAAGTCGCAGTTTGGGTGCTCTGTACGCTGCTTTGCTTTCCAACTTCACCCGATATCATGTGAGTTGTTCGTGATTTTAATGTTAGCCTCTTGACTAACATAAATATAGGAGAAAACCCAGAAAGGGAAATCTTCAGTGTTTGACCTTGTCGTTAACCAATTAAGCGCAGCTGCTCAGACCACGTCGACAAGTGGTGTATCTACAACTTCGGCACAAGCTGCCAGCGCAATACTGAAGTTTGGCGGAATTGATCGATCTCAGGACAGCGAGGAGCCAGTCCGTGAAGAGGATGGACAGTTGAGCGTCGACATCGCCGAAAAGATGCTGAAATGGCATGCGGAAGCCATTGGCAGATGTGTCGAACTTAGTCCTTCCAACGACGTGTGAGTAACCCTTGATTTTCGCGGGATAATTTGTTGACATGGCTAATTTCAGTGCTAAAAACACGTTTGCACTACTTCGTGTTCTTGCGGAAGCAATAGGAAATGCCTACGTAGAGGCCGCCATTGAGACGTGAGCTTCTGGACCTCTAGCCAGCGGCTTGTATTGATGTCGCCTCCCAGAGCACTGGCTCGTTTAGAGGTAGCTGATGCTAAGACAGAACCTAGTCTCCAGCTGCTGTCGACCTTACGTTTTGCAGATCTCATCTGCCATCTGTGGCAGCAATACGTCAATACTGCTTTGCTTCCACTCGCAAGCTCATCTGTTACCACACGCCGTGAGATGGTGGTCTTCAATAACCAAGCCGTCAGCCGATTAGAAGGTGGCGCTAACCAGCTAACCCAACGTCTTACTGATGGTAAGTCAGGTAGTATGAGTTATTCGTCGTATAAATCTATTTTTTTTTTAGCAATTATTGCATGGCTATCGCTACAATTGACAAAACAGAAGAAGAACGACTTCAAACCGCGAAATGACGATCTCTCGTTCGCTCGAGTCAATACAGAGCCATGCGTTGCATGTTGCGAATCGCTGGAGAAAGTTCGGGACGCCGCCAAGGCTAATTTGAGTGGCAAGAATCTAGAGGCCTTCCTCACAGAAATTGGCGTTTCTTTTCACAGGTACGTCATTATCCACTATATCTCGATACTATTTACTCATGTCCGCTTAGTCTCCTGTTAGAGCACCTGCGCAAGTTCCCCGTTAGCGCAACCGGTGGCCTGATGCTTACCAAGTACGTATTACCTTTGTTCGCGTCTGCCTAACCGGCCGGACCTTACGCTTTCCGTAGGGACATCAAGATGTACCAAGACACGATAAGCAGCTTCGGTATCCCACCACTCACCGAAAGATTTGAATTCATACGTCAGCTCGGCAGCGTGTTCCTTGTTCGACCGGATATTCTCAAGTCGTACATCACGGAGAACTATCTTGGGCGAATAGATCCTACATTACTGAAACCTTATCTTGCGCTGCGCAGTGATTGGGGTCAGTTGGAGAAGGGTTTCGATGACGAAGCCGACATACCGGTAGAGGGTGCTCTCGCGGAGACGAAAGGTCTGAAGGACAGGTTTGGCCGACTGAGCCTGATGATGAAAGATCTGGAAGGGTTGAAACTTGAAGGCATTCGGGAGAACATGCCTGCAATGCCGACTAGTATTACGAGTAGTTTTTCGAGGTTTAGTTGAAAAGTGTCTTTGCTTTTACACACATTCGCCAATCGTTTGTACTAATTTATTACATTTGCTATTCCCCTCTGAATACAGGTCGTCTCTTTTCTTTGAAAGCCTCTAAAGCTTCACGACGATCTGAAGTTGAGAGTAGGGTATCGTAAGACGCTCGTTCGAAGTCCAAGCCTGTAAAAGTCATTGATAATCATTCTACTGAAACCGTTGGAATGCAAATATACCTATTTCAAGAGATAGATCCTCAGAACGCGAAATTGCTTGTTTGGCAGCGCGAAGAGCAAGTGGAGCTAAGGTGTATTTAGTATTCCAAGCCGCAGGGCACACAAGGTCGAGTTCACCATTACGTGAGATGGTCTCTGCCAAGGTCAAAGCCCGTTCGAACGCGTTGGACTCTGGTGATGAGACATAATCCACCAGACCTTGTCAAAGTCAGCACAAATCGATCGCAGTAGTCAGCATGGTACCCCATTCAAGAGCTTCAGGTGCAGATAGCAATCGTGCAGTGAAGATGAGATCCTTTGCTTTAGATACTCCCAAGATTCTGGTTGCGCGCTGCGTTCCACCGGCCCCAGGGATTATCCCAAGCGCAGCTACGCTGTCATCAGAGCAAAGAAGAGATATTGACAAAGAGTGTTCTCTCACTTTCGGGTAGCCCGATCTTCGTTACGCTTGAACCTAAAATTGACTCAATGGCAAATGGGAACGTTGCTGGTAATGACACTACCTGCGACGCGTAGATCACAAGCTAGGCCAAGCTCCAAACCTCCCCCAAGCGCGGGGCCATCAATAGCCGCTATGGTAGGCATTGGAAGCGATTCCAGCTGTCCCAGAGCAGCGCGTAGATCGACTAGGAATTTCGAAACCTGGTCTTGTGACATAGTTCGCCGTTCTGCGAGGTCCGCTCCAGCACAGAAAGATCCCACAGTTGTAGATCGAACAATAAGAACGCGAACACTGGAGAAAACAGTTATGTACTGTCGAACTCGGATTAACACAGACAAAGTCACCTCTTGTCAAAGTGTACCGTCTCCAAGCTTTCGCGCATTTCCTGGAGGGAACCCATCAGAAAGAGCTTTCCGCATCACTTTGATTCTAACCTGTAACATTCGCATAGATATTGCATTCTTGCTTTGTGGTCTGTTGAGGGAGAGACAGGTCACGCCAGGATGCGAAGGTATTGGCTCTAGAAATGCCTGGGGTAAAGAAGTCGACATCCATCGTCGCGTACTTTGTGCCAGAGCATGGTGAGTGAATCGTAGGCTCCGACACGCAGAGAGCGCGATCGTCATGGTGGTTTGACCGATGTGGGGAAATTTCCAATAGGCGGACTTTCGGCCGATGATGGTATCACATGACACTCGCACGGACCACCCCGAAAAGTATAAAAACCCAGTCCCTGCTTTGTTGATTCCTTAGATACATACTCATCAGGATCTTTCTATAGAAACTGACCGAGTCTCGCATTTTTACAAATGCCACAACCTTCAAATCCAGTCGATGATAGTCGCGTTCACTCGCTCTACTGAGAGCATGGCTTTGGTCCTTCCAAGGTCTCGAGGACGTTTGGCGCTGTTCCCTTTGATGCTCTTGTAGTGCTGAAGGGGCTGGGCCGGCGAGTTGAACGCTTGTCTGATGGATTCTTTTGTTGGCATTAGTTAGTTTTGTAGATTCATGAATATATGTGCCAGTTTCGTTCTATCATATCGTTTGAATTGCAAGTGTAATGAGTTGAAATTTGTTTCGTTTTACTGAGTCGGCCAGGACGTGATCTTGACTGCGACCATTGATGTCAAACTCGTACGAACACCTTTTACCTCCTAGCTGGAAGCCCCAGGTTACTGCATGGCTTGCAGAAGACACACCATCCTTTGACTACGGTGGATACGTCGTCGGTGAAGTAGAGCGGGAAGCCTTTCTGTTCGGCAAAGGCAAAATCCCCGCCGTCCTAGCGGGATCCCCATTCTTCACCGAGGTTTTTGCTCAACTGGGCTGTCAGTACGTCCGTCATCTTATCGCTTCATCCGATGTTTTTATCATTTCCCAAGGGTTGAATGGCACATCAAAGAAGGAGAAACTTTCGAGCCGATCAAGCATGTCGCGACAGTCAAGGGCAAAGCGAGACATCTGCTTCTGGGCGAACGCGTCGCCCTGAATATGTTGGCGAGATGCAGTGGTATTGCTACACAGTTCGTATCCCATTCCTTTTCCCTATGAACGCGAGCCGAATAGTCTACACTCTCAGATCCAAGAAAATCAAAGATCTTGCTCGAGGATATGGATATAACGGCATCATTGCTGGAACCAGGAAAACAACGCCTGGTACGACTTTTTTTTTTCTACGGCAAATAAGGAGCAGCTGACACCCTGGAAAAGGATTTAGACTAGTAGAGAAATACGGCATGCTAGTAGGAGGAATTGACCCTCATCGTCATGATCTCTCGAGCATGATCATGCTCAAAGACAATCACATCTGGTCGTCCGGTAAAGACTGACCCTGCGCGTCTATTTCTCTGTATTCACTTCTTTCTGCAGGGTCAATCACCGCCGCTATTCATCAGGCCCGCTCCGTGGGAGGATTCAGCTTGTTACTAGACGTCGAAGTCGGATCTGAAGCCGAAGCGGACGAAGCGATTGACGCTGGTGCGGACATCGTTATGCTCGACAACATCGAGGGTGAAGAACTCGTGAGCGTTGCTAGGAAGTTGAAGCAAAAGTGGCAGGGAAAGAGAAAGTTTCTTTTCGAAACGAGTGGAAACATTACAGAGGCTAATCTACAAGCGAGAGCGATCAACGGTTAGTGGCGATTGACGTTGATTCACCAAACGTATACTGATATCAGCTGGCAGAAATCGACATCTTGAGTACTAGCGTTGTCCATCAGTCCGTACAGCACATCGATTTCAGTTTGAAGATACAGATGCCGAAGTAGAGCAAAACAAATAAGAAGTAAATGCAATTTGTACCATTATTCTTCTTTATGACAAAGGAAAATAGAGATATAGCATTGTCCCCTCGGACACCGTCTCTTTCTTGAGCCTATAACATTTAGATTCATCCTTAGATCTGTCGAGAGGAGGAAAAATTGTTCAGTATCAATACGCAGACGCGACACTTGTGAAATTATGTGACGCATGTAACACGGCGTCAAAGCAGAATGTACCGTGGTGATACCGCGCGTCATGGACAGGATCCAAGATGTCAGCCGGTAAGATAGCTATGGGAGGCATCCCCTGAATAAAAGACGAAGCAAAAGGCAGGGACAGAAGATGAAAATCAATTCAGAATCACAAAGAATTGGGGCCTTTCCCAGTTAGATGGGAAACCCCAGTGCCAGAGGCAAGAACGTGCCCATTGCTTTTCTTCTCGAATGTCTGGCTGTCAACAGCGTAATGCGGGTGCAAAAGGATAACGAGAGCGGTTGCTTCGATAGCGGGATCAAGTGATTCGTCGTCGAGACCTTTGCCGACGCCTCGGGTATCCAGGATGTGGACTGAGAGATACTTGATGACGTTCAGCAAGCGAGTTCATATATGCGGGCTTAGGTGTACTAGTAGTGTACCCAGGACTAAGAATAGACAACGACGCGTAAAAAGATAGTGCACCTTACAACCGATACAGGCGGATCCATGGACTTGAGCTTCTCGTCGTCGCGATCCCGGTACCGTGGGCCGACAGGCTTGTCGTCCGCCGCTGCTCTCATTGTCAGCCTGTTGTCGGCACCAATAGATCTTCGTGAAACAGCGGTAAGAGATCTGGCATGTCAACAACGGCGACCTAGACGAAGGAGCCGAACGAACTCGTATGGTACATACAGATACAAACTTCACGTCGGATTTGCCTCCGTCTAGATCAGGAACGCGCCTCGAGTGACCGTCCTCATACTCAACCATGATTGCAGACCACCACCAGGTTGCCGAGTTTCTCACGATATCTCGCACGTTCTTGACTGAATTTCTTTGTCCATCCAGCCTATTTCTGATCCCACGGACCTTCTCGACCAGCTGCGGGCTCGCCTCGAAGAAATGGTACGGACCTACGATAATCACACGGCGGCATTACAGGTAAGGATTGAGAACCTTGAGGAAGAGAAATGCCGTTTGGTCAAAGAAGTCCGGACAGCACATGAGCTCAATAACAAGCTCCAGCGACGACTTGAAAGCGCGCAGGACTCGTCAACCGGCGTGGCCAGGAAGACCTACGACCACGCATTGAAAGTCATTCGGGACTTGATTGAAGACAGGCCGCTTGCTGCTGGAGGGGTAAATACTCATTCTACTCTTCATATCTTGACGTTGAACTTGCCCAGGGCGAGGAACTCAATCAGGTTGTCGTCAGCGACCTCACCGCGTTGGAAGACTCTGATACGGAGGAGAGCGCAAGTACGGCCCGTCCTCGAAGGACTCCACCGCCAACACAAGCTCCGAATCCGCCATCTGATATGGAGCCAATGCATGTCCATTTTGGCGCCGACAACTTGCCGAGCTTCGCAACAGAGACACACTGTCGTTTCTTCAAGTGGGCCAAATGGGTGAAAATCTTGAATTTAGACGCAGATACGGTATGTTGTCCTCGTGCTTGATATTCTGGCATTGACCGTTTGCTAGGAGGAGACTATTGAGAGGTGCGCTTCTTGTCCTTGTGTCCATATGACTCCTTACGTTCGGACTTGCGGTAGTTTGGCGCTTGCGAACGACTTGAATCCACGCATCCATGGTACAACAGAAGGTCTGCTCTTTGTGTACCATCCGATCTTTCTGGAATTCCCTTCGGAGGGGCAAGTGTCATATTTCATCGATTGGAGTAGTAAAGAAGTGAATCAGCGAATTCAACAATACTTATGTGAGAGGGAAAGCGACGAGAAGCCTCTCCACGTCTTCGTATGGCCCCAGAGTAAGGTCAGTTGGACTATCTTTGATAGAAGAAAAGACTCGAGTCAGTTGATTTGGCAGAAAAGCTGGTATTACGTTGGTGCTCACCGGATTTCCGTCATGGATACGAGGGACACGCGTATCTGGGCACGATTAAACAACTCGGTAAAATGCTGGCTAAGCGAATTTCTGCGTTGCACTGAAATCAAATAACACAGGACCGACCTATCGTTGCTCGCCATATTGCTGAACGTTGCAATTACGATGAGAGCCAAGTCTCGCAAGCTCTGAACTCTGAAGAGCTGGATGAAGTGTTGCTAGCCGTGCATCCGGAAGAAGAAGAGACGAAGGATCTGCTGAGCCGGCTCCCTGAAAAGAAAAAAGCCAAGTAATTTGAGTATGTAGCAACAACGGGGACATTTTCAGCGTGGCCGAGCCATGTCGACAGTGGACAGATACAAACGTCGGAAAATCAAAGTAAGGTTGAATAATGCCACAAGTGGAGCAAACAAATGGGGTGACGCCGATAAGTGGTCGCACTGGATACCGGCATCCTTTGGGCCGCCGACCGGCCCTTTACTATTAGGGCTCCACCATTCCTTGTTTCCCTTCAATTATACTTCCATCACCAATTGTTCACAAATCCGCCGTTTTTACTTCTTCCTTTCCTTTCTTTGGTTTTGTGCGTCTTCTAGCCTCGCACAGGCCACCTGCGAGCCTAGAACGCACCCCTAGGACATGCTCACGTCTGGACGTCTTTTCAGCACCATCTCCATCGTCCTTTTTCTTCTTATTTCGTCGCCCATGTTCTTCAATGCTCCTCGCAAGGATCACCTTTCTTTATCAAAACGAGACTACGTACACAGGCGTCAGAATGATGGCAATGGTGCGCCACCAGGAGGCGGACCGCCAAATTCCACGACTTCGAGCTCCGTAGACCAGCCGACGAGTTCATTCACCACTGCGAGCACCAGCGATGCCTCTTTCTCCGGGACATCATCTGATTCGGGGCGCGAAACATCGTCTTCGTTGCTCGTTTCGACTTCGACTGTAACATCCACGATCTCGACTACGTCTAGTAGTGGCTCCTTCTCATCAACTCTTTCGCCACAATCTTTTTCATCCTCAACGTCTAGCACGTCAGTCGCTTCCTTCACGAGCACGTCCTCAAGCCTCCCAACAACATCCTCTTCATCGACTTCGAGCTCGCAACCATTCGAAACGTCAGTTTATCCACGCTCTTGATGCGCGTTTCGTAACTCATTCCCCTAACACACAGCCCCACTACCACATCCACGTCCAGCAGCAGTTCGTCGTCAACGTTTTCATCCACGACCACCGCAGTTTCGTCTGATGTCGTAAGGGCCACCACCGAGATCAACGCAGCTACCAGCTCGACCACGTTCACTATTGATTTTGCCACTTCAACCGCTCCTTCCAATTCTGCGTCGTCTGGTGCTACAGGAACTGCTATCGTTGCTGCTGCGACATCAGATGGGTATGTAGTTCTCACCATCTATTCATTCTTTGAATTTACCCATCACAACTATTCAGCTTCTGGGCCAACAAGTCAGCTGGTAAGCCTATCAAACTGATACCGTGGCGACACTCGCGCTCATCATTGTTTCATCTACAGTTGCTGGGACATTTGCTGTTGTGGGAGTAATCATCTGTGCTGCCATCGCAGCTGTGATATTTTTCTTGGTCAAGAAGCGGCAACGTCGCGATTACGGAAGTGACTATTTCCCCCCCGAAAAATGGTCTCCGCCAATGTCAGAGCCTGGACTCAAGAGTCCGTCTCCCGGCCCGAGTATAGTGGAATTGAGCCACCCGCCCATGGACGTCTTCTCTAATCGGGAAGTCTTTTCCGACAACCATGTGGAGACGGGCAATTATTACAATTCCCAGAGCTCTCATGATGGTCATTACTACGGTGAGGAGACCAATATGACAAGGGGTCCCTTCTACGGTATCGACGGTACTCAAAACTATCCGCTTGGTTCTGCTCCGGATATCATCCTCACCTACGCGAAGGACGTGGATCGGCAGTATCCCGTATATGAAAACGAGCCCAAGAGGGCTTCCAGTTCTTCCCCTACCCCTCGTCCGTCTACTAACTCTGGCCGCCCCTCTCCCACTCCTGGTCGAACATCGCTCAACTCTAGACGCCCTTCACCCACTTTTGGTCGTCGGTCGCCAGCACCTGCCCGCCCAACACCTTCCTCCCTCGCGCAACACTCATATACAACCTCCAACACGTCGACCACGAGTGTAAAGCCTGTCGCGGGATTGACAGTGCCCACTTCCCGCAAAGATCCTAGTGATCGAGATTCGGAAGTGTCTTCGATTGATTCGTTCTACGGCGCTTCCGGGTCCTCTGCGGGTGTAGCTATCTAGACCCTATGTCCTCTTGTATCATCTTAAAAGGTGAGTTTCCATTTCGTCTCCGGCTGCTGATCCTATCTCATGGTATGCACCTCAGGTTAAAGGATGGATTTTTTCTATGTAACTTTAGCCTTCCAGTTTTCGTACTCTTCTATCTTTATATCTTTCTTGATTAGTATGGCTCTTATCGCACTTGGTTTCTGCGGTCAAGGGCTTTCTAGACCGGACTATATATCTTGAGGATATAGTCACGTTACGATACTGTAAAATTGATGAGGATTTCTGCTATGTACTTTGAGTGATTTTGTGAAAACCTGAATTTTCAAAAGTTCTAACGGCAACGTTCTATTTCAGCTCTCAACCGGATAATGATGACATGAGTCGCAGTCAAGGTTAAACGCCGGAAGAAACTAACTGTTATTCGCTCCAAAATGCTGCAATTATTCTCTCATTTCTCGAAGATACACGGGTGTATTGATAGTCGTGTAGGAAACGTGCTTGAAATGTAGCTAAACATTAGTGTCAAATACAGTAAGCACGCAAACCGGTAACGAGAACGTCATCAGAGAAGACAGCGAGCTACTGGAAGAGAGCAACTGCGTCATATTCGCTGAATACTTAAATGGAAGAAGATCTGCTGTTTATCCGGAGCCGTCAAAAGAACCGATCAAAAGAATGAGGAAGTATGGGAGAAAGCCGGTGTAGATAGAGAATGCAACGACCATTGACGATGCTCCCAAGCCCTTCACAGTAGGGTAAATGGTTCGTCAGAGAAGAGAGCGAAAAGATGTAACTTAGTACTGAGAAGCGTCAATCCTGGGCAAAGTTTAGACAAAACGAAGATAAATCTCGCGAGCGTCGTGGATGAATTCAGCCAGTATTCGGGCGCCTTTACAAGACGTCGAAGCCTCAGATTGATGGTCCGAATATAATAGAGGGCAGAAACAAAGAATATACCCCACGCAACTTCGCATGAAACAATAGAGGCGACGAGGCACAAAATAGATGAGACGAAGAAACTGGAGATCGAGAGGCTCGCATAGATCCGAGCTTCCTCCAATAGCTGTGTAAATTGTTATACAAATCGATTCACTACCAAGAAAACAATACACGGAGAATTTTGATGAGGAAGGCGATTCTAGTCTACGCAGGCGAGTAGTTCACACTAGAACAAAATGGCACCAAGAAGAGCGAGCAGAACAATAAGACCGTTTTTGCTGAAGTTGACAGGGAGCGCGGCATTGGAGGTGGCAGAGGCAGGAGTCGTTTGCGTACTGGACGAGCCGGGCGCGGACGCACCGGAATTGGCGGCAGAGGCAGCGGAAGTCGAAGTACGGAGATACGAGTGACCACCAGTACTGAAGGAAGTCAATACCTATTGACGAGCCAACAGAATGAAGATTACAACTTACGTCGACGTCGGAGTGTCAGTGGTGACAGCCATAATCGTGTCCTTTTCGCTGGTGATATTGAATTCCGAACTCTGAGCGAGGATAGTATGTTGATGCTGAGAATCCTGGACAAAGTTGATACGAAACGTTCTGCCGATGGGCCATCCGCCATCAGGAGGGTTGACTTGCATTGTCGAGAGCGTTCCGTCCAGAGAAGCAAGAATAATCTCGTCCTGAGACAAGACATCGCGATTCTGATACACGCATGGCATTCAGGCAAAGGCAGGGAGGCTCGTAAGAGAAATAACTGGCCTCATTGGTAAGAAGGGCAGTGACAGTCATTGGATCGGTATCGACCCTTTCCCAAGAGATGCTGCAAGGCGATATGAGCGATATGGTTCAAATAGAAGAGGAGAACCGACATACGTATTGGGCCCAGAGTTGGACCATCCTTCGGTTCCGGAGGGTTCATTGATTTGGTACGCCAAAGTCGAGGCAGCGAACAGCAGAGACAAAGAGACGGCGAAGAAATGCATGATACGCGAGAGGCAAATTGAGAAGGGCGTGAAGCTAGGAAATGGAAGGAAATGGATGAAGTCAAGAAGCGCGTACCACTTGAGGCTCGTGATCGCGGTTCTTATAGGGCTCGGAAAGTGCCGAGCAATTCTGCATGAAGCAAATGTGACTTGGTATCATACATACTACAACAAGCATGTACAATGGAAGCGTCCACTAGCAAGTATATGGTTATTCCAAACTGTCAGTATAATAATTTTGCCCCTGCAAGAAAAAAAGGTATATACGCGAAAGTCCAAGTAGGTAAACAGCACTGTGCGTGTATGCGTAAAGATAGTCTGTCAAATTTAGAATAGCATGGCGCCAAGGAGGGCGAGAAGGCCGACAAAGCCACTGTTGCTGACACTAACGGGTAGCGCAGCATTGGAGGTGGTCGCCGCTCCGGTGGACGAGGCAGAGCTAGATGCACCGCTTGCAGTGCCAGTGGTGGCAATCAAGGTGGTTCCAGTGCGAGTCGTCGAAGCAGCGGTGGTGCTACTGGAGAAGACTTCGTCAAAAAATCGAACGATACCAATGCCAGCAAACACTTACATCCTAGTGATACTGGTGGAGGAACCAGTTGCAGAGGAAGATGAGCTTGAGCTCTCGCTGATGTTGAACTCGGAGGACTGAGCGAGAATGCTGTTCAAGTTTTCAGAGTCCTGGACGAGATTGACACGGTAGGTGCCGCCGACAATCCATCCTTCGCCAGGGGGGTTAACCTGTGTCGTCCCGAGGTCTCCATCGACGAGAGAAGCAAGAGTCTGGTCTTGGCTCAAGACACTGCGGTCCTGTAAGACAGTCAGTACAAGATGGCAGATATTCAGAGGATCCTGCTTACCTGGTTGGTGAGAACGATGGTGAAGTTGGCGCGGTCAGTGGAGACCTTTTCCCATGAAACACTGAAAAGGGGTAAGGCAAAGGGAGCGTCTCATCAGCCAACGCCTACACAAGAACAAGTTAATAAAAAACGTACGTTTGAGAGCCAGAGTTGGTCCATCCCTGGCTTGCGTTGGGAACAGTGACCGAATAGGCCAAAGCTGAAGTAGCGCAAGCAATGAGAACGGCAGCAGTACGCATGGTGATGAATGAAAACGGCGAAAAAAGGTGAGGGGGAGGGGGTAAAAAGTTTGGTACGAAGGGAAAACGGAAGGAGAGGTAGTGACAGTGAGCTGAAGAGCAAACGAGCGGGCGACGTCAAAAGTCAAGGCAGAGCGGGCTTTACTCGCCTTTGGCCCAGAAGGATCGAACCCTTCTAGAAGGCAGTGTCGGCACGTGCTCTCTTGACATTTCCCGCGATTCTTATCACCCTGTCATTTTATTCAATTTTTCGCATAAATACAAAGCCTTGAAACAGCTAAAACATAGGTCTGCATAGAATGGCATGCCAAGGGATTACAGCAAAAAAAAAACTGCTAGTTTATAGTGCAGTCAACGATGAATCCACGACCTTCGGGCGTTCCTTGATGGTGGGAATCCAACTCACATTCTGTCAGACCAGAAGCGAACATAGTAATATTCAGTAACCAAGTCGATCTTTCACCATCCTTGTTTCATCTCACGTAAGTAGTCGTTTCAGGGAAGAAAACCCTTGAGCAGCATGTCCGAAGCTAATTGTAACAACTTCAGAAGCCAAGCAGAGATCCAGTGTGTCGTGTCAGAGAAAATATACAGAACGAAGCAGAGACATTTGCTAACGATGAAGAGGCTGGACCCTGGATGGCGGTGGTAAAGCGTTCCCAGTCTTACCCCCGTCTTCGTTCATTCCTTGTCAGGCTTCTGTTTACTGGCGCCATATTGATTATCTTGGCGTCGTATCAGTCGATTTTTAGTTACTTTTGAGCTTGCTGTACACAGGAAATCGTCAGCAATACCGGTGGGGAATAGGCGATGGGCACCTACTTCCGCCTTTTCAAACTTGAATCTTCCCCCTCTTCATTACAGTCACGTTTCCTAGTAATCTCCGTCCGGATGGTCCACCAGAGGTTCTTCATTCATACCGGCCGACTGTAATGAGAGACGTCTGTCTTCAATAGACCCGGGCTCATTCATGCAGTTCGAGTGTAGTTTCGTTGATCGCTTGACCTGGTGCCCTCATGTGCCCCCAAAACCCAAGTTCTTGCCCCGCAGAGAGATTCCGTTACACATCGCATATGTGCAGAGGGCTCATTTCAGTGACAAGCGCAATTGCCAGACAAGCAGAATGTATGCAGAGAGTCTATGGGCGCGTGCATATCGACCGAAAGGAGATCTTGTCTAGGGAAGCATGAGCTACGACCTATGCCTGCCTGCACCATTATCCGCATGTACATCACGGAATTTTGGCATGCCTGTAGTTTTTTCTTCGACAGCGAAAAAATACAGAGACCTCCGAGTACATTAGTGAGTAGTTGTTTCATGCATACAAGGCAACTTACAAATTGTCTTCGACTCGGCAGCGCCGCACCTGTCATCCATCTGATCATCATGAGCACGACCCGCATATTTCGCACAGCAACTGTAGGTGTTTCCTGGCCACCGTCTTCACTTACCAAGAAAATGATGAGGAATGACCAAGAAATTGCTGAGGAATGACCAAGAAATCCGCTCGTAGGCGATGCGGACCGGCTGAACCTGAACTCATAACCGGATCACAGCAGCTCCAGGCGCCTTTGTCTTCGGAGCAACCTGGTAACGGTGAGCTTCTTTAAACAACAAGTCATCGGTGAAAGATTTGTAGAACATAGACGTAGATGCATCCGTAATACTATCTGCCAGAATAGTTAGCAGACCCGAACACATCGACAGGCTCAACCGGTGATTTCAGATCTCCCAAAATTTCCTAAGACACCGTAGTGTTACGTCCGCCTGCAACTTAAGGGCAACTTACCCGGCTACCGGCAGCATTAAGATCTTGTGATCTTGGTCATTTTTGAGGAACCTAGAACGGAGAATATTTGGCTTCAGGAGTCGAGTACGAACACATTGATTGCCGGAATGTGCGGTGTACCTCATCGCTAGTGATACCGGTTTGATCTTCACAACGGGAATTGAGCATTCAGCACATACAAAACTTGATCACCATCGTAGAACGTACGTTATGTTCAACAAAAAAATACATCCGGTAAAGGTCAATGTATCAGTGCGAGGAAAAATCAAGTGCACAAGCGGTTAATCGCAAGAGAGCTAACATACCACATCATTATTCCGAACCTATAGAATTCAACATTTCCTCAGCATCCATCCACAGATCCTGCTGGCCCCAGATCCCAGCGACAGTAGATATTATTACCCAACATGAGTTCTTTCCGATACCGGTATTACCACCGCCCTCCGGCTCGGCTTCTTTTTCTTCACAGAGTAAGACCTTGAGCAATGCAAGGCAGGCACGAGCAAGACTTCGCAGCGAACTCATATCATCAGCAGATATGTAATCGTTAACGCGGGTTAGGAGAAAGAATATCCACTGTGCATGAACTTCAACAAGACGCGGAAATGGCGGACTCCTTTTGTCATCAAGGTGGAGATTCATCCAATGGGTAAAGTACATTAGGAGATGCAAAGACATGCGCTGAATAGGATGTCAGTTAGAATGTACGGGAATAGAAAGAAACTTGCCTGGTCAATGTGTTGCAGCAATAACGGCGTCAGTGGTCTCGGTTCGTAAGGAGGATGACTCTCGCCAAGAGACGAGACCTCGTCCAAAGACACCTTCGCCTCACCGGCTAGACCAATATTTGATGGCGATGGGTCCTGTACACCTGCCGAACCTACCTGGGATGCTAGCTCCACATCCCCATCCCCGTTGATCTGCCAGGTTTCCTGAACCACTTCATAGGTAACCTCGGTATCGGAATCGTCAGCGAATGCGCGCATGCCTTTGTGTTTCTTTTTTTGTTTAGGCTTCTTGGGTGGATTCCATTCAGACTCTGGCTTCCCCGAGAGGAATGCCCACCAAAAATCCCGCTCCTTCTTGCCGGGCATCAAAAGGTTACCAGGGACTTGTGGAAGCAAGACGTTTGCGGTGGGCTGAGAAACATTCTGGATGTCGAAGTCAGTAGAAAGGAAATAGGTCTTGAAGGAATCTCTGACCTTACGGAAGTTTTTGAACCGAGTCTCGAATTGAGCACGCCATTCTGCCGAGGGAAGTAGTGGATGTCTCGAAGAGGATTCGCGTCTAGGTGCAGGCGGCACCATTGTTTCTGGGATTTCATATGGATTTGGGACACGAGTAACCATAGGCAGTTTCTTAGCATCTCTCCTACAGACGAACATTAGAATAGAACGAAAAAATGTGATTCATGTACGCACCGAACAGTGAAAAGATATTCCATGCCATCTGCAGGCGTCCCGTTGAAGTCTGCAGGAAGATTGGCCACAGGAAGGATCTGTCGCCCGAAAGAAGGTTCCTCATCGTCGTCGAACTCATCCCTCGTCCGTTTGCGGGTCGACATATTGCGTCGGTGATGGCGGTAAAAGGCAACCAAGACCTGATCGAGAAATTGAAGTTTGAAGCGGAGTTGCACACGACTTGGCTTCGACTGCCTACAACCTATGGTCTGCTAATACCTGCTACACCCTTTAGCTGTTGTTTGTCCACTTCTTGGATCCTTCTATCATGGGGGACACAGACGATATTGACTTGGAAACTCTCCAAGCGCAAATCGACCTCTCGATGTCTTTAACCCATGACTTGGTATCTTCATGGGTCAAATCAACTCCAAACTCCAATAAATCGTCTTCTAGTAAAAGTATTGAAAAAATACTACGAGAGGAGATCCACCGGCCCCCGAGGTAGGTATGTTTTTTTTGAAACATCCTCACGTTCACTTAATAATGATGGGCGCATGAATCGCAGGCTAGGTGTCGGCGCTTCAGTGTCAGATTATAACACATCGTCTTCGCGAGAAGCTGCACGTCTGAAGAGCCATATTCTCAGTAACGGAAAAAAACGTTCTAGGGAGGATGAGGACCCTCAGCCTACCTCGACGCGTATCGCAGAGGACTCTGACGAGGGGGAAAGCAGAGCGGGAGCTATTCGCAAGAAGTCTAAATTAGATCCTTTTGCTACTTCAAGCAAGGGGAAGAGGAGGAAGGAAACATCGAACGGTGCACTGAGTGTTAAGCCACGTCTCAGCACCCCAACGGAGGCCCCACCATCCTATGTTGGCGTTAGCACTATGGAGGAGATAACATCCGGTGTGACGTCCGAGAAAAAGCAGAAGAAAAAACACAAAGATGTCGTCCCGTTAGCATTGAATGGCGATGTTCCGACGGCAGTTTCATCAGTGAATAACTGTACCAACGACAACAATTTTGCCCGGGAGACTTCAGGTACGAGAACGATCTTCCTATCAGTTCTATTGCTGAATATATTTATTGCAGAACCATCTCAGCTGTCACCATCAAAAACCACCGCCTTCTCACTCAAGATAGCTCCCAAAATGCCCAGAGATCTGCCAGCATCTCTGTTGAAACAACCCTTATTAAACCTTGAAGGCCCAGTCTTCGATAAAAGTGATGACGAAAGTCCGGACAACCATTCACCCACAAATACTCCAAAAAAGAAGAAACGAAGAAAGAAAAAGAAAAAGAAGCAACCAACGTTTGAAGGTTCCTCTGAACAGGCGAAAATTTCTTGACGGTGGGCTGAAACTTTTAAGAATGTTCGGGGATGATTAACTTGTTGTCACAGGGCCTACATTTGGCGATTTTCCAGTGTAATTGCAACCATGTCATTAGCTTACACGCAATTACACACTTATACACTTCAAGCTGTTCTGCGTCGGAGAACTGCACCTCTTACAGTCAGATCCCCGAACAGAGCGAGTTGGAGGGACGTCAAGAGAAATTGCAACCTCTGTGTATAGACCACATATTCCGGAAACTGGATATCTCTGTCCCAAATGTTAACCGTTCCCTGCGGCCGGTCCCACGCTACAAGAACCATGATAACGAACGCAGGAATCCAACCGGCGCACAATGTACCCGCGTAAAGCACCGCGTATACACTATAAAAAAACTTCAGGGCCAGGTCTTCATCAGTCTCCTTGTACCAGAGTACCAAAAGGGTGATATTGTAGGCCAAGGTTAGAATGCCAATGGCGGGATTCGCCCAGAGCTAAGGACGGATGAACGGTTAAATTAAGAACGGGCGGGATAAGGGGTCGAGAACTTGCCGAGAGAATACCCAGATCAAGGGCAGAGAGTGTGCAAAGGACCAGCGTATTGCACAAGGAGACGATGTTGAAATGTAACAGCGGGCTAGGTTCGTCCATATATCGGGTTTGTATAAGCGCCTGCGCATAACAAAGATGTTTGGGCCTGTCATGGGGTCCGTCCTAGTGTGTGAAAGCGCATTATAAACTAGGAAATCACGATGGGAACGATACACAGGTGTACTCGCTACAGGATCATCCAGAGGCATCGGGAGTAGGCAAAGTACCCGGACGAATCCACACATGCTAAGATGGAGTCATAGGTTGTGGTATTAGCGCATCCCGACAGCAGGTTCTAAGATATAGCCACTGAAAACGCATCAGAGCAGCATGGCAACCTTGCGTTCCTATAGAAAGTAAGAAATGCAGAGCTTTGCATTCCGGGGCTTGAATGTGTACATCGAGGCAATCCTTAGAGAAACAAGAAGACAATCGGTTGCAGCGCCAAAATGCTATCAATAAGAAAATTATCATATTAGTGCACCGCGTTATGCGAGTACGCCACAAAGACAAAAACCAGATGATACACACAATAAAATAATCCAATACAGAGCATATTCAACTTCTAAGAGATCTCCACAGCGGTACGGTCACCGCGTCACTCTGCGTTTCGGCTGAACGCGACGTGCACCTGTGGCCTGGCCACGTCCTTGGGTATTCCTCCTGACTCTGTTCACAGGTGTCTTTGTGGGAGATTTATTTCTACCGGGGGTACCAGCTACGCCAGTGGTGTGACGTCGTTTCGGCGCATGTCCGACTAGGCGATGAGTAGAACCGCTGTAACGAAGGCGAGGCTGGCCCCGGGTGCCAGAGCTAGTACGGGAAGGGGGCGGCTTCCGTCCGAAAAGGTTGGCAAAAAATCCGCCCGGCTGCTTTTTGCACCGTGCCTGCATACGTTTGTAGTTCCGGGCAGCCTTCATCTCGCGTATACCCTAGTCATATTACAGTAAGTGAAAGAGAGTAATGACATCGCCATTAAGAGGCTTACCTTACTTCTGAGTTTCTCGTCGCCAATGAGAGTTCCCCGCATTTTTGCAAGCCAACCATGCATTGTATTTGGTATTGGATGCGTCCGGCGCGACCCATCGCGATGGAACTAGAGTCGGAATATTAGATGGAGACTACTTTAGTAGGACGATAGGAACGGAAGATACATCTGCTGGCCATTCAATTTTCATGGTCGACGATGGAGGTAGAATGGGAAGAGATCATGGATCAGATACAGAGAACATTAAGTAACCAATACAACACAACAATGCGGTTTAGTATGTAACAAGCTCTCGGTGATATCGCGTCGCTTATCTAAGCGTCCTACACGTTTTTGACAAGACTTTCATTCACTTCTCCTGCCGACTACCTGCAGGAAACAGTGTGTTTCCGTCACTTACTCGCTTGAAGCAAATTTCAGACCCTCTTGATGCATACATGTATTTTCCAACTTTTTGAATCACCCTGTTTTCACGGTATCTTTTTTTAGGAAACTACAACAAGTTCACGTACTTGAGGCTTTGATTCGACATCTGATATGCTCAACTCAACTTGTGGACCTTCTCCAACATTGCGAACTGTTAGGATCGACTCTAAAAATTTTATGTTTCTTTGCCCTGGTCTAGTCTCCTGAATTAACATTTTTTTGTCCTTCAGGTAACGGATCAACTTCTGCCATCGCTCTGGGGCAGATTAATATGTTCTCTGTCTGCCTCTTCAGTCAGCATGAGTCAACATTCGAACTGTTGCTATACTAAACATATCGCTATCCATGAATGTCGGAGGACTGTTGCGCCTTTCTCAAACACCATAAAGTAAGTTTTTCTGATCCGACACTCGATGCGCCATTCATTGGTCCGCATTGGCTTCAGGCCCCGAGGATTAAGATTTGCGCATGACGTAGACGAGCACGTCTATCTTGAAACATCTTCGCGCCGGCAATCAAGTACAAGGCTTGCACTTTTTCCGAGGGATTCGCAACCGGTAGTCCTATGAAACCGACAGACCCAATGACGACTACAGATATTGACAGAATCTGTCTCGTTTTATCTTGTAATGTCACACAAACCCGACTTTGTAAGTCGTGCTTTTCCTTTTTTGACATCTTTGACAGGCACCTCGTAACGCTGCGGCCGTGACTTCACAGCGTTTGTTCCAAGTTAACTTCCGGGTTTTCCTGAAAAGGCACCACACGTGGACACTGCTTCTTTCATCGCCATAGGATTTTTCTCCTCCCAACTTGCTAATTGCTAGTTCCATGGCGGCTAACGGTTACTACTGTTACCGAACGAAAGCGGGAATGTTTATGGACCGTATAGGCTTTCATGGAGAGTACAAGAAGGCACCATGAAGCTGCTTGTCGATTCAGAGTTCGCAGCAGGATTTCCAGCATCTCTACCAAGCCTCAAGAAAAATGAACAACAACAACTGGCGCAACGTCAATCTTGTGATCGACAGACTCTATTTGGGCAAGTACGTGGGCGCACTTTCTCCCAGATTCGGTCCCGATATTGATTTTTTTTGCCCTTTTTCAGTATTAGGGCAGCTACCTCTACCCGCGCAACTGGCGAGCGGGGAATAACCCACATCGTCTCTGTATGCTCCGACCCTATCCCTGCAGAGCTCCCAGAGTCTGGCATCCAGCACCTCCGCATCGAGGTCGAAGATGTCGACTACGCGGACCTCTTGCGGCATCTTCCAAGGGCCATTCGTTTTATTCATGAGGCCTTGTCTAATCAAGGCGTTGTTCTTGTTCATTGTGTCCAAGGCCTCTCGCGAAGCGCTACCGTTGTCGCTGCATACCGTAGGTCCCCGTCCTCAAAATGATCGATCTCGGAAAGCTAAATTGATTCATATAGTCATGTGGGCCCAGAGAATTCACGCCACAGAGGCCTTGGAAATTGTTAGACGAGGTAAGGAACGGATGCATAGCCTGTGAACCTTTTGTGATGTTTCTCTTGCAGCCCGCGATCAAATTTGGCCAAACGCGGGCTTCCAGGAACAGCTCGTCCTTTGGGAATTGTGCGACTACAATCCCACACCCGAGAACGGTTTTTACAGAACCTGGAGGCTGCAGCTTGATCGCCGCCTGGCCGCTGCTGGCTTGCGCTGAGTGTCATGCATTCTCATTTAAAGTTATGCGCTGTAACAACTTGAAAGTTTTCCTTTTTCATGATTTTCTTCGATTTAGTTCATACTGCTTACTGCTGACACACCATCTACGTACCATTATAATCCTTCAACTCTTGATTAAATAATTTCTGTTTACATATGATCAAGTTACAATCCTTTTTTTCTTCCAAATATCCAAATGTTCTTGAGTTTTATAACTTCGTGAGTGAAAGTGTTCTGTCTGACTTGCTTTTTAGCCGCCCTCAGGAATCTGGATACTAGATGACTGTAGGGTTGTATCGTCTCGACTCGATCGCGGTCCAGGAGCTCTCGGTGACTCAAGTTGTGATTGCTGTCAATTAAAAATTCAATCGTGTAGCGTGTAGCCACGTAGATGAGAAAATGTACGGGACCGCCGCGACCGTGAAATGACTCCTACGGCAGATAAGCAGCCACGAACCACGTACGTGGATCAAAGTGTCGGCATACGAGTCGGAAGTGGGTTGGATATAAAAGGAAGCTTAAGAAGCGGCGATTCAATTTGTACGGACTCACACGCTCACTCTCTCCCTCTCATCTTCAACAACCGCCTGTTTCGCTTTTTCTTATTTTTTGTCTCGTACTTCGTTTACAACAATGGGTCTCTCGGTCTCACGTCTTCTTGCCGGCCTTTTTGGCAAGAAGGAAATGCGTAAGTCGCTTTATCGATGTCTTGCGTGTCAGACGGTGAAATGCATATATCATAGGTATACTGATGGTCTGTTCGAAATTCTTCTTGTTGCGGTCGCGGATGCTCATCCAGGCTCTCTAGGTTGGTCTTGATGCTGCTGGTAAGACCACCATCCTGTACAAGCTCAAGCTGGGAGAGATCGTCACCACCATTCCAACAATCGGTAAGCTTGGCGCTAATTTCTTCCACGGCGGTACGCTCATATCGACTTAGGTTTCAATGTTGAGACTGTGGAATACAAGAACATCTCTTTCACTGTGTGGGATGTTGGAGGTCAAGACAAGATCCGTCCTCTCTGGAGGCATTGTACGTCCTTACACCCCTGTGCCTATATTTTCTTCTTATTCTTCCGTAGACTACCAAAACACCCAGGGCATCATCTTCGTGATTGATTCTAACGATCGGGAACGTGTTTCTGAGGCGCGGGAGGAACTCCAGCGGATGCTCAATGAGGACGAGCTCCGTGATGCTCTCCTTCTCGTTTTCGCCAACAAACAAGATCTTCCAAACGCCATGAATGCCGCTGAAATCACCGACAAGCTCGGTCTTCACGGATTGAGACAACGTACTTGGTATATTCAGGTCAGCTCCACGTTATTGCCTCATTGCATTTCGGCTTACGCCCAGCTTTACCCCAGGCTGCTTGTGCCACATCTGGAGACGGTCTTTATGAAGGTCTCGAGTGGTTGAGCGCCAACATCAAGCGTCGGGTGTAATAGGTGCCTGGCCGTCGGATACGCTTCAGTGTTGTTTACGTGTATCACGATTTCTTTACGATGCCGAAAACGTATGCAACGCCTGCGCTCCCATTAATGTCACTAGTATCTCTTTTGTCTTCCTTCCTTTCCCCTTGTTATTGGATCACTCGCCCTTCTGTTTCCTGTATTAAATGACCCGGGGGTCCTTTAAAATGCTCGTTGATTTAGAGTCTAGACTGAATGGTTCAATAATGCATTGATAGTACAAAGTGATAAGTATACAGCTCTCTATCGGCCTTCGCCTGGATATAATCTTCCTACAGCCTCTGCTTCTTTGCGCCGTCTCTCCGCAAGCTCTCTCCCCTCCGTATCACGTCGCGTCGTACCGTATTTGGCGAGCTTCTCTAACAAGGCCTGGAGACGTCTTTGTTTGACAGACGGGAATGATGATTGGCGATTGGCGAGAACTAAATACTCTGGGACGGAATTGTTCAAGGGAATAGATGTTGTCTATATGGTTTCAAGGACGAAGCGATCGGCATCAGAATGTAAGTGGGGAAGGGGCAGTGTACTCACGGAACGCAGCTCAACGAATGCACTGGATAGATGTTGCCTTCCTATTCGCCGCAACTCTTCCTCGATGAAATCCACATCAATCAGCAAGTTTGAAATGGCATTTTCGTTCATCATGGGTATGTTCCGCCCAGTCAGGAAGTCCTACAATTGTAAAGCGATTATCACCCGGATTGATTATCGATCCAACAATAAGCACATACCATGAGACACTCCGCGATATATCCCACAGCTCCTCTGTAGGCCTCGTCCTTGTATGCTTCTTTGATGACAAGCGAGTCCACGACGGTAGTCAGCCAATTGACCAGCTCATAAAGATACATGCTCGGCGAATCTTCGCGCCTGTTAGGTGTCCAGTCGTACTCGGAAAGCTCAAAGAAATCATCCAATTTGGAGTTGATCAATCCGGAGATGCGCGCTAATGCCCGCGATAAGGTGCTCTCAAATGAATTAGAGGCGGTCAGGCGGATCGTCCCTCCTCTCTGGGCGGAACTAAGCATAAGCCACCGTATGAGCCAACAGCACGGGTTATTGGAGGTGAGTACGTACCGCAAGTTAGTCAAAGATCGTTCTAGTTCCACACAGGCAACCTGGAAGTGTTCGAGATTGGTCACAATTTGGGCAATCTGAGTGAGGGTGGTGGTTCCTGCAAGACGTTGCCCGATAGCTATACTGATGTTGTTCGTTAAGAGGCTGTCCAAGGACTTGATGATCCAAGTTAGCACGGACGCTGCAACTGCGTAGTTGCCTTACCTTGCTCAGCAACTCGTCAATGTTTCGGTGATGTTGTGATACCCCTTCCACAAAGGCATAGAATTTTTGAATAAATCCGCGTATCTAAAGTTCGTGGAAGAGATATCAGGGTAGGAATAGGAGTTTTACTTACGTCCTGACAACACAGATAGAATGTCTGTGACCAAGGAAGGTTCACGGGTAGAGCCCGCCTGAACGTAACAATAATGATCTGCCCTAAATCAAGAGGTGCGAGAGCTTACTGTTCGATTTCAGCCTGTTCAGACTCACTTAGCCAGACTATTTCAAGAACTGTCGCCAGCTCCGAGGTGGTTTCGATATACATTGACAAATGGTCGTCATGTTGGATGATCTTAAAACAGAAGGTCCTTATCAAGATGTTCACGATTGAGAATGAAACTTACGCTGTCAAATCGTCGACTGAATTGCGCTTCTAGCAGCCTGGCATACTTTTCAAACAGAACAATGATAAACGAATGGAGTGACGCCGTCGAATATGATGGCGACTGGTTATAAATCAGAGTCTGCACACAGGACATCATTAAGCTCACCGACGTCTAATGTCATGAGGAATTCTATCAGACATTCCTTCACCCGCAGGAAAGTGTCAGGGTCATTTTCTATCTGCAAGGCGCGCTCAATCCCTGATCTCAGTCGACCTACAAGAGCTTCCCAGAGTTCTTCTACATCCCGTTGGGACCTAAAGGTACCCGTCGTTTCAAGGACATGACTTTCAACAATGAAGAAACCGGATATTTCTTGAACGAGTGAGGGCAATGAAGATATGGGAAGAGGGTCGGGCAGGATCAAGTCAGATTGTGCCTAAGGTGTTCAATGAGCTGATGCAAAGTTAATGCGAGCAGTGAGCAACATACCTTTCGATCTGCTTGATACGATCGCTGGAGTTCGTCCAACGAATCCAACGTAGTATATATGTGTATACATTCAAAAAGCGGCTTAAAGTCGATCTTGACTTCATCGTTGTTCAGGACGTCGTCTGTAGGCTGCGTCAGAATAAGCCAAGAAGGAAAGAGATCAGGTTACATTCAGACTTTTCCGAAGTGACCAATTCCACGGCGCTACCGACACGACTCATCCTCAAGAACGGGTCTTTCTCTCGCCGTGATCGCCATCTTCGCGACCTAGTCTCCATATTGTCAAGGGCCAGCCTACCAACATCACCGCTGCTCTCTCGTATCTCAAGAAGCCATTGCTTCATGGAAGCAGTTACTGCGTCCTTAATTTGACCACGTAAAGAAGGTAGGGAAGATAGCAAATGTTGATAGAAAGGCGTTTGGAGTAACAGTGTTGGTGCAATGCTTGGGATATCATCAAGACACTGGTTGAGAATGCACATGTTAGAATGGAGTATTGCAACACAGGATAGAGAACGGACCCTCAGCGCGCTCCAGTATTTGCCTTCTCTGACCATCTCACCCACTCTATGTACTACATCCAGGACGCGCAAGCAAGCTTGAAGAGTGTCGATTGCCTCATCGAGATTTGCAGCGGTTTTCTTGGATTGCAGCAATGCTCGTTTCTTCTCCACTAGTCCGCGTCCTAGCTGCGCGACACTGGTATCCAGAGTAGCAATGTTCTCCTTCATGTTGTCCGTGTAAGACTTGACCGTGAACAGCGTAGAGACAGATGATATAAAGTCCTGATAGTTGTCCCCGCATATTTTCTCGATCTCTTGGTCTTTGGATTCGATGAGCCCTTGAACGGTGCGGAGGAAGGCTTCTTGTTGTCTGTTGGTGTGGATTTGCTTGATTAACGGGCCCAGTTGCTCCAAGTTTTCTGAGGACGATGACTGGTCGAGGAGATGGATTTGCTGTAGCTGCTGGTCGATGCTCTCTTGGGTGAAAACATGAGCTCGTCGACGCGGAGGCATGGTTACAATCCCGTTATGTGGCAGTGTTCCAGCCCTAGAGTGCCGGTGCTTGGCATCGCCACGAGAGCCAAATACTGTTCTCCCGGAATTTCGGGCCTTCGGAGAAATGTCGGATGATAAGAGGACGCGGTCCAATTTCCCCACACAGGGTTCTCGTTTCTGACTCCAGCAGGGTACCATGCCATCTACTACCTTTCACGTCGACGCGGCGTCAGTAACATTTTTTAAAAATTTTATGAATATCTTCTAACCATCATGCAGGCTATTCGACATGGACGGAACTCTTGTCGACTCCACTGCTGGGGTGGAGGGTGCTTGGGAGGTATTCCGACAGACCTACCCATCCATCGACATCCATGAAGTTTTGAGCTGTGAGTGCGATTGTCACTGATTCATCTGATACTTATATATGTACCAGCTGCTCACGGTGTCCGTACCGTTGAGAACCTTCGCGCCCACTGTGGAGTCACAGATCCCGACGAACTTGAGGTAAATATGAAAAGAAATCACATCTCTTATATCTGTTCAAAGCCCTTGGCATATAGAGAGAAGCTGAGCGCTTTGAAACCGCGATCGTCACCTCTGCGGCTGCTAATGGACGGCAAGGAATCGTTCTTCTTCCTGGGGTAGCCAGAAATTTCGCGGAGGTAACAAGTCAACTTCTATAATCGACTTTGAACCTAAAACCCCGATTTCTCTCAGATCACGCCCTATCACAAATTGCCTAATCCTAGTTGGGCCATCTGTACTTCCGCTACAAAGAAATATGCCACTGCGGCCCTCGGCAGCGCAGGTGTCACTATTCCTGACGTCTTCGTGGTAGCCGAGGATGTCGAGAAAGGGAAACCTGCGTATGTCTTCGTCATTCTATGCAGTGCCATCGTTTGACTGTACCTAGCCCCGATCCATACCTTCTCGGAGCAAAGAGATGTGGCGTGAAGCCGGAGAACTGTGAGAGTCTATATGTTGATCTGAGATCATACTGGTTTTGATTTTAACCTTATTTAAGGTGTTGTTTTCGAAGATGCACCTGCTGGTATTCGCAGTGGCAAGGCTGCAGGCTGCAAGACTATCGGGTTCCTCACAACCCACAGCAAGGAACTAATGGAGGCCGTTCAGCCTGATTTTCTCGTCCCCAACATGGATAGGCCAGTGTATTGACTCGCTGAGCATTGTGATTCTAACTGTTTTTTTCTAGCGTTACCATTCGTCGCATTGACACAGGCTTAGAAATCACAGTCAGCACTGAATAGATATAGATGAAATATGCTACTTAGATGTTCGAGGCTCGTCTAGAGACATAGAAACACTCAATGTTAGACTCATTTAACGCACAGCTAATTGCATTATCTCATTGGACTAAGTACCCAAATTCCACTTCCAGAAAAGAGTTGATTCGAACGATAGATTTAAGGTAAACCGTTAAAAGCATAGAACTAGATGCACATTGAAAAGAGCAAGAGCAGACCGGAAAAAGCGAAGGGTATTTTGGTAGCCAGACGAAGGGATGATTGACATTTGATCATGTCTAATATTCACCGTCCTCTTCCGCGTCAGCGGAGTCTGTACCAACTTCTTCGTAATCCTTCTCGAGTGCTGCAAGATCTTCACGAGCCTCAGAGAATTCCCCCTAAGAGATACGGGTAAATGGACGGCCATATCTTGAAAAAGAGACACTTACTTCTTCCATACCCTCACCGACATACCAGTGCACGAAGGCACGTTTGGAATACATGAGATCGAATTTGTAGTCTGCAGGAATAATAAATTGCCGGTAAGATAAAAGAAGAGATCTAGACCTACCAAGGCGATTCCATGCAACAGCAATAGCGGTGGTACTAGAAATCATAAATGAGATCAGCTTCTTAGGGAAGAATAAAGGGCGGACTTCGAAAGCATGCAAAGACTGCGAGTTGTCTTAGCAAGATCACCACCGGGTACGCATGCTGAAGGTTCGTTGCAGACGCCCAGCTGTTGAAAAGTCAGATAACATCGTTGAGTACAAAAACCCCTATACCTTGAAACCGGTGGGGCACCAGTCAACGAATTGAATGGTCCTCTTGGTCTTGATCGTTGCGACAGCAGCGGTAACATCCTTAGGAACGACGTCGCCACGGTAGAGTAGGGCACAGGCCACTATACCACTGATCAGAGGGTTAAGGATTACGATGAGCGAAGCTGGACATACTGTATTTACCCTCCTTAGGGTCACACTTTACCATCTGGTTGCCAGTCTCGAAGCAAGAGAAAGTCATCTCTGCTACAGAGTTCTGTTCATGGGTAGCCTTCTCAGCGGACAGTAAGGGAGCGTAAGTAGCAAGAGGGAAGTGGATACGGGGGAAACTGGATCGGGGATCAGAACATATGCAGCGCGACTATTGACAGTACTCACGGGACCAAGTTAGTCTGGAACTCGTTCAGATCGACGTTCAGAGAACCGTCAAAGCGGAGAGAGGCGGTGATTGACGAGACAACTTGCGCAACCAACCTGTTTAGGTTCGAGAAGCTAGGGGAAGCAACGCCCAGTTTTGTCTTGCAGATGTCATAAATGGCTTCGTTATCAACCTGAATCAAGGATATGTTAGAGCAAGGAATAGTTGGAAAAGGGTCCAGACACACCATGAATGAACAGTCGGAGTGCTCAAGGGTTGTGTGAGTCGTCAGGACGGAGTTGTAAGGCTCGACGACGGAGCTGGAGAGTTGGGGGGCAGGATACACACAGAACTCCAGTTTCGACTTTTTGCCATAGTCGGTGGAAAGACGTTCCATGAGCAGAGCACCGAATCCTGAACCGGTTCCACCACCGAAGGAGTGGAAGACGAAGAAGCCCTGAAGGCCAGAGCAGTTGTCAGCGAGACGGCGCAGCTTGTCCATAACAGGGTCAATGAGCTCCTTGCCGACTGTGTAGTGGCCACGGGCGTCTTTGTGCCAGCAGGTTAGTACGGATTTGATCAAAGTGCGACAAGCGGACATACAGTTGTTTGCAGCGTCTTCCTTGCCTGAAATCATGGTTTCTGGGTGGAACAGCGACCTGTAGGGACCTGTCTTGACATCGTCTATTGCACCGGGCTCGAGATCCACATAGAGGGAACGTGGGACGTGTTTTCCTGAGCCAGTCTCCGAGAAGAAGGTTGAGAATCCACTATCGGAGTGAGATGGCGAGTCGGGGCCAAGACGACCGTCAGGCTGGGGCAAAGGGTGAGCGTCTGAGCGCGATGACCGCAGGACGACAACGACTTACACTGAGTCCGTGTTCGAGAGTATAGAGCTCCCCTGTGGAACGGTGAGTACGCGAATCTCGACGCGAAAAAAGGAAAGAGCAGTGGCAAGGAAGGACGACGTACAGCAGGCGTTACCAATCTGGACACCGGCCTGACCAACATGGACGGAGATTACTTCACGCATTGTTTCTAGAGACGGAGTGAATTTGAGCGGCGGTTAAGGATAAGGTCGTTGGTTGCTCAGGAGAAACCGGGTGATCAACCAATAATTTTGGCACCAGTCACATCACGGTCACGCGATAGCCCAGATCAGAAAAAGTCATGAATTCATCAATATTCCGCGTAACTGTGTAGAAGGTAAAAGTAATGCTGGGAATCACATAAAGCGCAACAAGGAGAACAATTATAGGTCGACTAAGCTGCCATCAAGAACGTAAAAAAACGCATACAACCACGTCTAGTATTCACCAGCCTCCTCAATATCGGCAGAGTCAATGCCAACCTCCTCGTAGTCTTTTTCAAGAGCAGCCAGGTCCTCTCGGGCCTCCGAGAACTCGCCCTCCTCCATACCCTCACCGACATACCAGTGGACAAACGCCCGCTTCGAGTACAAAAGGTCAAACTTGTGGTCGAGGCGGCTCCAGGCCGAGGAAATAGCAGTTGTGTTTGAAAGCATGCACATACTGCGTGTCACCTTGGCAAGATCACCACCTGGAACGTGTGCGGGAGGCTCATTGCAGATACCAAGCTTGAAGCCAGTGGGACACCAGTCGACAAATTGGATAGTGCGTTTGGTCTTGATAATGGCCACAGCAGCGTTGACATCTTTAGGAACGACGTCTCCACGGTAGAGTAGAGCACACGCCACTAAGAGACATTCTAAGATACTGATCGATCAAATAACGAATAAACGCACTGTATTTTCCTTCCCTGGGGTCGCACTTGACCATCTGGTTGCCAGTTTCGAAACAAGAAAAAGTCATATCGGCAACAGAGTTCTGTTCATGGTGTGCTTTTTCGGCCGAGATGATGGGAGCAAAGGTAGCGAGGGGGAAGTGGATACGGGGGAACCTAGAAAAAGGAACGTCATTCTAGCTGTCTCCCCTGTCCTGTGTGGCGACTTACGGAACCAGGTTGGTCTGGAATTCGTTCAAATCAACGTTGAGAGAACCATCGAACCGCAAAGACGCAGTGATTGAGGAGACGACTTGTGCAATCAGCCTGTTCAAGTTGGTCAATCCGGGAGATGAGATGCCCAAGTTCTTCTTGCAAATGTCGTAAATGGCTTCGTTGTCAACCTACCGGTGGACTTGAGTAAGCGCTGTTCTAGATGTCAAATCAAATCGCATACCATAAAAGAGCAGTCAGAGTGCTCCAAAGTCGTGTGCGTAGTCAGAACCGAGTTGTAGGGTTCAACAACAGAGTTGGCCAGCGTTGGCGCGGGGTACACGCTGAACTCCAGCTTCGACTTCTTTCCATAGTCCGTGGAAAGGCGCTCCAAAATCAAGGCACCAAATCCAGAACCAGTTCCACCGCCAAAGGAGTGGAAGACGAAGAAGCCCTGAAGGCCAGAGCAGTTGTCTGCGAGGCGGCGCACTCGGTCCATCACGAGATCGATCATCTCTTTGCCAATGGTATAATGTCCACGAGCATCTTGAGCATTGTCAGCCATGAACATAGCGCATATATGCCAGCAAATCGACCCACAGTTGCTCGCAGCGTCCTCCTTGCCATTGATCAGGGTCTCGGGGTGGAACAGACTCCTGTACGTGCCAGTCTTGACCTCGTCAATGACATTAGGCTCCAGATCCACGTATAGAGAGCGTGGCACATGCTTGCCCGAGGACGTCTCGGAGAAGAAAGTGCTGAAGCCATCATCGTTTGCGACGGCGCCGTCGCTGAGACGACCATCAGGCTACAAAATACGTCAAAAATAAAAATCTTTGTAGTGTGAATTAGAGGCAACCCACGCTGAGACCGTGCTCGACGGTGTACAACTCCCCTAGAGTAATCGGATCAGCATCGTACCACTTACATATCGTCAAAAAGGTGAAGATAAACAACGGCACGACGCGTCAACCCAAGTCGAAATCGCGACGATAGACAAGCAGATACAATAGAGGGAGTGTATACTCACAGCAGGCGTTACCAATCTGGAGACCAGCCTGGCCAACGTGTACGGAGATGACTTCACGCATGTTTCTGAAAGGCCTTGTAAACGCGACAGAATAACGATCTCAGCAGGCAAGAATGCCGCAAGGCAGGGGCACTTACGAAGAGAATGGGAAAGGAAAGATGAGCGGTGGAAGCTGAAAGGCAGACGAAAGGCAGAAGAATTTCTCAGCTGTGAGCCGAGACTGAAGAATTCTCACGCCTGCCATCCATCACTTGGCCCGTGCGCACCCGCATTTGACGCATGTACACTGACCGACAAAAATAAAGAAACACATGGTTTTTTTGATCGGAGTCGCAATAGCTCCTCAACACTGCGATATTTTTTTGGACTTCCAGTGAGTGTAATGTAGCTTGATATCTGTAGTTTAATATTATGAAAAGAATGAGGCAAAAATACCAGTCAGTGAGCAAAGTAAGAGGGCTGCGAAACCACATGCCAATTTTGATGATGTAATGGCATCACATCAACGTCGGAACCAACTTGAATCTGAACCACCACCTGGGCCGATTGCACTGAAATTCCTATCATGTATTCACCTCCTCCTCGCAAACCAAATGTGCCTATTACCCCTACGAAAAGCAGCCCATATTTGCACTCTCCTCAATGAAGGCCACACCTGCACTGAAATCAGCAATGTCATTGGATGTTCGCGCTCTACCGTCTGCAAAACTGGCCACAAATATGAAGGGAAGGAGAACTACTATGCTCGCATCGAAGGGCGAGGCCGCCCGCGCAAGATGGACGATGCGGATATTAAATTTGCCGTGCGAAAAATCTGTAGTCACGACTGCCGGACAGCGGTCGACGTTCAACGGGGGTATTTCGACCATCTTTCGGAGCGCACTGTGCAGCGCAGGCTTTCAGATGAGGGCCTGAAGGGTTACAAGAGGTGGAAGGTACCAATGCTCACGAAGGCTCATGTTAGAAAGCGAAGGGTGTGGGCAGAGGCACATGCAGAATGGGGAGCAGAAAAATGGGGTACTGTGCTCTACTCAGATGAGTCCAAATTCAACTTCTTTGGGTCAGACGGAGTACAGTGGTGTCGTAGGGGTCCTGGTGAGGCACTAGATGTGCATAACGTGTTGCCCCGGTTGAAGCATGGAGGTGGGGGGGTGATGGTCTGGGGATGCATGACGAGTTTGGGCTTCGGATGGCTGATTTTGGTGGAAGGCACTATGAATGCTGTCCAGTACTGCCAGATACTTAATGAAGGACTTCTCGGCACCCTCCAGGACTATGAACTCTCAGTCGATGATGTCCTTTTTCAGCAGGATAATGACCCCAAGCACACAGCTCGGCTTACGAAAAAGTGGCTCGCCGACCAAAACATCTCTGTAATGGACTGGCCACCAAATAGCCCCGACCAAAGCATCATAGAGAATGCTTGGGCTACTCTCGAACATCGTCTGAACAACAGACCACGTCACCCGACAACGACTGCCGCATTATTTGCCGTTCTGCAGGAGGAGTGGGCTGCACTTGGAAAAGAGTATTGCAATGCGTTATATGGTAGTATCCCATCACGGGTGAGGTCCTTGATATTGGCAAAGGGCAGGCATACTAGATATTAGGTTGTTGGACTTTTCGTCAGGTCAATTATCTTGTTTTCTCATTTTACTTACACTGCTAAAAATGACACTCTCGGCTAACATATTTATATCTCATCATTTTTTTCATGTATGTACCTCATTCTTTTTCTAACAATAAACTACATCAATTAAGCTACATTTCTCTCACTGAAAGTCTGAAAAAATATCGCAGCGTTGAGGAGCTATTGCGACTCCAATCAAAAAAACCACGTGTTTCTTTATTTTTGTCGGTCAGTGTATCTATAAAGCACGACAACCTAGAGTTGGTATAACAGTGAATATGCTATAGACAGATATAGAACGAAAACGAAAAAATTCAAGAATCTACGGAAAAACTGAGCTCTGCTTGGCAACTTTTCCATCAGCAAACTTGTTCGCCTCTCTATCTACAATTCTAATGTTGCCCCCGCATCCTTGACAGTCACAGCAGCGTGCTTTGTACCATCTATAACTTTCTTTGAGCTCTCGCGCATAAAATACCTGGAGCAGCATATTTTAGTTGCAGGTTCAGAAGCACCTCACCCATACGAGCGACTTACCCCACTAATACATCCCACAGTCTCAAACCATGGACAGGAATGACGTGGGTATGCACTTGTTGCTCTGATACAGACTGCCGTGGGGGTCTTGTAGGACCGTCGTATGGAGTAAATGTGGCTCTAATGGTATCTCTCGCACTCAACTTGGGGACCGTCTCGTGAGTTATGGGAGCTGTGTGGTAGATACACTTCTTAAGCAAAGCAAGAGCTTCAGGCTGCACAGATGGTGAGCAGTGATATCGACGTGGGAGATGACTCACTGTGTCTCGACGCCCAGCTATAGCTGAGGGAGGTGGAGTCTCATCTTCAAGGTCGAATGGACCCCATCTTCGGTCTTCTTGAATTGTGCCATCTATAGACTGGTCTGAAGTGCTCTTGGTACGAGTTGCCCGTCTTCCGTGGGACTTCTGTGGAATGTTGGACTGCCTAGGTTGCAGAACGAGGCCTTGCTCTTTCGCTCGTTCCAGTAGTTCAGCGGCTTTGACTTCCAGTGCCCGTCGTCGTCTGATGGCTTTCTGTGCACTCTTCTTGAAGGTTATATCCCACTCCTCTTGGCCTTTAGCCCACCGTAATGCAGGAGCCTCCTTGATCAAACCGATCTCCTCAGGTCGGATACGCAAAGCTGCAATCTCCTCCTTTGGTTCCATAGGCCTTGTCTTACCCCAGATATCTACACGCTCACGAACCATCGTGACACCAGGTGCATCGACCTGTTGGAATGATTAGTAAAAGGTGCTGAGACCAACGAGCCACGCACTGTAGCAGTTTCGACTACACTCCTCAACTCGGTAATGTCGCGTCCTATTTCCTTCGCCGAATTTTGTACGCCTTCCTTATACAGATTGGGGTCGCGTACGTTGTCCGAGGACTGAACCTCAGGCTTCGGCCACAGTCCGGATTTCTTCATTTGACTAAATCTCGAACCTCTGTTTCGTCGGTGGGGATCAAGTTCATAGTCATGACTCCATACGGACGGAGCAGGCATGTGAAGCTCAGGGAAGGGATTGCGATTGAGATCTGCTTCGCCACTATCCGTAACGTGTCTGACGAACTCGGCGATGGATCGATAGGCGTGTTTTGCCTGAAATCATTCAGACGCTGGACTTAAAATTGAATTAAAGAACGCCTACACTATTTGTAAAGCTGAACACCGTCAAGACATGGCACATACCTAACAATATGATGTCGGAGAAAAGGTGACAAAGGTAAGCATACATACCATCGAACACCTGGAGATGCACCTAAATAACTCGTTATTTTCATATCAAAAGGCGCGCGCTACCAATTACGCTGACCTTGGTTGGAGTCATGAACTTTTTAGAATTGGATGATTGTCTTTCACTATCCTTGGTTATGCCGTTTCTTACCGGATACTCGGATGGACGAGCAGCACGATGAGCAAGGTAAATGATTTCATCTCGTAAGACCTCTCCATCACCAGCAAGGATGTACAATGGTGGTAAATTGCCTAATGACCCCTGAAGGACGGGAGAAACAGATGGGTGGGTAAGCTGCCTGAAAAACCTTGATATTTGCTGGACCTGAAGCTGAAGAGACAACTCACTCTGTAGTTGCGTACAGCTGTATTTGGGATTTCAGTTCAAGTGGAAAGTCATTTTTGTCATCCATCAGGACTTTGGGGGGCTTTGGTTGAAAGTCGCCATGAAGAATTCCTTTGGGAAGATCATCTCGGTGTCTTCCTTGATCTGAGGTGACAGAGGTCTCCGTCGCATGGACATTTTTCAGTGAGCTGCTTTGCGCATTTTCCTTCTTCCTTTGCTCGAGCTGCAGACGAGCTGCAGAAGGTTTTAATATGTCAGCATGGCCAGCTTCTGGCGGAGGCTCTGACTTTGCGGGTTGCACTCTGCCGTCTTTTGGAGGCAACAGATCGACGGGCCAAAGAGTTGATGGCTTTGCGAGAAAACCATGTGAAGGTATGATGTCCTGAAAAGAAACCTGTTGATGCGTAGAATAATATGTACTGTATTACGTACGGTATCAGTGTTGTTCATGACGCTCGGAAAGCTGTGTGTCAAATCAACCCAAGGACTGATGAGGATGGCACCAGCTGGTGATGGAAGCCCCATATCGCGTAAGATGGTAAGAACTGAGAGAGATAGTCCGCCCCCTGCAGAATCTCCGGCAAAAACGACTTTTGAAGGGGGAATCGCTCTGTGGTGTGCGTTTGGAGGCGGCTGAATTAAGTACAAGTCTAAATGGATACACTGAGGATCAGCCATGAATAGAAAGGAAATGGACAAAACGGACAAGCTGCAAGAACGTCTTGCAAAGGACACGGCCATGGATATTGAGGCGCTTTACGATAATTCACAGCAAAAGCACGGCCCCGGAACTTACGAGCTGCAAATTATATCATTGGGAGAGGTGATGGTGTAGCCAATGCAAAACGGACCGTATCGTATAATCTGGTATCGGTGAGTATCTTCCATAAAGGTTTAGCAGTCGTCCGTGTGCAACAATACTCTACGTACTTATTGATCCCCAGAAGTATCCGCCTGTAATACGTTCCAGTGGCATCGAATATTAGAAAACTCAAATACTTTACCTCCATGGACATATAACTATGCAATATATCATCATCAGCATTCTAAACTTCAGCGAAACTCCTGTACTGACCATAACTCGATCCAAGTGCTCCATACGCAAAATATCCTGCTCATCTTTGGACAGATTCTTGTCCTTTTTGAGGTCCACATCGGAAAGATAGTCTGTCTCAGTAATCCATTCTCCGTCTACTCCGTCAAGACCGCGAACCTGCCACCATCGTTCACCTCCAACAACCTGCTTGAGTTCATCAGGGCCGAACCAATTAATGAGAACGTCCGCAGCCTGGTTACACGAGGACAGAGGTATTCGAACGGGTGATACGGCAGCCCAGTATGGCGCAGGTACGTGGGTATTGGTACTACATGACAGGTAGATTAATGTGTACGGGGATGTGGTAAGTGCAGCAGACTCACAAGGCTTGAAGGGATTCAACTGTGTTCTTAGTTCCCATTTCTATGAATGCTGCGCGTATGAAGCATCACACACGTGCTTTTCTCGTGCTGTCGAAGAAGAGACGCACCCTTCACTATATGGAATGCTCTAGGGAAATATAAGGCAACTGTAGAGCATAGAGTAGAAGAAACTTACTCGTCAAAGAAGATGTCATCTTTGGGATCCTCTTCCGAGTCACCGTTCTTGTATTTCTGAGCCAGGCGTTTTCCATGCGCAAAAAAGGTCTTGACGGCAACTATGCAACTATAAATACCGACTCGACCACCAAACCCAAGCAGGATTGAGTACCTGGCGTTATGTGTGCCGCGGAAGAGATAGTAGAAACGGTCATTCAACTAGTGACTGGGTAGGCGGTAGTGGTGGTAGACAAGATGGCAGATGCATGTCGTGCAGCAGTACCGTGTCGATGTGCGCGCGCTATGTCGTCATCGGTAGGAATAAACCAGTTCGTAACCCTAACCCTAAGTGGCATGGTAGAATCGAACCGTTTCGTTTGTACCATCACATATTTGAATGATTACCTTTACACCTCTGTCGGGGGCCGGTGAGCTTACCATTTCTTTTCTTTTCTCTCGAACTCAACCAATCTCTGCTCCAAGCCTGTTCACAACGTACGACGCCCTCAGCTTACCTACTCCAAGTCGACGATGTTAGGATACTTCTTGATTGTGGATCTCCCGACTGGGTTCCAGAGCCCTCGACGTCAGCGACAACGGAGGAGGATATCGAGTACTCATGGGAGCCATATTGCAAGGCATTGATGGAGTAATGCTTTTGTCTGTCTCAGCCACGTTCCCTGACCAAAATTATATGCAGATGCGCGCCAACTGTTGATCTCGTCCTTCTTTCCCATGGTGACCTCGCACACTCTGGCCTGTATCCATATGCATACTCTCGTTGGGGCTTGAAGGCTCCTGCATATACGACGTTGCCGGTTCAAGCCATGGGCCGTATCGCTGCTACTGAGGATGTTGACGGTCTTCGAGACGAGCAGGATATTGGTGACGAAGGCCAGTCTACCAGTAACGACGTGGGCGATGTGGATGCTGTACAAGAGCCACAAACTCCCCCACCAGAGGACATCAAACGAAAGGGCAAATATATCGCTACATCGCGAGAAGTACACGATGCTTTTGATTCTGTCAATACGCTTCGATACTCTCAACCCACTCATCTACAAGGTACCTCAATTCAACTTCCTTCATTTGTGTATTAAAGATGTTTTTAGGAAAATGCCAAGGCTTGACAATTACGCCGTACAATGCTGGACACAGTCTCGGAGGAACGATATGGAAGATTCGCTCGCCTTCCTCAGGCACAATAATATACGCTGTGAACATGAACCACATGAAGGAACGTCATCTTGATGGAACGGCGCTCATGAGGGCTGCCGGTGGGATTTTTGAGCCTCTCTCAAGACCAGATCTTCTCATTACAGATGCCGACCGCGCATCTGTGCTCACAAGTCGACGAAAAGATCGTGACGCTGCCTTGATTGGTATGCCTTGCTTGATACATATATCTATATCGCCAATCTCAACTCGGTCTTGATACAGACACTGTCACAGCAACCCTTTCATCTCGATCATCCCTACTGCTGCCCTGTGACTCCAGCACTCGCGTCCTTGAACTCTTGGTCCTCCTCGACCAACATTGGAATTACTCACGCCTAAGATATCCCATATGTTTCCTTTCAAGAACGGCCAGTGAAATGTTGACATTTGTTCGAAGTATGATGGAATGGCTCGGGGGCACGGTCAGCAAGGAAGATGTAGGCGAGGATGGCACTGGCGGGCGTCAAGATCATAAGCGCAAACGGGATGATGATGGTGACGAAGATGCTCTCGGCGCCTTCGCACTAAGGTTTAGGTTTGTAGTGACATTCATTGTTTTAAGATTCATTTCTTACCATTCGTCAGGCATCTAGAATTTTTTCCGAGTCCTCAGGCTCTGATCCAGAAGTATTCTTCCAAAGATCCCAAGCTAATACTTGCGGTCCCTGCATCTCTCTCACATGGACCTTCCCGACACCTGTTCTGCGATTTCGCTGCAGTCCCCGATAATGTAGTGCTACTGACTGGACGAGGAGAAGAAGGGACGCTAGGCCATATCCTCTTCAACAAATGGAACGACTCCCAACGGCCGGATGATAAATGGGACAAGGGCAAGATCGGCAGCAATATCATGATGGATGGCGCCCTTAAGTTGCAGGTTGGTCTCATCTTTCGGTAATGTTTTCGATTCTGATGTTAGCGCTGTAAGATCCACTCAAAAGTCCCGCTGCAAGGTGTAGAACTAGAGGCCCATCTGCAAAAAGAACGTGCCGCGAAGGAAAAAGAAGCTGCACATCAAGCGGTTTTGGCGCGAAATCAGCGGATGCTTGAGGCTGATGAAGACGACAGTGACTCGGATTCCGAAGATGAAGATGAGGATGAAGCTGAAGTTCGGAGAGCTCTTGGTGGGGATTTAATGGATACAGACGATGGCACCATGGACAGGCGGCGGCGGAGCGACAAGGGAATGGATGGTGATTGGAATATCGACGGGGGAGATGAAGGCCTCACAAAACAAATGTTATCATTCGATATCTATTTGAAGGGCAATGTCTCAAAAGCTACCTCCTTTTTCAAAACTGTTGGAGGACAAGCACAGCGATTCCGGACATTTCCCTATGTGGAGAAAAAACGGAAAGTCGATGAGTATGGTGAACTTATTGATGTAGGCATGTGGTTGAGAAAAGGAAAGGTGCTGGAGGAGGAAGCTGAGAGCGATGAACTGAAGGACTATCGAAGGCGGCAGGCAGAAGAGGATGCCAAAGTAAGCTTTGAGTTTTCACGGCACGTATAGTTGATTCAGTGATCCTTAAAAAACAGAAAGCACACCTGGAGCCTCCGTCCAAGTTTGTTTCATCGGAGGTCGAGGTTCAGATGGCTTGTCGGTTGTTGTTCGTAGACATGGAGGGTCTCAACGACGGTCGTGCTGTAAAGACAATCGTCCCCAAAGTAGATCCGCGGAAACTGGTAGGTAAACCCACTCAGTGTATATTGACCAGCTACCTTACTCCTTCATTCCCTTTCCCAGATCATTGTCCACGCGTCAGAAAAGGACACAGAGGCTCTGCAAGAAAGTTGCGCCAATATTCGAACTATGACAAAAGACATTTTCGCTCCTCCAGCGTTCTCGAGCGTTAAGATCGGGCACCAAATCAACAGTTTCTCGATTTCAATAAGCGATGAGTTGTTGGCATCTCTGAGAATGTCACGCGTATGTCATTCTTTATGTTAATATCGCCATATCCTGAAGCGTTTTGGGCAGTTCGAGGACAATGAGGTTGGCTTTATCACTGGCCGGGTCGTCACCCATGCCACGTCCACGATACCTACGTTGGAAACTATATCCGCATCATCAAGGCCTGCACCTAGCCAAGATTCGTCTGCGCCTACTGGACCTCGTATCCTTGGATCTAGACCAAGTGTACCTCTACCTAGTTCAACCATGATCGGGGAGCTCAAGCTGACATCATTGAAACGTCGGTTGACAGAGGTCGGTGTTCAGGCGGAGTTGATAGGTGAAGGTGTCTTGATCTGCAGCAAAAGTGGTTCCTCTGATATGTTGGAGGAATCTGTTGCTGTGCGCAAAACACAACAAGGTAAGGTGGAGTTGGAGGGTGGTGTGTCAGACATATATTACACTGTTCGCAAGGAGATCTATGACATGCACGCACTCGTCGCTGCTTGACTTAATGTGTTACTGTGTCCTTTACATTATTATGTATCCTCAATTAGGCAGCTAGCTATGCCATTTTGCACCTATGTCAGTTTCGTCTCTGTCGCTTCGGAGGTGGTCGAGATGTTCCAGCACCAGTAGTATCGACTGAGGATATTGACATTGAGCGCCGCTGGCAGAACATCAGATAAGGGACCAATCTTTTTGAAGTGACTTACCTGTTTCCGACTGCGCGCACTCCGAGTACTGACTACGCTTTGGGCACGGCCGTCTTCCATACCTTCGATAGCCTCGCCATCTGCTGCGTCGGTAGCACCATCACCGTCTGCGTCTTCGTCGACAGGTGCACTGTTCCTTACGTTCAGCCTCTCCTTCAAAACCTTGATGTCATATTCCACTTTATCCAGCACCCTCTTTGTCTCTACCAAAGGGAGCGTGGCATCAACGAGTGCGTTCAGGCGTGCAACATTTCCTTCCGTTGGCATGACTAAGCGGTTGTATGAGATGCCGATTTCTGCCAATGTCTGTGAAATCTTGGGAACCACAGCAGCTTTAGGAACAGGAAGCTTATAGGTTCGAAGGAAGGAAGGTTGATGAGCGGCTTTTGTCGCAGGCGTGGTAACGGGTAGATCGATGTGGGTGATGCAATGCATTGCGTCTGCAAAGTATTTTAGTAAGAGCTATGCACCATGTCGCTGGACACCCTTACCATACGCAGGATTCCTTGGGCTAGGCTGCGGTCGTTGTTTTGGGGGTGCCGCAGAAACAGGTGTGGATGGGCTGTCTGCGTCAAGCCCTCCTTTCTTTTTCTTTTTGCTGTCGAACAGTATCGTAGGTAGTTCATCTTCCACAATGTCAGGTAGGCCTGAGTCAATACCAGCCAGCGTGCGAAGTAGTTCCTCTCTATCCCGTTTGAACTTTCTTTCGTTCTGCTCGATGCGTTTGATTTCGAGATACAAAGCTTCCTCCTCTTCGGCTTCGCGGGCGGTTCGACTGTCAAGATTAGCCAAGTAGCGTTTACGGATCAGCTCCCTCTCCTTGTCAAACATGAAATTTGATATGAGTTGAGCTCTTGATGCTTCATCACCAGCCCAAGGCCGATCCCGTACGAGACGTCTGCATACATTGCAAAATCTCTCCTTCAAATCCTGTAGAAATGTCCATGCAGAAACTATAATGAACAGTGACCGAAAGGCCTACCTCCATCACACGAGGAGGTCCGCCGGGATAATCGTAACGGTCGGATATGACATACCATCTCTGGTCATATTCACGAACCATGTTGAAGAGGTAATCGGTTTCGTCCTTCGTCCATTCAGGATCTACATTGATGTTAATGTATATACCGAGATTTTTGGAGCATCTTGACCTTCCAAGTGCTTAAAATACTCATCTTGAGAGTAAGTGAAGTGAGCCGGATGGACGTTATACTTCCCAAAGGGATACTCTAAAAGGCGGTCAAAAGGATGGTACACGTTAGATTTGCTATCCACATACCCGCATCTGAATCTGCTGTAACTTTCACCCAATGTCTCAGTTCCAATGAGTCTCCTCGAGCACCATTTTTGAATTTCCTCCACTCCCTGTGATGCTGAGAGTCATGCGTAGTTATATACCAAAGGTGGTAGTGCATACCATCTCACGGCGGAGGATCCAAGCCTTGGCTTTTGTTTGAGCCGCGGTTTCTGCAGTTGAGCGGCTAGAGACGGAGCAGACGGTCCAATGAGCGAGTATAATTCCCTCGAAATTCCCTCTGGCTTCTTTGCTTGGGATGTCGAAGGTTTCCTTGGCGGTGCAGGCTGTGTTGTAGAGTGCGCTGGTATAGAAAGTATACTACGGACGTCTGCAGCGCTGGCTGCCATTGTTCGCGATGTTCGTGGTGGAGGTAGAGGAGAAAGGAACGCGTCTCGATCATTTGATGAAATTCCGACCGTGGCTGTGCTTTCAGCGGCTGAAGATAGCCGTTGCTTGCTTCTTGATAATAATCACCACGTCCCCAGTCTCAACAGCAGACAAGGCCATGACCTCTCAGGAAATGGGGGAATTCGACGACGCATTCGTACAAATATGGAAGGATGAAGGTAACACTAACACTGCTTCTGCTGAGAAGGTGAAGGGAAATGCATTTTATGGAATGTGGACAGAGCAATGTGTGTATTCGGCCTTTACAGGCCTTTCTTTCTGCGACTCAATAACGTGTACTCAGCTTCAGCAAAGCATTCTACACCAATGCATACTGCGTGTGTACCACCTTGATCTAGTATGTCAGTTTCTGAGGTCTACGCCCAGTATAGACGCTCTACGCAAGCTGTACCCAAAGCATTCGGTGGTTACAACCTCGGACAACCGTCTCAATCTTCTGAGCTTTCCAGGAGCATACAAAGTTCCGATGGAGTCTGCACCTATGGTCACGGAACTGGTTTTCCGTCCGTTAGCGAAGAACATCAGTCCGATGCCTGGTGTCATCGCAGAATTTGTTGAATCTGGTGTCTTTCGACTAGCTTGGCAAGTGAGTATTTTATTGCATACACTGTACAAAAAGCAAACATCCTCATGCACCGTGCAGAAATATGACTTTATCTTGTACATTGTCCGGGTACGGTGGACACAAGTGACATCATCAGATTTACCCCGTAACCAGTTAATTTCTAGTGTCCGATAGGTTCCTTGGGCAGTTATACCACTCAAAATTTTCTCGTACACGAAGGTGAGACTCAATCTTCGTGATTTGGACTAAACTCATTGTTGACCAGGTTCCGAGGATCCTGCACGCTCTCTTCTTCTTGCTGCAGGACTCTGGAGTGACCAACTTCACAGTGAAGTATGGGTCTTCAATCAGGGCTTCTGGCAAAAGGATCCTACATTATGGACCGAGGTGCAGAAGGCAGACTGGAAAGACGTCATTCTGAAGGAAGAATTCAAGGAAGCATTCAAGAAAGACGTGTACGGGTTCTTCACCTCTGAAGCTATCTATAAAGATTTGGCTATCCCCTGGAAGGTTTGTGTCCAATCCGTGTAGGGTCAGTCGACTAAACTATCGTAGCGTGGAATCATCATGCACGGGCCTCCCGGTAACGGCAAGACCATCAGTATCAAAGCCATCATAAAGACATGCGATGCAAAGGGTTTCACACCTCTTTATGTCAAGTCCTTCAAGAGTAAGTACAATCTTTCCGCCTCTGGCGCCAACGTTCAATGATCGCACACCAGGTTACATGGGCGAGGAAGGTTCCATGGCTGCCGTGTTCAATAAAGCAAGACAACTCGCCCCTTGTGTCCTTATCTTAGAAGATCTTGACAGTCTCATTAACGACGCTAACCGATCTTTCTTCCTCAATCAAATTGATGGTCTTGAAGGCAACGATGGGTTGTTGGTCATTGGAACCACAAATCACTTTGACCGCTTGGATCCTGGACTTAACAGCCGTCCTAGTCGCTTCGACAGGAAATTGTTAGTGTCAGGGCTTCTCTGCAGTTGCAGATTTTAGCCTTCTTTCTATCTAACCCTCTTGTGTGTAGCCTTTTCGATGATCCAGATCAGGATGAGCGTACCCTGTACGCAAGATATTGGCAGAAGAAATTACAGACGAACAAGGAGATATCTTTTCCAGACTCTCTTGTCGACGAAGTAGCCATCGCAACTGACCGGTTCAGTTTCGCGTACCTCAAGGAAGCTTTGTAAGTGCTGAATCGACAAAAGAATGGGTTCGTTTGGCTCAAGTCATCCACCACAGTGTTTCCTCGCTGGTTACGCTGGCAGGATACGAAGGCGAAAAACCTTCCTTTGCTTCAGTATTGAAAGGGCAGATTGAAACGCTCCGCAAGCAGCTGGATAAATCGATGAGGAGCAGTAGGGCTACGCCTGAGGGTCTACAAACTCCTTCACAGGATAGAGACGTTCGCGCACTCCTAGATAATCTATGCGAGGCCATCGCCACCAACCCATTTTCCTCACGAACCTTTGACCGCAATGTCTTTGAAAGGGCAGACTCGGGTGTTCTTGGCGGAGACATCCGTCATCTCCTCGACGCTTTATCGGAGTTCAGCATTCGCCAGCATCGAGGTTCTGACCAACAAGAAGGTACGGATTATCGAGCCATCCTTGATCGAGTTTACTTGGGCTGAGACCCAGGAGAAATATTTATGTAGGATGTAACATGTATACGTTGTGACTAGTAACTAGTAACTAGTAAGTAGTAGCGAAGAGACTCAGCTTTGAAACATTGAACTGACGGGCATAACGATACTCAATTAGACGGAACGCGACGGCCCGCGGGATAAGTAATGCAACGGTTCCAAGTCTTGGAGTGCTGCAGCGAGCGCTGATCACTTGAGACCGAGGACGTCGGCCGGCCATTCCCAGGTGGGGTTAGAAGTCAGGACTCAGAAAGTTTCACGTTCACAATGCGACAGTCGGAGGGAATTGATAAGAGTGGAAGTCATGTCGCGTCGTGCGTCAGTCTCACGTCTTACCTTGCAGCTGATAAGCCGCTGTATTCTCAGAAGAACGCCTTCCGTGTTCTCAATTCCGTCCGCTACTCTGCAGGGGATAATGGCTGTCCGGTGACCTGAGAATACCTGGTCGAACGTGAGTTGTAGGGTGGGAGCAAGAACGCTTTATCTGCGTGGAAACAAGGGGGTGTACTCTTTTCCAAGTCGGCGTTATAAGGAAATAATGTATGTCATCACAAACAGAGTTCGTCCGGACAATGACATCTCGACAGCAGGTCTTATGTTCCGAGCTGGAACAGAAAACCTTCCCGCTAGGAGCTGCTTTAGAACAGATGCATCACCCAAGGTATCTCTAAGTTATTGATGAGGCCGCGAGGTAGGTAGCGACGAACTCAAGAGGATAAGGGGTAGCCGTAAGGATAACTGTATCCTTGCACCCCGCCAAAAACCAGGTCCCGATGCAATGTTTCATTGGTCACGTTGATGTGAATGGAGAAAACGTATATATGCTCATTTTGAACCAAATCCTTTCCCGATGGGTGGTACCGTAAATAGTCCATATCAGCGAAATTGGGTCGTTATGTCTCCGTAAAACGCAATATAAAATTGACGACGATAGCCACTATAATAAGGACGTCAGTAATCGATGAGCTGTTGTAGGGACAACAAAACGCGCCTAGTAGCGCAATACATAGTATTGTCTAGAGACAAAAGATTAGCAGAACCATTGCATCACTCCTGAAGGCGGACGCACCGGACCAAGCCTATCGTCATACGGACCCCGTCCACCTCGTCGAATAGATGCAGCACGCCAGTGATATGTATACAGAGCATATATCATAATAGACATCGCTGTACAAAGAATGAAGCTGCACGCTAGCGTCACCGGAGGTTGTTTTCACACACCTACAACTGAAAACATCGCAGCGCTGATTTTTCCAACCTACAGCCCAGAAGAGTAAGGACATGCGAATGATTTCTTTGAATACAATCACAGACTTTGTCACCAAAATTCAAGAGCCCAACGGCGAGACCGCCTAGTACGACGGTGAAATGCAGCCATGACAGGAATGTCCGTTCATTGGCAAAGGATACTTTCGGCTCGACTCGAACTGGTAATGCGATACGCTTGGCAGCAGTACGTTGAAGCAATGGCTGAGTAGACATTGGAAAGAGAGTAGCCAACGACGCGAAGACAGATGGCGATAAACAGTCGAGCGGGAGTCGCTCTACACGGAGTGAAAGAATTGGTAGAAGGTTGCCAGTGTCTGATGCCAAAATTAGAAGCTTGACGCACGTTCGCTGTCAAATGGAAATTCGGCATAGTTCGGCTTACGTACTCTAATTCTAAATGGAATTTTGTAGACGCTAGTGGGTGCAGTCCGATTCACACGCAATGAAAGCACAACCAATATTTATATTTCCTGCCCTACATTTCAACATTTCTTATGTCACGTACTTACTAATGCAAAAGCTAGTCAGTCTTCCAGGGAGTACGCACAAGAAGAGAAACAAGAGAAAAACGAGCAGAGAAACCCACTTGCATTCACAGGAAAAAAATAAATGGAAAAAGGATATGGAGCGCGGCGTCACCTTCCGCCACCGCCCATCATTCTCAATCGGTCGGGATGAATGCTTGGTCCATTACTTGGCGGCCCTGATGGCGGAGCTTGAGTAAAAGTACCACCTGCGTTGCTATCATTAGGTGGAAACGGAGGTACTCCAGCAGGCGGGCCGTTAGGAGGGAACGGTGGCATGACGCTCCCTGGTACACCATTAGGAGGGAATGGCGGGAAACTTCCTGGTGGTCCGTTAGGCGGAAATGGTGGGGCACCTGCATACGGAAAGATGAATTGACTAGCAGAAAGACAAGTGATAGTACGAACCTGGAGGTACATTTGGAGGGAACGGAGGTAAGGCACCAGGAGGACCCATCATACCGCCCGGAGGAAAGGGTGGACGAGCTGCATAGAACAAATGAGTTAACCATTCAGAATAAGCTTTGCAAAAACTCACGGAATGGAGGTGGAGGTCCACCGAATCCCATAGGAGGACCAAAACCTGGCGCAGGACCACCGAGATGCTGAGGACCGAAACCGAAACCACCTGGGGGTGGTCCTCCACCAGACTCGTAAGCAGAAGTAATTTGATCAATGATATTTTGTGCCTTGTCGTGTCCGAGAGCTAAAAGGCAATGAGTTCATCGCTGCTGAAGGAAAAGAAATGGGCTTACACGCATAGTAGTCTCTGACATTTGCAAGGTGATTCCTTCCACTGTTGTGAGCTTTTCGCACTGTCACAAAAGAACATGAACATTTGCCGGCTGATCATCACTGAGGGATTTATACCTGAGGCAGAATCGTGAGTCAGGAAGACATCACAGTAGTCGCAGTAATGTTTCTGTATAGATATGAGATACAAGACAGTAAAAGATGTGAGTGGGACGTACTGGCATCGTGGTCGAAACACAAGTGGCGGAGTTTGAAATTTGTCCCAAATAGATGTTGCGGCACCTTTTGCCGGTGCTCAACGACCTTCATGGACACTTCAACGTCGGGCATACAAGAGCCTTTCGACCTTATCCGGCTGTCACTGAGTGAACGTGTATTTGTCAAACTAAGGGGAGACAGGGAGCTCACGGGTATCTTACACGTACGTTGGGCATCATTTTCATGATATTGTGATACTGAGCTTGTTACGCGCAGGCATATGATGGACACATGAATCTCATTCTCAGTGACGTTGAGGAGACCATCATGATTGTCGACCTGCCCGAGGGTGTAGCTGAAGGACAAGGGACGGTTAACGTGAGTAGCCTTGATAATTTGAACCAGTGGAGGCTCATTCGCAGCATGCAGGTCGCAAAACGAAAAATGGACATGCTATTCGTTCGGGGAGATGGTGTAATTCTGGTGCGTAACCCTTCCGAATTGTCTTGTAGGAGAATCATGACGGCTACAGGTCTCACCGCCATCTCGAACGTGATGGTGCGGCCGCACTACCTTTGACCCATTTGGGCTCTGGGCCCTCTGCCAATATATTTTTCGGCAGCATCGCATGCATCTGCGTATCTACGCTCGCTATCCGTTGTAACACTTGTGTTTTGAGCTCGTTATCGCATCATTAATCTGAAAGAATCGAAGTGTATATGCGTAACAACGTCACGGCAAAGCACAGCAAGGTATTTCGTCCTCCTCCCGATGTTCCTCCCATGGTTCTTTTCCATATAGCAGCCCCGCTGCTAGCCACAAGTACCACCGGGGACTTAAACGGGTAGCTCATCATCTGGCTCTGGTGCCATAGCACCCGACGGCCACGTACTGTCTCTGATCCAAGCCGCATGCGTAATTTTTATCTGCATAACATGAGGACCCTCTTCATATTGAAAGTGAATGCACATACGATGAGTGAGAGAGGCATTGAAATAGTCAATTTTCGGCCACTGCTTAGGCCTTCCCAGACCAATCGAATCCCTTCGTTCCAGCCCGATTCTGTTTGAGCCTTGGACGGATCGTTGACTAGATCTGACAACTTCTTCTGTTGGGCAAGAGCAAGTGGCTCCTTGCTTGCCTTGGGCTGATTAGAATCATTCCGCGGAGTGAGCCATAGGGCTCTCCTTGCGGCGTAGTAAGAAGGTCCTGGGGGAGGAAGGTCTGCGACAGCGAGAATGGCATCCCAGCGACTATTTTGAGCCATTAGTCTGGAATATCATTGGATATAGGTCGGTATCACAGGTATCGCGGTGTGATTATCATGTAAATATCATGGCAACTGGGCGGAGGTAAAAAAGAGCATGTGAGCCACGTGTAGTCAGCAACCGACAACACTGGTCCGGCATCCATCCACCGTGCTCTCTGTCTCGAACCATGACAATGTACAAGCACCGTATACCATCGACGACTTCCTTTTCCGACGACGATGCCGACGACGACCGCGGTAGGCCTGTCTATCTGGTCGACCATGACTCCCAGCCTCTCGTTGTCTCTCCCGCCCAGTGGACAAAGCGTCGTACTAGGCCCACTGTTCTCCAGTCACCTTCTCCAATGTCGAACCTTCCCGCCGAAATTCTCATCCATATATTCAAACATCTTGTCTCTCCAAGAGACCTCTACACTTCTCTTCGGGTATGTCGAGCATGGTGTGAATGCTCGGTTGAATTGCTTTGGCACAAACCCGGGTTCACCAGCTTTGAGACCCTCGAGAAAATGGCGAAACTCCTTGGCGCACCGAATCAAACCTTTACTTACTCCAGCTTTATCCGTCGCCTAAACTTCATTGCCCTTGCCAAAAACCTTAACGACGATGTTTTCGCTGCACTCGCCAACTGCGATCGTCTCGAAAGGTTGACGCTCGTCAATTGTGTGCTCCTCACTTCCACCGTCCTCACACGCGTCCTACCCTCCTTCCCCAATCTCGTTGCCATTGACGTCAGCGGCGTCATCAGTACTACTGACGAGGCCGTCATCGGTCTCGCCTCGTCGGCAAAGCGCTTACAGGGCATCAATCTGACCGGTTGCAAGAACGTCACCGATGAAGGTGTTCTAGCGCTCGCTGAAAACTGTCCCTTCCTCCGTCGTGTCAAACTGAGCAGTCTTGAGCTGCTCACTGATGCTTCCGTTTCTGCCCTCGCCAAGGCCTGTCCATTACTACTTGAAGTGGATCTGAACCACTGCAAGCTGATTACCGATCTCTCCGTCCGGGACATTTGGATATATTGTTCCCAGATGCGCGAAATGAAGCTATCCCATTGCCCTGATCTCACGGACGCTGCTTTCCCAGCGCCTCTCAAAGAGCAGGTTCTTCAGTCAGAAGTTCCCAACCCGTTTCCATCATCGGCCCCCATAAATTCAGACAAGTTGCCGCCACTCGACATCTCTCGTACATTCGAGCATCTGAGAATGTTGGATTTGACCGCATGCCCGTTGGTTACGGATGATGCTATTGAAGGAATCATCTCCCACGCCCCCAAGATCAGAAATCTTGTGCTTTCCAAATGCACTCTCTTGACAGATAGGTCAGTGGAGAACATATGCAGACTCGGGAGGCATTTGCACTATCTCCACTTGGGACATGCCGAAAAGATCACAGATCGATCTGTTCGGACGTTGGCTAGGTCATGCACACGCCTGAGATATGTCGATTTTGCAAGTACGTTCTCGACGTGGCCCTCCATTCGTGTGTACTAATCCGCAACAGATTGTACGTTACTTACGGATATGTCCGTCTTTGAACTATCAGCCCTACCCAAACTCCGCCGTGTCGGACTCGTCCGCGTCAATAATCTGACGGACGAGGCCATATACGCCTTGGCAGAGCGCCATGCTACTCTTGAACGCATCCATCTATCGTATTGCGACCAGATCTCAGTGATGGCGATACATTTCCTCCTTCAGAAGCTACACAAATTGACGCACCTCAGCCTAACCGGTGTTCCTGCCTTTCGACAGCCTGAACTCCAAGCATTCTGTCGAGACCCTCCTTCGGTATGTGTCCGATTCATCATTGCATTTCTTTCCATTGAAGTAGCCTTTAACGTCAGGACTTTAACTCTAACCAACAGTCCGCATTTTGTGTATTTTCTGGCAAGGGTGTATCCCAACTGCGAGCGTTTCTGACCGAACTGTTCGACCGTATCACCGAGATGAACGGCACTGACGATACAGAATACGAAGATGATGACGACGATGAACTCGAAGAAGAGTTGGAAGATGCCGGTGAAGACGAAAGGGAAGATGCGGAGGAGGCTTATGACTCCCAGCCGGTGTTTCATGAGATGCCTCCCCCCGTCACGCAGCAATCCACGCATCCTAACTCTGCACCAGACGATGAATTTGCCGTTTCCTACTCACATCCCATTCATCCCGTTACATTTCCACTCACTGCTACGTCAGAGGTCCCATCCACCTCTTCAAACTTGCAAGGCGCCACTGACCGCTTGAACAAGATCATGGCGTCGTTACCCAGCTCCGGTCCTACTGCTGGTCCTTCTCGCCGTCTACGCCAGTCTGGTAACAGAACAATGGCAGACATGCTACCCATTGTCGAAAATTCGACCTCACCGCCACCCAGTGATGCCGCGTCAAATCTCAGTGGTGGTACTAACCAGTCCAACGGCGCTGGTTTCTTTCGTACATACCAGGAAGGCGTGCCATCCCGTAACAGTGGTGTTTTGACACCAGATCTCAACTTTGCTGAGATTGGCCATGGCCGAGGAGCACAGACGGGCACGTTACAATACCCACTAAGACGAGGGCATGAGCACCAGCCTCATCATCGACCCCCAGTCATCGACGTTGACCAGTCGATGGCGGCTACCCCTCTCACGGCTGAAGGAGATAGAGCAATGGACCTTGCGGATTCCTCCAGTTCATATCGCGCCCCTGTGCAATCAGCGCCGGATACTGGTGTCTCATGGCCCTACCGTGAACCTCTATCCCCCGTCACCTCAAACAAGGAGTCACCAGACCCCACGCCCAGCACTAGTAATATCAACGATGTGAGGGGAAGAAGTGTGAAGCGAAGCTTCAGAAATACTCTTAACGCTGCCGAACATTATGCTACTTCATTTCTTTTTGGACGTTCACCAACCAGGAATCCACACGAAGAGACTGGCGGGTCAAGTAATTCGAGGGGCCATTAGTTGCCTACCATAGTTCTAAGTTTTCGTTTTCTTTGTTCGTATATTACATATGCGCCTATGCTTAGGTTTAGATTGACATTGTTTTGTATATCGAGTAGCTTCAAAGTTCGATGCCCGTTCGTATGTACTTGGTATGGGCTGTATAAGTAGAAGATATAATATGGATTATTCTGTGGATATTATCTTTTCTGCGCAAAAAAATCACGATCGATCACAAGTCGTTTCTGACTCGGAGACAAATCATCCTGCTTTATTTCCAACTCTATCGACTTTTCTTCTTTACATCTTGCGCATATATGGCCACATCGAAAACAGATCCCACGTTGAATCCGCTGGTGGCATTATTCAAGTCCTTAGGTCTAACCCAAGCTAAAGCCTTGGAGGCGGCCAAATCGCCCAAGAGCGCCGCGGCCCTCCAGGACCTCATCGAGAAACACTCTCTTGTTGGGCGAACAGATGAAAAACAAGCAAGTCTAGTTGTGGCTCTGGCCGGACAACTCGCTAAAACCGAGAATGTGGGGGAGCCGGAGAGCAAATACGTTCTTGACAAGATCTTGGCGGGGGATTTGAAGTCCGTAGACCAAGTAACGGGTGTGTACGTTCTCCGTCTACGCCAATATATTGCTCAACATACTACAGTGGCGACGAAGTATGTCGAAGCACACTCCGTTCCAGTCAGCGAGGCGGAATTTAATCAGGAGTGCGGCATCGGTCCGTCGAACGCGTTGCATGCAATCAAGGTCGTCTCCCTAACACACTCTAGGTTTCAGTATCTCACCGGAAGATGTCCACGACAAGGTATCGGCGTACATCAGGGATAATATTGTTGCTGGATGGAACAGTCTTGGCCCTGTCATCTCTGCAATCCGCTCTACGCCAGAACTCCGGTGGGCGACTCCGGTGGAGGTCAAGAATGCGGCGGAGAAGGTGTTCACCGAAACATTTGGTCCGAAGGAGAACTCCAAAGGCAAAGGAAAAGTAAGCCCATCCATCTGGCTTTCGGTTTCCCCTTATTTATTTATCGACAATACTAGGAATCTAAAAAGGAGGCTCCGAAAGCCAAGGCTGCTGTCGCCCTCACCGCTGAACCTTCTACCCAGAAGAAGACCGTATTCGAAGAAGGCTTCCTAGGGAACCTACACAAACCCGGTGAAAACCCCCAGATTGCGCCCCACCTTCGTAATGCCCATCTGGCTGCTACTGGCGGTAACGTATGGACGCGATTCCCTCCTGAACCCAATGGCTATCTTCATATAGGCCACTCGAAAGCCATCTTCGTGAATTTCGGATATGCCGCACATCATGGCGGAAAGTGTTATCTCCGTTACGATGACACAAATCCTGAGGCAGAGGAAGTACGTTATGTGGAAAGTATATTGGAGATTATCCGGTGGTTGGGATATGAACCATGGAAGATAACCTATTCCAGTGATTATTTCACTGAATTATATGACTTGGCGATCGAGCTTATCAAACGGGACAAGGCTTACGTTTGCCATTGCTCTCGTGAGTCAATTTCGCAGAACTTACGCCCATGTACTAACCGCGTTCTGTCAGAGGACGAAATCAAGGCCGATCGTGGTGGCGGACGTGGACAGCCCAAACCATGTATCCATCGTGATCGCCCCATCGAGGAGTCGCTTGTAGAATTCGAGAGTATGAAGAATGGGAAGTATAAACCCAAAGAGGCCAACCTGCGCATGAAGCAGGATCTAAATGATGGTAACCCCCAGATGTGGGACCTTACGGCGTATCGTGTGCTCGAGAAAGAACACCATCGTACACACGACAAATGGAAGATATACCCCACATATGATTACACGCATTGCTTAGTCGATAGCTTCGAGAACATTTCGTAAGAATATTCCTCTGGATTCTTTGTGCTTCTAACATCGTCCTCTGTAGACATTCCCTCTGTACGACAGAATTTATCGCCTCTCGCCAGTCGTATGAATGGCTCTGCGACGCCCTAGAAGTCTATAAGCCCAGGCAATCTGAATACGGCAGATTGAATATAGAGGGTACCGTCATGTCCAAACGGAAGATTCTTGCCCTTGTAAACGAGGGATTCGTGAGCGGTTGGGATGACCCACGTCTTTATACCCTTATCGCATTAAGGAGGCGCGGTGTACCACCCGGCGCAATCATTTCCTTCGTCAGCGGACTAGGCGTTTCGACCGCATCATCGAACATCGAAATAGCCCGCTTCGAACAAACCGTGAGGCAATACCTCGAAAACACCGCACCTCGCCTCCTGATGGTGATGAACCCCCTCAAAGTCACCATCGAGAACATACCTGAAGATTCGGTAACCATCGTCGAGAAACCTCTACATCCCAAGGTTCCAGAACTGGGAACATGCAAGATTCCTTTCACGCGCACCATATATATTGACGCTGAGGATTTCCGGCTGGAGGATTCCAAGGACTACTTCCGGCTTGCACCAGGAAAGACTGTCGGTCTTTTCCAAGCTCCTCATCCAGTCACTTGTACATCTTACAAGACTGATCCCGTTTCTGGGAAGGTTATAGAGTTGATCTGCCGTCTAGAAAACACAGGAGCCGCCAAGAAGCCCAAAGCCTTCATCCAGTGGGTGGCAGAGCATGCACCTTCAGGAAGTCCTATCGTTGTAGACGAAACGAGAATTTTCAACCGCCTGTTCAAAAGCGACAATCCTTCGTCTGACTTCAGGTCCGATATCAATCCCAATAGCTTGGAGGTCGTCAAAGGAACTATGCTTGAGGTAGGCTTCCTACCGTTGGCGAGGCGTGCGATGGAAGAAGCGAAGAGGGAGAGCAAAACTAGGACAGAGGCTGCTTTGAAAAATTCCGAACCTTCTGCAGATGATGGCGATACACCGCATGCCACCAGCGGTCAGCTTGTAGGCAATGAGTGTGTTCGGTTCCAAGGTCTTCGAGTTGGGTACTTTGCTTTGGACAAAGACACACGTCTCGCCTGTTTAGACGGAGGTGCCGAGGTGAAACAGCAAGGAGATTACCTGGTTCTCAACCGTATTGTTAGTTTGAAAGAAGATTCGGGGAAGTCATAAATGTGTTTGTGTGTTCTAACGTAGAATGTGTTGTATCTGTGTACTGTAGAGCTATGGATTAGTTGAGATGACATATAGATACCGATACGAAGATAGGCTGAACTGCGAGACCAGCTGATGTGACTCTTCGCAATATGAGTACCACTAATAGTTTGGACGCGATACAGCTTTCGATAAAATTTCTGAGGTTGCGGTGCATGTTATGTAAATGGTTTGTCGCAGACGATCGAAACAGCGACCTAGGGTTTCCACAGTGCAGATACCTTGAACTTCACAAGATCATTAAGGACAGGTTTTATATGATACACATTGAAAGCTTCCGTGCCATTACACAGTTCTCCGGTCCGTCATGGTTCGTACGATACAGCCTAGCCCGGCAACCTCGGTGAGCTGCAGATGTGTTAGCTTGCTAACGGAGTACCCAAGCTTTGACGATCACCTTCTCGTGCCAGTCAAGTAGTACACTTCCACTGACATCACCTCCGAGCGCAGCCATGCCCTTATAGAGATATTTCATCAGGGTATCTTGCTCTTCCTGTGAGAGTGCTTTGAGGACGTTGGGAATTTCCGTAGATTTTGTAGAACTTAGGATGGTCAAGACGGTCTGCAGGGTCACGGTCTGAACCGTTGGTGCTGTTAGTTCAAACGCATTATATATTTGCACCGATACACTACCTTGGCATCGTCAAAGGTGGGACCATAAGGTGCATTCTCTAGAACAATGGATAAGGCGCCAGCTATATCACTCCTATCTGACCAGGTCAGAGACACAAACAGAGAAATTGTGCAGTGCACGCACTTGGACAGGGCGCTCCTGACAGCTACCTGCCGCTGCTTTGCTTCATCAAGGACCTGAGATGGTTCTCTAGGATCGGCATCGTACAACTCCTCTTCATGCAGAACGTCTTCATCGTAAGCATCGATATCTATTTTGCGGAACGCGCCGTCCATGGTGGAAGGATGGAGAGAATATTTGGGCGTGTTTATCATCGGCGTTGCAATAGATTACCCATCCTTGACCAGTCACCATCATCGACAAGAGCGCCCTGCCAGCGCTCTACCCTCTTAGAAGTCATTTAGCCGTCGTTTTATGCCCAATAGCTCTGTCAAGGAATCCAAGAACGACCTTTTGTATCAGCATAACTCATCCGACGCCTCTTTAACACGCAATCATGGACTCGATATTCCCTCCGAGAATCTCACACATATCACCGCTTATCTTGATCCTCACTCTCTTCTTTCCCTGTCTCGCGTCAGCACCCAGCTCTATGCCCACGTAAAGGAAGAGCATACATGGCGCACCGCCTTTGCCTTGAATTTCCTAGGTATTGGCCCTGAGGGCGATCTCAGTGATTTCAAGGGGCGACTTCTACGGAGATCCGAGTCGAGCTGGAGGCGGGAGTACATCGTGCGCTATAACTTGCGACGGTATGTATTTTGCTATACTTTACTCTGCTTCTTAGCTCATAATTCATGCCAGACGATGGGAACGTTCCCGGACAGCAACAATCATTCATACACCTGTCATTTCACCGATAACGAAGATACACCTTCTGTCATCCAATACACTGTTGTCGTCCTCTTTGAAGTACGGAATCGTCGCTCGTTCGGTACCTTTGACAGGGAAAATCTTACGAGGATTCCTCTCCCCCTCTCCCTCCGGGACTGGATTAGGCATTGGTAATCCCAATACCGAGTTCTCACCTAATGTATCGGCATGTGACATCACTTCAGATGGTGGAACCGCCAAGATTGTCTGGGGGTTCAGAAGTGGAGAAGTCGCCGTGATGATAGCTTCTAGAGTGATGGATATGGGGATGCGGTCAGCAGCGAAATTAATAAGATGCCCCGTCGAACACGAACACGCCGGGGAGGTCACTGATGTCGTATGGGACGATCTTGCTGGTGTTGTCATCAGCGCCAGCAAAGACGGCACGGTCAAAGTGTGGGAGACCAAAAAAGTCCATTGTGTCTGGAGTTCGGCCTCGAAGATCGGGATAGCAGACCCGTGCATGAAGGTGGTCTCCAAGCTCTCAAAAGGATGCATATTGGCCGGCTTCCAGAGTGGCGACATTGTCGTCTGGACTGGATATGAACGTGACGGTACCGTCGTGAATGACGTACACGAAACAAGGATCCCTTGTCCCGTCGAAATGACATCAGACGAGCCAATGGCATTCCCAACTATCTCGGGTATTCATGTTGACGCATGTGACCCGCAGGCTATTGCTTTGCTTGTTACGTATGAAGCACAACCGTACTTCTATCGAATCTCACTCGCCCCTACTCTGGAAGTCACCAAATACGGTGACTCTTCGTGTGGTGCCATAACCGCTTTATTTTCCTCATTCACATCAAAACCCAACGAGTCTAGCTTCATTGTTGTCGGTGATATTATGGGGTGGATTGGTGTCTATGACTGGAATTCTACGTCTCGTCAACCTGTCAGGAGATTTGAGGCACACAGCGACGGATCCGCCGTAACAGCCTTGGCCTGGAACGGAGTTACACTTGTTGTTGGGTCTGCAAGGGGTCAGGTCGATGTTTTTGACGCCTACACCTTCGAGCGCCTGAGAACATTTTTGGCCCCAGTCAATCGCCGAGGGGAACAAAGTGCGATCGTTCAGGATATTACAGTCAGTCCCGAAAAAGACGTCCTCATTGTCAGTCTGGGTGATAGAGTTATGGCTTGGAAGGCTGGTGTTGTTCCGAGAAACGGAGGTGGAGGCGTGAGAGCCAGGAATACGACTGGGAAGAAGAGATCCAAGGGTGTGACCAGTTCCAAGGGGCATGGTAAGTTTCCATTTTATAATTGTCTTGTGCTCGGTTGCTTGATCTCGCCTCGTAGCACAACTCGACCTGAAAGCCAGCGTATCTGAATCACTCGCGCTTCTTAAACAGGAACAAGAACGAGCTCGACAAGCTCACAGCAGAGAACGCAAGCAGAGAGAAAACTTAGAAAACTTGGGTCTAAGCGAAGTTGAGGCTATCGAGTATCTGCTCATGTTAAGCCGAGATGAGCATGCAGAAAAGGAAAGGGAGATGATGGATTCCTCTGCCCGTGTGGAAGAAGGCATATTTGAATGGGATGTGGATGATAATCCGCGCCCCGGTACATCAGCTCTTGCTCGTCGTCAATCTGCAACACCCTTTTCACCCTCAGATCAGGACGCCCAACTCTCTCCGGAACGCGCAGAAAGACAGACGGAAGCTGGATCTTCTAACGAACAGCGATCATCTACCCCGTCTTCCTTGTCGTCTGAGAAAGATTTTCCTTCCGTTAGCAGATTTCGAAGCGCCTCAAGCAGTATGGGATCTCCTTCGGTTTGGGATAACGGCAGTCCAAAGCGGCGACTGGCAAGTAGTCCCTGGGGTTCCCCCCGTAATGGGATATCGGCTGCTACCACGCCGCCGATGGAAAATACTATCGGGTCATCCTCGAGCTTGTATGATCGGCGACAACAGCAGGAAGAGGAGGATTTGAGACTTGCTATCCAACTTAGCCTTGAGGAGGTGAGCAGGAGCACCTAGGCAACAATGTTCACAATACTTTATAAATTTATGTGTTTGGTTTTTGTTTTAAATAGAGTATGCAAATGCGATAAGATGGGGTTACATTACCGCAGACTTTTATTCCAAGAGCGGGAGGATGGGGTGGAACAAGTTGTATAATTCTGTCATGCTTCGTTGATTTTTTGGGCGTGGAAATTCTCGATCGTCTTGACATCATATGCATGCCACCGATATCATTTACTTATATAACCGGCACTTTCGGCAATCATACATGCCTTTCTTTCTTCCTGACTGCCATGGTCTCTACGCTGTCGGCGCCACGACCTTTGTAACTCCCGTGAGGCCATCCCGTATATACGGCACTGCAAAATTGCCCAATGGGCAGCCGGCTCTTTGCCTAGACGAAGTCGCGTTTACAGCGTACTATCCCTCCAACAGGGATGACAAATCTTGGAAGTCCAGACGTGGAATTGACTGGTTAAACAGACCTTTGAACGAGACCTGGCGTGGTTTTGTCAGTTTTGCACGTGGGGCTCTATACATACACAATTTTGCCATGCGCTTATCTCGATGCAGAGAGCTTCCCGGCATGGCTTCTGTGGCCTTTTGTGTTCTTGTACGGAGCGTTTATAAAGGTAATAGGATGATAATGTAATCTTGAGACTCTGTGCTCAGTGTTAGAGTAAAGGTGCCTGTATATCACAATGCGCCGCTCCTTCGAACGAAGCAGTGGCCCTTGGTCATCTTTTCTCATGGACTCGGAGGCAGCCGTACCGCGTATAGGTAAACACCAATCTTCATGATTCCCCGACATTCAAATGTTGATTATTTAATTTCTTTTAGCCAGATATGTTCGAGGATAGCAGCTTCTGGCCGTGTCGTCTTAGCCGTTGAACACCGAGATGGCACCGCTCCTGCTTGTATCACTAGAGAATGGAGTACAGACGGTACCCGTACACTAAGAGTAGTAAGATATTTGCAAGAGAAGGATGTTCGGTGAGTCGTATCATAAAACGCTGAAGTCCTGACGTCTTGAACGTTAAAGATGGGAACAGGAACCCTCGTCCGATTCTCTATACCCTCTCAGGAGGGATCAGTTGATGCTTCGAAAGCATGAAGTATACCTTGCACATTCCGTCTTCTCTTCACTTATACGAAAAGATGAGAATTTGCTGCTGGAAACTATCGATGGCACTGCTATAGACTGGGACAGTTGGTGGGCCCGCGAAGACGAGGCGGAAACGGTACAGTGTATGGAAAACATCACTTTGGCCGGCCATTCATTCGGAGGCTGCACTATAGTAAGCAGAGTTAAGAACCCTTTTCACGTACATTAAGATTGATCATACTGAACAGTTCCATATTCTATCCACGGAACATCCTGAATGGGCTGCTCCAATACCAGTTACCAATACGCTGATATTCGACCCATGGCTAGATCCTCTGCCTTTCCCATCTCCTGGACGTCCCAGTGAAGATCCTAAAGTCATATGTTTCGAAGATGCAATGAAGCGTAAAATCTCGCTCCCTAGACTTTTAGTCATCAATTCAGAGAAATTCACTCTTTGGAAGGAACACTTCGAACGTCTGGAGAACATCGTGAGGTCTTGGGGCGCTGATGGAAGTTTGTTGACGTTAGGCATGTCTAGCATTCCTCATATTCCTTTAAAGCTATTGATAATTCTTCTTCAGTACGCGCCCGACATGAATCATTTTCTGACTTTCCTCTCTTGCCCTTGGTTCGGGATAAGAGCAATCTGGGATTCATGAATACCATAGAACGACTCTCTAATGCGTTTTTGGACAATCAATTGAACGAAACCCTGAACACTGAACTAACGACAAAAATGGGAATTGAGATCGTTGGGAAGCGGAAAGATGGCCGGCCGAAGAGACAGATAAAGGGAGGTCTCGGTAACATTGTCGTACATCAAGTGTGTCATTTTGCGAACTGAATACTGATAATTTTCCCCCAAGATTTACTTTTCAAACGAACCTCACCATCCAAAAGTCATCTGGTTGGATTTACTCTTTCTAGCCTGTGAGACTCCGACCACACCAAACCTCCAAGCAACCTCTATAACAGCAGCACCGTTCATTTCGGATACCCTAGCGGATACACTTGCATCAATGAGCACCAACAGCAACACCCGACTTTGGAAACACTGCCTCGTGTCTACCCCAACAACTTCCTGATGTAGTATGTTCGCAAGCCAATTATGAAAGAAACCAGCACGGAACCAATCTTCGGACTCCGGGTCATAGCAGGTGCAAAAGCAATCATGAAGATAGCCATGTATGGCACGCCCACAGCAAGGGGTCAGGCCACTATAAATTCAGCATGGATGGGCACAGTATCACCCCCATCAGTGGACCCCACATTACGGTTCCCGTACCCAGCTTCTCCCACCTATCACTATAGTTCTTTCCTTTTCGAAGGGACATCATGCCTACAAATGTGCGTATCAGTGACATCTGTGATTATCTATGCGGCTGACCTTCTGCGTTTGACCGTTCGCTTACTTTGATACCAAATTCATTCACGTGTGGTACCTACTCGATGCTACTACAACTATGCTCTCATCCGGACACGTACAACTACGTGGGTTCGCATTCTCAGAGAATGTATGCCACATATCCTGAGCATTCCTACATCGATTCTGGACTCGTTTATGTCTCTGGTGCGGACTCTAACACAGATGTTCCCGCTCCTTGCTTCTTTCAACTTCCCGGAGACGACTTAGATCCCCCATATGTTCCCAAGGACGGAAGTGGTAGTCAGTGCATTCTAGGTGACCATGACATCTTGCATGCGCTGAAGCCCAGTTCACTCGGATGGTCGTCCCAGTTCTATCCAGTTCCCGACCGTGCTCCTCTCACTGGTTATCAGGCGCAAGCACACGATTATCCACCTCGGTCGCATTCCCCTATCCGTCTTGTATCACCAGTCATGGAGCATTCAGTAAGCGTCTGACTATGGGTGTAATATCCGAGTAAATTCATTAATTAAAATAATTCCCTTCTACAGGCGTATAGACGCAAGAACGATAGTCACCGCTGGGCCGACCACAGGGCGCGTGCTGGGTCTCTGTATCCCTCCTCCATTGGTTCACACCTCGGCAATGTCGATAACGTGCCACATACACATTCGCCATTCTCCTCTACCACATCCTTTCAAGACCAGGACAGACCTTTTCGTGATCATACTGCCACCATTCAAGCCCGATCATCGGGATTCCATCTTACGGAGTATTCTGACTCCTCAGGAATACCTGATGCGGGTTCATTTCTGCGAAAGGTTTTGAATATTCCTGCTCATATCCCAATCCACCTAAGCTCCCTCAGAGATCCGCGAGACAGGGCTGGAAGGCCTCCCTATTCCATCCCCCAACTGGCCGCCGTCGCGATTTACAGCAATCCGCGTAATAAAGCGTCGGCGGCTGAAATTAGACAGGCCCTTATGAGCCGTTTCGAATATTTCCGACATAATGAAAGTCCGCTGAAAGTTCGTCAGTCATACATACTCTTCTGATGGCATTCTGACGATTAATATAATCAGGAAACCCTCAAGCACGCCTTGTCTCATCACTCGCTTTTCCAGCGAGCTCCACGTGCACGTACGGAGCCTGGCAAGGGTGGTTTCTGGTATCTCGACGTTAGCAATCCATACGGTTCACGTCCACGTCAGCGTACTGCCAGGCATCATAGCTCCCTGACCAAGCATACCGAAACTATGCTGGACACTAGAGCTTCTGAGCGACAGAGGTCTCTTCCGGCCCAGGTTGATAGAGAGACGTCCTTCAGCACACCTTCGCCCTCATATATCCACGATCTTGACATCGCTTCGGCATACGCAGCTGACTCTTCTCCCTTCCCCGGCTCTTTCGGAGGGGACTCCTACTTATCTCTGGATAAAATTCACCCCATTTGAAAACCTCGTCGTGACTCGTAATCTTCCCGCTGCAACTTTCATAGGCAACTCATCCCGAATACAGAAGCAGAAGATCCTCGGAGCAGATTTTCCCACTAATTCATTACTATAAATGATCATTGTCATCTCACATTCATATTCATCTCCCTTGTTTCTGCTTTCGTCGCTTTCATCTGACTTTCTTACACCCTTGTAGCATGCCTTTACATAAAATGTCTTACGCGTATATCCAGATTTCTTACATGTAAGACCTCAATTCATTCCTCGGATACTCACAGAAATTAAGTCGTCCAAGAGCATTGGCCCGCTTCAATATTTGTACCTGAAATCACATCTCCCCAGGAGTCTTGAACCTCCTCAAAGCCCTTTCTCTCGTCTCTTTGTAGTCAACAATCGGTAAGGGATACCCTAAAGCTCGGGCAGTCTTGGGAGACGGATTGTGTATCTCTGGAACGAACGATAAGCCCCCATGACAGATAATACCTGCTGATCAGCGCACCGGAAGTCTTGATTGATGCTAACTCAGGAACAAAATGTCTGATAAATTCGCCCTTCGGGTCAGCCTAATACCGTCGGTAAGAAAGGATCGCAATAAGCCGAGAGATCCTGACCTTGACACTCTGATTGTACGGGTTGAATATCCGGAAATAAGGGCAAGGATCCACTCCTGTACTAGCGCACCACTGCCAACCGCCGTTGTTAGACGCAAGGTCGCCATCGATGAGACTTTCCATGAAGTACTATAGAGCGCAAGTGAGTCATAGACAGACCATTACGATGAAGGACTGACCCGTTCCCCAACTCTCCAATCGAACATAAGGTTCTTAGTAAGAAACATAGCAGTAATCATCCTGAGACGGTTATGAACCCAACCCATTTCTCGGATACACCTCATGGTAGCGTCGACGATAGGATATCCCGTCATACCATTCTTCCAGGCCTTCAGAAGTTCACTATCTGAATCTTTTGAATGCTCCCCCTTCTCCGGAGACTGATGAGCCTCCCAAACGACGGCAGCGTATTTTTCTAGCCATGGTCTGCCCATACTGACCCTTGGGAAGGCGACGACCAGGTTGATATAGAAATCGCGCCACGCCAATTCTTGCACCCATCTACCAACCCCCGTCGTCTTTCCTCCATCGACTTTCTTGACCCCAAGCAGCTTCATAGAAGCACGAACACATGTGCGTGCAGAAATCACTCCTGCTGACAGATAAGGACTTCAAGAACACATTAGCACATGTATATAATGCAAGGAATAATGCGGACCTGAGACGACTTGTGGTATCACTATCCACCACATCGCGACGCGTATCGTACTTGACGATGCGACTGGATGGTTTAGACTCTTCCGCACCAGAAGCAAGGGGGTCTACAAATCCCATTTGAGAAGTGCGCGCTTTGGTGTGTAAGAACCGTTCCAACATCTGGATCTGCTTTAGCTCTACGTTATTATTCAAAGATAAACGACATACTAAAAGTGCTTTCTCTTCGCCTGCTGGCCATACGAGTGCCATTTTCTTTTTCGTGGGTTCATCTAACTGAAATCCTTCCACAAAAATTGGCATTGGGCTATCGAACAAGTTCGAATACTCGCTGTTCCGAATTGATTCAGAGTTGGGTTTCGGTGGAGCACAGTCTTCAAGATAATAGGGAAGATTGTCGTTTAACTTTACTAACCACCTCCGTTGATACGCCGAATAGACCTATGAAAGCGAAAAACATGACTTCAAAGTTTCGTGGACAGAAGGACTTATTCTCACCACGTAAGGCTTGTTTTCACCGGAAACGATGACGCCGGGATCTACAATACATTTGTCATGGACGAAAGTGACGTCGATTCCATCCTGCTTGGCCAAAGAGCAAACCTTGACATCACGCCGGATTTCATCGACTTCGTATTCCATGTTGGCGTAGATTGTAGTGCATTCCAAAGAAGACAGAAGAGAGACGAGCTTGGCGGGAACCAATTGCCGCACTTTTTCGGTGAGGATATGCAAAGGAATATGCAAATCCGCCAACGATTTCTATGCCAGATGTTTATTATTTTTGAAGCAAAGAATTGGTTACGAGTAGCATGCCTGTAAGTGGGAGAGATTTCTCAACGTAAAGTCTATCCTCCGAGGACTTCGATCATGTGCGACGTAATCTTGAGGACTGAGAATGAATAATACGATTAAAGGAATATTATCTTTCTGAGCTTGAGCAGAAGCAAGCGACAAAGCCCTGTTATCATGGACTATATAGTGGGTTCACGAGATGATACATGGAATCTAACAAGAAGACTTACTTCTCAAGTCTCCCATTCTCATCCAGTACACGATAGATTTTCCCTTGGCAGGATTCTTGAGACCATCCTCGACTGTCTTGAGAAGGATTGATAAAGGCGGATTTGCGTCAACGGCTGCGGCTGCTTGGTGTGTTGCAATCTTGTTGGGATTGAATGTAGAAGATGGTCCCGTAGTGCGAGTTTTCTTTACGCCGGAAGATGGCGAAGTACTGAATGAGCGCGCACGTTTTTCCATGGTTGTTCGAACAAAAGAGATGGTAGTACAAAGGAACCAACCCATCGAGACGTTGACAGTTCCACTTGATTTTTATATTCTTACCGCGTCGATCCAGGATCTCAATCGGGATCACGTGCGATGACGCTTCATAACGTAACCTGAGCCTCTTCTATCTGCTCCTTCTCTTCAGCTTCAACAACTTCAATATCCAGTGGAAATGTAAGGATGGCAGCAATTCCGGTCAATTGATTCAGCTCTGCAAAAAAGTATAATCAGACAGTGAAACTTAGCAACAAAAGTTAATTGGCCTACGCTGTCCTGACTCGTGCATGCTTGAAAATATAACCACCTCACCACCTTTTTGTTGGACAGCTTCAACCAGGGCAACATATTTCTTTCTAGTCTCTGGATTGCTTGCACTTAAATCAAGTGTTAGTACACCAACGTAAACCGTAATAGATATTGTACATACCGGAAAAGTTCATCAGAGATCAGCAGCGTACCGATAGCGCCACGATCTGCAGCTAAAGAAACATGGTCGCTCCCGTACCAAGCGCGCATTTCGTCCGAGCCTAGCATCTTGAAGAATCTAGGAAATTGTCAACCAATGTCTGTACTAGGGGATGTATAAATAACTTACTTGTCTAATACGATACCCTCACGAGCAAATTTTGTTTCTTTCAGTTGCGAAACGATCTACATATTTGATAGGGTCAGTCACGATATGGATGGTTCATGATACCCACCTCAGGACTCTTCAAGACCTCCACGAGACTATGCACGTGCGGGCTGCTCACATGTACTCTAACCGTTTTCTCTCTTAGAGCCTTTAGAAGAATCTTGTCTCCTCTTTTCCCAGCTTCGTCCACCATATAGGTGAACACGGAATCGCGCACCCAGCCAGGGCTTGCGATAACAATCGCCTTCAGACCGACATTCGAGTAGGGGATATGCCGGATGAACGAGTCATAGATTGACCCGTAGAATTTCTGCAGGGCTTTCTCATGCTGCGACGGACCTGATGACGCTGCTTTTCGTGGAATGGAAACCGAGATTCGCTGCGTGACCAGTGTCATATGCTCTGAAAGGAGACAGAATGCTGCGATGCCTTCACCACAGACAACAGCACCAACTTCAGCACCTCTTCCGGGAACGATGGACTCCTCCACGCGCGCTAGTGCAACGCTATCCCACCCATCAGCCTTCTCTATCCGTATATCACGATTAGCCTCGATGTCAAGTGTATGAAAGGCTCCTAATTTGACGTATTGATTCTCGGAGGTGACTCGACCGGATATATGCAGTGCAGCAGTATTAGTATTAGCAGATGAGATATCCGTGGACGTAGAGCCTTCACTTGTCGATGGAGCTGCAGAAGAAGAAAAGTCTACACGGCTGACCTGCAAGGTGAGGTTTACGCGAACGCGTTGCGAATCAATGGATCCGGTTGTAGATATTTTTTGTACTCGTCTGATTGAAGGGATCAAGGACCGATTGAATTTCAGATCCACTACGACGCACCGTATAGCAGTAGCCCTCACTAAATCTTGCTCTTGTATTAGATTATACAAATGCCACATGTCTTCGTCATCTTCCGGACGCAGCGTAACATGTCCCTGCACCACATACCACACTATCAGGAATCAAGTCACGATATTCAGAGATTAGGAAGAAACGTACAGCTCCGTGTTTGTCTATATACTTGTTGACGAGCTTCATAGATATAACCAGTTACAAGTATCCAGGGTCATATGTACAAGCAGAATGGATATGTACAGAT